>NC_064839.1:2151706-2868941 GCF_024166365.1 Elephas maximus indicus
AGCGCTACCGCGAGGCAGTTCTCCGGGGGAAAACGGCCCTTCGCGAAGGGCAGATCTGCCGAGCTCATTGCGGGAAAGCGAAAGCAAAGGACGCTTTTCTCCCTCTAAGCGCTTTCGTCAGAGGAACGGGGGAAGTCACAGTGTTCTTTCTCTCACTGAGATACACACAATCTGACGTTGCCTCTGAGCTCCGTTGCTGGCAAAGAACTGAAACTGACATACATTCCTGTGGGGAAACACAGGGCTTTGCTAGGATTTCTCTAGGAAGTGTGATTTCCCTGGTCCTCACTGTAGCAACACTATCTCGCCAGGGCAACACTGCGTGGGATTTCCTCTGCCAGGAGAGAGCTGCTGCTTTGTAGTTTGTGCTGGGAAACCTAGCTTTGGCAAGTGCGAATTGACTGCCTTCAGGCAGAAAGAAAAGAGAACAGCAAGAGGCCTTTTCTCCCCGGCTGCTTTCCAAAGCCCTTCCAGCTCAAACTATGTCGTTTCTCCTCTGGAAGGATCCTTGCACCGCCACGTAGTTTTTCAGAAGAAGCCCTGCGTTTGCAAGAGCAAAGGAGTAATTCGTTGCAGGAAAGAGGAAGGAAAGAAAGTTTCTCTCCCTCTGCCTGCTTTGCTCAGAGGACTGGATGAAGTCAGGGAGTTCTCCCTTTCACTGAGATACGTGCGGGCTGCTGTTGCCTGTGTGCTCTCTTCTTTGCAAAAGAGTCTGCAGTTCCACGCTTTGAACCGTGGAAAGGTGCCGGGCTCTGCTAAGACTTCCCCCGGCGCTTCGTTTGCCCTGGGCCAAAGCCAGCCTTCACAATAGCTGAATGCTAACACAGCATACTCGTTCCACTTCCAGAACAGCGCTACCGCGAGGCAGTTCTCCGGGGGAAAACGGCCCTTCGCGAAGGGCAGATCTGCCGAGCTCATTGCGGGAAAGCGAAAGCAAAGGACGCTTTTCTCCCTCTAACCGCTTTCGTCAGAGGAACGGGGGAAGTCACAGTGTTCTTTCTCTCACTGAGATACACACAATCTGACGTTGCCTCTGAGCTCCGTTGCTGGCAAAGAACTGAACCTGACATACATTCCTGTGGGGAAACACAGGGCTTTGCTAGGATTTCTCTAGGCAGTGTGATTTCCCTGGGCCTCACTGTAGCAACACTATCTCGCCAGGGCAACACTGCGTGGGATTTCCTCTTCCAAGAGAGCTGCTGCTTTGTAGTTTGTGCTGGGAAACCTTATTTTGGCAAGTGCGAATTGACCGCATTCAGGCAGAAAGAAAAGAGAACAGCAAGAGGCGTTTTCTCCCCGGCTGCTTTCCCAAGCCCTTCCAGCTCAAACTATGTCGTTGCTCCTCTGGAAGGATCCTTGCACCGCGACGTAGTTTCTCAGAAGAAGCCCTGCGTTTGCAAGAGCAAAGGAGCAATTCGTTGCAGGAAAGAGGAAGGAAAGAAAGTTTCTCTCCTTCTGCCTGCTTTGCTCAGAGGACTGGATGAAGTCAGGGAGTTCTCCCTTTCACTGAGATACGTGCGGGCTGCTGTTGCCTGTGTGCTCTCTTCTTTGCAAAAGAGTCTGCAGTTCCACGCTTTGAACCGTGGAAAGGCGCCAGGCTCTGCTAAGACTTCCCCCGGCGCTTCGTTTGCCCTGGGCCAAAGCGAGCCTTCACAATAGCTGAACGCTAACACTGCATACTCGTTCCACTTCCAGAACAGGGCTACCGCGAGGCAGTTCTCCGGGGGAAAACGGCCCTTCGCGAAGGGCAGATCTGCCGAGCTCATTGCGGGAAAGCGAAAGCAAAGGACGCTTTTCTCCCTCTAACCGCTTTCGTCAGAGGAACGGGGGAAGTCACAGTGTTCTTTCTCTCACTGAGATACACACAATCTGACGTTGCCTCTAAGCTCCGTTGCTGGGAAATAACTGAAACTGACATACATTCCTGTGGGGAAACACAGGGCTTTGCTAGGATTTCTTTAGGCAGTGTGTTTTCCCTGGGCCTCACTGCAGCAAGACTATCTCGCCAGGGCAACACTGCGTGGGATTTCCTCTGCCAGGAGAGAGCTGCTGCTTTGTAGTTTGTGCTGGGAAACCTTGCTTTGGCAAGTGCGAATTGACTGCATTCAGGCAGAAAGAAAAGAGAATAGCAAGAGGCCTTTTCTCCCCGGCTGCTTTCCCAAGCCCTTCCAGCTCAAACTATGTCGTTGCTCCTCTGGAAGGATCCCTGCACCGCGACGTAGTTTCTCAGAAGAAGCCCTGCGTTTGCAAGAGCAAATGAGGAATTCGTTGCAGGAAAGAGGAAGGATAGAATGTTTCTCTCCCTCTGCCTGCTTTGTTCAGAGGACTGGATGAAGTCAGGGAGTTCTCCCTTTCACTGAGATACGTGCGGGCTGCTGTTGCCTGTGCGCTCTCTTCTTTGCAAAAGAGTCTGCAGTTCCACGCTTTGAACCGAGGAAAGGCGCCGGGCTCTGCTAAGACTTCCCCCGGCGCTTCGTTTGCCCTGGGCCAGAGCGAGCCTTCACAATAGCTGAACGCTAACACTGCATACTCGTTCCACTTCCAGAACAGGTCTACAGCGAGGTAGTTCTCCGGGGGAAAACGGCCCTTCGCGAAGGGCAGATCTGCCGAGCTCATTGCGGGAAAGCGAAAGCAAAGGACACTTTTCTCCCTCTAACCGCTTTCGTCAGAGGAACGGGGGAAGTCACAGTGTTCTTTCTCTCACTGAGATACACACAATCTGACGTTGCCTCTGAGCTCCGTTGCTGGCAAAGAACTGAAACTGACATACATTCCTGTGGGGAAACACAGGGCTTTGCTAGGATTTCTCTAGGCAGTGTGTTTTCCCTGGACCTCACTGCAGCAACACTATCTCGCCAGGGCAACACTGCGTGGGATTTCCTCTGCCAGGAGAGAGCTGCTGCTTTGTAGTTTGTGCTGGGAAACCTTGCTTTGGCAAGTGCGAATTGACTGCATTCAGAGAGAAAGAAAAGAGAATAGCAAGAGGCCTTTTTTCCCCGGCTGCTTTCCCAAGCCCTTCCAGCTAAAACTATGTCGTTGCTCCTCTGGAAGGATTCCTGAACCGCGACGTAGTTTTTCAGAAGAAGCCCTGCGTTTGCAAGAGCAAGGGAGCAATTCGTTGCAGGAAAGAGGAAGGAAAGAAAGTTTCTGTCCCTCTGCCTGCTTTGCTCAGAGGACTGGATGAAGTCAGGGAGTTCTCCCTTTCACTGAGAAACGTGCGGGCTGCTTTTGCCTGTGCGCTCTCTTCTTTGCAAAAGAGTCTGCAGTTTCACGCTTTGAACCGTGGAAAGGCGCCGGGCTCTGCTAAGACTTCCCCCGGCGCTTCGTTTGCCCTGGGCCAAAGCGAGCCTTCACAATAGCTGAACGCTAACACTGCATACTCGTTCCACTTCCAGAACAGGGCTACCGCGAGGCAGTTCTCCGGGGGAAAACGGCCCTTCGCGAAGGGCAGATCTGCCGAGCTCATTGCGGGAAAGCGAAAGCAAAGGACGCTTTTCTCCCTCTAACCGCTTTCGTCAGAGGAACGGGGGAAGTCACAGTGTTCTTTCTCTCACTGAGATACACACAATCTGACGTTGCCTCTGAGCTCCGTTGCTGGCAAAGAACTGAAACTGACATACATTCCTGTGGGGAAACACAGGGCTTTGCTAGAATTTCTCTAGGCCGTGTGATTTCCCTGGGCCTCACTGTAGCAACACTATCTCGCCAGGGCAACACTGCGTGGGATTTCCTCTGCCAGGAGAGAGCTGCTGCTTTGTAGTTTGTGCTGGGAAACCTTGCTTTGGCAAGTGCGAATTGACTGCCTTCAGGCAGAAAGAAAAGAGAACAGCAAGAGGCCTTTTCTCCCCGGCTGCTTTCCAAAGCCCTTCCAGCTCAAACTATGTCGTTTCTCCTCTGGAAGGATCCTTGCACCGCCACGTAGTTTTTCAGAAGAAGCCCTGCGTTTGCAAGGGCAAAGGAGTAATTCGTTGCAGGAAAGAGGAAGGAAAGAAAGTTTCTCTCCCTCTGCCTGCTTTGCTCAGAGGACTGGATGAAGTCAGGGAGTTCTCCCTTTCACTGAGATACGTGCGGGCTGCTGTTGCCTGTGTGCTCTCTTCTTTGCAAAAGAGTCTGCAGTTCCACGCTTTGAACCGTGGAAAGGTGCCGGGCTCTGCTAAGACTTCCCCCGGCGCTTCGTTTGCCCTGGGCCAAAGCCAGCCTTCACAATAGCTGAATGCTAACACAGCATACTCGTTCCACTTCCAGAACAGCGCTACCGCGAGGCAGTTCTCCGGGGGAAAACGGCCCTTCGCGAAGGGCAGATCTGCCGAGCTCATTGCGGGAAAGCGAAAGCAAAGGACGCTTTTCTCCCTCTAACCGCTTTCGTCAGAGGAACGGGGGAAGTCACAGTGTTCTTTCTCTCACTGAGATACACACAATCTGACGTTGCCTCTGAGCTCCGTTGCTGGCAAAGAACTGAACCTGACATACATTCCTGTGGGGAAACACAGGGCTTTGCTAGGATTTCTCTAGGCAGTGTGATTTCCCTGGGCCTCACTGTAGCAACACTATCTCGCCAGGGCAACACTGCGTGGGATTTCCTCTTCCAAGAGAGCTGCTGCTTTGTAGTTTGTGCTGGGAAACCTTGCTTTGGCAAGTGCGAATTGACTGCCTTCAGGCAGAAAGAAAAGAGAACAGCAAGAGGCCTTTTCTCCCCGGCTGCTTTCCAAAGCCCTTCCAGCTCAAACTATGTCGTTTCTCCTCTGGAAGGATCCTTGCACCGCCACGTAGTTTTTCAGAAGAAGCCCTGCGTTTGCAAGGGCAAAGGAGTAATTCGTTGCAGGAAAGAGGAAGGAAAGAAAGTTTCTCTCCCTCTGCCTGCTTTGCTCAGAGGACTGGATGAAGTCAGGGAGTTCTCCCTTTCACTGAGATACGTGCGGGCTGCTGTTGCCTGTGTGCTCTCTTCTTTGCAAAAGAGTCTGCAGTTCCACGCTTTGAACCGTGGAAAGGTGCCGGGCTCTGCTAAGACTTCCCCCGGCGCTTCGTTTGCCCTGGGCCAAAGCCAGCCTTCACAATAGCTGAATGCTAACACAGCATACTCGTTCCACTTCCAGAACAGCGCTACCGCGAGGCAGTTCTCCGGGGGAAAACGGCCCTTCGCGAAGGGCAGATCTGCCGAGCTCATTGCGGGAAAGCGAAAGCAAAGGACGCTTTTCTCCCTCTAACCGCTTTCGTCAGAGGAACGGGGGAAGTCACAGTGTTCTTTCTCTCACTGAGATACACACAATCTGACGTTGCCTCTGAGCTCCGTTGCTGGCAAAGAACTGAACCTGACATACATTCCTGTGGGGAAACACAGGGCTTTGCTAGGATTTCTCTAGGCAGTGTGATTTCCCTGGGCCTCACTGTAGCAACACTATCTCGCCAGGGCAACACTGCGTGGGATTTCCTCTTCCAAGAGAGCTGCTGCTTTGTAGTTTGTGCTGGGAAACCTTATTTTGGCAAGTGCGAATTGACCGCATTCAGGCAGAAAGAAAAGAGAACAGCAAGAGGCGTTTTCTCCCCGGCTGCTTTCCCAAGCCCTTCCAGCTCAAACTATGTCGTTGCTCCTCTGGAAGGATCCTTGCACCGCGACGTAGTTTTTCAGAAGAAGCCCTGCTTTTGCAAGAGCAAATGAGGAATTCGTTGCAGGAAAGAGGAAGGAAAGAAAGTTTCTCTCCCTCTGCCTGCTTTGCTCAGAGGACTGGATGTAGTCAGGGAGTTCTCCCTTTCACTGAGAAACGTGCGGGCTGCTGTTGCCTGTGCGCTCTCTTCTTTGCAAAAGAGTCTGCAGTTCCACGCTTTGAACCGTGGAAAGGCGCCGGGCTCTGCTAAGACTTCCCCCGGCGCTTCGTTTGCCCTGGGCCAGGGCGAGCCTTCACAATAGCTGAACGCTAACACTGCATACTCGTTCCACTTCCAGAACAGGGCTACCGCGAGGCAGTTCTCCGGGGGAAAACGGCCCTTCGCGAAGGGCAGATCTGCCGAGCTCATTGCGGGAAAGCGAAAGCAAAGGACGCTTTTCTCCCTCTAACCGCTTTCGTCAGAGGAACGGGGGAAGTCACAGTGTTCTTTCTCTCACTGAGATACACACTATCTGACGTTGCCTCTGAGCTCCGTTGCTGGCAAAGAACTGAAACTGACATACATTCCTGTGGGGAAACACAGGGCTTTGCTAGGATTTCTCTAGGCAGTGTGATTTCCCTGGGCCTCACTGTAGCAACACTATCTCGCCAGGGCAACACTGCGTGGGATTTCCTCTGCCAGGAGAGAGCTGCTGCTTTGTAGTTTGTGCTGGGAAACCTTATTTTGGCAAGTGCGAATTGACTGCATTCAGGCAGAAAGAAAAGAGAACAGCAAGAGACCTTTTTTCCCCGGCTGCTTTCCCAAGCCCTTCCAGCTCAAACTATGTCGTTGCTCCTCTGGAAGGATCCTTGCACCGCGACGTAGTTTTTCAGAAGAAGCCCTGCTTTTGCAAGAGCAAATGAGGAATTCGTTGCAGGAAAGAGGAAGGAAAGAAAGTTTCTCTCCCTCTGCCTGCTTTGCTCAGAGAACTGGATGAAGTCAGGGAGTTCTCCCTTTCACTGAGAAACGTGCGGGCTGCTGTTGCCTGTGCGCTCTCTTCTTTGAAAAGAGTCTGCAGTTCCACGCTTTGAACCGTGGAAAGGCGCCGGGCTCTGCTAAGACTTCCCCCGGCGCTTCGTTTGCCCTGGGCCAGAGCGAGCCTTCACAATAGCTGAACGCTAACACTGCATACTCGTTCCACTTCCAGAACAGGGCTACCGCGAGGCAGTTCTCCGGGGGAAAACGGCCCTTCGCGAAGGGCAGATCTGCCGAGCTCATTGCGGGAAAGCGAAAGCAAAGGACGCTTTTCTCCCTCTAACCGCTTTCGTCAGAGGAACGGGGGAAGTCACAGTGTTCTTTCTCTCACTGAGATACACACAATCTGACGTTGCCTCTGAGCTCCGTTGCTGGCAAAGAACTGAACCTGACATACATTCCTGTGGGGAAACACAGGGCTTTGCTAGGATTTCTCTAGGCAGTGTGATTTCCCTGGGCCTCACTGTAGCAACACTATCTCGCCAGGGCAACACTGCGTGGGATTTCCTCTTCCAAGAGAGCTGCTGCTTTGTAGTTTGTGCTGGGAAACCTTATTTTGGCAAGTGCGAATTGACCGCATTCAGGCAGAAAGAAAAGAGAACAGCAAGAGGCCTTTTTTCCCCGGCTGCTTTCCCAAGCCCTTCCAGCTCAAACTATGTCGTTGCTCCTCTGGAAGGATCCTTGCACCGCGACGTAGTTTTTCAGAAGAAGCCCTGCTTTTGCAAGAGCAAATGAGGAATTCGTTGCAGGAAAGAGGAAGGAAAGAAAGTTTCTCTCCCTCTGCCTGCTTTGTTCAGAGGACTGGATGAAGTCAGGGAGTTCTCCCTTTCACTGAGAAACGTGCGGGCTGCTGTTGCCTGGGCGCTCTCTTCTTTGCAAAAGAGTCTGCAGTTCCACGCTTTGAACCGTGGAAAGGCGCCGGGCTCTGCTAAGACTTCCCCCGGCGCTTCGTTTGCCCTGGGCCAAAGCCAGCCTTCACAATAGCTGAATGCTAACACAGCATACTCGTTCCACTTCCAGAACAGCGCTACCGCGAGGCAGTTCTCCGGGGGAAAACGGCCCTTCGCGAAGGGCAGATCTGCCGAGCTCATTGCGGGAAAGCGAAAGCAAAGGACGCTATTCTCCCTCTAAGCGCTTTCGTCAGAGGAACGGGGGAAGTCACAGTGTTCTTTCTCTCACTGAGATACACACAATCTGACGTTGCCTCTGAGCTCCGTTGCTGGCAAAGAACTGAAACTGACATACATTCCTGTGGGGAAACACAGGGCTTTGCTAGGATTTCTCTAGGCAGTGTGATTTCCCTGGGCCTCACTGTAGCAACACTATCTCGCCAGGGCAACACTGCGTGGGATTTCCTCTGCCAGGAGAGAGCTGCTGCTTTGTAGTTTGTGCTGGGAAACCTTGCTTTGGCAAGTGCGAATTGACTGCATTCAGGCAGAAAGAAAAGAGAACAGCAAGAGGCCTTTTCTCCCCGGCTGCTTTCCAAAGCCCTTCCAGCTCAAACTATGTCGTTTCTCCTCTGGAAGGATCCTTGCACCGCCACGTAGTTTTTCAGAAGAAGCCCTGCGTTTGCAAGAGCAAAGGAGCAATTCGTTGCAGGAAAGAGGAAGGAAAGAAAGTTTCTCTCCCTCTGCCTGCTTTGCTCAGAGGACTGGATGAAGTCAGGGAGTTCTCCCTTTCACTGAGATACGTGCGGGCTGCTGTTGCCTGTGTGCTCTCTTCTTTGCAAAAGAGTCTGCAGTTCCACGCTTTGAACCGTGGAAAGGTGCCGGGCTCTGCTAAGACTTCCCCCGGCGCTTCGTTTGCCCTGGGCCAGAGCGAGCCTTCACAATAGCTGAACGCTAACACTGCATACTCGTTCCACTTCCAGAACAGGGCTAGCGCGAGGCAGTTCTCCGGGGAAAAGGCCCTTCGCGAAGGGCAGATCTGCCGAGCTCATTGCGGGAAAGCGAAAGCAAAAGACGCTTTTCTCCCTCTAACCGCTTTCGTCAGAGGAACGGGGGAAGTCACAGTGTTCTTTCTCTCACTGAGATACACACAATCTGATGTTGCCTCTGAGCTCCGTTGCTGGCAAAGAACTGAAACTGACATCCATTCCTGTGGGGAAACACAGGGCTTTGCTAGGATTTCTCTAGGCAGTGTGATTTCCCTGGGCCTCACTGTAGCAACACTATCTCGCCAGGGCAACACTGCGTGGGATTTCCTCTTCCAAGAGAGCTGCTGCTTTGTAGTTTGTGCTGGGAAACCTTATTTTGGCAAGTGCGAATTGACCGCATTCAGGCAGAAAGAAAAGAGAACAGCAAGAGGCCTTTTTTCCCCGGCTGCTTTCCCAAGCCCTTCCAGCTCAAACTATGTCGTTGCTCCTCTGGAAGGATCCTTGCACCGCGACGTAGTTTTTCAGAAGAAGCCCTGCTTTTGCAAGAGCAAATGAGGAATTCGTTGCAGGAAAGAGGAAGGAAAGAAAGTTTCTCTCCCTCTGCCTGCTTTGCTCAGAGGACTGGATGTAGTCAGGGAGTTCTCCCTTTCACTGAGAAACGTGCGGGCTGCTGTTGCCTGTGCGCTCTCTTCTTTGCAAAAGAGTCTGCAGTTCCACGCTTTGAACCGTGGAAAGGCGCCGGGCTCTGCTAAGACTTCCCCCGGCGCTTCGTTTGCCCTGGGCCAGGGCGAGCCTTCACAATAGCTGAACGCTAACACTGCATACTCGTTCCACTTCCAGAACAGGGCTACCGCGAGGCAGTTCTCCGGGGGAAAACGGCCCTTCGCGAAGGGCAGATCTGCCGAGCTCATTGCGGGAAAGCGAAAGCAAAGGACGCTTTTCTCCCTCTAACCGCTTTCGTCAGAGGAACGGGGGAAGTCACAGTGTTCTTTCTCTCACTGAGATACACACTATCTGACGTTGCCTCTGAGCTCCGTTGCTGGCAAAGAACTGAAACTGACATACATTCCTGTGGGGAAACACAGGGCTTTGCTAGGATTTCTCTAGGCAGTGTGATTTCCCTGGGCCTCACTGTAGCAACACTATCTCGCCAGGGCAACACTGCGTGGGATTTCCTCTGCCAGGAGAGAGCTGCTGCTTTGTAGTTTGTGCTGGGAAACCTTATTTTGGCAAGTGCGAATTGACTGCATTCAGGCAGAAAGAAAAGAGAACAGCAAGAGACCTTTTTTCCCCGGCTGCTTTCCCAAGCCCTTCCAGCTCAAACTATGTCGTTGCTCCTCTGGAAGGATCCTTGCACCGCGACGTAGTTTTTCAGAAGAAGCCCTGCTTTTGCAAGAGCAAATGAGGAATTCGTTGCAGGAAAGAGGAAGGAAAGAAAGTTTCTCTCCCTCTGCCTGCTTTGCTCAGAGAACTGGATGAAGTCAGGGAGTTCTCCCTTTCACTGAGAAACGTGCGGGCTGCTGTTGCCTGTGCGCTCTCTTCTTTGAAAAGAGTCTGCAGTTCCACGCTTTGAACCGTGGAAAGGCGCCGGGCTCTGCTAAGACTTCCCCCGGCGCTTCGTTTGCCCTGGGCCAGAGCGAGCCTTCACAATAGCTGAACGCTAACACTGCATACTCGTTCCATTTCCAGAACAGGGCTACCGCGAGGCAGTTCTCCGGGGGAAAACGGCCCTTCGCGAAGGGCAGATCTGCCGAGCTCATTGCGGGAAAGCGAAAGCAAAGGACGCTTTTCTCCCTCTAACCGCTTTCGTCAGAGGAACGGGGGAAGTCACAGTGTTCTTTCTCTCACTGAGATACACACAATCTGACGTTGCCTCTGAGCTCCGTTGCTGGCAAAGAACTGAAACTGACATACATTCCTGTGGGGAAACACAGGGCTTTGCTAGGATTTCTCTAGGCAGTGTGATTTCCCTGGGCCTCACTGTAGCAACACTATCTCGCCAGGGCAACACTGCGTGGGATTTCCTCTGCCAGGAGAGAGCTGCTGCTTTGTAGTTTGTGCTGGGAAACCTTATTTTGGCAAGTGCGAATTGACCGCATTCAGGCAGAAAGAAAAGAGAACAGCAAGAGGCCTTTTTTCCCCGGCTGCTTTCCCAAGCCCTTCCAGCTCAAACTATGTCGTTTCTCCTCTGGAAGGATCCTTGCACCGCGACGTAGTTTTTCAGAAGAAGCCCTGCTTTTGCAAGAGCAAATGAGGAATTCGTTGCAGGAAAGAGGAAGGAAAGAAAGTTTCTCTCCCTCTGCCTGCTTTGCTCAGAGAACTGGATGAAGTCAGGGAGTTCTCCCTTTCACTGAGAAACGTGCGGGCTGCTGTTGCCTGTGCGCTCTCTTCTTTGCAAAAGAGTCTGCAGTTCCACGCTTTGAACCGTGGAAAGGCGCCGGGCTCTGCTAAGACTTCCCCCGGCGCTTCGTTTGCCCTGGGCCAGAGCGAGCCTTCACAATAGCTGAACGCTAACACTGCATACTCGTTCCACTTCCAGAACAGGGCTACCGCGAGGCAGTTCTCCGGGGGAAAACGGCCCTTCGCGAAGGGCAGATCTGCCGAGCTCATTGCGGGAAAGCGAAAGCAAAGGACGCTTTTCTCCCTCTAACCGCTTTCGTCAGAGGAACGGGGGAAGTCACAGTGTTCTTTCTCTCACTGAGATACACACAATCTGACGTTGCCTCTGAGCTCCGTTGCTGGCAAAGAACTGAACCTGACATACATTCCTGTGGGGAAACACAGGGCTTTGCTAGGATTTCTCTAGGCAGTGTGATTTCCCTGGGCCTCACTGTAGCAACACTATCTCGCCAGGGCAACACTGCGTGGGATTTCCTCTTCCAAGAGAGCTGCTGCTTTGTAGTTTGTGCTGGGAAACCTTGCTTTGGCAAGTGCGAATTGACTGCATTCAGGCAGAAAGAAAAGAGAACAGCAAGAGGCCTTTTCTCCCCGGCTGCTTTCCAAAGCCCTTCCAGCTCAAACTATGTCGTTTCTCCTCTGGAAGGATCCTTGCACCGCCACGTAGTTTTTCAGAAGAAGCCCTGCGTTTGCAAGAGCAAAGGAGCAATTCGTTGCAGGAAAGAGGAAGGAAAGAAAGTTTCTCTCCCTCTGCCTGCTTTGCTCAGAGGACTGGATGAAGTCAGGGAGTTCTCCCTTTCACTGAGAAACGTGCGGGCTGCTGTTGCCTGTGCGCTCTCTTCTTTGCAAAAGAGTCTGCAGTTCCACGGTTTGAACCGTGGAAAGGCGCCGGGCTCTGCTAAGACTTCCCCCGGCGCTTCGTTTGCCCTGGGCCAAAGCCAGCCTTCACAATAGCTGAATGCTAACACAGCATACTCGTTACACTTCCAGAACAGGGCTACCGCGAGGCAGTTCTCCGGGGGAAAACGGCCCTTCGCGAAGGGCAGATCTGCCGAGCTCATTGCGGGAAAGCGAAAGCAAAGGACGCTTTTCTCCCTCTAACCGCTTTCGTCAGAGGAACGGGGGAAGTCACAGTGTTCTTTCTCTCACTGAGATACACACAATCTGACGTTGCCTCTGAGCTCCGTTGCTGGCAAAGAACTGAAACTGACATACATTCCTGTGGGGAAACACAGGGCTTTGCTAGGATTTCTCTAGGCAGTGTGATTTCCCTGGGCCTCACTGTAGCAACACTATCTCGCCAGGGCAACACTGCGTGGGATTTCCTCTGCCAGGAGAGAGCTGCTGCTTTGTAGTTTGTGCTGGGAAACCTTATTTTGGCAAGTGCGAATTGACCGCATTCAGGCAGAAAGAAAAGAGAACAGCAAGAGGCCTTTTTTCCCCGGCTGCTTTCCCAAGCCCTTCCAGCTCAAACTATGTCGTTTCTCCTCTGGAAGGATCCTTGCACCGCGACGTAGTTTTTCAGAAGAAGCCCTGCTTTTGCAAGAGCAAATGAGGAATTCGTTGCAGGAAAGAGGAAGGAAAGAAAGTTTCTCTCCCTCTGCCTGCTTTGCTCAGAGAACTGGATGAAGTCAGGGAGTTCTCCCTTTCACTGAGAAACGTGCGGGCTGCTGTTGCCTGTGTTCTCTCTTCTTTGCAAAAGAGTCTGCAGTTCCATGCTTTGAACCGTGGAAAGGCGCCGGGCTCTGCTAAGACTTCCCCCGGCGCTTCGTTTGCCCTGGGCCAGAGCGAGCCTTCACAATAGCTGAACGCTAACACTGCATACTCGTTCCACTTCCAGAACAGGGCTACCGCGAGGCAGTTCTCCGGGGGAAAACGGCCCTTCGCGAAGGGCAGATCTGCCGAGCTCATTGCGGGAAAGCGAAAGCAAAGGACGCTATTCTCCCTCTAAGCGCTTTCGTCAGAGGAACGGGGGAAGTCACAGTGTTCTTTCTCTCACTGAGATACACACAATCTGACGTTGCCTCTGAGCTCCGTTGCTGGCAAAGAACTGAAACTGACATACATTCCTGTGGGGAAACACAGGGCTTTGCTAGGATTTCTCTAGGCAGTGTGATTTCCCTGGGCCTCACTGTAGCAACACTATCTCGCCAGGGCAACACTGCGTGGGATTTCCTCTGCCAGGAGAGAGCTGCTGCTTTGTAGTTTGTGCTGGGAAACCTTGCTTTGGCAAGTGCGAATTGACTGCATTCAGGCAGAAAGAAAAGAGAACAGCAAGAGGCCTTTTCTCCCCGGCTGCTTTCCAAAGCCCTTCCAGCTCAAACTATGTCGTTTCTCCTCTGGAAGGATCCTTGCACCGCCACGTAGTTTTTCAGAAGAAGCCCTGCGTTTGCAAGAGCAAAGGAGCAATTCGTTGCAGGAAAGAGGAAGGAAAGAAAGTTTCTCTCCCTCTGCCTGCTTTGCTCAGAGGACTGGATGAAGTCAGGGAGTTCTCCCTTTCACTGAGATACGTGCGGGCTGCTGTTGCCTGTGTGCTCTCTTCTTTGCAAAAGAGTCTGCAGTTCCACGCTTTGAACCGTGGAAAGGTGCCGGGCTCTGCTAAGACTTCCCCCGGCGCTTCGTTTGCCCTGGGCCAGAGCGAGCCTTCACAATAGCTGAACGCTAACACTGCATACTCGTTCCACTTCCAGAACAGGGCTAGCGCGAGGCAGTTCTCCGGGGAAAAGGCCCTTCGCGAAGGGCAGATCTGCCGAGCTCATTGCGGGAAAGCGAAAGCAAAAGACGCTTTTCTCCCTCTAACCGCTTTCGTCAGAGGAACGGGGGAAGTCACAGTGTTCTTTCTCTCACTGAGATACACACAATCTGATGTTGCCTCTGAGCTCCGTTGCTGGCAAAGAACTGAAACTGACATCCATTCCTGTGGGGAAACACAGGGCTTTGCTAGGATTTCTCTAGGCAGTGTGATTTCCCTGGGCCTCTGTGTAGCAACACTATCTCGCCAGGGCAACACTGCGTGGGATTTCCTCTTCCAAGAGAGCTGCTGCTTTGTAGTTTGTGCTGGGAAACCTTATTTTGGCAAGTGCGAATTGACCGCATTCAGGCAGAAAGAAAAGAGAACAGCAAGAGGCCTTTTTTCCCTGGCTGCTTTCCCAAGCCCTTCCAGCTCAAACTATGTCGTTGCTCCTCTGGAAGGATCCTTGCACCGCGACGTAGTTTTTCAGAAGAAGCCCTGCTTTTGCAAGAGCAAATGAGGAATTCGTTGCAGGAAAGAGGAAGGAAAGAAAGTTTCTCTCCCTCTGCCTGCTTTGCTCAGAGAACTGGATGAAGTCAGGGAGTTCTCCCTTTCACTGAGAAACGTGCGGGCTGCTGTTGCCTGTGCGCTCTCTTCTTTGCAAAAGAGTCTGCAGTTCCACGGTTTGAACCGTAGAAAGGCGCCGGGCTCTGCTAAGACTTCCCCCGGCGCTTCGTTTGCCCTGGGCCAAAGCCAGCCTTCAGAATAGCTGAATGCTAACACAGCATACTCGTTACACTTCCAGAACAGGGCTACCGCGAGGCAGTTCTCCGGGGGAAAACGGCCCTTCGCGAAGGGCAGATCTGCCGAGCTCATTGCGGGAAAGCGAAAGCAAAGGACGCTTTTCTCCCTCTAACCGCTTTCGTCAGAGGAACGGGGGAAGTCACAGTGTTCTTTCTCTCACTGAGATACACACAATCTGACGTTGCCTCTGAGCTCCGTTGCTGGCAAAGAACTGAACCTGACATACATTCCTGTGGGGAAACACAGGGCTTTGCTAGGATTTCTCTAGGCAGTGTGATTTCCCTGGGCCTCACTGTAGCAACACTATCTCGCCAGGGCAACACTGCGTGGGATTTCCTCTTCCAAGAGAGCTGCTGCTTTGTAGTTTGTGCTGGGAAACCTTATTTTGGCAAGTGCGAATTGACCGCATTCAGGCAGAAAGAAAAGAGAACAGCAAGAGGCCTTTTTTCCCCGGCTGCTTTCCCAAGCCCTTCCAGCTCAAACTATGTCGTTGCTCCTCTGGAAGGATCCTTGCACCGCGACGTAGTTTTTCAGAAGAAGCCCTGCTTTTGCAAGAGCAAATGAGGAATTCGTTGCAGGAAAGAGGAAGGAAAGAAAGTTTCTCTCCCTCTGCCTGCTTTGTTCAGAGGACTGGATGAAGTCAGGGAGTTCTCCCTTTCACTGAGAAACGTGCGGGCTGCTGTTGCCTGGGCGCTCTCTTCTTTGCAAAAGAGTCTGCAGTTCCACGCTTTGAACCGTGGAAAGGCGCCGGGCTCTGCTAAGACTTCCCCCGGCGCTTCGTTTGCCCTGGGCCAAAGCCAGCCTTCACAATAGCTGAATGCTAACACAGCATACTCGTTCCACTTCCAGAACAGCGCTACCGCGAGGCAGTTCTCCGGGGGAAAACGGCCCTTCGCGAAGGGCAGATCTGCCGAGCTCATTGCGGGAAAGCGAAAGCAAAGGACGCTATTCTCCCTCTAAGCGCTTTCGTCAGAGGAACGGGGGAAGTCACAGTGTTCTTTCTCTCACTGAGATACACACAATCTGACGTTGCCTCTGAGCTCCGTTGCTGGCAAAGAACTGAAACTGACATACATTCCTGTGGGGAAACACAGGGCTTTGCTAGGATTTCTCTAGGCAGTGTGATTTCCCTGGGCCTCACTGTAGCAACACTATCTCGCCAGGGCAACACTGCGTGGGATTTCCTCTGCCAGGAGAGAGCTGCTGCTTTGTAGTTTGTGCTGGGAAACCTTGCTTTGGCAAGTGCGAATTGACTGCATTCAGGCAGAAAGAAAAGAGAACAGCAAGAGGCCTTTTCTCCCCGGCTGCTTTCCAAAGCCCTTCCAGCTCAAACTATGTCGTTTCTCCTCTGGAAGGATCCTTGCACCGCCACGTAGTTTTTCAGAAGAAGCCCTGCGTTTGCAAGAGCAAAGGAGCAATTCGTTGCAGGAAAGAGGAAGGAAAGAAAGTTTCTCTCCCTCTGCCTGCTTTGCTCAGAGGACTGGATGAAGTCAGGGAGTTCTCCCTTTCACTGAGATACGTGCGGGCTGCTGTTGCCTGTGTGCTCTCTTCTTTGCAAAAGAGTCTGCAGTTCCACGCTTTGAACCGTGGAAAGGTGCCGGGCTCTGCTAAGACTTCCCCCGGCGCTTCGTTTGCCCTGGGCCAGAGCGAGCCTTCACAATAGCTGAACGCTAACACTGCATACTCGTTCCACTTCCAGAACAGGGCTACCGCGAGGCAGTTCTCCGGGGAAAAGGCCCTTCGCGAAGGGCAGATCTGCCGAGCTCATTGCGGGAAAGCGAAAGCAAAAGACGCTTTTCTCCCTCTAACCGCTTTCGTCAGAGGAACGGGGGAAGTCACAGTGTTCTTTCTCTCACTGAGATACACACAATCTGATGTTGCCTCTGAGCTCCGTTGCTGGCAAAGAACTGAAACTGACATCCATTCCTGTGGGGAAACACAGGGCTTTGCTAGGATTTCTCTAGGCAGTGTGATTTCCCTGGGCCTCACTGTAGCAACACTATCTCGCCAGGGCAACACTGCGTGGGATTTCCTCTTCCAAGAGAGCTGCTGCTTTGTAGTTTGTGCTGGGAAACCTTATTTTGGCAAGTGCGAATTGACCGCATTCAGGCAGAAAGAAAAGAGAACAGCAAGAGGCCTTTTTTCCCCGGCTGCTTTCCCAAGCCCTTCCAGCTCAAACTATGTCGTTGCTCCTCTGGAAGGATCCTTGCACCGCGACGTAGTTTTTCAGAAGAAGCCCTGCTTTTGCAAGAGCAAATGAGGAATTCGTTGCAGGAAAGAGGAAGGAAAGAAAGTTTCTCTCCCTCTGCCTGCTTTGCTCAGAGAACTGGATGAAGTCAGGGAGTTCTCCCTTTCACTGAGAAACGTGCGGGCTGCTGTTGCCTGTGCGCTCTCTTCTTTGCAAAAGAGTCTGCAGTTCCATGCTTTGAACCGTGGAAAGGCGCCGGGCTCTGCTAAGACTTCCCCCGGCGCTTCGTTTGCCCTGGGCCAGAGCGAGCCTTCACAATAGCTGAACGCTAACACTGCATACTCGTTCCACTTCCAGAACAGGGCTACCGCGAGGCAGTTCTCCGGGGGAAAACGGCCCTTCGCGAAGGGCAGATCTGCCGAGCTCATTGCGGGAAAGCGAAAGCAAAGGACGCTTTTCTCCCTCTAACCGCTTTCGTCAGAGGAACGGGGGAAGTCACAGTGTTCTTTCTCTCACTGAGATACACACAATCTGACGTTGCCTCTGAGCTCCGTTGCTGGCAAAGAACTGAACCTGACATACATTCCTGTGGGGAAACACAGGGCTTTGCTAGGATTTCTCTAGGCAGTGTGATTTCCCTGGGCCTCACTGTAGCAACACTATCTCGCCAGGGCAACACTGCGTGGGATTTCCTCTTCCAAGAGAGCTGCTGCTTTGTAGTTTGTGCTGGGAAACCTTATTTTGGCAAGTGCGAATTGACCGCATTCAGGCAGAAAGAAAAGAGAACAGCAAGAGGCCTTTTTTCCCCGGCTGCTTTCCCAAGCCCTTCCAGCTCAAACTATGTCGTTGCTCCTCTGGAAGGATCCTTGCACCGCGACGTAGTTTTTCAGAAGAAGCCCTGCTTTTGCAAGAGCAAATGAGGAATTCGTTGCAGGAAAGAGGAAGGAAAGAAAGTTTCTCTCCCTCTGCCTGCTTTGCTCAGAGAACTGGATGAAGTCAGGGAGTTCTCCCTTTCACTGAGAAACGTGCGGGCTGCTGTTGCCTGTGCGCTCTCTTCTTTGCAAAAGAGTCTGCAGTTCCACGGTTTGAACCGTAGAAAGGCGCCGGGCTCTGCTAAGACTTCCCCCGGCGCTTCGTTTGCCCTGGGCCAAAGCCAGCCTTCAGAATAGCTGAATGCTAACACAGCATACTCGTTACACTTCCAGAACAGGGCTACCGCGAGGCAGTTCTCCGGGGGAAAACGGCCCTTCGCGAAGGGCAGATCTGCCGAGCTCATTGCGGGAAAGCGAAAGCAAAGGACGCTTTTCTCCCTCTAACCGCTTTCGTCAGAGGAACGGGGGAAGTCACAGTGTTCTTTCTCTCACTGAGATACACACAATCTGACGTTGCCTCTGAGCTCCGTTGCTGGCAAAGAACTGAACCTGACATACATTCCTGTGGGGAAACACAGGGCTTTGCTAGGATTTCTCTAGGCAGTGTGATTTCCCTGGGCCTCACTGTAGCAACACTATCTCGCCAGGGCAACACTGCGTGGGATTTCCTCTTCCAAGAGAGCTGCTGCTTTGTAGTTTGTGCTGGGAAACCTTATTTTGGCAAGTGCGAATTGACCGCATTCAGGCAGAAAGAAAAGAGAACAGCAAGAGGCCTTTTTTCCCCGGCTGCTTTCCCAAGCCCTTCCAGCTCAAACTATGTCGTTGCTCCTCTGGAAGGATCCTTGCACCGCGACGTAGTTTTTCAGAAGAAGCCCTGCTTTTGCAAGAGCAAATGAGGAATTCGTTGCAGGAAAGAGGAAGGAAAGAAAGTTTCTCTCCCTCTGCCTGCTTTGTTCAGAGGACTGGATGAAGTCAGGGAGTTCTCCCTTTCACTGAGAAACGTGCGGGCTGCTGTTGCCTGGGCGCTCTCTTCTTTGCAAAAGAGTCTGCAGTTCCACGCTTTGAACCGTGGAAAGGCGCCGGGCTCTGCTAAGACTTCCCCCGGCGCTTCGTTTGCCCTGGGCCAAAGCCAGCCTTCACAATAGCTGAATGCTAACACAGCATACTCGTTCCACTTCCAGAACAGCGCTACCGCGAGGCAGTTCTCCGGGGGAAAACGGCCCTTCGCGAAGGGCAGATCTGCCGAGCTCATTGCGGGAAAGCGAAAGCAAAGGACGCTATTCTCCCTCTAAGCGCTTTCGTCAGAGGAACGGGGGAAGTCACAGTGTTCTTTCTCTCACTGAGATACACACAATCTGACGTTGCCTCTGAGCTCCGTTGCTGGCAAAGAACTGAAACTGACATACATTCCTGTGGGGAAACACAGGGCTTTGCTAGGATTTCTCTAGGCAGTGTGATTTCCCTGGGCCTCACTGTAGCAACACTATCTCGCCAGGGCAACACTGCGTGGGATTTCCTCTGCCAGGAGAGAGCTGCTGCTTTGTAGTTTGTGCTGGGAAACCTTGCTTTGGCAAGTGCGAATTGACTGCATTCAGGCAGAAAGAAAAGAGAACAGCAAGAGGCCTTTTCTCCCCGGCTGCTTTCCAAAGCCCTTCCAGCTCAAACTATGTCGTTTCTCCTCTGGAAGGATCCTTGCACCGCCACGTAGTTTTTCAGAAGAAGCCCTGCGTTTGCAAGAGCAAAGGAGCAATTCGTTGCAGGAAAGAGGAAGGAAAGAAAGTTTCTCTCCCTCTGCCTGCTTTGCTCAGAGGACTGGATGAAGTCAGGGAGTTCTCCCTTTCACTGAGATACGTGCGGGCTGCTGTTGCCTGTGTGCTCTCTTCTTTGCAAAAGAGTCTGCAGTTCCACGCTTTGAACCGTGGAAAGGTGCCGGGCTCTGCTAAGACTTCCCCCGGCGCTTCGTTTGCCCTGGGCCAGAGCGAGCCTTCACAATAGCTGAACGCTAACACTGCATACTCGTTCCACTTCCAGAACAGGGCTACCGCGAGGCAGTTCTCCGGGGAAAAGGCCCTTCGCGAAGGGCAGATCTGCCGAGCTCATTGCGGGAAAGCGAAAGCAAAAGACGCTTTTCTCCCTCTAACCGCTTTCGTCAGAGGAACGGGGGAAGTCACAGTGTTCTTTCTCTCACTGAGATACACACAATCTGATGTTGCCTCTGAGCTCCGTTGCTGGCAAAGAACTGAAACTGACATCCATTCCTGTGGGGAAACACAGGGCTTTGCTAGGATTTCTCTAGGCAGTGTGATTTCCCTGGGCCTCACTGTAGCAACACTATCTCGCCAGGGCAACACTGCGTGGGATTTCCTCTTCCAAGAGAGCTGCTGCTTTGTAGTTTGTGCTGGGAAACCTTATTTTGGCAAGTGCGAATTGACCGCATTCAGGCAGAAAGAAAAGAGAACAGCAAGAGGCCTTTTTTCCCCGGCTGCTTTCCCAAGCCCTTCCAGCTCAAACTATGTCGTTGCTCCTCTGGAAGGATCCTTGCACCGCGACGTAGTTTTTCAGAAGAAGCCCTGCTTTTGCAAGAGCAAATGAGGAATTCGTTGCAGGAAAGAGGAAGGAAAGAAAGTTTCTCTCCCTCTGCCTGCTTTGCTCAGAGAACTGGATGAAGTCAGGGAGTTCTCCCTTTCACTGAGAAACGTGCGGGCTGCTGTTGCCTGTGCGCTCTCTTCTTTGCAAAAGAGTCTGCAGTTCCACGGTTTGAACCGTAGAAAGGCGCCGGGCTCTGCTAAGACTTCCCCCGGCGCTTCGTTTGCCCTGGGCCAAAGCCAGCCTTCAGAATAGCTGAATGCTAACACAGCATACTCGTTACACTTCCAGAACAGGGCTACCGCGAGGCAGTTCTCCGGGGGAAAACGGCCCTTCGCGAAGGGCAGATCTGCCGAGCTCATTGCGGGAAAGCGAAAGCAAAGGACGCTTTTCTCCCTCTAACCGCTTTCGTCAGAGGAACGGGGGAAGTCACAGTGTTCTTTCTCTCACTGAGATACACACAATCTGACGTTGCCTCTGAGCTCCGTTGCTGGCAAAGAACTGAACCTGACATACATTCCTGTGGGGAAACACAGGGCTTTGCTAGGATTTCTCTAGGCAGTGTGATTTCCCTGGGCCTCACTGTAGCAACACTATCTCGCCAGGGCAACACTGCGTGGGATTTCCTCTTCCAAGAGAGCTGCTGCTTTGTAGTTTGTGCTGGGAAACCTTATTTTGGCAAGTGCGAATTGACCGCATTCAGGCAGAAAGAAAAGAGAACAGCAAGAGGCCTTTTTTCCCCGGCTGCTTTCCCAAGCCCTTCCAGCTCAAACTATGTCGTTGCTCCTCTGGAAGGATCCTTGCACCGCGACGTAGTTTTTCAGAAGAAGCCCTGCTTTTGCAAGAGCAAATGAGGAATTCGTTGCAGGAAAGAGGAAGGAAAGAAAGTTTCTCTCCCTCTGCCTGCTTTGTTCAGAGGACTGGATGAAGTCAGGGAGTTCTCCCTTTCACTGAGAAACGTGCGGGCTGCTGTTGCCTGGGCGCTCTCTTCTTTGCAAAAGAGTCTGCAGTTCCACGCTTTGAACCGTGGAAAGGCGCCGGGCTCTGCTAAGACTTCCCCCGGCGCTTCGTTTGCCCTGGGCCAAAGCCAGCCTTCACAATAGCTGAATGCTAACACAGCATACTCGTTCCACTTCCAGAACAGCGCTACCGCGAGGCAGTTCTCCGGGGGAAAACGGCCCTTCGCGAAGGGCAGATCTGCCGAGCTCATTGCGGGAAAGCGAAAGCAAAGGACGCTATTCTCCCTCTAAGCGCTTTCGTCAGAGGAACGGGGGAAGTCACAGTGTTCTTTCTCTCACTGAGATACACACAATCTGACGTTGCCTCTGAGCTCCGTTGCTGGCAAAGAACTGAAACTGACATACATTCCTGTGGGGAAACACAGGGCTTTGCTAGGATTTCTCTAGGCAGTGTGATTTCCCTGGGCCTCACTGTAGCAACACTATCTCGCCAGGGCAACACTGCGTGGGATTTCCTCTGCCAGGAGAGAGCTGCTGCTTTGTAGTTTGTGCTGGGAAACCTTGCTTTGGCAAGTGCGAATTGACTGCATTCAGGCAGAAAGAAAAGAGAACAGCAAGAGGCCTTTTCTCCCCGGCTGCTTTCCAAAGCCCTTCCAGCTCAAACTATGTCGTTTCTCCTCTGGAAGGATCCTTGCACCGCCACGTAGTTTTTCAGAAGAAGCCCTGCGTTTGCAAGAGCAAAGGAGCAATTCGTTGCAGGAAAGAGGAAGGAAAGAAAGTTTCTCTCCCTCTGCCTGCTTTGCTCAGAGGACTGGATGAAGTCAGGGAGTTCTCCCTTTCACTGAGATACGTGCGGGCTGCTGTTGCCTGTGTGCTCTCTTCTTTGCAAAAGAGTCTGCAGTTCCACGCTTTGAACCGTGGAAAGGTGCCGGGCTCTGCTAAGACTTCCCCCGGCGCTTCGTTTGCCCTGGGCCAGAGCGAGCCTTCACAATAGCTGAACGCTAACACTGCATACTCGTTCCACTTCCAGAACAGGGCTACCGCGAGGCAGTTCTCCGGGGAAAAGGCCCTTCGCGAAGGGCAGATCTGCCGAGCTCATTGCGGGAAAGCGAAAGCAAAAGACGCTTTTCTCCCTCTAACCGCTTTCGTCAGAGGAACGGGGGAAGTCACAGTGTTCTTTCTCTCACTGAGATACACACAATCTGATGTTGCCTCTGAGCTCCGTTGCTGGCAAAGAACTGAAACTGACATCCATTCCTGTGGGGAAACACAGGGCTTTGCTAGGATTTCTCTAGGCAGTGTGATTTCCCTGGGCCTCACTGTAGCAACACTATCTCGCCAGGGCAACACTGCGTGGGATTTCCTCTTCCAAGAGAGCTGCTGCTTTGTAGTTTGTGCTGGGAAACCTTATTTTGGCAAGTGCGAATTGACCGCATTCAGGCAGAAAGAAAAGAGAACAGCAAGAGGCCTTTTTTCCCCGGCTGCTTTCCCAAGCCCTTCCAGCTCAAACTATGTCGTTGCTCCTCTGGAAGGATCCTTGCACCGCGACGTAGTTTTTCAGAAGAAGCCCTGCTTTTGCAAGAGCAAATGAGGAATTCGTTGCAGGAAAGAGGAAGGAAAGAAAGTTTCTCTCCCTCTGCCTGCTTTGCTCAGAGAACTGGATGAAGTCAGGGAGTTCTCCCTTTCACTGAGAAACGTGCGGGCTGCTGTTGCCTGTGCGCTCTCTTCTTTGCAAAAGAGTCTGCAGTTCCATGCTTTGAACCGTGGAAAGGCGCCGGGCTCTGCTAAGACTTCCCCCGGCGCTTCGTTTGCCCTGGGCCAGAGCGAGCCTTCACAATAGCTGAACGCTAACACTGCATACTCGTTCCACTTCCACAACAGGGCTACCGCGAGGCAGTTCTCCGGGGGAAAACGGCCCTTCGCGAAGGGCAGATCTGCCGAGCTCATTGCGGGAAAGCGAAAGCAAAGGACGCTTTTCTCCCTCTAACCGCTTTCGTCAGAGGAACGGGGGAAGTCACAGTGTTCTTTCTCTCACTGAGATACACACAATCTGACGTTGCCTCTGAGCTCCGTTGCTGGCAAAGAACTGAACCTGACATACATTCCTGTGGGGAAACACAGGGCTTTGCTAGGATTTCTCTAGGCAGTGTGATTTCCCTGGGCCTCACTGTAGCAACACTATCTCGCCAGGGCAACACTGCGTGGGATTTCCTCTTCCAAGAGAGCTGCTGCTTTGTAGTTTGTGCTGGGAAACCTTATTTTGGCAAGTGCGAATTGACCGCATTCAGGCAGAAAGAAAAGAGAACAGCAAGAGGCCTTTTTTCCCCGGCTGCTTTCCCAAGCCCTTCCAGCTCAAACTATGTCGTTGCTCCTCTGGAAGGATCCTTGCACCGCGACGTAGTTTTTCAGAAGAAGCCCTGCTTTTGCAAGAGCAAATGAGGAATTCGTTGCAGGAAAGAGGAAGGAAAGAAAGTTTCTCTCCCTCTGCCTGCTTTGTTCAGAGGACTGGATGAAGTCAGGGAGTTCTCCCTTTCACTGAGAAACGTGCGGGCTGCTGTTGCCTGTGCGCTCTCTTCTTTGCAAAAGAGTCTGCAGTTCCACGCTTTGAACCGTGGAAAGGCGCCGGGCTCTGCTAAGACTTCCCCCGGCGCTTCGTTTGCCCTGGGCCAGAGCGAGCCTTCACAATAGCTGAACGCTAACACTGCATACTCGTTCCACTTCCAGAACAGGGCTACCGCGAGGCAGTTCTCCGGGGGAAAACGGCCCTTCGCGAAGGGCAGATCTGCCGAGCTCATTGCGGGAAAGCGAAAGCAAAGGACGCTTTTCTCCCTCTAACCGCTTTCGTCAGAGGAACGGGGGAAGTCACAGTGTTCTTTCTCTCACTGAGATACACACAATCTGACGTTGCCTCTGAGCTCCGTTGCTGGCAAAGAACTGAACCTGACATACATTCCTGTGGGGAAACACAGGGCTTTGCTAGGATTTCTCTAGGCAGTGTGATTTCCCTGGGCCTCACTGTAGCAACACTATCTCGCCAGGGCAACACTGCGTGGGATTTCCTCTTCCAAGAGAGCTGCTGCTTTGTAGTTTGTGCTGGGAAACCTTATTTTGGCAAGTGCGAATTGACCGCATTCAGGCAGAAAGAAAAGAGAACAGCAAGAGGCCTTTTTTCCCCGGCTGCTTTCCCAAGCCCTTCCAGCTCAAACTATGTCGTTGCTCCTCTGGAAGGATCCTTGCACCGCGACGTAGTTTTTCAGAAGAAGCCCTGCTTTTGCAAGAGCAAATGAGGAATTCGTTGCAGGAAAGAGGAAGGAAAGAAAGTTTCTCTCCCTCTGCCTGCTTTGTTCAGAGGACTGGATGAAGTCAGGGAGTTCTCCCTTTCACTGAGAAACGTGCGGGCTGCTGTTGCCTGTGCGCTCTCTTCTTTGCAAAAGAGTCTGCAGTTCCACGCTTTGAACCGTGGAAAGGCGCCGGGCTCTGCTAAGACTTCCCCCGGCGCTTCGTTTGCCCTGGGCCAAAGCCAGCCTTCACAATAGCTGAATGCTAACACAGCATACTCGTTCCACTTCCAGAACAGCGCTACCGCGAGGCCGTTCTCCGGGGGAAAACGGCCCTTCGCGAAGGGCAGATCTGCCGAGCTCATTGCGGGAAAGCGAAAGCAAAAGACGCTATTCTCCCTCTAACCGCTTTCGTCAGAGGAACGGGGGAAGTCACAGTGTTCTTTCTCTCACTGAGATACACACAATCTGATGTTGCCTCTGAGCTCCGTTGCTGGCAAAGAACTGAAACTGACATCCATTCCTGTGGGGAAACACAGGGCTTTGCTAGGATTTCTCTAGGCAGTGTGATTTCCCTGGGCCTCACTGTAGCAACACTATCTCGCCAGGGCAACACTGCGTGGGATTTCCTCTTCCAAGAGAGCTGCTGCTTTGTAGTTTGTGCTGGGAAACCTTATTTTGGCAAGTGCGAATTGACCGCATTCAGGCAGAAAGAAAAGAGAACAGCAAGAGGCCTTTTTTCCCCGGCTGCTTTCCCAAGCCCTTCCAGCTCAAACTATGTCGTTGCTCCTCTGGAAGGATCCTTGCACCGCGACGTAGTTTTTCAGAAGAAGCCCTGCTTTTGCAAGAGCAAATGAGGAATTCGTTGCAGGAAAGAGGAAGGAAAGAAAGTTTCTCTCCCTCTGCCTGCTTTGCTCAGAGAACTGGATGAAGTCAGGGAGTTCTCCCTTTCACTGAGAAACGTGCGGGCTGCTGTTGCCTGTGCGCTCTCTTCTTTGCAAAAGAGTCTGCAGTTCCATGCTTTGAACCGTGGAAAGGCGCCGGGCTCTGCTAAGACTTCCCCCGGCGCTTCGTTTGCCCTGGGCCAGAGCGAGCCTTCACAATAGCTGAACGCTAACACTGCATACTCGTTCCACTTCCAGAACAGGGCTACCGCGAGGCAGTTCTCCGGGGGAAAACGGCCCTTCGCGAAGGGCAGATCTGCCGAGCTCATTGCGGGAAAGCGAAAGCAAAGGACGCTTTTCTCCCTCTAACCGCTTTCGTCAGAGGAACGGGGGAAGTCACAGTGTTCTTTCTCTCACTGAGATACACACAATCTGACGTTGCCTCTGAGCTCCGTTGCTGGCAAAGAACTGAACCTGACATACATTCCTGTGGGGAAACACAGGGCTTTGCTAGGATTTCTCTAGGCAGTGTGATTTCCCTGGGCCTCACTGTAGCAACACTATCTCGCCAGGGCAACACTGCGTGGGATTTCCTCTTCCAAGAGAGCTGCTGCTTTGTAGTTTGTGCTGGGAAACCTTATTTTGGCAAGTGCGAATTGACCGCATTCAGGCAGAAAGAAAAGAGAACAGCAAGAGGCCTTTTTTCCCCGGCTGCTTTCCCAAGCCCTTCCAGCTCAAACTATGTCGTTGCTCCTCTGGAAGGATCCTTGCACCGCGACGTAGTTTTTCAGAAGAAGCCCTGCTTTTGCAAGAGCAAATGAGGAATTCGTTGCAGGAAAGAGGAAGGAAAGAAAGTTTCTCTCCCTCTGCCTGCTTTGCTCAGAGAACTGGATGAAGTCAGGGAGTTCTCCCTTTCACTGAGAAACGTGCGGGCTGCTGTTGCCTGTGCGCTCTCTTCTTTGCAAAAGAGTCTGCAGTTCCATGCTTTGAACCGTGGAAAGGCGCCGGGCTCTGCTAAGACTTCCCCCGGCGCTTCGTTTGCCCTGGGCCAGAGCGAGCCTTCACAATAGCTGAACGCTAACACTGCATACTCGTTCCACTTCCAGAACAGGGCTACCGCGAGGCAGTTCTCCGGGGGAAAACGGCCCTTCGCGAAGGGCAGATCTGCCGAGCTCATTGCGGGAAAGCGAAAGCAAAGGACGCTTTTCTCCCTCTAACCGCTTTCGTCAGAGGAACGGGGGAAGTCACAGTGTTCTTTCTCTCACTGAGATACACACAATCTGACGTTGCCTCTGAGCTCCGTTGCTGGCAAAGAACTGAACCTGACATACATTCCTGTGGGGAAACACAGGGCTTTGCTAGGATTTCTCTAGGCAGTGTGATTTCCCTGGGCCTCACTGTAGCAACACTATCTCGCCAGGGCAACACTGCGTGGGATTTCCTCTTCCAAGAGAGCTGCTGCTTTGTAGTTTGTGCTGGGAAACCTTATTTTGGCAAGTGCGAATTGACCGCATTCAGGCAGAAAGAAAAGAGAACAGCAAGAGGCCTTTTTTCCCCGGCTGCTTTCCCAAGCCCTTCCAGCTCAAACTATGTCGTTGCTCCTCTGGAAGGATCCTTGCACCGCGACGTAGTTTTTCAGAAGAAGCCCTGCTTTTGCAAGAGCAAATGAGGAATTCGTTGCAGGAAAGAGGAAGGAAAGAAAGTTTCTCTCCCTCTGCCTGCTTTGCTCAGAGAACTGGATGAAGTCAGGGAGTTCTCCCTTTCACTGAGAAACGTGCGGGCTGCTGTTGCCTGTGCGCTCTCTTCTTTGCAAAAGAGTCTGCAGTTCCACGCTTTGAACCGTGGAAAGGCGCCGGGCTCTGCTAAGACTTCCCCCGGCGCTTCGTTTGCCCTGGGCCAAAGCCAGCCTTCACAATAGCTGAATGCTAACACAGCATACTCGTTCCACTTCCAGAACAGCGCTACCGCGAGGCCGTTCTCCGGGGGAAAACGGCCCTTCGCGAAGGGCAGATCTGCCGAGCTCATTGCGGGAAAGCGAAAGCAAAAGACGCTATTCTCCCTCTAACCGCTTTCGTCAGAGGAACGGGGGAAGTCACAGTGTTCTTTCTCTCACTGAGATACACACAATCTGATGTTGCCTCTGAGCTCCGTTGCTGGCAAAGAACTGAAACTGACATCCATTCCTGTGGGGAAACACAGGGCTTTGCTAGGATTTCTCTAGGCAGTGTGATTTCCCTGGGCCTCACTGTAGCAACACTATCTCGCCAGGGCAACACTGCGTGGGATTTCCTCTTCCAAGAGAGCTGCTGCTTTGTAGTTTGTGCTGGGAAACCTTATTTTGGCAAGTGCGAATTGACCGCATTCAGGCAGAAAGAAAAGAGAACAGCAAGAGGCCTTTTTTCCCCGGCTGCTTTCCCAAGCCCTTCCAGCTCAAACTATGTCGTTGCTCCTCTGGAAGGATCCTTGCACCGCGACGTAGTTTTTCAGAAGAAGCCCTGCTTTTGCAAGAGCAAATGAGGAATTCGTTGCAGGAAAGAGGAAGGAAAGAAAGTTTCTCTCCCTCTGCCTGCTTTGCTCAGAGAACTGGATGAAGTCAGGGAGTTCTCCCTTTCACTGAGAAACGTGCGGGCTGCTGTTGCCTGTGCGCTCTCTTCTTTGCAAAAGAGTCTGCAGTTCCATGCTTTGAACCGTGGAAAGGCGCCGGGCTCTGCTAAGACTTCCCCCGGCGCTTCGTTTGCCCTGGGCCAGAGCGAGCCTTCACAATAGCTGAACGCTAACACTGCATACTCGTTCCACTTCCAGAACAGGGCTACCGCGAGGCAGTTCTCCGGGGGAAAACGGCCCTTCGCGAAGGGCAGATCTGCCGAGCTCATTGCGGGAAAGCGAAAGCAAAGGACGCTTTTCTCCCTCTAACCGCTTTCGTCAGAGGAACGGGGGAAGTCACAGTGTTCTTTCTCTCACTGAGATACACACAATCTGACGTTGCCTCTGAGCTCCGTTGCTGGCAAAGAACTGAACCTGACATACATTCCTGTGGGGAAACACAGGGCTTTGCTAGGATTTCTCTAGGCAGTGTGATTTCCCTGGGCCTCACTGTAGCAACACTATCTCGCCAGGGCAACACTGCGTGGGATTTCCTCTTCCAAGAGAGCTGCTGCTTTGTAGTTTGTGCTGGGAAACCTTATTTTGGCAAGTGCGAATTGACCGCATTCAGGCAGAAAGAAAAGAGAACAGCAAGAGGCCTTTTTTCCCCGGCTGCTTTCCCAAGCCCTTCCAGCTCAAACTATGTCGTTGCTCCTCTGGAAGGATCCTTGCACCGCGACGTAGTTTTTCAGAAGAAGCCCTGCTTTTGCAAGAGCAAATGAGGAATTCGTTGCAGGAAAGAGGAAGGAAAGAAAGTTTCTCTCCCTCTGCCTGCTTTGCTCAGAGAACTGGATGAAGTCAGGGAGTTCTCCCTTTCACTGAGAAACGTGCGGGCTGCTGTTGCCTGTGCGCTCTCTTCTTTGCAAAAGAGTCTGCAGTTCCATGCTTTGAACCGTGGAAAGGCGCCGGGCTCTGCTAAGACTTCCCCCGGCGCTTCGTTTGCCCTGGGCCAGAGCGAGCCTTCACAATAGCTGAACGCTAACACTGCATACTCGTTCCACTTCCAGAACAGGGCTACCGCGAGGCAGTTCTCCGGGGGAAAACGGCCCTTCGCGAAGGGCAGATCTGCCGAGCTCATTGCGGGAAAGCGAAAGCAAAGGACGCTTTTCTCCCTCTAACCGCTTTCGTCAGAGGAACGGGGGAAGTCACAGTGTTCTTTCTCTCACTGAGATACACACAATCTGACGTTGCCTCTGAGCTCCGTTGCTGGCAAAGAACTGAACCTGACATACATTCCTGTGGGGAAACACAGGGCTTTGCTAGGATTTCTCTAGGCAGTGTGATTTCCCTGGGCCTCACTGTAGCAACACTATCTCGCCAGGGCAACACTGCGTGGGATTTCCTCTTCCAAGAGAGCTGCTGCTTTGTAGTTTGTGCTGGGAAACCTTATTTTGGCAAGTGCGAATTGACCGCATTCAGGCAGAAAGAAAAGAGAACAGCAAGAGGCCTTTTTTCCCCGGCTGCTTTCCCAAGCCCTTCCAGCTCAAACTATGTCGTTGCTCCTCTGGAAGGATCCTTGCACCGCGACGTAGTTTTTCAGAAGAAGCCCTGCTTTTGCAAGAGCAAATGAGGAATTCGTTGCAGGAAAGAGGAAGGAAAGAAAGTTTCTCTCCCTCTGCCTGCTTTGCTCAGAGAACTGGATGAAGTCAGGGAGTTCTCCCTTTCACTGAGAAACGTGCGGGCTGCTGTTGCCTGTGCGCTCTCTTCTTTGCAAAAGAGTCTGCAGTTCCACGGTTTGAACCATAGAAAGGCGCCGGGCTCTGCTAAGACTTCCCCCGGCGCTTCGTTTGCCCTGGGCCAAAGCCAGCCTTCAGAATAGCTGAATGCTAACACAGCATACTCGTTACACTTCCAGAACAGGGCTACCGCGAGGCAGTTCTCCGGGGGAAAACGGCCCTTCGCGAAGGGCAGATCTGCCGAGCTCATTGCGGGAAAGCGAAAGCAAAGGACGCTTTTCTCCCTCTAACCGCTTTCGTCAGAGGAACGGGGGAAGTCACAGTGTTCTTTCTCTCACTGAGATACACACAATCTGACGTTGCCTCTGAGCTCCGTTGCTGGCAAAGAACTGAACCTGACATACATTCCTGTGGGGAAACACAGGGCTTTGCTAGGATTTCTCTAGGCAGTGTGATTTCCCTGGGCCTCACTGTAGCAACACTATCTCGCCAGGGCAACACTGCGTGGGATTTCCTCTTCCAAGAGAGCTGCTGCTTTGTAGTTTGTGCTGGGAAACCTTATTTTGGCAAGTGCGAATTGACCGCATTCAGGCAGAAAGAAAAGAGAACAGCAAGAGGCCTTTTTTCCCCGGCTGCTTTCCCAAGCCCTTCCAGCTCAAACTATGTCGTTGCTCCTCTGGAAGGATCCTTGCACCGCGACGTAGTTTTTCAGAAGAAGCCCTGCTTTTGCAAGAGCAAATGAGGAATTCGTTGCAGGAAAGAGGAAGGAAAGAAAGTTTCTCTCCCTCTGCCTGCTTTGTTCAGAGGACTGGATGAAGTCAGGGAGTTCTCCCTTTCACTGAGAAACGTGCGGGCTGCTGTTGCCTGGGCGCTCTCTTCTTTGCAAAAGAGTCTGCAGTTCCACGCTTTGAACCGTGGAAAGGCGCCGGGCTCTGCTAAGACTTCCCCCGGCGCTTCGTTTGCCCTGGGCCAAAGCCAGCCTTCACAATAGCTGAATGCTAACACAGCATACTCGTTCCACTTCCAGAACAGCGCTACCGCGAGGCAGTTCTCCGGGGGAAAACGGCCCTTCGCGAAGGGCAGATCTGCCGAGCTCATTGCGGGAAAGCGAAAGCAAAGGACGCTATTCTCCCTCTAAGCGCTTTCGTCAGAGGAACGGGGGAAGTCACAGTGTTCTTTCTCTCACTGAGATACACACAATCTGACGTTGCCTCTGAGCTCCGTTGCTGGCAAAGAACTGAAACTGACATACATTCCTGTGGGGAAACACAGGGCTTTGCTAGGATTTCTCTAGGCAGTGTGATTTCCCTGGGCCTCACTGTAGCAACACTATCTCGCCAGGGCAACACTGCGTGGGATTTCCTCTGCCAGGAGAGAGCTGCTGCTTTGTAGTTTGTGCTGGGAAACCTTGCTTTGGCAAGTGCGAATTGACTGCATTCAGGCAGAAAGAAAAGAGAACAGCAAGAGGCCTTTTCTCCCCGGCTGCTTTCCAAAGCCCTTCCAGCTCAAACTATGTCGTTTCTCCTCTGGAAGGATCCTTGCACCGCCACGTAGTTTTTCAGAAGAAGCCCTGCGTTTGCAAGAGCAAAGGAGCAATTCGTTGCAGGAAAGAGGAAGGAAAGAAAGTTTCTCTCCCTCTGCCTGCTTTGCTCAGAGGACTGGATGAAGTCAGGGAGTTCTCCCTTTCACTGAGATACGTGCGGGCTGCTGTTGCCTGTGTGCTCTCTTCTTTGCAAAAGAGTCTGCAGTTCCACGCTTTGAACCGTGGAAAGGTGCCGGGCTCTGCTAAGACTTCCCCCGGCGCTTCGTTTGCCCTGGGCCAGAGCGAGCCTTCACAATAGCTGAACGCTAACACTGCATACTCGTTCCACTTCCAGAACAGGGCTACCGCGAGGCAGTTCTCCGGGGAAAAGGCCCTTCGCGAAGGGCAGATCTGCCGAGCTCATTGCGGGAAAGCGAAAGCAAAAGACGCTTTTCTCCCTCTAACCGCTTTCGTCAGAGGAACGGGGGAAGTCACAGTGTTCTTTCTCTCACTGAGATACACACAATCTGATGTTGCCTCTGAGCTCCGTTGCTGGCAAAGAACTGAAACTGACATCCATTCCTGTGGGGAAACACAGGGCTTTGCTAGGATTTCTCTAGGCAGTGTGATTTCCCTGGGCCTCACTGTAGCAACACTATCTCGCCAGGGCAACACTGCGTGGGATTTCCTCTTCCAAGAGAGCTGCTGCTTTGTAGTTTGTGCTGGGAAACCTTATTTTGGCAAGTGCGAATTGACCGCATTCAGGCAGAAAGAAAAGAGAACAGCAAGAGGCCTTTTTTCCCCGGCTGCTTTCCCAAGCCCTTCCAGCTCAAACTATGTCGTTGCTCCTCTGGAAGGATCCTTGCACCGCGACGTAGTTTTTCAGAAGAAGCCCTGCTTTTGCAAGAGCAAATGAGGAATTCGTTGCAGGAAAGAGGAAGGAAAGAAAGTTTCTCTCCCTCTGCCTGCTTTGCTCAGAGAACTGGATGAAGTCAGGGAGTTCTCCCTTTCACTGAGAAACGTGCGGGCTGCTGTTGCCTGTGCGCTCTCTTCTTTGCAAAAGAGTCTGCAGTTCCACGGTTTGAACCGTAGAAAGGCGCCGGGCTCTGCTAAGACTTCCCCCGGCGCTTCGTTTGCCCTGGGCCAAAGCCAGCCTTCAGAATAGCTGAATGCTAACACAGCATACTCGTTACACTTCCAGAACAGGGCTACCGCGAGGCAGTTCTCCGGGGGAAAACGGCCCTTCGCGAAGGGCAGATCTGCCGAGCTCATTGCGGGAAAGCGAAAGCAAAGGACGCTTTTCTCCCTCTAACCGCTTTCGTCAGAGGAACGGGGGAAGTCACAGTGTTCTTTCTCTCACTGAGATACACACAATCTGACGTTGCCTCTGAGCTCCGTTGCTGGCAAAGAACTGAACCTGACATACATTCCTGTGGGGAAACACAGGGCTTTGCTAGGATTTCTCTAGGCAGTGTGATTTCCCTGGGCCTCACTGTAGCAACACTATCTCGCCAGGGCAACACTGCGTGGGATTTCCTCTTCCAAGAGAGCTGCTGCTTTGTAGTTTGTGCTGGGAAACCTTATTTTGGCAAGTGCGAATTGACCGCATTCAGGCAGAAAGAAAAGAGAACAGCAAGAGGCCTTTTTTCCCCGGCTGCTTTCCCAAGCCCTTCCAGCTCAAACTATGTCGTTGCTCCTCTGGAAGGATCCTTGCACCGCGACGTAGTTTTTCAGAAGAAGCCCTGCTTTTGCAAGAGCAAATGAGGAATTCGTTGCAGGAAAGAGGAAGGAAAGAAAGTTTCTCTCCCTCTGCCTGCTTTGTTCAGAGGACTGGATGAAGTCAGGGAGTTCTCCCTTTCACTGAGAAACGTGCGGGCTGCTGTTGCCTGGGCGCTCTCTTCTTTGCAAAAGAGTCTGCAGTTCCACGCTTTGAACCGTGGAAAGGCGCCGGGCTCTGCTAAGACTTCCCCCGGCGCTTCGTTTGCCCTGGGCCAAAGCCAGCCTTCACAATAGCTGAATGCTAACACAGCATACTCGTTCCACTTCCAGAACGGCGCTACCGCGAGGCAGTTCTCCGGGGGAAAACGGCCCTTCGCGAAGGGCAGATCTGCCGAGCTCATTGCGGGAAAGCGAAAGCAAAGGACGCTATTCTCCCTCTAAGCGCTTTCGTCAGAGGAACGGGGGAAGTCACAGTGTTCTTTCTCTCACTGAGATACACACAATCTGACGTTGCCTCTGAGCTCCGTTGCTGGCAAAGAACTGAAACTGACATACATTCCTGTGGGGAAACACAGGGCTTTGCTAGGATTTCTCTAGGCAGTGTGATTTCCCTGGGCCTCACTGTAGCAACACTATCTCGCCAGGGCAACACTGCGTGGGATTTCCTCTGCCAGGAGAGAGCTGCTGCTTTGTAGTTTGTGCTGGGAAACCTTGCTTTGGCAAGTGCGAATTGACTGCATTCAGGCAGAAAGAAAAGAGAACAGCAAGAGGCCTTTTCTCCCCGGCTGCTTTCCAAAGCCCTTCCAGCTCAAACTATGTCGTTTCTCCTCTGGAAGGATCCTTGCACCGCCACGTAGTTTTTCAGAAGAAGCCCTGCGTTTGCAAGAGCAAAGGAGCAATTCGTTGCAGGAAAGAGGAAGGAAAGAAAGTTTCTCTCCCTCTGCCTGCTTTGCTCAGAGGACTGGATGAAGTCAGGGAGTTCTCCCTTTCACTGAGATACGTGCGGGCTGCTGTTGCCTGTGTGCTCTCTTCTTTGCAAAAGAGTCTGCAGTTCCACGCTTTGAACCGTGGAAAGGTGCCGGGCTCTGCTAAGACTTCCCCCGGCGCTTCGTTTGCCCTGGGCCAGAGCGAGCCTTCACAATAGCTGAACGCTAACACTGCATACTCGTTCCACTTCCAGAACAGGGCTACCGCGAGGCAGTTCTCCGGGGAAAAGGCCCTTCGCGAAGGGCAGATCTGCCGAGCTCATTGCGGGAAAGCGAAAGCAAAAGACGCTTTTCTCCCTCTAACCGCTTTCGTCAGAGGAACGGGGGAAGTCACAGTGTTCTTTCTCTCACTGAGATACACACAATCTGATGTTGCCTCTGAGCTCCGTTGCTGGCAAAGAACTGAAACTGACATCCATTCCTGTGGGGAAACACAGGGCTTTGCTAGGATTTCTCTAGGCAGTGTGATTTCCCTGGGCCTCACTGTAGCAACACTATCTCGCCAGGGCAACACTGCGTGGGATTTCCTCTTCCAAGAGAGCTGCTGCTTTGTAGTTTGTGCTGGGAAACCTTATTTTGGCAAGTGCGAATTGACCGCATTCAGGCAGAAAGAAAAGAGAACAGCAAGAGGCCTTTTTTCCCCGGCTGCTTTCCCAAGCCCTTCCAGCTCAAACTATGTCGTTGCTCCTCTGGAAGGATCCTTGCACCGCGACGTAGTTTTTCAGAAGAAGCCCTGCTTTTGCAAGAGCAAATGAGGAATTCGTTGCAGGAAAGAGGAAGGAAAGAAAGTTTCTCTCCCTCTGCCTGCTTTGCTCAGAGAACTGGATGAAGTCAGGGAGTTCTCCCTTTCACTGAGAAACGTGCGGGCTGCTGTTGCCTGTGCGCTCTCTTCTTTGCAAAAGAGTCTGCAGTTCCATGCTTTGAACCGTGGAAAGGCGCCGGGCTCTGCTAAGACTTCCCCCGGCGCTTCGTTTGCCCTGGGCCAGAGCGAGCCTTCACAATAGCTGAACGCTAACACTGCATACTCGTTCCACTTCCAGAACAGGGCTACCGCGAGGCAGTTCTCCGGGGGAAAACGGCCCTTCGCGAAGGGCAGATCTGCCGAGCTCATTGCGGGAAAGCGAAAGCAAAGGACGCTTTTCTCCCTCTAACCGCTTTCGTCAGAGGAACGGGGGAAGTCACAGTGTTCTTTCTCTCACTGAGATACACACAATCTGACGTTGCCTCTGAGCTCCGTTGCTGGCAAAGAACTGAACCTGACATACATTCCTGTGGGGAAACACAGGGCTTTGCTAGGATTTCTCTAGGCAGTGTGATTTCCCTGGGCCTCACTGTAGCAACACTATCTCGCCAGGGCAACACTGCGTGGGATTTCCTCTTCCAAGAGAGCTGCTGCTTTGTAGTTTGTGCTGGGAAACCTTATTTTGGCAAGTGCGAATTGACCGCATTCAGGCAGAAAGAAAAGAGAACAGCAAGAGGCCTTTTTTCCCCGGCTGCTTTCCCAAGCCCTTCCAGCTCAAACTATGTCGTTGCTCCTCTGGAAGGATCCTTGCACCGCGACGTAGTTTTTCAGAAGAAGCCCTGCTTTTGCAAGAGCAAATGAGGAATTCGTTGCAGGAAAGAGGAAGGAAAGAAAGTTTCTCTCCCTCTGCCTGCTTTGTTCAGAGGACTGGATGAAGTCAGGGAGTTCTCCCTTTCACTGAGAAACGTGCGGGCTGCTGTTGCCTGTGCGCTCTCTTCTTTGCAAAAGAGTCTGCAGTTCCACGCTTTGAACCGTGGAAAGGCGCCGGGCTCTGCTAAGACTTCCCCCGGCGCTTCGTTTGCCCTGGGCCAAAGCCAGCCTTCACAATAGCTGAATGCTAACACAGCATACTCGTTCCACTTCCAGAACAGCGCTACCGCGAGGCCGTTCTCCGGGGGAAAACGGCCCTTCGCGAAGGGCAGATCTGCCGAGCTCATTGCGGGAAAGCGAAAGCAAAAGACGCTATTCTCCCTCTAACCGCTTTCGTCAGAGGAACGGGGGAAGTCACAGTGTTCTTTCTCTCACTGAGATACACACAATCTGATGTTGCCTCTGAGCTCCGTTGCTGGCAAAGAACTGAAACTGACATCCATTCCTGTGGGGAAACACAGGGCTTTGCTAGGATTTCTCTAGGCAGTGTGATTTCCCTGGGCCTCACTGTAGCAACACTATCTCGCCAGGGCAACACTGCGTGGGATTTCCTCTTCCAAGAGAGCTGCTGCTTTGTAGTTTGTGCTGGGAAACCTTATTTTGGCAAGTGCGAATTGACCGCATTCAGGCAGAAAGAAAAGAGAACAGCAAGAGGCCTTTTTTCCCCGGCTGCTTTCCCAAGCCCTTCCAGCTCAAACTATGTCGTTGCTCCTCTGGAAGGATCCTTGCACCGCGACGTAGTTTTTCAGAAGAAGCCCTGCTTTTGCAAGAGCAAATGAGGAATTCGTTGCAGGAAAGAGGAAGGAAAGAAAGTTTCTCTCCCTCTGCCTGCTTTGCTCAGAGAACTGGATGAAGTCAGGGAGTTCTCCCTTTCACTGAGAAACGTGCGGGCTGCTGTTGCCTGTGCGCTCTCTTCTTTGCAAAAGAGTCTGCAGTTCCATGCTTTGAACCGTGGAAAGGCGCCGGGCTCTGCTAAGACTTCCCCCGGCGCTTCGTTTGCCCTGGGCCAGAGCGAGCCTTCACAATAGCTGAACGCTAACACTGCATACTCGTTCCACTTCCAGAACAGGGCTACCGCGAGGCAGTTCTCCGGGGGAAAACGGCCCTTCGCGAAGGGCAGATCTGCCGAGCTCATTGCGGGAAAGCGAAAGCAAAGGACGCTTTTCTCCCTCTAACCGCTTTCGTCAGAGGAACGGGGGAAGTCACAGTGTTCTTTCTCTCACTGAGATACACACAATCTGACGTTGCCTCTGAGCTCCGTTGCTGGCAAAGAACTGAACCTGACATACATTCCTGTGGGGAAACACAGGGCTTTGCTAGGATTTCTCTAGGCAGTGTGATTTCCCTGGGCCTCACTGTAGCAACACTATCTCGCCAGGGCAACACTGCGTGGGATTTCCTCTTCCAAGAGAGCTGCTGCTTTGTAGTTTGTGCTGGGAAACCTTATTTTGGCAAGTGCGAATTGACCGCATTCAGGCAGAAAGAAAAGAGAACAGCAAGAGGCCTTTTTTCCCCGGCTGCTTTCCCAAGCCCTTCCAGCTCAAACTATGTCGTTGCTCCTCTGGAAGGATCCTTGCACCGCGACGTAGTTTTTCAGAAGAAGCCCTGCTTTTGCAAGAGCAAATGAGGAATTCGTTGCAGGAAAGAGGAAGGAAAGAAAGTTTCTCTCCCTCTGCCTGCTTTGTTCAGAGGACTGGATGAAGTCAGGGAGTTCTCCCTTTCACTGAGAAACGTGCGGGCTGCTGTTGCCTGTGCGCTCTCTTCTTTGCAAAAGAGTCTGCAGTTCCACGCTTTGAACCGTGGAAAGGCGCCGGGCTCTGCTAAGACTTCCCCCGGCGCTTCGTTTGCCCTGGGCCAAAGCCAGCCTTCACAATAGCTGAATGCTAACACAGCATACTCGTTCCACTTCCAGAACAGCGCTACCGCGAGGCCGTTCTCCGGGGGAAAACGGCCCTTCGCGAAGGGCAGATCTGCCGAGCTCATTGCGGGAAAGCGAAAGCAAAAGACGCTATTCTCCCTCTAACCGCTTTCGTCAGAGGAACGGGGGAAGTCACAGTGTTCTTTCTCTCACTGAGATACACACAATCTGATGTTGCCTCTGAGCTCCGTTGCTGGCAAAGAACTGAAACTGACATCCATTCCTGTGGGGAAACACAGGGCTTTGCTAGGATTTCTCTAGGCAGTGTGATTTCCCTGGGCCTCACTGTAGCAACACTATCTCGCCAGGGCAACACTGCGTGGGATTTCCTCTTCCAAGAGAGCTGCTGCTTTGTAGTTTGTGCTGGGAAACCTTATTTTGGCAAGTGCGAATTGACCGCATTCAGGCAGAAAGAAAAGAGAACAGCAAGAGGCCTTTTTTCCCCGGCTGCTTTCCCAAGCCCTTCCAGCTCAAACTATGTCGTTGCTCCTCTGGAAGGATCCTTGCACCGCGACGTAGTTTTTCAGAAGAAGCCCTGCTTTTGCAAGAGCAAATGAGGAATTCGTTGCAGGAAAGAGGAAGGAAAGAAAGTTTCTCTCCCTCTGCCTGCTTTGCTCAGAGAACTGGATGAAGTCAGGGAGTTCTCCCTTTCACTGAGAAACGTGCGGGCTGCTGTTGCCTGTGCGCTCTCTTCTTTGCAAAAGAGTCTGCAGTTCCATGCTTTGAACCGTGGAAAGGCGCCGGGCTCTGCTAAGACTTCCCCCGGCGCTTCGTTTGCCCTGGGCCAGAGCGAGCCTTCACAATAGCTGAACGCTAACACTGCATACTCGTTCCACTTCCAGAACAGGGCTACCGCGAGGCAGTTCTCCGGGGGAAAACGGCCCTTCGCGAAGGGCAGATCTGCCGAGCTCATTGCGGGAAAGCGAAAGCAAAGGACGCTTTTCTCCCTCTAACCGCTTTCGTCAGAGGAACGGGGGAAGTCACAGTGTTCTTTCTCTCACTGAGATACACACAATCTGACGTTGCCTCTGAGCTCCGTTGCTGGCAAAGAACTGAACCTGACATACATTCCTGTGGGGAAACACAGGGCTTTGCTAGGATTTCTCTAGGCAGTGTGATTTCCCTGGGCCTCACTGTAGCAACACTATCTCGCCAGGGCAACACTGCGTGGGATTTCCTCTTCCAAGAGAGCTGCTGCTTTGTAGTTTGTGCTGGGAAACCTTATTTTGGCAAGTGCGAATTGACCGCATTCAGGCAGAAAGAAAAGAGAACAGCAAGAGGCCTTTTTTCCCCGGCTGCTTTCCCAAGCCCTTCCAGCTCAAACTATGTCGTTGCTCCTCTGGAAGGATCCTTGCACCGCGACGTAGTTTTTCAGAAGAAGCCCTGCTTTTGCAAGAGCAAATGAGGAATTCGTTGCAGGAAAGAGGAAGGAAAGAAAGTTTCTCTCCCTCTGCCTGCTTTGTTCAGAGGACTGGATGAAGTCAGGGAGTTCTCCCTTTCACTGAGAAACGTGCGGGCTGCTGTTGCCTGTGCGCTCTCTTCTTTGCAAAAGAGTCTGCAGTTCCACGCTTTGAACCGTGGAAAGGCGCCGGGCTCTGCTAAGACTTCCCCCGGCGCTTCGTTTGCCCTGGGCCAAAGCCAGCCTTCACAATAGCTGAATGCTAACACAGCATACTCGTTCCACTTCCAGAACAGCGCTACCGCGAGGCCGTTCTCCGGGGGAAAACGGCCCTTCGCGAAGGGCAGATCTGCCGAGCTCATTGCGGGAAAGCGAAAGCAAAGGACGCTATTCTCCCTCTAAGCGCTTTCGTCAGAGGAACGGGGGAAGTCACAGTGTTCTTTCTCTCACTGAGATACACACAATCTGACGTTGCCTCTGAGCTCCGTTGCTGGCAAAGAACTGAAACTGACATACATTCCTGTGGGGAAACACAGGGCTTTGCTAGGATTTCTCTAGGCAGTGTGATTTCCCTGGGCCTCACTGTAGCAACACTATCTCGCCAGGGCAACACTGCGTGGGATTTCGTCTGCCAGGAGAGAGCTGCTGCTTTGTAGTTTGTGCTGGGAAACCTTATTTTGGCAAGTGCGAATTGACCGCATTCAGGCAGAAAGAAAAGAGAACAGCAAGAGGCCTTTTTTCCCCGGCTGCTTTCCCAAGCCCTTCCAGCTCAAACTATGTCGTTTCTCCTCTGGAAGGATCCTTGCACCGCGACGTAGTTTTTCAGAAGAAGCCCTGCTTTTGCAAGAGCAAATGAGGAATTCGTTGCAGGAAAGAGGAAGGAAAGAAAGTTTCTCTCCCTCTGCCTGCTTTGCTCAGAGAACTGGATGAAGTCAGGGAGTTCTCCCTTTCACTGAGAAACGTGCGGGCTGCTGTTGCCTGTGCGCTCTCTTCTTTGCAAAAGAGTCTGCAGTTCCATGCTTTGAACCGTGGAAAGGCGCCGGGCTCTGCTAAGACTTCCCCCGGCGCTTCGTTTGCCCTGGGCCAGAGCGAGCCTTCACAATAGCTGAACGCTAACACTGCATACTCGTTCCACTTCCAGAACAGGGCTACCGCGAGGCAGTTCTCCGGGGGAAAACGGCCCTTCGCGAAGGGCAGATCTGCCGAGCTCATTGCGGGAAAGCGAAAGCAAAGGACGCTTTTCTCCCTCTAACCGCTTTCGTCAGAGGAACGGGGGAAGTCACAGTGTTCTTTCTCTCACTGAGATACACACAATCTGACGTTGCCTCTGAGCTCCGTTGCTGGCAAAGAACTGAACCTGACATACATTCCTGTGGGGAAACACAGGGCTTTGCTAGGATTTCTCTAGGCAGTGTGATTTCCCTGGGCCTCACTGTAGCAACACTATCTCGCCAGGGCAACACTGCGTGGGATTTCCTCTTCCAAGAGAGCTGCTGCTTTGTAGTTTGTGCTGGGAAACCTTATTTTGGCAAGTGCGAATTGACCGCATTCAGGCAGAAAGAAAAGAGAACAGCAAGAGGCCTTTTTTCCCCGGCTGCTTTCCCAAGCCCTTCCAGCTCAAACTATGTCGTTGCTCCTCTGGAAGGATCCTTGCACCGCGACGTAGTTTTTCAGAAGAAGCCCTGCTTTTGCAAGAGCAAATGAGGAATTCGTTGCAGGAAAGAGGAAGGAAAGAAAGTTTCTCTCCCTCTGCCTGCTTTGTTCAGAGGACTGGATGAAGTCAGGGAGTTCTCCCTTTCACTGAGAAACGTGCGGGCTGCTGTTGCCTGGGCGCTCTCTTCTTTGCAAAAGAGTCTGCAGTTCCACGCTTTGAACCGTGGAAAGGCGCCGGGCTCTGCTAAGACTTCCCCCGGCGCTTCGTTTGCCCTGGGCCAAAGCCAGCCTTCACAATAGCTGAATGCTAACACAGCATACTCGTTCCACTTCCAGAACAGCGCTACCGCGAGGCAGTTCTCCGGGGGAAAACGGCCCTTCGCGAAGGGCAGATCTGCCGAGCTCATTGCGGGAAAGCGAAAGCAAAGGACGCTATTCTCCCTCTAAGCGCTTTCGTCAGAGGAACGGGGGAAGTCACAGTGTTCTTTCTCTCACTGAGATACACACAATCTGACGTTGCCTCTGAGCTCCGTTGCTGGCAAAGAACTGAAACTGACATACATTCCTGTGGGGAAACACAGGGCTTTGCTAGGATTTCTCTAGGCAGTGTGATTTCCCTGGGCCTCACTGTAGCAACACTATCTCGCCAGGGCAACACTGCGTGGGATTTCCTCTGCCAGGAGAGAGCTGCTGCTTTGTAGTTTGTGCTGGGAAACCTTGCTTTGGCAAGTGCGAATTGACTGCATTCAGGCAGAAAGAAAAGAGAACAGCAAGAGGCCTTTTCTCCCCGGCTGCTTTCCAAAGCCCTTCCAGCTCAAACTATGTCGTTTCTCCTCTGGAAGGATCCTTGCACCGCCACGTAGTTTTTCAGAAGAAGCCCTGCGTTTGCAAGAGCAAAGGAGCAATTCGTTGCAGGAAAGAGGAAGGAAAGAAAGTTTCTCTCCCTCTGCCTGCTTTGCTCAGAGGACTGGATGAAGTCAGGGAGTTCTCCCTTTCACTGAGATACGTGCGGGCTGCTGTTGCCTGTGTGCTCTCTTCTTTGCAAAAGAGTCTGCAGTTCCACGCTTTGAACCGTGGAAAGGTGCCGGGCTCTGCTAAGACTTCCCCCGGCGCTTCGTTTGCCCTGGGCCAGAGCGAGCCTTCACAATAGCTGAACGCTAACACTGCATACTCGTTCCACTTCCAGAACAGGGCTAGCGCGAGGCAGTTCTCCGGGGAAAAGGCCCTTCGCGAAGGGCAGATCTGCCGAGCTCATTGCGGGAAAGCGAAAGCAAAAGACGCTTTTCTCCCTCTAACCGCTTTCGTCAGAGGAACGGGGGAAGTCACAGTGTTCTTTCTCTCACTGAGATACACACAATCTGATGTTGCCTCTGAGCTCCGTTGCTGGCAAAGAACTGAAACTGACATCCATTCCTGTGGGAAAACACAGGGCTTTGCTAGGATTTCTCTAGGCAGTGTGATTTCCCTGGGCCTCTGTGTAGCAACACTATCTCGCCAGGGCAACACTGCGTGGGATTTCCTCTTCCAAGAGAGCTGCTGCTTTGTAGTTTGTGCTGGGAAACCTTATTTTGGCAAGTGCGAATTGACCGCATTCAGGCAGAAAGAAAAGAGAACAGCAAGAGGCCTTTTTTCCCTGGCTGCTTTCCCAAGCCCTTCCAGCTCAAAGTATGTCGTTGCTCCTCTGGAAGGATCCTTGCACCGCGACGTAGTTTTTCAGAAGAAGCCCTGCTTTTGCAAGAGCAAATGAGGAATTCGTTGCAGGAAAGAGGAAGGAAAGAAAGTTTCTCTCCCTCTGCCTGCTTTGCTCAGAGAACTGGATGAAGTCAGGGAGTTCTCCCTTTCACTGAGAAACGTGCGGGCTGCTGTTGCCTGTGCGCTCTCTTCTTTGCAAAAGAGTCTGCAGTTCCACGGTTTGAACCGTAGAAAGGCGCCGGGCTCTGCTAAGACTTCCCCCGGCGCTTCGTTTGCCCTGGGCCAAAGCCAGCCTTCACAATAGCTGAATGCTAACACAGCATACTCGTTACACTTCCAGAACAGGGCTACCGCGAGGCAGTTCTCCGGGGGAAAACGGCCCTTCGCGAAGGGCAGATCTGCCGAGCTCATTGCGGGAAAGCGAAAGCAAAGGACGCTTTTCTCCCTCTAACCGCTTTCGTCAGAGGAACGGGGGAAGTCACAGTGTTCTTTCTCTCACTGAGATACACACAATCTGACGTTGCCTCTGAGCTCCGTTGCTGGCAAAGAACTGAAACTGACATACATTCCTGTGGGGAAACACAGGGCTTTGCTAGGATTTCTCTAGGCAGTGTGATTTCCCTGGGCCTCACTGTAGCAACACTATCTCGCCAGGGCAACACTGCGTGGGATTTCCTCTGCCAGGAGAGAGCTGCTGCTTTGTAGTTTGTGCTGGGAAACCTTATTTTGGCAAGTGCGAATTGACCGCATTCAGGCAGAAAGAAAAGAGAACAGCAAGAGGCCTTTTTTCCCCGGCTGCTTTCCCAAGCCCTTCCAGCTCAAACTATGTCGTTTCTCCTCTGGAAGGATCCTTGCACCGCGACGTAGTTTTTCAGAAGAAGCCCTGCTTTTGCAAGAGCAAATGAGGAATTCGTTGCAGGAAAGAGGAAGGAAAGAAAGTTTCTCTCCCTCTGCCTGCTTTGCTCAGAGAACTGGATGAAGTCAGGGAGTTCTCCCTTTCACTGAGAAACGTGCGGGCTGCTGTTGCCTGTGCGCTCTCTTCTTTGCAAAAGAGTCTGCAGTTCCATGCTTTGAACCGTGGAAAGGCGCCGGGCTCTGCTAAGACTTCCCCCGGCGCTTCGTTTGCCCTGGGCCAGAGCGAGCCTTCACAATAGCTGAACGCTAACACTGCATACTCGTTCCACTTCCAGAACAGGGCTACCGCGAGGCAGTTCTCCGGGGGAAAACGGCCCTTCGCGAAGGGCAGATCTGCCGAGCTCATTGCGGGAAAGCGAAAGCAAAGGACGCTTTTCTCCCTCTAACCGCTTTCGTCAGAGGAACGGGGGAAGTCACAGTGTTCTTTCTCTCACTGAGATACACACAATCTGACGTTGCCTCTGAGCTCCGTTGCTGGCAAAGAACTGAACCTGACATACATTCCTGTGGGGAAACACAGGGCTTTGCTAGGATTTCTCTAGGCAGTGTGATTTCCCTGGGCCTCACTGTAGCAACACTATCTCGCCAGGGCAACACTGCGTGGGATTTCCTCTTCCAAGAGAGCTGCTGCTTTGTAGTTTGTGCTGGGAAACCTTATTTTGGCAAGTGCGAATTGACCGCATTCAGGCAGAAAGAAAAGAGAACAGCAAGAGGCCTTTTTTCCCCGGCTGCTTTCCCAAGCCCTTCCAGCTCAAACTATGTCGTTGCTCCTCTGGAAGGATCCTTGCACCGCGACGTAGTTTTTCAGAAGAAGCCCTGCTTTTGCAAGAGCAAATGAGGAATTCGTTGCAGGAAAGAGGAAGGAAAGAAAGTTTCTCTCCCTCTGCCTGCTTTGTTCAGAGGACTGGATGAAGTCAGGGAGTTCTCCCTTTCACTGAGAAACGTGCGGGCTGCTGTTGCCTGGGCGCTCTCTTCTTTGCAAAAGAGTCTGCAGTTCCACGCTTTGAACCGTGGAAAGGCGCCGGGCTCTGCTAAGACTTCCCCCGGCGCTTCGTTTGCCCTGGGCCAAAGCCAGCCTTCACAATAGCTGAATGCTAACACAGCATACTCGTTCCACTTCCAGAACAGCGCTACCGCGAGGCAGTTCTCCGGGGGAAAACGGCCCTTCGCGAAGGGCAGATCTGCCGAGCTCATTGCGGGAAAGCGAAAGCAAAGGACGCTATTCTCCCTCTAAGCGCTTTCGTCAGAGGAACGGGGGAAGTCACAGTGTTCTTTCTCTCACTGAGATACACACAATCTGACGTTGCCTCTGAGCTCCGTTGCTGGCAAAGAACTGAAACTGACATACATTCCTGTGGGGAAACACAGGGCTTTGCTAGGATTTCTCTAGGCAGTGTGATTTCCCTGGGCCTCACTGTAGCAACACTATCTCGCCAGGGCAACACTGCGTGGGATTTCCTCTGCCAGGAGAGAGCTGCTGCTTTGTAGTTTGTGCTGGGAAACCTTGCTTTGGCAAGTGCGAATTGACTGCATTCAGGCAGAAAGAAAAGAGAACAGCAAGAGGCCTTTTCTCCCCGGCTGCTTTCCAAAGCCCTTCCAGCTCAAACTATGTCGTTTCTCCTCTGGAAGGATCCTTGCACCGCCACGTAGTTTTTCAGAAGAAGCCCTGCGTTTGCAAGAGCAAAGGAGCAATTCGTTGCAGGAAAGAGGAAGGAAAGAAAGTTTCTCTCCCTCTGCCTGCTTTGCTCAGAGGACTGGATGAAGTCAGGGAGTTCTCCCTTTCACTGAGATACGTGCGGGCTGCTGTTGCCTGTGTGCTCTCTTCTTTGCAAAAGAGTCTGCAGTTCCACGCTTTGAACCGTGGAAAGGTGCCGGGCTCTGCTAAGACTTCCCCCGGCGCTTCGTTTGCCCTGGGCCAGAGCGAGCCTTCACAATAGCTGAACGCTAACACTGCATACTCGTTCCACTTCCAGAACAGGGCTAGCGCGAGGCAGTTCTCCGGGGAAAAGGCCCTTCGCGAAGGGCAGATCTGCCGAGCTCATTGCGGGAAAGCGAAAGCAAAAGACGCTTTTCTCCCTCTAACCGCTTTCGTCAGAGGAACGGGGGAAGTCACAGTGTTCTTTCTCTCACTGAGATACACACAATCTGATGTTGCCTCTGAGCTCCGTTGCTGGCAAAGAACTGAAACTGACATCCATTCCTGTGGGGAAACACAGGGCTTTGCTAGGATTTCTCTAGGCAGTGTGATTTCCCTGGGCCTCACTGTAGCAACACTATCTCGCCAGGGCAACACTGCGTGGGATTTCCTCTTCCAAGAGAGCTGCTGCTTTGTAGTTTGTGCTGGGAAACCTTATTTTGGCAAGTGCGAATTGACCGCATTCAGGCAGAAAGAAAAGAGAACAGCAAGAGGCCTTTTTTCCCCGGCTGCTTTCCCAAGCCCTTCCAGCTCAAACTATGTCGTTGCTCCTCTGGAAGGATCCTTGCACCGCGACGTAGTTTTTCAGAAGAAGCCCTGCTTTTGCAAGAGCAAATGAGGAATTCGTTGCAGGAAAGAGGAAGGAAAGAAAGTTTCTCTCCCTCTGCCTGCTTTGCTCAGAGAACTGGATGAAGTCAGGGAGTTCTCCCTTTCACTGAGAAACGTGCGGGCTGCTGTTGCCTGTGCGCTCTCTTCTTTGCAAAAGAGTCTGCAGTTCCACGGTTTGAACCGTGGAAAGGCGCCGGGCTCTGCTAAGACTTCCCCCGGCGCTTCGTTTGCCCTGGGCCAAAGCCAGCCTTCACAATAGCTGAATGCTAACACAGCATACTCGTTACACTTCCAGAACAGGGCTACCGCGAGGCAGTTCTCCGGGGGAAAACGGCCCTTCGCGAAGGGCAGATCTGCCGAGCTCATTGCGGGAAAGCGAAAGCAAAGGACGCTTTTCTCCCTCTAACCGCTTTCGTCAGAGGAACGGGGGAAGTCACAGTGTTCTTTCTCTCACTGAGATACACACAATCTGACGTTGCCTCTGAGCTCCGTTGCTGGCAAAGAACTGAAACTGACATACATTCCTGTGGGGAAACACAGGGCTTTGCTAGGATTTCTCTAGGCAGTGTGATTTCCCTGGGCCTCACTGTAGCAACACTATCTCGCCAGGGCAACACTGCGTGGGATTTCCTCTGCCAGGAGAGAGCTGCTGCTTTGTAGTTTGTGCTGGGAAACCTTATTTTGGCAAGTGCGAATTGACCGCATTCAGGCAGAAAGAAAAGAGAACAGCAAGAGGCCTTTTTTCCCCGGCTGCTTTCCCAAGCCCTTCCAGCTCAAACTATGTCGTTTCTCCTCTGGAAGGATCCTTGCACCGCGACGTAGTTTTTCAGAAGAAGCCCTGCTTTTGCAAGAGCAAATGAGGAATTCGTTGCAGGAAAGAGGAAGGAAAGAAAGTTTCTCTCCCTCTGCCTGCTTTGCTCAGAGAACTGGATGAAGTCAGGGAGTTCTCCCTTTCACTGAGAAACGTGCGGGCTGCTGTTGCCTGTGCGCTCTCTTCTTTGCAAAAGAGTCTGCAGTTCCATGCTTTGAACCGTGGAAAGGCGCCGGGCTCTGCTAAGACTTCCCCCGGCGCTTCGTTTGCCCTGGGCCAGAGCGAGCCTTCACAATAGCTGAACGCTAACACTGCATACTCGTTCCACTTCCAGAACAGGGCTACCGCGAGGCAGTTCTCCGGGGGAAAACGGCCCTTCGCGAAGGGCAGATCTGCCGAGCTCATTGCGGGAAAGCGAAAGCAAAGGACGCTTTTCTCCCTCTAACCGCTTTCGTCAGAGGAACGGGGGAAGTCACAGTGTTCTTTCTCTCACTGAGATACACACAATCTGACGTTGCCTCTGAGCTCCGTTGCTGGCAAAGAACTGAACCTGACATACATTCCTGTGGGGAAACACAGGGCTTTGCTAGGATTTCTCTAGGCAGTGTGATTTCCCTGGGCCTCACTGTAGCAACACTATCTCGCCAGGGCAACACTGCGTGGGATTTCCTCTTCCAAGAGAGCTGCTGCTTTGTAGTTTGTGCTGGGAAACCTTATTTTGGCAAGTGCGAATTGACCGCATTCAGGCAGAAAGAAAAGAGAACAGCAAGAGGCCTTTTTTCCCCGGCTGCTTTCCCAAGCCCTTCCAGCTCAAACTATGTCGTTGCTCCTCTGGAAGGATCCTTGCACCGCGACGTAGTTTTTCAGAAGAAGCCCTGCTTTTGCAAGAGCAAATGAGGAATTCGTTGCAGGAAAGAGGAAGGAAAGAAAGTTTCTCTCCCTCTGCCTGCTTTGTTCAGAGGACTGGATGAAGTCAGGGAGTTCTCCCTTTCACTGAGAAACGTGCGGGCTGCTGTTGCCTGGGCGCTCTCTTCTTTGCAAAAGAGTCTGCAGTTCCACGCTTTGAACCGTGGAAAGGCGCCGGGCTCTGCTAAGACTTCCCCCGGCGCTTCGTTTGCCCTGGGCCAAAGCCAGCCTTCACAATAGCTGAATGCTAACACAGCATACTCGTTCCACTTCCAGAACAGCGCTACCGCGAGGCAGTTCTCCGGGGGAAAACGGCCCTTCGCGAAGGGCAGATCTGCCGAGCTCATTGCGGGAAAGCGAAAGCAAAGGACGCTATTCTCCCTCTAAGCGCTTTCGTCAGAGGAACGGGGGAAGTCACAGTGTTCTTTCTCTCACTGAGATACACACAATCTGACGTTGCCTCTGAGCTCCGTTGCTGGCAAAGAACTGAAACTGACATACATTCCTGTGGGGAAACACAGGGCTTTGCTAGGATTTCTCTAGGCAGTGTGATTTCCCTGGGCCTCACTGTAGCAACACTATCTCGCCAGGGCAACACTGCGTGGGATTTCCTCTGCCAGGAGAGAGCTGCTGCTTTGTAGTTTGTGCTGGGAAACCTTGCTTTGGCAAGTGCGAATTGACTGCATTCAGGCAGAAAGAAAAGAGAACAGCAAGAGGCCTTTTCTCCCCGGCTGCTTTCCAAAGCCCTTCCAGCTCAAACTATGTCGTTTCTCCTCTGGAAGGATCCTTGCACCGCCACGTAGTTTTTCAGAAGAAGCCCTGCGTTTGCAAGAGCAAAGGAGCAATTCGTTGCAGGAAAGAGGAAGGAAAGAAAGTTTCTCTCCCTCTGCCTGCTTTGTTCAGAGGACTGGATGAAGTCAGGGAGTTCTCCCTTTCACTGAGATACGTGCGGGCTGCTGTTGCCTGTGTGCTCTCTTCTTTGCAAAAGAGTCTGCAGTTCCACGCTTTGAACCGTGGAAAGGTGCAGGGCTCTGCTAAGACTTCCCCCGGCGCTTCGTTTGCCCTGGGCCAGAGCGAGCCTTCACAATAGCTGAACGCTAACACTGCATACTCGTTCCACTTCCAGAACAGGGCTAGCGCGAGGCAGTTCTCCGGGGAAAAGGCCCTTCGCGAAGGGCAGATCTGCCGAGCTCATTGCGGGAAAGCGAAAGCAAAAGACGCTTTTCTCCCTCTAACCGCTTTCGTCAGAGGAACGGGGGAAGTCACAGTGTTCTTTCTCTCACTGAGATACACACAATCTGATGTTGCCTCTGAGCTCCGTTGCTGGCAAAGAACTGAAACTGACATCCATTCCTGTGGGGAAACACAGGGCTTTGCTAGGATTTCTCTAGGCAGTGTGATTTCCCTGGGCCTCTGTGTAGCAACACTATCTCGCCAGGGCAACACTGCGTGGGATTTCCTCTTCCAAGAGAGCTGCTGCTTTGTAGTTTGTGCTGGGAAACCTTATTTTGGCAAGTGCGAATTGACCGCATTCAGGCAGAAAGAAAAGAGAACAGCAAGAGGCCTTTTTTCCCTGGCTGCTTTCCCAAGCCCTTCCAGCTCAAACTATGTCGTTGCTCCTCTGGAAGGATCCTTGCACCGCGACGTAGTTTTTCAGAAGAAGCCCTGCTTTTGCAAGAGCAAATGAGGAATTCGTTGCAGGAAAGAGGAAGGAAAGAAAGTTTCTCTCCCTCTGCCTGCTTTGCTCAGAGAACTGGATGAAGTCAGGGAGTTCTCCCTTTCACTGAGAAACGTGCGGGCTGCTGTTGCCTGTGCGCTCTCTTCTTTGCAAAAGAGTCTGCAGTTCCACGGTTTGAACCGTGGAAAGGCGCCGGGCTCTGCTAAGACTTCCCCCGGCGCTTCGTTTGCCCTGGGCCAAAGCCAGCCTTCAGAATAGCTGAATGCTAACACAGCATACTCGTTACACTTCCAGAACAGGGCTACCGCGAGGCAGTTCTCCGGGGGAAAACGGCCCTTCGCGAAGGGCAGATCTGCCGAGCTCATTGCGGGAAAGCGAAAGCAAAGGACGCTTTTCTCCCTCTAACCGCTTTCGTCAGAGGAACGGGGGAAGTCACAGTGTTCTTTCTCTCACTGAGATACACACAATCTGACGTTGCCTCTGAGCTCCGTTGCTGGCAAAGAACTGAAACTGACATACATTCCTGTGGGGAAACACAGGGCTTTGCTAGGATTTCTCTAGGCAGTGTGATTTCCCTGGGCCTCACTGTAGCAACACTATCTCGCCAGGGCAACACTGCGTGGGATTTCCTCTGCCAGGAGAGAGCTGCTGCTTTGTAGTTTGTGCTGGGAAACCTTATTTTGGCAAGTGCGAATTGACCGCATTCAGGCAGAAAGAAAAGAGAACAGCAAGAGGCCTTTTTTCCCCGGCTGCTTTCCCAAGCCCTTCCAGCTCAAACTATGTCGTTTCTCCTCTGGAAGGATCCTTGCACCGCGACGTAGTTTTTCAGAAGAAGCCCTGCTTTTGCAAGAGCAAATGAGGAATTCGTTGCAGGAAAGAGGAAGGAAAGAAAGTTTCTCTCCCTCTGCCTGCTTTGCTCAGAGAACTGGATGAAGTCAGGGAGTTCTCCCTTTCACTGAGAAACGTGCGGGCTGCTGTTGCCTGTGCGCTCTCTTCTTTGCAAAAGAGTCTGCAGTTCCATGCTTTGAACCGTGGAAAGGCGCCGGGCTCTGCTAAGACTTCCCCCGGCGCTTCGTTTGCCCTGGGCCAGAGCGAGCCTTCACAATAGCTGAACGCTAACACTGCATACTCGTTCCACTTCCAGAACAGGGCTACCGCGAGGCAGTTCTCCGGGGGAAAACGGCCCTTCGCGAAGGGCAGATCTGCCGAGCTCATTGCGGGAAAGCGAAAGCAAAGGACGCTTTTCTCCCTCTAACCGCTTTCGTCAGAGGAACGGGGGAAGTCACAGTGTTCTTTCTCTCACTGAGATACACACAATCTGACGTTGCCTCTGAGCTCCGTTGCTGGCAAAGAACTGAACCTGACATACATTCCTGTGGGGAAACACAGGGCTTTGCTAGGATTTCTCTAGGCAGTGTGATTTCCCTGGGCCTCACTGTAGCAACACTATCTCGCCAGGGCAACACTGCGTGGGATTTCCTCTTCCAAGAGAGCTGCTGCTTTGTAGTTTGTGCTGGGAAACCTTATTTTGGCAAGTGCGAATTGACCGCATTCAGGCAGAAAGAAAAGAGAACAGCAAGAGGCCTTTTTTCCCCGGCTGCTTTCCCAAGCCCTTCCAGCTCAAACTATGTCGTTGCTCCTCTGGAAGGATCCTTGCACCGCGACGTAGTTTTTCAGAAGAAGCCCTGCTTTTGCAAGAGCAAATGAGGAATTCGTTGCAGGAAAGAGGAAGGAAAGAAAGTTTCTCTCCCTCTGCCTGCTTTGTTCAGAGGACTGGATGAAGTCAGGGAGTTCTCCCTTTCACTGAGAAACGTGCGGGCTGCTGTTGCCTGGGCGCTCTCTTCTTTGCAAAAGAGTCTGCAGTTCCACGCTTTGAACCGTGGAAAGGCGCCGGGCTCTGCTAAGACTTCCCCCGGCGCTTCGTTTGCCCTGGGCCAAAGCCAGCCTTCACAATAGCTGAATGCTAACACAGCATACTCGTTCCACTTCCAGAACAGCGCTACCGCGAGGCAGTTCTCCGGGGGAAAACGGCCCTTCGCGAAGGGCAGATCTGCCGAGCTCATTGCGGGAAAGCGAAAGCAAAGGACGCTATTCTCCCTCTAAGCGCTTTCGTCAGAGGAACGGGGGAAGTCACAGTGTTCTTTCTCTCACTGAGATACACACAATCTGACGTTGCCTCTGAGCTCCGTTGCTGGCAAAGAACTGAAACTGACATACATTCCTGTGGGGAAACACAGGGCTTTGCTAGGATTTCTCTAGGCAGTGTGATTTCCCTGGGCCTCACTGTAGCAACACTATCTCGCCAGGGCAACACTGCGTGGGATTTCCTCTGCCAGGAGAGAGCTGCTGCTTTGTAGTTTGTGCTGGGAAACCTTGCTTTGGCAAGTGCGAATTGACTGCATTCAGGCAGAAAGAAAAGAGAACAGCAAGAGGCCTTTTCTCCCCGGCTGCTTTCCAAAGCCCTTCCAGCTCAAACTATGTCGTTTCTCCTCTGGAAGGATCCTTGCACCGCCACGTAGTTTTTCAGAAGAAGCCCTGCGTTTGCAAGAGCAAAGGAGCAATTCGTTGCAGGAAAGAGGAAGGAAAGAAAGTTTCTCTCCCTCTGCCTGCTTTGCTCAGAGGACTGGATGAAGTCAGGGAGTTCTCCCTTTCACTGAGATACGTGCGGGCTGCTGTTGCCTGTGTGCTCTCTTCTTTGCAAAAGAGTCTGCAGTTCCACGCTTTGAACCGTGGAAAGGTGCCGGGCTCTGCTAAGACTTCCCCCGGCGCTTCGTTTGCCCTGGGCCAGAGCGAGCCTTCACAATAGCTGAACGCTAACACTGCATACTCGTTCCACTTCCAGAACAGGGCTAGCGCGAGGCAGTTCTCCGGGGAAAAGGCCCTTCGCGAAGGGCAGATCTGCCGAGCTCATTGCGGGAAAGCGAAAGCAAAAGACGCTTTTCTCCCTCTAACCGCTTTCGTCAGAGGAACGGGGGAAGTCACAGTGTTCTTTCTCTCACTGAGATACACACAATCTGATGTTGCCTCTGAGCTCCGTTGCTGGCAAAGAACTGAAACTGACATCCATTCCTGTGGGGAAACACAGGGCTTTGCTAGGATTTCTCTAGGCAGTGTGATTTCCCTGGGCCTCTGTGTAGCAACACTATCTCGCCAGGGCAACACTGCGTGGGATTTCCTCTTCCAAGAGAGCTGCTGCTTTGTAGTTTGTGCTGGGAAACCTTATTTTGGCAAGTGCGAATTGACCGCATTCAGGCAGAAAGAAAAGAGAACAGCAAGAGGCCTTTTTTCCCTGGCTGCTTTCCCAAGCCCTTCCAGCTCAAACTATGTCGTTGCTCCTCTGGAAGGATCCTTGCACCGCGACGTAGTTTTTCAGAAGAAGCCCTGCTTTTGCAAGAGCAAATGAGGAATTCGTTGCAGGAAAGAGGAAGGAAAGAAAGTTTCTCTCCCTCTGCCTGCTTTGCTCAGAGAACTGGATGAAGTCAGGGAGTTCTCCCTTTCACTGAGAAACGTGCGGGCTGCTGTTGCCTGTGCGCTCTCTTCTTTGCAAAAGAGTCTGCAGTTCCACGGTTTGAACCGTGGAAAGGCGCCGGGCTCTGCTAAGACTTCCCCCGGCGCTTCGTTTGCCCTGGGCCAAAGCCAGCCTTCAGAATAGCTGAATGCTAACACAGCATACTCGTTACACTTCCAGAACAGGGCTACCGCGAGGCAGTTCTCCGGGGGAAAACGGCCCTTCGCGAAGGGCAGATCTGCCGAGCTCATTGCGGGAAAGCGAAAGCAAAGGACGCTTTTCTCCCTCTAACCGCTTTCGTCAGAGGAACGGGGGAAGTCACAGTGTTCTTTCTCTCACTGAGATACACACAATCTGACGTTGCCTCTGAGCTCCGTTGCTGGCAAAGAACTGAAACTGACATACATTCCTGTGGGGAAACACAGGGCTTTGCTAGGATTTCTCTAGGCAGTGTGATTTCCCTGGGCCTCACTGTAGCAACACTATCTCGCCAGGGCAACACTGCGTGGGATTTCCTCTGCCAGGAGAGAGCTGCTGCTTTGTAGTTTGTGCTGGGAAACCTTATTTTGGCAAGTGCGAATTGACCGCATTCAGGCAGAAAGAAAAGAGAACAGCAAGAGGCCTTTTTTCCCCGGCTGCTTTCCCAAGCCCTTCCAGCTCAAACTATGTCGTTTCTCCTCTGGAAGGATCCTTGCACCGCGACGTAGTTTTTCAGAAGAAGCCCTGCTTTTGCAAGAGCAAATGAGGAATTCGTTGCAGGAAAGAGGAAGGAAAGAAAGTTTCTCTCCCTCTGCCTGCTTTGCTCAGAGAACTGGATGAAGTCAGGGAGTTCTCCCTTTCACTGAGAAACGTGCGGGCTGCTGTTGCCTGTGCGCTCTCTTCTTTGCAAAAGAGTCTGCAGTTCCATGCTTTGAACCGTGGAAAGGCGCCGGGCTCTGCTAAGACTTCCCCCGGCGCTTCGTTTGCCCTGGGCCAGAGCGAGCCTTCACAATAGCTGAACGCTAACACTGCATACTCGTTCCACTTCCAGAACAGGGCTACCGCGAGGCAGTTCTCCGGGGGAAAACGGCCCTTCGCGAAGGGCAGATCTGCCGAGCTCATTGCGGGAAAGCGAAAGCAAAGGACGCTTTTCTCCCTCTAACCGCTTTCGTCAGAGGAACGGGGGAAGTCACAGTGTTCTTTCTCTCACTGAGATACACACAATCTGACGTTGCCTCTGAGCTCCGTTGCTGGCAAAGAACTGAACCTGACATACATTCCTGTGGGGAAACACAGGGCTTTGCTAGGATTTCTCTAGGCAGTGTGATTTCCCTGGGCCTCACTGTAGCAACACTATCTCGCCAGGGCAACACTGCGTGGGATTTCCTCTGCCAGGAGAGAGCTGCTGCTTTGTAGTTTGTGCTGGGAAACCTTATTTTGGCAAGTGCGAATTGACCGCATTCAGGCAGAAAGAAAAGAGAACAGCAAGAGGCCTTTTTTCCCCGGCTGCTTTCCCAAGCCCTTCCAGCTCAAACTATGTCGTTTCTCCTCTGGAAGGATCCTTGCACCGCGACGTAGTTTTTCAGAAGAAGCCCTGCTTTTGCAAGAGCAAATGAGGAATTCGTTGCAGGAAAGAGGAAGGAAAGAAAGTTTCTCTCCCTCTGCCTGCTTTGCTCAGAGAACTGGATGAAGTCAGGGAGTTCTCCCTTTCACTGAGAAACGTGCGGGCTGCTGTTGCCTGTGCGCTCTCTTCTTTGCAAAAGAGTCTGCAGTTCCATGCTTTGAACCGTGGAAAGGCGCCGGGCTCTGCTAAGACTTCCCCCGGCGCTTCGTTTGCCCTGGGCCAGAGCGAGCCTTCACAATAGCTGAACGCTAACACTGCATACTCGTTCCACTTCCAGAACAGGGCTACCGCGAGGCAGTTCTCCGGGGGAAAACGGCCCTTCGCGAAGGGCAGATCTGCCGAGCTCATTGCGGGAAAGCGAAAGCAAAGGACGCTTTTCTCCCTCTAACCGCTTTCGTCAGAGGAACGGGGGAAGTCACAGTGTTCTTTCTCTCACTGAGATACACACAATCTGACGTTGCCTCTGAGCTCCGTTGCTGGCAAAGAACTGAACCTGACATACATTCCTGTGGGGAAACACAGGGCTTTGCTAGGATTTCTCTAGGCAGTGTGATTTCCCTGGGCCTCACTGTAGCAACACTATCTCGCCAGGGCAACACTGCGTGGGATTTCCTCTTCCAAGAGAGCTGCTGCTTTGTAGTTTGTGCTGGGAAACCTTATTTTGGCAAGTGCGAATTGACCGCATTCAGGCAGAAAGAAAAGAGAACAGCAAGAGGCCTTTTTTCCCCGGCTGCTTTCCCAAGCCCTTCCAGCTCAAACTATGTCGTTGCTCCTCTGGAAGGATCCTTGCACCGCGACGTAGTTTTTCAGAAGAAGCCCTGCTTTTGCAAGAGCAAATGAGGAATTCGTTGCAGGAAAGAGGAAGGAAAGAAAGTTTCTCTCCCTCTGCCTGCTTTGTTCAGAGGACTGGATGAAGTCAGGGAGTTCTCCCTTTCACTGAGAAACGTGCGGGCTGCTGTTGCCTGGGCGCTCTCTTCTTTGCAAAAGAGTCTGCAGTTCCACGCTTTGAACCGTGGAAAGGCGCCGGGCTCTGCTAAGACTTCCCCCGGCGCTTCGTTTGCCCTGGGCCAAAGCCAGCCTTCACAATAGCTGAATGCTAACACAGCATACTCGTTCCACTTCCAGAACAGCGCTACCGCGAGGCAGTTCTCCGGGGGAAAACGGCCCTTCGCGAAGGGCAGATCTGCCGAGCTCATTGCGGGAAAGCGAAAGCAAAGGACGCTATTCTCCCTCTAAGCGCTTTCGTCAGAGGAACGGGGGAAGTCACAGTGTTCTTTCTCTCACTGAGATACACACAATCTGACGTTGCCTCTGAGCTCCGTTGCTGGCAAAGAACTGAAACTGACATACATTCCTGTGGGGAAACACAGGGCTTTGCTAGGATTTCTCTAGGCAGTGTGATTTCCCTGGGCCTCACTGTAGCAACACTATCTCGCCAGGGCAACACTGCGTGGGATTTCCTCTGCCAGGAGAGAGCTGCTGCTTTGTAGTTTGTGCTGGGAAACCTTGCTTTGGCAAGTGCGAATTGACTGCATTCAGGCAGAAAGAAAAGAGAACAGCAAGAGGCCTTTTCTCCCCGGCTGCTTTCCAAAGCCCTTCCAGCTCAAACTATGTCGTTTCTCCTCTGGAAGGATCCTTGCACCGCCACGTAGTTTTTCAGAAGAAGCCCTGCGTTTGCAAGAGCAAAGGAGCAATTCGTTGCAGGAAAGAGGAAGGAAAGAAAGTTTCTCTCCCTCTGCCTGCTTTGCTCAGAGGACTGGATGAAGTCAGGGAGTTCTCCCTTTCACTGAGATACGTGCGGGCTGCTGTTGCCTGTGTGCTCTCTTCTTTGCAAAAGAGTCTGCAGTTCCACGCTTTGAACCGTGGAAAGGTGCCGGGCTCTGCTAAGACTTCCCCCGGCGCTTCGTTTGCCCTGGGCCAGAGCGAGCCTTCACAATAGCTGAACGCTAACACTGCATACTCGTTCCACTTCCAGAACAGGGCTAGCGCGAGGCAGTTCTCCGGGGAAAAGGCCCTTCGCGAAGGGCAGATCTGCCGAGCTCATTGCGGGAAAGCGAAAGCAAAAGACGCTTTTCTCCCTCTAACCGCTTTCGTCAGAGGAACGGGGGAAGTCACAGTGTTCTTTCTCTCACTGAGATACACACAATCTGATGTTGCCTCTGAGCTCCGTTGCTGGCAAAGAACTGAAACTGACATCCATTCCTGTGGGGAAACACAGGGCTTTGCTAGGATTTCTCTAGGCAGTGTGATTTCCCTGGGCCTCACTGTAGCAACACTATCTCGCCAGGGCAACACTGCGTGGGATTTCCTCTTCCAAGAGAGCTGCTGCTTTGTAGTTTGTGCTGGGAAACCTTATTTTGGCAAGTGCGAATTGACCGCATTCAGGCAGAAAGAAAAGAGAACAGCAAGAGGCCTTTTTTCCCCGGCTGCTTTCCCAAGCCCTTCCAGCTCAAACTATGTCGTTGCTCCTCTGGAAGGATCCTTGCACCGCGACGTAGTTTTTCAGAAGAAGCCCTGCTTTTGCAAGAGCAAATGAGGAATTCGTTGCAGGAAAGAGGAAGGAAAGAAAGTTTCTCTCCCTCTGCCTGCTTTGCTCAGAGAACTGGATGAAGTCAGGGAGTTCTCCCTTTCACTGAGAAACGTGCGGGCTGCTGTTGCCTGTGCGCTCTCTTCTTTGCAAAAGAGTCTGCAGTTCCACGGTTTGAACCGTGGAAAGGCGCCGGGCTCTGCTAAGACTTCCCCCGGCGCTTCGTTTGCCCTGGGCCAAAGCCAGCCTTCACAATAGCTGAATGCTAACACAGCATACTCGTTACACTTCCAGAACAGGGCTACCGCGAGGCAGTTCTCCGGGGGAAAACGGCCCTTCGCGAAGGGCAGATCTGCCGAGCTCATTGCGGGAAAGCGAAAGCAAAGGACGCTTTTCTCCCTCTAACCGCTTTCGTCAGAGGAACGGGGGAAGTCACAGTGTTCTTTCTCTCACTGAGATACACACAATCTGACGTTGCCTCTGAGCTCCGTTGCTGGCAAAGAACTGAAACTGACATACATTCCTGTGGGGAAACACAGGGCTTTGCTAGGATTTCTCTAGGCAGTGTGATTTCCCTGGGCCTCACTGTAGCAACACTATCTCGCCAGGGCAACACTGCGTGGGATTTCCTCTGCCAGGAGAGAGCTGCTGCTTTGTAGTTTGTGCTGGGAAACCTTATTTTGGCAAGTGCGAATTGACCGCATTCAGGCAGAAAGAAAAGAGAACAGCAAGAGGCCTTTTTTCCCCGGCTGCTTTCCCAAGCCCTTCCAGCTCAAACTATGTCGTTTCTCCTCTGGAAGGATCCTTGCACCGCGACGTAGTTTTTCAGAAGAAGCCCTGCTTTTGCAAGAGCAAATGAGGAATTCGTTGCAGGAAAGAGGAAGGAAAGAAAGTTTCTCTCCCTCTGCCTGCTTTGCTCAGAGAACTGGATGAAGTCAGGGAGTTCTCCCTTTCACTGAGAAACGTGCGGGCTGCTGTTGCCTGTGCGCTCTCTTCTTTGCAAAAGAGTCTGCAGTTCCATGCTTTGAACCGTGGAAAGGCGCCGGGCTCTGCTAAGACTTCCCCCGGCGCTTCGTTTGCCCTGGGCCAGAGCGAGCCTTCACAATAGCTGAACGCTAACACTGCATACTCGTTCCACTTCCAGAACAGGGCTACCGCGAGGCAGTTCTCCGGGGGAAAACGGCCCTTCGCGAAGGGCAGATCTGCCGAGCTCATTGCGGGAAAGCGAAAGCAAAGGACGCTTTTCTCCCTCTAACCGCTTTCGTCAGAGGAACGGGGGAAGTCACAGTGTTCTTTCTCTCACTGAGATACACACAATCTGACGTTGCCTCTGAGCTCCGTTGCTGGCAAAGAACTGAACCTGACATACATTCCTGTGGGGAAACACAGGGCTTTGCTAGGATTTCTCTAGGCAGTGTGATTTCCCTGGGCCTCACTGTAGCAACACTATCTCGCCAGGGCAACACTGCGTGGGATTTCCTCTTCCAAGAGAGCTGCTGCTTTGTAGTTTGTGCTGGGAAACCTTATTTTGGCAAGTGCGAATTGACCGCATTCAGGCAGAAAGAAAAGAGAACAGCAAGAGGCCTTTTTTCCCCGGCTGCTTTCCCAAGCCCTTCCAGCTCAAACTATGTCGTTGCTCCTCTGGAAGGATCCTTGCACCGCGACGTAGTTTTTCAGAAGAAGCCCTGCTTTTGCAAGAGCAAATGAGGAATTCGTTGCAGGAAAGAGGAAGGAAAGAAAGTTTCTCTCCCTCTGCCTGCTTTGTTCAGAGGACTGGATGAAGTCAGGGAGTTCTCCCTTTCACTGAGAAACGTGCGGGCTGCTGTTGCCTGGGCGCTCTCTTCTTTGCAAAAGAGTCTGCAGTTCCACGCTTTGAACCGTGGAAAGGCGCCGGGCTCTGCTAAGACTTCCCCCGGCGCTTCGTTTGCCCTGGGCCAAAGCCAGCCTTCACAATAGCTGAATGCTAACACAGCATACTCGTTCCACTTCCAGAACAGCGCTACCGCGAGGCAGTTCTCCGGGGGAAAACGGCCCTTCGCGAAGGGCAGATCTGCCGAGCTCATTGCGGGAAAGCGAAAGCAAAGGACGCTATTCTCCCTCTAAGCGCTTTCGTCAGAGGAACGGGGGAAGTCACAGTGTTCTTTCTCTCACTGAGATACACACAATCTGACGTTGCCTCTGAGCTCCGTTGCTGGCAAAGAACTGAAACTGACATACATTCCTGTGGGGAAACACAGGGCTTTGCTAGGATTTCTCTAGGCAGTGTGATTTCCCTGGGCCTCACTGTAGCAACACTATCTCGCCAGGGCAACACTGCGTGGGATTTCCTCTGCCAGGAGAGAGCTGCTGCTTTGTAGTTTGTGCTGGGAAACCTTGCTTTGGCAAGTGCGAATTGACTGCATTCAGGCAGAAAGAAAAGAGAACAGCAAGAGGCCTTTTCTCCCCGGCTGCTTTCCAAAGCCCTTCCAGCTCAAACTATGTCGTTTCTCCTCTGGAAGGATCCTTGCACCGCCACGTAGTTTTTCAGAAGAAGCCCTGCGTTTGCAAGAGCAAAGGAGCAATTCGTTGCAGGAAAGAGGAAGGAAAGAAAGTTTCTCTCCCTCTGCCTGCTTTGCTCAGAGGACTGGATGAAGTCAGGGAGTTCTCCCTTTCACTGAGATACGTGCGGGCTGCTGTTGCCTGTGTGCTCTCTTCTTTGCAAAAGAGTCTGCAGTTCCACGCTTTGAACCGTGGAAAGGTGCCGGGCTCTGCTAAGACTTCCCCCGGCGCTTCGTTTGCCCTGGGCCAGAGCGAGCCTTCACAATAGCTGAACGCTAACACTGCATACTCGTTCCACTTCCAGAACAGGGCTAGCGCGAGGCAGTTCTCCGGGGAAAAGGCCCTTCGCGAAGGGCAGATCTGCCGAGCTCATTGCGGGAAAGCGAAAGCAAAAGACGCTTTTCTCCCTCTAACCGCTTTCGTCAGAGGAACGGGGGAAGTCACAGTGTTCTTTCTCTCACTGAGATACACACAATCTGATGTTGCCTCTGAGCTCCGTTGCTGGCAAAGAACTGAAACTGACATCCATTCCTGTGGGGAAACACAGGGCTTTGCTAGGATTTCTCTAGGCAGTGTGATTTCCCTGGGCCTCACTGTAGCAACACTATCTCGCCAGGGCAACACTGCGTGGGATTTCCTCTTCCAAGAGAGCTGCTGCTTTGTAGTTTGTGCTGGGAAACCTTATTTTGGCAAGTGCGAATTGACCGCATTCAGGCAGAAAGAAAAGAGAACAGCAAGAGGCCTTTTTTCCCCGGCTGCTTTCCCAAGCCCTTCCAGCTCAAACTATGTCGTTGCTCCTCTGGAAGGATCCTTGCACCGCGACGTAGTTTTTCAGAAGAAGCCCTGCTTTTGCAAGAGCAAATGAGGAATTCGTTGCAGGAAAGAGGAAGGAAAGAAAGTTTCTCTCCCTCTGCCTGCTTTGCTCAGAGAACTGGATGAAGTCAGGGAGTTCTCCCTTTCACTGAGAAACGTGCGGGCTGCTGTTGCCTGTGCGCTCTCTTCTTTGCAAAAGAGTCTGCAGTTCCACGGTTTGAACCGTGGAAAGGCGCCGGGCTCTGCTAAGACTTCCCCCGGCGCTTCGTTTGCCCTGGGCCAAAGCCAGCCTTCACAATAGCTGAATGCTAACACAGCATACTCGTTACACTTCCAGAACAGGGCTACCGCGAGGCAGTTCTCCGGGGGAAAACGGCCCTTCGCGAAGGGCAGATCTGCCGAGCTCATTGCGGGAAAGCGAAAGCAAAGGACGCTTTTCTCCCTCTAACCGCTTTCGTCAGAGGAACGGGGGAAGTCACAGTGTTCTTTCTCTCACTGAGATACACACAATCTGACGTTGCCTCTGAGCTCCGTTGCTGGCAAAGAACTGAAACTGACATACATTCCTGTGGGGAAACACAGGGCTTTGCTAGGATTTCTCTAGGCAGTGTGATTTCCCTGGGCCTCACTGTAGCAACACTATCTCGCCAGGGCAACACTGCGTGGGATTTCCTCTGCCAGGAGAGAGCTGCTGCTTTGTAGTTTGTGCTGGGAAACCTTATTTTGGCAAGTGCGAATTGACCGCATTCAGGCAGAAAGAAAAGAGAACAGCAAGAGGCCTTTTTTCCCCGGCTGCTTTCCCAAGCCCTTCCAGCTCAAACTATGTCGTTTCTCCTCTGGAAGGATCCTTGCACCGCGACGTAGTTTTTCAGAAGAAGCCCTGCTTTTGCAAGAGCAAATGAGGAATTCGTTGCAGGAAAGAGGAAGGAAAGAAAGTTTCTCTCCCTCTGCCTGCTTTGCTCAGAGAACTGGATGAAGTCAGGGAGTTCTCCCTTTCACTGAGAAACGTGCGGGCTGCTGTTGCCTGTGCGCTCTCTTCTTTGCAAAAGAGTCTGCAGTTCCATGCTTTGAACCGTGGAAAGGCGCCGGGCTCTGCTAAGACTTCCCCCGGCGCTTCGTTTGCCCTGGGCCAGAGCGAGCCTTCACAATAGCTGAACGCTAACACTGCATACTCGTTCCACTTCCAGAACAGGGCTACCGCGAGGCAGTTCTCCGGGGGAAAACGGCCCTTCGCGAAGGGCAGATCTGCCGAGCTCATTGCGGGAAAGCGAAAGCAAAGGACGCTTTTCTCCCTCTAACCGCTTTCGTCAGAGGAACGGGGGAAGTCACAGTGTTCTTTCTCTCACTGAGATACACACAATCTGACGTTGCCTCTGAGCTCCGTTGCTGGCAAAGAACTGAACCTGACATACATTCCTGTGGGGAAACACAGGGCTTTGCTAGGATTTCTCTAGGCAGTGTGATTTCCCTGGGCCTCACTGTAGCAACACTATCTCGCCAGGGCAACACTGCGTGGGATTTCCTCTTCCAAGAGAGCTGCTGCTTTGTAGTTTGTGCTGGGAAACCTTATTTTGGCAAGTGCGAATTGACCGCATTCAGGCAGAAAGAAAAGAGAACAGCAAGAGGCCTTTTTTCCCCGGCTGCTTTCCCAAGCCCTTCCAGCTCAAACTATGTCGTTGCTCCTCTGGAAGGATCCTTGCACCGCGACGTAGTTTTTCAGAAGAAGCCCTGCTTTTGCAAGAGCAAATGAGGAATTCGTTGCAGGAAAGAGGAAGGAAAGAAAGTTTCTCTCCCTCTGCCTGCTTTGTTCAGAGGACTGGATGAAGTCAGGGAGTTCTCCCTTTCACTGAGAAACGTGCGGGCTGCTGTTGCCTGGGCGCTCTCTTCTTTGCAAAAGAGTCTGCAGTTCCACGCTTTGAACCGTGGAAAGGCGCCGGGCTCTGCTAAGACTTCCCCCGGCGCTTCGTTTGCCCTGGGCCAAAGCCAGCCTTCACAATAGCTGAATGCTAACACAGCATACTCGTTCCACTTCCAGAACAGCGCTACCGCGAGGCAGTTCTCCGGGGGAAAACGGCCCTTCGCGAAGGGCAGATCTGCCGAGCTCATTGCGGGAAAGCGAAAGCAAAGGACGCTATTCTCCCTCTAAGCGCTTTCGTCAGAGGAACGGGGGAAGTCACAGTGTTCTTTCTCTCACTGAGATACACACAATCTGACGTTGCCTCTGAGCTCCGTTGCTGGCAAAGAACTGAAACTGACATACATTCCTGTGGGGAAACACAGGGCTTTGCTAGGATTTCTCTAGGCAGTGTGATTTCCCTGGGCCTCACTGTAGCAACACTATCTCGCCAGGGCAACACTGCGTGGGATTTCCTCTGCCAGGAGAGAGCTGCTGCTTTGTAGTTTGTGCTGGGAAACCTTGCTTTGGCAAGTGCGAATTGACTGCATTCAGGCAGAAAGAAAAGAGAACAGCAAGAGGCCTTTTCTCCCCGGCTGCTTTCCAAAGCCCTTCCAGCTCAAACTATGTCGTTTCTCCTCTGGAAGGATCCTTGCACCGCCACGTAGTTTTTCAGAAGAAGCCCTGCGTTTGCAAGAGCAAAGGAGCAATTCGTTGCAGGAAAGAGGAAGGAAAGAAAGTTTCTCTCCCTCTGCCTGCTTTGTTCAGAGGACTGGATGAAGTCAGGGAGTTCTCCCTTTCACTGAGATACGTGCGGGCTGCTGTTGCCTGTGTGCTCTCTTCTTTGCAAAAGAGTCTGCAGTTCCACGCTTTGAACCGTGGAAAGGTGCCGGGCTCTGCTAAGACTTCCCCCGGCGCTTCGTTTGCCCTGGGCCAGAGCGAGCCTTCACAATAGCTGAACGCTAACACTGCATACTCGTTCCACTTCCAGAACAGGGCTAGCGCGAGGCAGTTCTCCGGGGAAAAGGCCCTTCGCGAAGGGCAGATCTGCCGAGCTCATTGCGGGAAAGCGAAAGCAAAAGACGCTTTTCTCCCTCTAACCGCTTTCGTCAGAGGAACGGGGGAAGTCACAGTGTTCTTTCTCTCACTGAGATACACACAATCTGATGTTGCCTCTGAGCTCCGTTGCTGGCAAAGAACTGAAACTGACATCCATTCCTGTGGGGAAACACAGGGCTTTGCTAGGATTTCTCTAGGCAGTGTGATTTCCCTGGGCCTCTGTGTAGCAACACTATCTCGCCAGGGCAACACTGCGTGGGATTTCCTCTTCCAAGAGAGCTGCTGCTTTGTAGTTTGTGCTGGGAAACCTTATTTTGGCAAGTGCGAATTGACCGCATTCAGGCAGAAAGAAAAGAGAACAGCAAGAGGCCTTTTTTCCCTGGCTGCTTTCCCAAGCCCTTCCAGCTCAAACTATGTCGTTGCTCCTCTGGAAGGATCCTTGCACCGCGACGTAGTTTTTCAGAAGAAGCCCTGCTTTTGCAAGAGCAAATGAGGAATTCGTTGCAGGAAAGAGGAAGGAAAGAAAGTTTCTCTCCCTCTGCCTGCTTTGCTCAGAGAACTGGATGAAGTCAGGGAGTTCTCCCTTTCACTGAGAAACGTGCGGGCTGCTGTTGCCTGTGCGCTCTCTTCTTTGCAAAAGAGTCTGCAGTTCCACGGTTTGAACCGTGGAAAGGCGCCGGGCTCTGCTAAGACTTCCCCCGGCGCTTCGTTTGCCCTGGGCCAAAGCCAGCCTTCAGAATAGCTGAATGCTAACACAGCATACTCGTTACACTTCCAGAACAGGGCTACCGCGAGGCAGTTCTCCGGGGGAAAACGGCCCTTCGCGAAGGGCAGATCTGCCGAGCTCATTGCGGGAAAGCGAAAGCAAAGGACGCTTTTCTCCCTCTAACCGCTTTCGTCAGAGGAACGGGGGAAGTCACAGTGTTCTTTCTCTCACTGAGATACACACAATCTGACGTTGCCTCTGAGCTCCGTTGCTGGCAAAGAACTGAAACTGACATACATTCCTGTGGGGAAACACAGGGCTTTGCTAGGATTTCTCTAGGCAGTGTGATTTCCCTGGGCCTCACTGTAGCAACACTATCTCGCCAGGGCAACACTGCGTGGGATTTCCTCTGCCAGGAGAGAGCTGCTGCTTTGTAGTTTGTGCTGGGAAACCTTATTTTGGCAAGTGCGAATTGACCGCATTCAGGCAGAAAGAAAAGAGAACAGCAAGAGGCCTTTTTTCCCCGGCTGCTTTCCCAAGCCCTTCCAGCTCAAACTATGTCGTTTCTCCTCTGGAAGGATCCTTGCACCGCGACGTAGTTTTTCAGAAGAAGCCCTGCTTTTGCAAGAGCAAATGAGGAATTCGTTGCAGGAAAGAGGAAGGAAAGAAAGTTTCTCTCCCTCTGCCTGCTTTGCTCAGAGAACTGGATGAAGTCAGGGAGTTCTCCCTTTCACTGAGAAACGTGCGGGCTGCTGTTGCCTGTGCGCTCTCTTCTTTGCAAAAGAGTCTGCAGTTCCATGCTTTGAACCGTGGAAAGGCGCCGGGCTCTGCTAAGACTTCCCCCGGCGCTTCGTTTGCCCTGGGCCAGAGCGAGCCTTCACAATAGCTGAACGCTAACACTGCATACTCGTTCCACTTCCAGAACAGGGCTACCGCGAGGCAGTTCTCCGGGGGAAAACGGCCCTTCGCGAAGGGCAGATCTGCCGAGCTCATTGCGGGAAAGCGAAAGCAAAGGACGCTTTTCTCCCTCTAACCGCTTTCGTCAGAGGAACGGGGGAAGTCACAGTGTTCTTTCTCTCACTGAGATACACACAATCTGACGTTGCCTCTGAGCTCCGTTGCTGGCAAAGAACTGAACCTGACATACATTCCTGTGGGGAAACACAGGGCTTTGCTAGGATTTCTCTAGGCAGTGTGATTTCCCTGGGCCTCACTGTAGCAACACTATCTCGCCAGGGCAACACTGCGTGGGATTTCCTCTTCCAAGAGAGCTGCTGCTTTGTAGTTTGTGCTGGGAAACCTTATTTTGGCAAGTGCGAATTGACCGCATTCAGGCAGAAAGAAAAGAGAACAGCAAGAGGCCTTTTTTCCCCGGCTGCTTTCCCAAGCCCTTCCAGCTCAAACTATGTCGTTGCTCCTCTGGAAGGATCCTTGCACCGCGACGTAGTTTTTCAGAAGAAGCCCTGCTTTTGCAAGAGCAAATGAGGAATTCGTTGCAGGAAAGAGGAAGGAAAGAAAGTTTCTCTCCCTCTGCCTGCTTTGTTCAGAGGACTGGATGAAGTCAGGGAGTTCTCCCTTTCACTGAGAAACGTGCGGGCTGCTGTTGCCTGGGCGCTCTCTTCTTTGCAAAAGAGTCTGCAGTTCCACGCTTTGAACCGTGGAAAGGCGCCGGGCTCTGCTAAGACTTCCCCCGGCGCTTCGTTTGCCCTGGGCCAAAGCCAGCCTTCACAATAGCTGAATGCTAACACAGCATACTCGTTCCACTTCCAGAACAGCGCTACCGCGAGGCAGTTCTCCGGGGGAAAACGGCCCTTCGCGAAGGGCAGATCTGCCGAGCTCATTGCGGGAAAGCGAAAGCAAAGGACGCTATTCTCCCTCTAAGCGCTTTCGTCAGAGGAACGGGGGAAGTCACAGTGTTCTTTCTCTCACTGAGATACACACAATCTGACGTTGCCTCTGAGCTCCGTTGCTGGCAAAGAACTGAAACTGACATACATTCCTGTGGGGAAACACAGGGCTTTGCTAGGATTTCTCTAGGCAGTGTGATTTCCCTGGGCCTCACTGTAGCAACACTATCTCGCCAGGGCAACACTGCGTGGGATTTCCTCTGCCAGGAGAGAGCTGCTGCTTTGTAGTTTGTGCTGGGAAACCTTGCTTTGGCAAGTGCGAATTGACTGCATTCAGGCAGAAAGAAAAGAGAACAGCAAGAGGCCTTTTCTCCCCGGCTGCTTTCCAAAGCCCTTCCAGCTCAAACTATGTCGTTTCTCCTCTGGAAGGATCCTTGCACCGCCACGTAGTTTTTCAGAAGAAGCCCTGCGTTTGCAAGAGCAAAGGAGCAATTCGTTGCAGGAAAGAGGAAGGAAAGAAAGTTTCTCTCCCTCTGCCTGCTTTGCTCAGAGGACTGGATGAAGTCAGGGAGTTCTCCCTTTCACTGAGATACGTGCGGGCTGCTGTTGCCTGTGTGCTCTCTTCTTTGCAAAAGAGTCTGCAGTTCCACGCTTTGAACCGTGGAAAGGTGCCGGGCTCTGCTAAGACTTCCCCCGGCGCTTCGTTTGCCCTGGGCCAGAGCGAGCCTTCACAATAGCTGAACGCTAACACTGCATACTCGTTCCACTTCCAGAACAGGGCTAGCGCGAGGCAGTTCTCCGGGGAAAAGGCCCTTCGCGAAGGGCAGATCTGCCGAGCTCATTGCGGGAAAGCGAAAGCAAAAGACGCTTTTCTCCCTCTAACCGCTTTCGTCAGAGGAACGGGGGAAGTCACAGTGTTCTTTCTCTCACTGAGATACACACAATCTGATGTTGCCTCTGAGCTCCGTTGCTGGCAAAGAACTGAAACTGACATCCATTCCTGTGGGGAAACACAGGGCTTTGCTAGGATTTCTCTAGGCAGTGTGATTTCCCTGGGCCTCTGTGTAGCAACACTATCTCGCCAGGGCAACACTGCGTGGGATTTCCTCTTCCAAGAGAGCTGCTGCTTTGTAGTTTGTGCTGGGAAACCTATTTTGGCAAGTGCGAATTGACCGCATTCAGGCAGAAAGAAAAGAGAACAGCAAGAGGCCTTTTTTCCCTGGCTGCTTTCCCAAGGCCTTCCAGCTCAAACTATGTCGTTGCTCCTCTGGAAGGATCCTTGCACCGCGACGTAGTTTTTCAGAAGAAGCCCTGCTTTTGCAAGAGCAAATGAGGAATTCGTTGCAGGAAAGAGGAAGGAAAGAAAGTTTCTCTCCCTCTGCCTGCTTTGCTCAGAGAACTGGATAAAGTCAGGGAGTTCTCCCTTTCACTGAGAAACGTGCGGGCTGCTGTTGCCTGTGCGCTCTCTTCTTTGCAAAAGAGTCTGCAGTTCCATGCTTTGAACCGTGGAAAGGCGCCGGGCTCTGCTAAGACTTCCCCCGGCGCTTCGTTTGCCCTGGGCCAGAGCGAGCCTTCACAATAGCTGAACGCTAACACTGCATACTCGTTCCACTTCCAGAACAGGGCTACCGCGAGGCAGTTCTCCGGGGGAAAACGGCCCTTCGCGAAGGGCAGATCTGCCGAGCTCATTGCGGGAAAGCGAAAGCAAAGGACGCTTTTCTCCCTCTAACCGCTTTCGTCAGAGGAACGGGGGAAGTCACAGTGTTCTTTCTCTCACTGAGATACACACAATCTGACGTTGCCTCTGAGCTCCGTTGCTGGCAAAGAACTGAACCTGACATACATTCCTGTGGGGAAACACAGGGCTTTGCTAGGATTTCTCTAGGCAGTGTGATTTCCCTGGGCCTCACTGTAGCAACACTATCTCGCCAGGGCAACACCGCGTGGGATTTCCTCTTCCAAGAGAGCTGCTGCTTTGTAGTTTGTGCTGGGAAACCTTATTTTGGCAAGTGCGAATTGACCGCATTCAGGCAGAAAGAAAAGAGAACAGCAAGAGGGCTTTTTTCCCCGGCTGCTTTCCCAAGCCCTTCCAGCTCAAACTATGTCGTTGCTCCTCTGGAAGGATCCTTGCACCGCGACGTAGTTTTTCAGAAGAAACCCTGCTTTTGCATGAGCAAATGAGGAATTCGTTGCAGGAAAGAGGAAGGAAAGAAAGTTTCTCTCCCTCTGCCTGCTTTGTTCAGAGGACTGGATGAAGTCAGGGAGTTCTCCCTTTCACTGAGAAACGTGCGGGCTGCTGTTGCCTGGGCGCTCTCTTCTTTGCAAAAGAGTCTGCAGTTCCACGCTTTGAACCGTGGAAAGGTGCCGGGCTCTGCTAAGACTTCCCCCGGCGCTTCGTTTGCCCTGGGCCAGAGCGAGCCTTCACAATAGCTGAACGCTAACACTGCATACTCGTTCCACTTCCAGAACAGGGCTACCGCGAGGCAGTTCTCCGGGGAAAAGGCCCTTCGCGAAGGGCAGATCTGCCGAGCTCATTGCGGGAAAGCGAAAGCAAAAGACGCTTTTCTCCCTCTAACCGCTTTCGTCAGAGGAACGGGGGAAGTCACAGTGTTCTTTCTCTCACTGAGATACACACAATCTGATGTTGCCTCTGAGCTCCGTTGCTGGCAAAGAACTGAAACTGACATCCATTCCTGTGGGGAAACACAGGGCTTTGCTAGGATTTCTCTAGGCAGTGTGATTTCCCTGGGCCTCTGTGTAGCAACACTATCTCGCCAGGGCAACACTGCGTGGGATTTCCTCTTCCAAGAGAGCTGCTGCTTTGTAGTTTGTGCTGGGAAACCTTATTTTGGCAAGTGCGAATTGACCGCATTCAGGCAGAAAGAAAAGAGAACAGCAAGAGGCCTTTTTTCCCTGGCTGCTTTCCCAAGCCCTTCCAGCTCAAACTATGTCGTTGCTCCTCTGGAAGGATCCTTGCACCGCGACGTAGTTTTTCAGAAGAAGCCCTGCTTTTGCAAGAGCAAATGAGGAATTCGTTGCAGGAAAGAGGAAGGAAAGAAAGTTTCTCTCCCTCTGCCTGCTTTGCTCAGAGAACTGGATGAAGTCAGGGAGTTCTCCCTTTCACTGAGAAACGTGCGGGCTGCTGTTGCCTGTGCGCTCTCTTCTTTGCAAAAGAGTCTGCAGTTCCACGGTTTGAACCGTGGAAAGGCGCCGGGCTCTGCTAAGACTTCCCCCGGCGCTTCGTTTGCCCTGGGCCAAAGCCAGCCTTCAGAATAGCTGAATGCTAACACAGCATACTCGTTACACTTCCAGAACAGGGCTACCGCGAGGCAGTTCTCCGGGGGAAAACGGCCCTTCGCGAAGGGCAGATCTGCCGAGCTCATTGCGGGAAAGCGAAAGCAAAGGACGCTTTTCTCCCTCTAACCGCTTTCGTCAGAGGAACGGGGGAAGTCACAGTGTTCTTTCTCTCACTGAGATACACACAATCTGACGTTGCCTCTGAGCTCCGTTGCTGGCAAAGAACTGAAACTGACATACATTCCTGTGGGGAAACACAGGGCTTTGCTAGGATTTCTCTAGGCAGTGTGATTTCCCTGGGCCTCACTGTAGCAACACTATCTCGCCAGGGCAACACTGCGTGGGATTTCCTCTGCCAGGAGAGAGCTGCTGCTTTGTAGTTTGTGCTGGGAAACCTTATTTTGGCAAGTGCGAATTGACCGCATTCAGGCAGAAAGAAAAGAGAACAGCAAGAGGCCTTTTTTCCCCGGCTGCTTTCCCAAGCCCTTCCAGCTCAAACTATGTCGTTTCTCCTCTGGAAGGATCCTTGCACCGCGACGTAGTTTTTCAGAAGAAGCCCTGCTTTTGCAAGAGCAAATGAGGAATTCGTTGCAGGAAAGAGGAAGGAAAGAAAGTTTCTCTCCCTCTGCCTGCTTTGCTCAGAGAACTGGATGAAGTCAGGGAGTTCTCCCTTTCACTGAGAAACGTGCGGGCTGCTGTTGCCTGTGCGCTCTCTTCTTTGCAAAAGAGTCTGCAGTTCCATGCTTTGAACCGTGGAAAGGCGCCGGGCTCTGCTAAGACTTCCCCCGGCGCTTCGTTTGCCCTGGGCCAGAGCGAGCCTTCACAATAGCTGAACGCTAACACTGCATACTCGTTCCACTTCCAGAACAGGGCTACCGCGAGGCAGTTCTCCGGGGGAAAACGGCCCTTCGCGAAGGGCAGATCTGCCGAGCTCATTGCGGGAAAGCGAAAGCAAAGGACGCTTTTCTCCCTCTAACCGCTTTCGTCAGAGGAACGGGGGAAGTCACAGTGTTCTTTCTCTCACTGAGATACACACAATCTGACGTTGCCTCTGAGCTCCGTTGCTGGCAAAGAACTGAACCTGACATACATTCCTGTGGGGAAACACAGGGCTTTGCTAGGATTTCTCTAGGCAGTGTGATTTCCCTGGGCCTCACTGTAGCAACACTATCTCGCCAGGGCAACACTGCGTGGGATTTCCTCTTCCAAGAGAGCTGCTGCTTTGTAGTTTGTGCTGGGAAACCTTATTTTGGCAAGTGCGAATTGACCGCATTCAGGCAGAAAGAAAAGAGAACAGCAAGAGGCCTTTTTTCCCCGGCTGCTTTCCCAAGCCCTTCCAGCTCAAACTATGTCGTTGCTCCTCTGGAAGGATCCTTGCACCGCGACGTAGTTTTTCAGAAGAAGCCCTGCTTTTGCAAGAGCAAATGAGGAATTCGTTGCAGGAAAGAGGAAGGAAAGAAAGTTTCTCTCCCTCTGCCTGCTTTGTTCAGAGGACTGGATGAAGTCAGGGAGTTCTCCCTTTCACTGAGAAACGTGCGGGCTGCTGTTGCCTGGGCGCTCTCTTCTTTGCAAAAGAGTCTGCAGTTCCACGCTTTGAACCGTGGAAAGGCGCCGGGCTCTGCTAAGACTTCCCCCGGCGCTTCGTTTGCCCTGGGCCAAAGCCAGCCTTCACAATAGCTGAATGCTAACACAGCATACTCGTTCCACTTCCAGAACAGCGCTACCGCGAGGCAGTTCTCCGGGGGAAAACGGCCCTTCGCGAAGGGCAGATCTGCCGAGCTCATTGCGGGAAAGCGAAAGCAAAGGACGCTATTCTCCCTCTAAGCGCTTTCGTCAGAGGAACGGGGGAAGTCACAGTGTTCTTTCTCTCACTGAGATACACACAATCTGACGTTGCCTCTGAGCTCCGTTGCTGGCAAAGAACTGAAACTGACATACATTCCTGTGGGGAAACACAGGGCTTTGCTAGGATTTCTCTAGGCAGTGTGATTTCCCTGGGCCTCACTGTAGCAACACTATCTCGCCAGGGCAACACTGCGTGGGATTTCCTCTGCCAGGAGAGAGCTGCTGCTTTGTAGTTTGTGCTGGGAAACCTTGCTTTGGCAAGTGCGAATTGACTGCATTCAGGCAGAAAGAAAAGAGAACAGCAAGAGGCCTTTTCTCCCCGGCTGCTTTCCAAAGCCCTTCCAGCTCAAACTATGTCGTTTCTCCTCTGGAAGGATCCTTGCACCGCCACGTAGTTTTTCAGAAGAAGCCCTGCGTTTGCAAGAGCAAAGGAGCAATTCGTTGCAGGAAAGAGGAAGGAAAGAAAGTTTCTCTCCCTCTGCCTGCTTTGCTCAGAGGACTGGATGAAGTCAGGGAGTTCTCCCTTTCACTGAGATACGTGCGGGCTGCTGTTGCCTGTGTGCTCTCTTCTTTGCAAAAGAGTCTGCAGTTCCACGCTTTGAACCGTGGAAAGGTGCCGGGCTCTGCTAAGACTTCCCCCGGCGCTTCGTTTGCCCTGGGCCAGAGCGAGCCTTCACAATAGCTGAACGCTAACACTGCATACTCGTTCCACTTCCAGAACAGGGCTAGCGCGAGGCAGTTCTCCGGGGAAAAGGCCCTTCGCGAAGGGCAGATCTGCCGAGCTCATTGCGGGAAAGCGAAAGCAAAAGACGCTTTTCTCCCTCTAACCGCTTTCGTCAGAGGAACGGGGGAAGTCACAGTGTTCTTTCTCTCACTGAGATACACACAATCTGATGTTGCCTCTGAGCTCCGTTGCTGGCAAAGAACTGAAACTGACATCCATTCCTGTGGGGAAACACAGGGCTTTGCTAGGATTTCTCTAGGCAGTGTGATTTCCCTGGGCCTCTGTGTAGCAACACTATCTCGCCAGGGCAACACTGCGTGGGATTTCCTCTTCCAAGAGAGCTGCTGCTTTGTAGTTTGTGCTGGGAAACCTATTTTGGCAAGTGCGAATTGACCGCATTCAGGCAGAAAGAAAAGAGAACAGCAAGAGGCCTTTTTTCCCTGGCTGCTTTCCCAAGCCCTTCCAGCTCAAACTATGTCGTTGCTCCTCTGGAAGGATCCTTGCACCGCGACGTAGTTTTTCAGAAGAAGCCCTGCTTTTGCAAGAGCAAATGAGGAATTCGTTGCAGGAAAGAGGAAGGAAAGAAAGTTTCTCTCCCTCTGCCTGCTTTGCTCAGAGAACTGGATAAAGTCAGGGAGTTCTCCCTTTCACTGAGAAACGTGCGGGCTGCTGTTGCCTGTGCGCTCTCTTCTTTGCAAAAGAGTCTGCAGTTCCATGCTTTGAACCGTGGAAAGGCGCCGGGCTCTGCTAAGACTTCCCCCGGCGCTTCGTTTGCCCTGGGCCAGAGCGAGCCTTCACAATAGCTGAACGCTAACACTGCATACTCGTTCCACTTCCAGAACAGGGCTACCGCGAGGCAGTTCTCCGGGGGAAAACGGCCCTTCGCGAAGGGCAGATCTGCCGAGCTCATTGCGGGAAAGCGAAAGCAAAGGACGCTTTTCTCCCTCTAACCGCTTTCGTCAGAGGAACGGGGGAAGTCACAGTGTTCTTTCTCTCACTGAGATACACACAATCTGACGTTGCCTCTGAGCTCCGTTGCTGGCAAAGAACTGAACCTGACATACATTCCTGTGGGGAAACACAGGGCTTTGCTAGGATTTCTCTAGGCAGTGTGATTTCCCTGGGCCTCACTGTAGCAACACTATCTCGCCAGGGCAACACTGCGTGGGATTTCCTCTTCCAAGAGAGCTGCTGCTTTGTAGTTTGTGCTGGGAAACCTTATTTTGGCAAGTGCGAATTGACCGCATTCAGGCAGAAAGAAAAGAGAACAGCAAGAGGCCTTTTTTCCCCGGCTGCTTTCCCAAGCCCTTCCATTCAAACTATGTCGTTGCTCCTCTGGAAGGATCCTTGCACCGCGACGTAGTTTTTCAGAAGAAGCCCTGCTTTTGCAAGAGCAAATGAGGAATTCGTTGCAGGAAAGAGGAAGGAAAGAAAGTTTCTCTCCCTCTGCCTGCTTTGTTCAGAGGACTGGATGAAGTCAGGGAGTTCTCCCTTTCACTGAGAAACGTGCGGGCTCCTGTTGCCTGGGCGCTCTCTTCTTTGCAAAAGAGTCTGCAGTTCCACGCTTTGAACCGTGGAAAGGCGCCGGGCTCTGCTAAGACTTCCCCCGGCGCTTCGTTTGCCCTGGGCCAAAGCCAGCCTTCACAATAGCTGAATGCTAACACAGCATACTCGTCCCACTTCCAGAACAGCGCTACCGCGAGGCAGTTCTCCGGGGGAAAACGGCCCTTCGCGAAGGGCAGATCTGCCGAGCTCATTGCGGGAAAGCGAAAGCAAAGGACGCTTTTCTCCCTCTAACCGCTTTCGTCAGAGGAACGGGGGAAGTCACAGTGTTCTTTCTCTCACTGAGATACACACAATCTGACGTTGCCTCTGAGCTCCGTTGCTGGCAAAGAACTGAAACTGACATACATTCCTGTGGGGAAACACAGGGCTTTGCTAGGATTTCTCTAGGCAGTGTGATTTCCCTGGGCCTCACTGTAGCAACACTATCTCGCCAGGGCAACACTGCGTGGGATTTCCTCTTCCAAGAGAGCTGCTGCTTTGTAGTTTGTGCTGGGAAACCTTGCTTTGGCAAGTGCGAATTGACTGCATTCAGGCAGAAAGAAAAGAGAATAGCAAGAGGCCTTTTCTCCCCGGCTGCTTTCCCAAGCCCTTCCAGCTCAAACTATGTCGTTGCTCCTCTGGAAGGATCCCTGCACCGCGACGTAGTTTCTCAGAAGAAGCCCTGCGTTTGCAAGAGCAAATGAGGAATTCGTTGCAGGAAAGAGGAAGGATAGAATGTTTCTCTCCCTCTGCCTGCTTTGTTCAGAGGACTGGATGAAGTCAGGGAGTTCTCCCTTTCACTGAGATACGTGCGGGCTGCTGTTGCCTGTGCGCTCTCTTCTTTGCAAAAGAGTCTGCAGTTCCACGCTTTGAACCGAGGAAAGGCGCCGGGCTCTGCTAAGACTTCCCCCGGCGCTTCGTTTGCCCTGGGCCAGAGCGAGCCTTCACAATAGCTGAACGCTAACACTGCATACTCGTTCCACTTCCAGAACAGGTCTACAGCGAGGTAGTTCTCCGGGGGAAAACGGCCCTTCGCGAAGGGCAGATCTGCCGAGCTCATTGCGGGAAAGCGAAAGCAAAGGACACTTTTCTCCCTCTAACCGCTTTCGTCAGAGGAACGGGGGAAGTCACAGTGTTCTTTCTCTCACTGAGATACACACAATCTGACGTTGCCTCTGAGCTCCGTTGCTGGCAAAGAACTGAAACTGACATACATTCCTGTGGGGAAACACAGGGCTTTGCTAGGATTTCTCTAGGCAGTGTGTTTTCCCTGGACCTCACTGCAGCAACACTATCTCGCCAGGGCAACACTGCGTGGGATTTCCTCTGCCAGGAGAGAGCTGCTGCTTTGTAGTTTGTGCTGGGAAACCTTGCTTTGGCAAGTGCGAATTGACTGCATTCAGAGAGAAAGAAAAGAGAATAGCAAGAGGCCTTTTTTCCCCGGCTGCTTTCCCAAGCCCTTCCAGCTAAAACTATGTCGTTGCTCCTCTGGAAGGATTCCTGAACCGCGACGTAGTTTTTCAGAAGAAGCCCTGCGTTTGCAAGAGCAAGGGAGCAATTCGTTGCAGGAAAGAGGAAGGAAAGAAAGTTTCTGTCCCTCTGCCTGCTTTGCTCAGAGGACTGGATGAAGTCAGGGAGTTCTCCCTTTCACTGAGAAACGTGCGGGCTGCTTTTGCCTGTGCGCTCTCTTCTTTGCAAAAGAGTCTGCAGTTTCACGCTTTGAACCGTGGAAAGGCGCCGGGCTCTGCTAAGACTTCCCCCGGCGCTTCGTTTGCCCTGGGCCAAAGCGAGCCTTCACAATAGCTGAACGCTAACACTGCATACTCGTTCCACTTCCAGAACAGGGCTACCGCGAGGCAGTTCTCCGGGGGAAAACGGCCCTTCGCGAAGGGCAGATCTGCCGAGCTCATTGCGGGAAAGCGAAAGCAAAGGACGCTTTTCTCCCTCTAACCGCTTTCGTCAGAGGAACGGGGGAAGTCACAGTGTTCTTTCTCTCACTGAGATACACACAATCTGACGTTGCCTCTGAGCTCCGTTGCTGGCAAAGAACTGAAACTGACATACATTCCTGTGGGGAAACACAGGGCTTTGCTAGAATTTCTCTAGGCAGTGTGATTTCCCTGGGCCTCACTGTAGCAACACTATCTCGCCAGGGCAACACTGCGTGGGATTTCCTCTGCCAGGAGAGAGCTGCTGCTTTGTAGTTTGTGCTGGGAAACCTTGCTTTGGCAAGTGCGAATTGACCGCATTCAGGCAGAAAGAAAAGAGAATAGCAAGAGGCCTTTTCTCCCCGGCTGCTTTCCCAAGCGCTTCCAGCTAAAACTATGTCGTTGCTCCTCTGGAAGGATCTCTGCACCGCGACGTAGTTTCTCAGAAGAAGCCCTGCGTTTGCAAGAGCAAATGAGGAATTCTTTGCAGGAAAGAGGAAGGAAAGAAAGTTTCTCTCCCTCTGTCTGCTTTGCTCAGAGGACTGGATGAAGTCAGGGAGTTCTCCCTTTCACTGAGAAACGTGCGGGCTGCTGTTGCCTGGGCGCTCTCTTCTTTGCAAATGCAGTTCCATGCTTTGAACCGTGGAAAGGCGCCGGGCTCTGCTAAGACTTCCCCCGGCGCTTCGTTTGCCCTGGGCCAGAGCGAGCCTTCACAATAGCTGAACGCTAACACTGCATACTCGTTCCACTTCCAGAACAGGGCTACCGCGAGGCAGTTCTCCGGGGGAAAACGGCCCTTCGCGAAGGGCAGATCTGCCGAGCTCATTGCGGGAAAGCGAAAGCAAAGGACGCTTTTCTCCCTCTAACCGCTTTCGTCAGAGGAACGGGGGAAGTCACAGTGTTCTTTCTCTCACTGAGATACACACAATCTGACGTTGTCTCTGAGCTCCGTTGCTGGCAAAGAACTGAACCTGACATACATTCCTGTGGGGAAACACAGGGCTTTGCTAGGATTTCTCTAGGCAGTGTGATTTCCCTGGGCCTCACTGTAGCAACACTATCTCGCCAGGGCAACACCGCGTGGGATTTCCTCTTCCAAGAGAGCTGCTGCTTTGTAGTTTGTGCTGGGAAACCTTATTTTGGCAAGTGCGAATTGACCGCATTCAGGCAGAAAGAAAAGAGAACAGCAAGAGGGCTTTTTTCCCCGGCTGCTTTCCCAAGCCCTTCCAGCTCAAACTATGTCGTTGCTCCTCTGGAAGGATCCTTGCACCGCGACGTAGTTTTTCAGAAGAAACCCTGCTTTTGCATGAGCAAATGAGGAATTCGTTGCAGGAAAGAGGAAGGAAAGAAAGTTTCTCTCCCTCTGCCTGCTTTGTTCAGAGGACTGGATGAAGTCAGGGAGTTCTCCCTTTCACTGAGAAACGTGCGGGCTGCTGTTGCCTGGGCGCTCTCTTCTTTGCAAAAGAGTCTGCAGTTCCACGCTTTGAACCGTGGAAAGGCGCCGGGCTCTGCTAAGACTTCCCCCGGCGCTTCGTTTGCCCTGGGCCAAAGCCAGCCTTCACAATAGCTGAATGCTAACACAGCATACTCGTCCCACTTCCAGAACAGCGCTACCGCGAGGCAGTTCTCCGGGGGAAAACGGCCCTTCGCGAAGGGCAGATCTGCCGAGCTCATTGCGGGAAAGCGAAAGCAAAGGACGCTTTTCTCCCTCTAACCGCTTTCGTCAGAGGAACGGGGGAAGTCACAGTGTTCTTTCTCTCACTGAGATACACACAATCTGACGTTGCCTCTGAGCTCCGTTGCTGGCAAAGAACTGAACCTGACATACATTCCTGTGGGGAAACACAGGGCTTTGCTAGGATTTCTCTAGGCAGTGTGATTTCCCTGGGCCTCACTGTAGCAACACTATCTCGCCAGGGCAACACTGCGTGGGATTTCCTCTTCCAAGAGAGCTGCTGCTTTGTAGTTTGTGCTGGGAAACCTTGCTTTGGCAAGTGCGAATTGACTGCATTCAGGCAGAAAGAAAAGAGAATAGCAAGAGGCCTTTTCTCCCCGGCTGCTTTCCCAAGCCCTTCCAGCTCAAACTATGTCGTTGCTCCTCTGGAAGGATCCCTGCACCGCGACGTAGTTTCTCAGAAGAAGCCCTGCGTTTGCAAGAGCAAATGAGGAATTCGTTGCAGGAAAGAGGAAGGATAGAATGTTTCTCTCCCTCTGCCTGCTTTGTTCAGAGGACTGGATGAAGTCAGGGAGTTCTCCCTTTCACTGAGATACGTGCGGGCTGCTGTTGCCTGTGCGCTCTCTTCTTTGCAAAAGAGTCTGCAGTTCCACGCTTTGAACCGAGGAAAGGCGCCGGGCTCTGCTAAGACTTCCCCCGGCGCTTCGTTTGCCCTGGGCCAGAGCGAGCCTTCACAATAGCTGAACGCTAACACTGCATACTCGTTCCACTTCCAGAACAGGTCTACAGCGAGGTAGTTCTCCGGGGGAAAACGGCCCTTCGCGAAGGGCAGATCTGCCGAGCTCATTGCGGGAAAGCGAAAGCAAAGGACACTTTTCTCCCTCTAACCGCTTTCGTCAGAGGAACGGGGGAAGTCACAGTGTTCTTTCTCTCACTGAGATACACACAATCTGACGTTGCCTCTGAGCTCCGTTGCTGGCAAAGAACTGAAACTGACATACATTCCTGTGGGGAAACACAGGGCTTTGCTAGGATTTCTCTAGGCAGTGTGTTTTCCCTGGACCTCACTGCAGCAACACTATCTCGCCAGGGCAACACTGCGTGGGATTTCCTCTGCCAGGAGAGAGCTGCTGCTTTGTAGTTTGTGCTGGGAAACCTTGCTTTGGCAAGTGCGAATTGACTGCATTCAGAGAGAAAGAAAAGAGAATAGCAAGAGGCCTTTTTTCCCCGGCTGCTTTCCCAAGCCCTTCCAGCTAAAACTATGTCGTTGCTCCTCTGGAAGGATTCCTGAACCGCGACGTAGTTTTTCAGAAGAAGCCCTGCGTTTGCAAGAGCAAGGGAGCAATTCGTTGCAGGAAAGAGGAAGGAAAGAAAGTTTCTGTCCCTCTGCCTGCTTTGCTCAGAGGACTGGATGAAGTCAGGGAGTTCTCCCTTTCACTGAGAAACGTGCGGGCTGCTTTTGCCTGTGCGCTCTCTTCTTTGCAAAAGAGTCTGCAGTTTCACGCTTTGAACCGTGGAAAGGCGCCGGGCTCTGCTAAGACTTCCCCCGGCGCTTCGTTTGCCCTGGGCCAAAGCGAGCCTTCACAATAGCTGAACGCTAACACTGCATACTCGTTCCACTTCCAGAACAGGGCTACCGCGAGGCAGTTCTCCGGGGGAAAACGGCCCTTCGCGAAGGGCAGATCTGCCGAGCTCATTGCGGGAAAGCGAAAGCAAAGGACGCTTTTCTCCCTCTAACCGCTTTCGTCAGAGGAACGGGGGAAGTCACAGTGTTCTTTCTCTCACTGAGATACACACAATCTGACGTTGCCTCTGAGCTCCGTTGCTGGCAAAGAACTGAAACTGACATACATTCCTGTGGGGAAACACAGGGCTTTGCTAGAATTTCTCTAGGCAGTGTGATTTCCCTGGGCCTCACTGTAGCAACACTATCTCGCCAGGGCAACACTGCGTGGGATTTCCTCTGCCAGGAGAGAGCTGCTGCTTTGTAGTTTGTGCTGGGAAACCTTGCTTTGGCAAGTGCGAATTGACCGCATTCAGGCAGAAAGAAAAGAGAATAGCAAGAGGCCTTTTCTCCCCGGCTGCTTTCCCAAGCGCTTCCAGCTAAAACTATGTCGTTGCTCCTCTGGAAGGATCTCTGCACCGCGACGTAGTTTCTCAGAAGAAGCCCTGCGTTTGCAAGAGCAAATGAGGAATTCTTTGCAGGAAAGAGGAAGGAAAGAAAGTTTCTCTCCCTCTGTCTGCTTTGCTCAGAGGACTGGATGAAGTCAGGGAGTTCTCCCTTTCACTGAGAAACGTGCGGGCTGCTGTTGCCTGGGCGCTCTCTTCTTTGCAAAAGAGTCTGCAGTTCCATGCTTTGAACCGTGGAAAGGCGCCGGGCTCTGCTAAGACTTCCCCCGGCGCTTCGTTTGCCCTGGGCCAGAGCGAGCCTTCACAATAGCTGAACGCTAACACTGCATACTCGTTCCACTTCCAGAACAGGGCTACCGCGAGGCAGTTCTCCGGGGGAAAACGGCCCTTCGCGAAGGGCAGATCTGCCGAGCTCATTGCGGGAAAGCGAAAGCAAAGGACGCTTTTCTCCCTCTAACCGCTTTCGTCAGAGGAACGGGGGAAGTCACAGTGTTCTTTCTCTCACTGAGATACACACAATCTGACGTTGTCTCTGAGCTCCGTTGCTGGCAAAGAACTGAACCTGACATACATTCCTGTGGGGAAACACAGGGCTTTGCTAGGATTTCTCTAGGCAGTGTGATTTCCCTGGGCCTCACTGTAGCAACACTATCTCGCCAGGGCAACACCGCGTGGGATTTCCTCTTCCAAGAGAGCTGCTGCTTTGTAGTTTGTGCTGGGAAACCTTATTTTGGCAAGTGCGAATTGACCGCATTCAGGCAGAAAGAAAAGAGAACAGCAAGAGGGCTTTTTTCCCCGGCTGCTTTCCCAAGCCCTTCCAGCTCAAACTATGTCGTTGCTCCTCTGGAAGGATCCTTGCACCGCGACGTAGTTTTTCAGAAGAAACCCTGCTTTTGCATGAGCAAATGAGGAATTCGTTGCAGGAAAGAGGAAGGAAAGAAAGTTTCTCTCCCTCTGCCTGCTTTGTTCAGAGGACTGGATGAAGTCAGGGAGTTCTCCCTTTCACTGAGAAACGTGCGGGCTGCTGTTGCCTGGGCGCTCTCTTCTTTGCAAAAGAGTCTGCAGTTCCACGCTTTGAACCGTGGAAAGGCGCCGGGCTCTGCTAAGACTTCCCCCGGCGCTTCGTTTGTCCTGGGCCAAAGCCAGCCTTCACAATAGCTGAATGCTAACACAGCATACTCGTTCCACTTCCAGAACAGCGCTACCGCGAGGCAGTTCTCCGGGGGAAAACGGCCCTTCGCGAAGGGCAGATCTGCCGAGCTCATTGCGGGAAAGCGAAAGCAAAGGACGCTTTTCTCCCTCTAAGCGCTTTCGTCAGAGGAACGGGGGAAGTCACAGTGTTCTTTCTCTCACTGAGATACACACAATCTGACGTTGCCTCTGAGCTCCGTTGCTGGCAAAGAACTGAAACTGACATACATTCCTGTGGGGAAACACAGGGCTTTGCTAGGATTTCTCTAGGAAGTGTGATTTCCCTGGTCCTCACTGTAGCAACACTATCTCGCCAGGGCAACACTGCGTGGGATTTCCTCTGCCAGGAGAGAGCTGCTGCTTTGTAGTTTGTGCTGGGAAACCTAGCTTTGGCAAGTGCGAATTGACTGCCTTCAGGCAGAAAGAAAAGAGAACAGCAAGAGGCCTTTTCTCCCCGGCTGCTTTCCAAAGCCCTTCCAGCTCAAACTATGTCGTTTCTCCTCTGGAAGGATCCTTGCACCGCCACGTAGTTTTTCAGAAGAAGCCCTGCGTTTGCAAGAGCAAAGGAGTAATTCGTTGCAGGAAAGAGGAAGGAAAGAAAGTTTCTCTCCCTCTGCCTGCTTTGCTCAGAGGACTGGATGAAGTCAGGGAGTTCTCCCTTTCACTGAGATACGTGCGGGCTGCTGTTGCCTGTGCGCTCTCTTCTTTGCAAAAGAGTCTGCAGTTCCACGCTTTGAACCGAGGAAAGGCGCCGGGCTCTGCTAAGACTTCCCCCGGCGCTTCGTTTGCCCTGGGCCAGAGCGAGCCTTCACAATAGCTGAACGCTAACACTGCTTACTCGTTCCACTTCCAGAACAGGTCTACAGCGAGGTAGTTCTCCGGGGGAAAACGGCCCTTCGCGAAGGGCAGATCTGCCGAGCTCATTGCGGGAAAGCGAAAGCAAAGGACACTTTTCTCCCTCTAACCGCTTTCGTCAGAGGAACGGGGGAAGTCACAGTGTTCTTTCTCTCACTGAGATACACACAATCTGACGTTGCCTCTGAGCTCCGTTGCTGGCAAAGAACTGAAACTGACATACATTCCTGTGGGGAAACACAGGGCTTTGCTAGGATTTCTCTAGGCAGTGTGTTTTCCCTGGACCTCACTGCAGCAACACTATCTCGCCAGGGCAACACTGCGTGGGATTTCCTCTGCCAGGAGAGAGCTGCTGCTTTGTAGTTTGTGCTGGGAAACCTTGCTTTGGCAAGTGCGAATTGACTGCATTCAGAGAGAAAGAAAAGAGAATAGCAAGAGGCCTTTTTTCCCCGGCTGCTTTCCCAAGCCCTTCCAGCTAAAACTATGTCGTTGCTCCTCTGGAAGGATTCCTGAACCGCGACGTAGTTTTTCAGAAGAAGCCCTGCGTTTGCAAGAGCAAGGGAGCAATTCGTTGCAGGAAAGAGGAAGGAAAGAAAGTTTCTGTCCCTCTGCCTGCTTTGCTCAGAGGACTGGATGAAGTCAGGGAGTTCTCCCTTTCACTGAGAAACGTGCGGGCTGCTTTTGCCTGTGCGCTCTCTTCTTTGCAAAAGAGTCTGCAGTTTCACGCTTTGAACCGTGGAAAGGCGCCGGGCTCTGCTAAGACTTCCCCCGGCGCTTCGTTTGCCCTGGGCCAAAGCGAGCCTTCACAATAGCTGAACGCTAACACTGCATACTCGTTCCACTTCCAGAACAGGGCTACCGCGAGGCAGTTCTCCGGGGGAAAACGGCCCTTCGCGAAGGGCAGATCTGCCGAGCTCATTGCGGGAAAGCGAAAGCAAAGGACGCTTTTCTCCCTCTAACCGCTTTCGTCAGAGGAACGGGGGAAGTCACAGTGTTCTTTCTCTCACTGAGATACACACAATCTGACGTTGCCTCTGAGCTCCGTTGCTGGCAAAGAACTGAAACTGACATACATTCCTGTGGGGAAACACAGGGCTTTGCTAGAATTTCTCTAGGCAGTGTGATTTCCCTGGGCCTCACTGTAGCAACACTATCTCGCCAGGGCAACACTGCGTGGGATTTCCTCTGCCAGGAGAGAGCTGCTGCTTTGTAGTTTGTGCTGGGAAACCTTGCTTTGGCAAGTGCGAATTGACCGCATTCAGGCAGAAAGAAAAGAGAATAGCAAGAGGCCTTTTCTCCCCGGCTGCTTTCCCAAGCGCTTCCAGCTAAAACTATGTCGTTGCTCCTCTGGAAGGATCTCTGCACCGCGACGTAGTTTCTCAGAAGAAGCCCTGCGTTTGCAAGAGCAAATGAGGAATTCTTTGCAGGAAAGAGGAAGGAAAGAAAGTTTCTCTCCCTCTGTCTGCTTTGCTCAGAGGACTGGATGAAGTCAGGGAGTTCTCCCTTTCACTGAGAAACGTGCGGGCTGCTGTTGCCTGGGCGCTCTCTTCTTTGCAAAAGAGTCTGCAGTTCCATGCTTTGAACCGTGGAAAGGCGCCGGGCTCTGCTAAGACTTCCCCCGGCGCTTCGTTTGCCCTGGGCCAGAGCGAGCCTTCACAATAGCTGAACGCTAACACTGCATACTCGTTCCACTTCCAGAACAGGGCTACCGCGAGGCAGTTCTCCGGGGGAAAACGGCCCTTCGCGAAGGGCAGATCTGCCGAGCTCATTGCGGGAAAGCGAAAGCAAAGGACGCTTTTCTCCCTCTAACCGCTTTCGTCAGAGGAACGGGGGAAGTCACAGTGTTCTTTCTCTCACTGAGATACACACAATCTGACGTTGTCTCTGAGCTCCGTTGCTGGCAAAGAACTGAACCTGACATACATTCCTGTGGGGAAACACAGGGCTTTGCTAGGATTTCTCTAGGCAGTGTGATTTCCCTGGGCCTCACTGTAGCAACACTATCTCGCCAGGGCAACACCGCGTGGGATTTCCTCTTCCAAGAGAGCTGCTGCTTTGTAGTTTGTGCTGGGAAACCTTATTTTGGCAAGTGCGAATTGACCGCATTCAGGCAGAAAGAAAAGAGAACAGCAAGAGGGCTTTTTTCCCCGGCTGCTTTCCCAAGCCCTTCCAGCTCAAACTATGTCGTTGCTCCTCTGGAAGGATCCTTGCACCGCGACGTAGTTTTTCAGAAGAAACCCTGCTTTTGCATGAGCAAATGAGGAATTCGTTGCAGGAAAGAGGAAGGAAAGAAAGTTTCTCTCCCTCTGCCTGCTTTGTTCAGAGGACTGGATGAAGTCAGGGAGTTCTCCCTTTCACTGAGAAACGTGCGGGCTGCTGTTGCCTGGGCGCTCTCTTCTTTGCAAAAGAGTCTGCAGTTCCACGCTTTGAACCGTGGAAAGGCGCCGGGCTCTGCTAAGACTTCCCCCGGCGCTTCGTTTGTCCTGGGCCAAAGCCAGCCTTCACAATAGCTGAATGCTAACACAGCATACTCGTTCCACTTCCAGAACAGCGCTACCGCGAGGCAGTTCTCCGGGGGAAAACGGCCCTTCGCGAAGGGCAGATCTGCCGAGCTCATTGCGGGAAAGCGAAAGCAAAGGACGCTTTTCTCCCTCTAAGCGCTTTCGTCAGAGGAACGGGGGAAGTCACAGTGTTCTTTCTCTCACTGAGATACACACAATCTGACGTTGCCTCTGAGCTCCGTTGCTGGCAAAGAACTGAAACTGACATACATTCCTGTGGGGAAACACAGGGCTTTGCTAGGATTTCTCTAGGAAGTGTGATTTCCCTGGTCCTCACTGTAGCAACACTATCTCGCCAGGGCAACACTGCGTGGGATTTCCTCTGCCAGGAGAGAGCTGCTGCTTTGTAGTTTGTGCTGGGAAACCTAGCTTTGGCAAGTGCGAATTGACTGCCTTCAGGCAGAAAGAAAAGAGAACAGCAAGAGGCCTTTTCTCCCCGGCTGCTTTCCAAAGCCCTTCCAGCTCAAACTATGTCGTTTCTCCTCTGGAAGGATCCTTGCACCGCCACGTAGTTTTTCAGAAGAAGCCCTGCGTTTGCAAGAGCAAAGGAGTAATTCGTTGCAGGAAAGAGGAAGGAAAGAAAGTTTCTCTCCCTCTGCCTGCTTTGCTCAGAGGACTGGATGAAGTCAGGGAGTTCTCCCTTTCACTGAGATACGTGCGGGCTGCTGTTGCCTGTGTGCTCTCTTCTTTGCAAAAGAGTCTGCAGTTCCACGCTTTGAACCGTGGAAAGGTGCCGGGCTCTGCTAAGACTTCCCCCGGCGCTTCGTTTGCCCTGGGCCAAAGCCAGCCTTCACAATAGCTGAATGCTAACACAGCATACTCGTTCCACTTCCAGAACAGCGCTACCGCGAGGCAGTTCTCCGGGGGAAAACGGCCCTTCGCGAAGGGCAGATCTGCCGAGCTCATTGCGGGAAAGCGAAAGCAAAGGACGCTTTTCTCCCTCTAACCGCTTTCGTCAGAGGAACGGGGGAAGTCACAGTGTTCTTTCTCTCACTGAGATACACACAATCTGACGTTGCCTCTGAGCTCCGTTGCTGGCAAAGAACTGAACCTGACATACATTCCTGTGGGGAAACACAGGGCTTTGCTAGGATTTCTCTAGGCAGTGTGATTTCCCTGGGCCTCACTGTAGCAACACTATCTCGCCAGGGCAACACTGCGTGGGATTTCCTCTTCCAAGAGAGCTGCTGCTTTGTAGTTTGTGCTGGGAAACCTTATTTTGGCAAGTGCGAATTGACCGCATTCAGGCAGAAAGAAAAGAGAACAGCAAGAGGCGTTTTCTCCCCGGCTGCTTTCCCAAGCCCTTCCAGCTCAAACTATGTCGTTGCTCCTCTGGAAGGATCCTTGCACCGCGACGTAGTTTCTCAGAAGAAGCCCTGCGTTTGCAAGAGCAAAGGAGCAATTCGTTGCAGGAAAGAGGAAGGAAAGAAAGTTTCTCTCCTTCTGCCTGCTTTGCTCAGAGGACTGGATGAAGTCAGGGAGTTCTCCCTTTCACTGAGATACGTGCGGGCTGCTGTTGCCTGTGTGCTCTCTTCTTTGCAAAAGAGTCTGCAGTTCCACGCTTTGAACCGTGGAAAGGCGCCAGGCTCTGCTAAGACTTCCCCCGGCGCTTCGTTTGCCCTGGGCCAAAGCGAGCCTTCACAATAGCTGAACGCTAACACTGCATACTCGTTCCACTTCCAGAACAGGGCTACCGCGAGGCAGTTCTCCGGGGGAAAACGGCCCTTCGCGAAGGGCAGATCTGCCGAGCTCATTGCGGGAAAGCGAAAGCAAAGGACGCTTTTCTCCCTCTAACCGCTTTCGTCAGAGGAACGGGGGAAGTCACAGTGTTCTTTCTCTCACTGAGATACACACAATCTGACGTTGCCTCTAAGCTCCGTTGCTGGGAAATAACTGAAACTGACATACATTCCTGTGGGGAAACACAGGGCTTTGCTAGGATTTCTTTAGGCAGTGTGTTTTCCCTGGGCCTCACTGCAGCAAGACTATCTCGCCAGGGCAACACTGCGTGGGATTTCCTCTGCCAGGAGAGAGCTGCTGCTTTGTAGTTTGTGCTGGGAAACCTTGCTTTGGCAAGTGCGAATTGACTGCATTCAGGCAGAAAGAAAAGAGAATAGCAAGAGGCCTTTTCTCCCCGGCTGCTTTCCCAAGCCCTTCCAGCTCAAACTATGTCGTTGCTCCTCTGGAAGGATCCCTGCACCGCGACGTAGTTTCTCAGAAGAAGCCCTGCGTTTGCAAGAGCAAATGAGGAATTCGTTGCAGGAAAGAGGAAGGATAGAATGTTTCTCTCCCTCTGCCTGCTTTGTTCAGAGGACTGGATGAAGTCAGGGAGTTCTCCCTTTCACTGAGATACGTGCGGGCTGCTGTTGCCTGTGCGCTCTCTTCTTTGCAAAAGAGTCTGCAGTTCCACGCTTTGAACCGAGGAAAGGCGCCGGGCTCTGCTAAGACTTCCCCCGGCGCTTCGTTTGCCCTGGGCCAGAGCGAGCCTTCACAATAGCTGAACGCTAACACTGCATACTCGTTCCACTTCCAGAACAGGTCTACAGCGAGGTAGTTCTCCGGGGGAAAACGGCCCTTCGCGAAGGGCAGATCTGCCGAGCTCATTGCGGGAAAGCGAAAGCAAAGGACACTTTTCTCCCTCTAACCGCTTTCGTCAGAGGAACGGGGGAAGTCACAGTGTTCTTTCTCTCACTGAGATACACACAATCTGACGTTGCCTCTGAGCTCCGTTGCTGGCAAAGAACTGAAACTGACATACATTCCTGTGGGGAAACACAGGGCTTTGCTAGGATTTCTCTAGGCAGTGTGTTTTCCCTGGACCTCACTGCAGCAACACTATCTCGCCAGGGCAACACTGCGTGGGATTTCCTCTGCCAGGAGAGAGCTGCTGCTTTGTAGTTTGTGCTGGGAAACCTTGCTTTGGCAAGTGCGAATTGACTGCATTCAGAGAGAAAGAAAAGAGAATAGCAAGAGGCCTTTTTTCCCCGGCTGCTTTCCCAAGCCCTTCCAGCTAAAACTATGTCGTTGCTCCTCTGGAAGGATTCCTGAACCGCGACGTAGTTTTTCAGAAGAAGCCCTGCGTTTGCAAGAGCAAGGGAGCAATTCGTTGCAGGAAAGAGGAAGGAAAGAAAGTTTCTGTCCCTCTGCCTGCTTTGCTCAGAGGACTGGATGAAGTCAGGGAGTTCTCCCTTTCACTGAGAAACGTGCGGGCTGCTTTTGCCTGTGCGCTCTCTTCTTTGCAAAAGAGTCTGCAGTTTCACGCTTTGAACCGTGGAAAGGCGCCGGGCTCTGCTAAGACTTCCCCCGGCGCTTCGTTTGCCCTGGGCCAAAGCGAGCCTTCACAATAGCTGAACGCTAACACTGCATACTCGTTCCACTTCCAGAACAGGGCTACCGCGAGGCAGTTCTCCGGGGGAAAACGGCCCTTCGCGAAGGGCAGATCTGCCGAGCTCATTGCGGGAAAGCGAAAGCAAAGGACGCTTTTCTCCCTCTAACCGCTTTCGTCAGAGGAACGGGGGAAGTCACAGTGTTCTTTCTCTCACTGAGATACACACAATCTGACGTTGCCTCTGAGCTCCGTTGCTGGCAAAGAACTGAAACTGACATACATTCCTGTGGGGAAACACAGGGCTTTGCTAGAATTTCTCTAGGCCGTGTGATTTCCCTGGGCCTCACTGTAGCAACACTATCTCGCCAGGGCAACACTGCGTGGGATTTCCTCTGCCAGGAGAGAGCTGCTGCTTTGTAGTTTGTGCTGGGAAACCTTGCTTTGGCAAGTGCGAATTGACTGCCTTCAGGCAGAAAGAAAAGAGAACAGCAAGAGGCCTTTTCTCCCCGGCTGCTTTCCAAAGCCCTTCCAGCTCAAACTATGTCGTTTCTCCTCTGGAAGGATCCTTGCACCGCCACGTAGTTTTTCAGAAGAAGCCCTGCGTTTGCAAGGGCAAAGGAGTAATTCGTTGCAGGAAAGAGGAAGGAAAGAAAGTTTCTCTCCCTCTGCCTGCTTTGCTCAGAGGACTGGATGAAGTCAGGGAGTTCTCCCTTTCACTGAGATACGTGCGGGCTGCTGTTGCCTGTGTGCTCTCTTCTTTGCAAAAGAGTCTGCAGTTCCACGCTTTGAACCGTGGAAAGGTGCCGGGCTCTGCTAAGACTTCCCCCGGCGCTTCGTTTGCCCTGGGCCAAAGCCAGCCTTCACAATAGCTGAATGCTAACACAGCATACTCGTTCCACTTCCAGAACAGCGCTACCGCGAGGCAGTTCTCCGGGGGAAAACGGCCCTTCGCGAAGGGCAGATCTGCCGAGCTCATTGCGGGAAAGCGAAAGCAAAGGACGCTTTTCTCCCTCTAACCGCTTTCGTCAGAGGAACGGGGGAAGTCACAGTGTTCTTTCTCTCACTGAGATACACACAATCTGACGTTGCCTCTGAGCTCCGTTGCTGGCAAAGAACTGAACCTGACATACATTCCTGTGGGGAAACACAGGGCTTTGCTAGGATTTCTCTAGGCAGTGTGATTTCCCTGGGCCTCACTGTAGCAACACTATCTCGCCAGGGCAACACTGCGTGGGATTTCCTCTTCCAAGAGAGCTGCTGCTTTGTAGTTTGTGCTGGGAAACCTTATTTTGGCAAGTGCGAATTGACCGCATTCAGGCAGAAAGAAAAGAGAACAGCAAGAGGCGTTTTCTCCCCGGCTGCTTTCCCAAGCCCTTCCAGCTCAAACTATGTCGTTGCTCCTCTGGAAGGATCCTTGCACCGCGACGTAGTTTTTCAGAAGAAGCCCTGCTTTTGCAAGAGCAAATGAGGAATTCGTTGCAGGAAAGAGGAAGGAAAGAAAGTTTCTCTCCCTCTGCCTGCTTTGCTCAGAGGACTGGATGTAGTCAGGGAGTTCTCCCTTTCACTGAGAAACGTGCGGGCTGCTGTTGCCTGTGCGCTCTCTTCTTTGCAAAAGAGTCTGCAGTTCCACGCTTTGAACCGTGGAAAGGCGCCGGGCTCTGCTAAGACTTCCCCCGGCGCTTCGTTTGCCCTGGGCCAGGGCGAGCCTTCACAATAGCTGAACGCTAACACTGCATACTCGTTCCACTTCCAGAACAGGGCTACCGCGAGGCAGTTCTCCGGGGGAAAACGGCCCTTCGCGAAGGGCAGATCTGCCGAGCTCATTGCGGGAAAGCGAAAGCAAAGGACGCTTTTCTCCCTCTAACCGCTTTCGTCAGAGGAACGGGGGAAGTCACAGTGTTCTTTCTCTCACTGAGATACACACAATCTGACGTTGCCTCTGAGCTCCGTTGCTGGCAAAGAACTGAACCTGACATACATTCCTGTGGGGAAACACAGGGCTTTGCTAGGATTTCTCTAGGCAGTGTGATTTCCCTGGGCCTCACTGTAGCAACACTATCTCGCCAGGGCAACACTGCGTGGGATTTCCTCTTCCAAGAGAGCTGCTGCTTTGTAGTTTGTGCTGGGAAACCTTATTTTGGCAAGTGCGAATTGACCGCATTCAGGCAGAAAGAAAAGAGAACAGCAAGAGGCCTTTTTTCCCCGGCTGCTTTCCCAAGCCCTTCCAGCTCAAACTATGTCGTTGCTCCTCTGGAAGGATCCTTGCACCGCGACGTAGTTTTTCAGAAGAAGCCCTGCTTTTGCAAGAGCAAATGAGGAATTCGTTGCAGGAAAGAGGAAGGAAAGAAAGTTTCTCTCCCTCTGCCTGCTTTGTTCAGAGGACTGGATGAAGTCAGGGAGTTCTCCCTTTCACTGAGAAACGTGCGGGCTGCTGTTGCCTGGGCGCTCTCTTCTTTGCAAAAGAGTCTGCAGTTCCACGCTTTGAACCGTGGAAAGGCGCCGGGCTCTGCTAAGACTTCCCCCGGCGCTTCGTTTGCCCTGGGCCAAAGCCAGCCTTCACAATAGCTGAATGCTAACACAGCATACTCGTTCCACTTCCAGAACAGCGCTACCGCGAGGCAGTTCTCCGGGGGAAAACGGCCCTTCGCGAAGGGCAGATCTGCCGAGCTCATTGCGGGAAAGCGAAAGCAAAGGACGCTATTCTCCCTCTAAGCGCTTTCGTCAGAGGAACGGGGGAAGTCACAGTGTTCTTTCTCTCACTGAGATACACACAATCTGACGTTGCCTCTGAGCTCCGTTGCTGGCAAAGAACTGAAACTGACATACATTCCTGTGGGGAAACACAGGGCTTTGCTAGGATTTCTCTAGGCAGTGTGATTTCCCTGGGCCTCACTGTAGCAACACTATCTCGCCAGGGCAACACTGCGTGGGATTTCCTCTGCCAGGAGAGAGCTGCTGCTTTGTAGTTTGTGCTGGGAAACCTTGCTTTGGCAAGTGCGAATTGACTGCATTCAGGCAGAAAGAAAAGAGAACAGCAAGAGGCCTTTTCTCCCCGGCTGCTTTCCAAAGCCCTTCCAGCTCAAACTATGTCGTTTCTCCTCTGGAAGGATCCTTGCACCGCCACGTAGTTTTTCAGAAGAAGCCCTGCGTTTGCAAGAGCAAAGGAGCAATTCGTTGCAGGAAAGAGGAAGGAAAGAAAGTTTCTCTCCCTCTGCCTGCTTTGCTCAGAGGACTGGATGAAGTCAGGGAGTTCTCCCTTTCACTGAGATACGTGCGGGCTGCTGTTGCCTGTGTGCTCTCTTCTTTGCAAAAGAGTCTGCAGTTCCACGCTTTGAACCGTGGAAAGGTGCCGGGCTCTGCTAAGACTTCCCCCGGCGCTTCGTTTGCCCTGGGCCAGAGCGAGCCTTCACAATAGCTGAACGCTAACACTGCATACTCGTTCCACTTCCAGAACAGGGCTAGCGCGAGGCAGTTCTCCGGGGAAAAGGCCCTTCGCGAAGGGCAGATCTGCCGAGCTCATTGCGGGAAAGCGAAAGCAAAAGACGCTTTTCTCCCTCTAACCGCTTTCGTCAGAGGAACGGGGGAAGTCACAGTGTTCTTTCTCTCACTGAGATACACACAATCTGATGTTGCCTCTGAGCTCCGTTGCTGGCAAAGAACTGAAACTGACATCCATTCCTGTGGGGAAACACAGGGCTTTGCTAGGATTTCTCTAGGCAGTGTGATTTCCCTGGGCCTCACTGTAGCAACACTATCTCGCCAGGGCAACACTGCGTGGGATTTCCTCTTCCAAGAGAGCTGCTGCTTTGTAGTTTGTGCTGGGAAACCTTATTTTGGCAAGTGCGAATTGACCGCATTCAGGCAGAAAGAAAAGAGAACAGCAAGAGGCCTTTTTTCCCCGGCTGCTTTCCCAAGCCCTTCCAGCTCAAACTATGTCGTTGCTCCTCTGGAAGGATCCTTGCACCGCGACGTAGTTTTTCAGAAGAAGCCCTGCTTTTGCAAGAGCAAATGAGGAATTCGTTGCAGGAAAGAGGAAGGAAAGAAAGTTTCTCTCCCTCTGCCTGCTTTGCTCAGAGGACTGGATGTAGTCAGGGAGTTCTCCCTTTCACTGAGAAACGTGCGGGCTGCTGTTGCCTGTGCGCTCTCTTCTTTGCAAAAGAGTCTGCAGTTCCACGCTTTGAACCGTGGAAAGGCGCCGGGCTCTGCTAAGACTTCCCCCGGCGCTTCGTTTGCCCTGGGCCAGGGCGAGCCTTCACAATAGCTGAACGCTAACACTGCATACTCGTTCCACTTCCAGAACAGGGCTACCGCGAGGCAGTTCTCCGGGGGAAAACGGCCCTTCGCGAAGGGCAGATCTGCCGAGCTCCTTGCGGGAAAGCGAAAGCAAAGGACGCTTTTCTCCCTCTAACCGCTTTCGTCAGAGGAACGGGGGAAGTCACAGTGTTCTTTCTCTCACTGAGATACACACTATCTGACGTTGCCTCTGAGCTCCGTTGCTGGCAAAGAACTGAAACTGACATACATTCCTGTGGGGAAACACAGGGCTTTGCTAGGATTTCTCTAGGCAGTGTGATTTCCCTGGGCCTCACTGTAGCAACACTATCTCGCCAGGGCAACACTGCGTGGGATTTCCTCTGCCAGGAGAGAGCTGCTGCTTTGTAGTTTGTGCTGGGAAACCTTATTTTGGCAAGTGCGAATTGACTGCATTCAGGCAGAAAGAAAAGAGAACAGCAAGAGACCTTTTTTCCCCGGCTGCTTTCCCAAGCCCTTCCAGCTCAAAGTATGTCGTTGCTCCTCTGGAAGGATCCTTGCACCGCGACGTAGTTTTTCAGAAGAAGCCCTGCTTTTGCAAGAGCAAATGAGGAATTCGTTGCAGGAAAGAGGAAGGAAAGAAAGTTTCTCTCCCTCTGCCTGCTTTGTTCAGAGAACTGGATGAAGTCAGGGAGTTCTCCCTTTCACTGAGAAACGTGCGGGCTGCTGTTGCCTGTGCGCTCTCTTCTTTGCAAAAGAGTCTGCAGTTCCACGGTTTGAACCGTAGAAAGGCGCCGGGCTCTGCTAAGACTTCCCCCGGCGCTTCGTTTGCCCTGGGCCAAAGCCAGCCTTCACAATAGCTGAATGCTAACACAGCATACTCGTTACACTTCCAGAACAGGGCTACCGCGAGGCAGTTCTCCGGGGGAAAACGGCCCTTCGCGAAGGGCAGATCTGCCGAGCTCATTGCCGGAAAGCGAAAGCAAAGGACGCTTTTCTCCCTCTAACCGCTTTCGTCAGAGGAACGGGGGAAGTCACAGTGTTCTTTCTCTCACTGAGATACACACAATCTGACGTTGCCTCTGAGCTCCGTTGCTGGCAAAGAACTGAAACTGACATACATTCCTGTGGGGAAACACAGGGCTTTGCTAGGATTTCTCTAGGCAGTGTGATTTCCCTGGGCCTCACTGTAGCAACACTATCTCGCCAGGGCAACACTGCGTGGGATTTCCTCTGCCAGGAGAGAGCTGCTGCTTTGTAGTTTGTGCTGGGAAACCTTATTTTGGCAAGTGCGAATTGACCGCATTCAGGCAGAAAGAAAAGAGAACAGCAAGAGGCCTTTTTTCCCCGGCTGCTTTCCCAAGCCCTTCCAGCTCAAACTATGTCGTTTCTCCTCTGGAAGGATCCTTGCACCGCGACGTAGTTTTTCAGAAGAAGCCCTGCTTTTGCAAGAGCAAATGAGGAATTCGTTGCAGGAAAGAGGAAGGAAAGAAAGTTTCTCTCCCTCTGCCTGCTTTGCTCAGAGAACTGGATGAAGTCAGGGAGTTCTCCCTTTCACTGAGAAACGTGCGGGCTGCTGTTGCCTGTGCGCTCTCTTCTTTGCAAAAGAGTCTGCAGTTCCATGCTTTGAACCGTGGAAAGGCGCCGGGCTCTGCTAAGACTTCCCCCGGCGCTTCGTTTGCCCTGGGCCAGAGCGAGCCTTCACAATAGCTGAACGCTAACACTGCATACTCGTTCCACTTCCAGAACAGGGCTACCGCGAGGCAGTTCTCCGGGGGAAAACGGCCCTTCGCGAAGGGCAGATCTGCCGAGCTCATTGCGGGAAAGCGAAAGCAAAGGACGCTTTTCTCCCTCTAACCGCTTTCGTCAGAGGAACGGGGGAAGTCACAGTGTTCTTTCTCTCACTGAGATACACACAATCTGACGTTGCCTCTGAGCTCCGTTGCTGGCAAAGAACTGAACCTGACATACATTCCTGTGGGGAAACACAGGGCTTTGCTAGGATTTCTCTAGGCAGTGTGATTTCCCTGGGCCTCACTGTAGCAACACTATCTCGCCAGGGCAACACTGCGTGGGATTTCCTCTTCCAAGAGAGCTGCTGCTTTGTAGTTTGTGCTGGGAAACCTTATTTTGGCAAGTGCGAATTGACCGCATTCAGGCAGAAAGAAAAGAGAACAGCAAGAGGCGTTTTCTCCCCGGCTGCTTTCCCAAGCCCTTCCAGCTCAAACTATGTCGTTGCTCCTCTGGAAGGATCCTTGCACCGCGACGTAGTTTCTCAGAAGAAGCCCTGCTTTTGCAAGAGCAAAGGAGCAATTCGTTGCAGGAAAGAGGAAGGAAAGAAAGTTTCTCTCCTTCTGCCTGCTTTGCTCAGAGGACTGGATGAAGTCAGGGAGTTCTCCCTTTCACTGAGATACGTGCGGGCTGCTGTTGCCTGTGTGCTCTCTTCTTTGCAAAAGAGTCTGCAGTTCCACGCTTTGAACCGTGGAAAGGCGCCAGGCTCTGCTAAGACTTCCCCCGGCGCTTCGTTTGCCCTGGGCCAAAGCGAGCCTTCACAATAGCTGAACGCTAACACTGCATACTCGTTCCACTTCCAGAACAGGGCTACCGCGAGGCAGTTCTCCGGGGGAAAACGGCCCTTCGCGAAGGGCAGATCTGCCGAGCTCATTGCGGGAAAGCGAAAGCAAAGGACGCTTTTCTCCCTCTAACCGCTTTCGTCAGAGGAACGGGGGAAGTCACAGTGTTCTTTCTCTCACTGAGATACACACAATCTGACGTTGCCTCTAAGCTCCGTTGCTGGGAAATAACTGAAACTGACATACATTCCTGTGGGGAAACACAGGGCTTTGCTAGGATTTCTTTAGGCAGTGTGTTTTCCCTGGGCCTCACTGCAGCAAGACTATCTCGCCAGGGCAACACTGCGTGGGATTTCCTCTGCCAGGAGAGAGCTGCTGCTTTGTAGTTTGTGCTGGGAAACCTTGCTTTGGCAAGTGCGAATTGACTGCATTCAGGCAGAAAGAAAAGAGAATAGCAAGAGGCCTTTTCTCCCCGGCTGCTTTCCCAAGCCCTTCCAGCTCAAACTATGTCGTTGCTCCTCTGGAAGGATCCCTGCACCGCGACGTAGTTTCTCAGAAGAAGCCCTGCGTTTGCAAGAGCAAATGAGGAATTCGTTGCAGGAAAGAGGAAGGATAGAATGTTTCTCTCCCTCTGCCTGCTTTGTTCAGAGGACTGGATGAAGTCAGGGAGTTCTCCCTTTCACTGAGATACGTGCGGGCTGCTGTTGCCTGTGCGCTCTCTTCTTTGCAAAAGAGTCTGCAGTTCCACGCTTTGAACCGAGGAAAGGCGCCGGGCTCTGCTAAGACTTCCCCCGGCGCTTCGTTTGCCCTGGGCCAGAGCGAGCCTTCACAATAGCTGAACGCTAACACTGCATACTCGTTCCACTTCCAGAACAGGTCTACAGCGAGGTAGTTCTCCGGGGGAAAACGGCCCTTCGCGAAGGGCAGATCTGCCGAGCTCATTGCGGGAAAGCGAAAGCAAAGGACACTTTTCTCCCTCTAACCGCTTTCGTCAGAGGAACGGGGGAAGTCACAGTGTTCTTTCTCTCACTGAGATACACACAATCTGACGTTGCCTCTGAGCTCCGTTGCTGGCAAAGAACTGAAACTGACATACATTCCTGTGGGGAAACACAGGGCTTTGCTAGGATTTCTCTAGGCAGTGTGTTTTCCCTGGACCTCACTGCAGCAACACTATCTCGCCAGGGCAACACTGCGTGGGATTTCCTCTGCCAGGAGAGAGCTGCTGCTTTGTAGTTTGTGCTGGGAAACCTTGCTTTGGCAAGTGCGAATTGACTGCATTCAGAGAGAAAGAAAAGAGAATAGCAAGAGGCCTTTTTTCCCCGGCTGCTTTCCCAAGCCCTTCCAGCTAAAACTATGTCGTTGCTCCTCTGGAAGGATTCCTGAACCGCGACGTAGTTTTTCAGAAGAAGCCCTGCGTTTGCAAGAGCAAGGGAGCAATTCGTTGCAGGAAAGAGGAAGGAAAGAAAGTTTCTGTCCCTCTGCCTGCTTTGCTCAGAGGACTGGATGAAGTCAGGGAGTTCTCCCTTTCACTGAGAAACGTGCGGGCTGCTTTTGCCTGTGCGCTCTCTTCTTTGCAAAAGAGTCTGCAGTTTCACGCTTTGAACCGTGGAAAGGCGCCGGGCTCTGCTAAGACTTCCCCCGGCGCTTCGTTTGCCCTGGGCCAAAGCGAGCCTTCACAATAGCTGAACGCTAACACTGCATACTCGTTCCACTTCCAGAACAGGGCTACCGCGAGGCAGTTCTCCGGGGGAAAACGGCCCTTCGCGAAGGGCAGATCTGCCGAGCTCATTGCGGGAAAGCGAAAGCAAAGGACGCTTTTCTCCCTCTAACCGCTTTCGTCAGAGGAACGGGGGAAGTCACAGTGTTCTTTCTCTCACTGAGATACACACAATCTGACGTTGCCTCTGAGCTCCGTTGCTGGCAAAGAACTGAAACTGACATACATTCCTGTGGGGAAACACAGGGCTTTGCTAGAATTTCTCTAGGCCGTGTGATTTCCCTGGGCCTCACTGTAGCAACACTATCTCGCCAGGGCAACACTGCGTGGGATTTCCTCTGCCAGGAGAGAGCTGCTGCTTTGTAGTTTGTGCTGGGAAACCTTGCTTTGGCAAGTGCGAATTGACTGCCTTCAGGCAGAAAGAAAAGAGAACAGCAAGAGGCCTTTTCTCCCCGGCTGCTTTCCAAAGCCCTTCCAGCTCAAACTATGTCGTTTCTCCTCTGGAAGGATCCTTGCACCGCCACGTAGTTTTTCAGAAGAAGCCCTGCGTTTGCAAGGGCAAAGGAGTAATTCGTTGCAGGAAAGAGGAAGGAAAGAAAGTTTCTCTCCCTCTGCCTGCTTTGCTCAGAGGACTGGATGAAGTCAGGGAGTTCTCCCTTTCACTGAGATACGTGCGGGCTGCTGTTGCCTGTGTGCTCTCTTCTTTGCAAAAGAGTCTGCAGTTCCACGCTTTGAACCGTGGAAAGGTGCCGGGCTCTGCTAAGACTTCCCCCGGCGCTTCGTTTGCCCTGGGCCAAAGCCAGCCTTCACAATAGCTGAATGCTAACACAGCATACTCGTTCCACTTCCAGAACAGCGCTACCGCGAGGCAGTTCTCCGGGGGAAAACGGCCCTTCGCGAAGGGCAGATCTGCCGAGCTCATTGCGGGAAAGCGAAAGCAAAGGACGCTTTTCTCCCTCTAACCGCTTTCGTCAGAGGAACGGGGGAAGTCACAGTGTTCTTTCTCTCACTGAGATACACACAATCTGACGTTGCCTCTGAGCTCCGTTGCTGGCAAAGAACTGAACCTGACATACATTCCTGTGGGGAAACACAGGGCTTTGCTAGGATTTCTCTAGGCAGTGTGATTTCCCTGGGCCTCACTGTAGCAACACTATCTCGCCAGGGCAACACTGCGTGGGATTTCCTCTTCCAAGAGAGCTGCTGCTTTGTAGTTTGTGCTGGGAAACCTTATTTTGGCAAGTGCGAATTGACCGCATTCAGGCAGAAAGAAAAGAGAACAGCAAGAGGCGTTTTCTCCCCGGCTGCTTTCCCAAGCCCTTCCAGCTCAAACTATGTCGTTGCTCCTCTGGAAGGATCCTTGCACCGCGACGTAGTTTTTCAGAAGAAGCCCTGCTTTTGCAAGAGCAAATGAGGAATTCGTTGCAGGAAAGAGGAAGGAAAGAAAGTTTCTCTCCCTCTGCCTGCTTTGCTCAGAGGACTGGATGTAGTCAGGGAGTTCTCCCTTTCACTGAGAAACGTGCGGGCTGCTGTTGCCTGTGCGCTCTCTTCTTTGCAAAAGAGTCTGCAGTTCCACGCTTTGAACCGTGGAAAGGCGCCGGGCTCTGCTAAGACTTCCCCCGGCGCTTCGTTTGCCCTGGGCCAGGGCGAGCCTTCACAATAGCTGAACGCTAACACTGCATACTCGTTCCACTTCCAGAACAGGGCTACCGCGAGGCAGTTCTCCGGGGGAAAACGGCCCTTCGCGAAGGGCAGATCTGCCGAGCTCATTGCGGGAAAGCGAAAGCAAAGGACGCTTTTCTCCCTCTAACCGCTTTCGTCAGAGGAACGGGGGAAGTCACAGTGTTCTTTCTCTCACTGAGATACACACAATCTGACGTTGCCTCTGAGCTCCGTTGCTGGCAAAGAACTGAACCTGACATACATTCCTGTGGGGAAACACAGGGCTTTGCTAGGATTTCTCTAGGCAGTGTGATTTCCCTGGGCCTCACTGTAGCAACACTATCTCGCCAGGGCAACACTGCGTGGGATTTCCTCTTCCAAGAGAGCTGCTGCTTTGTAGTTTGTGCTGGGAAACCTTATTTTGGCAAGTGCGAATTGACCGCATTCAGGCAGAAAGAAAAGAGAACAGCAAGAGGCCTTTTTTCCCCGGCTGCTTTCCCAAGCCCTTCCAGCTCAAACTATGTCGTTGCTCCTCTGGAAGGATCCTTGCACCGCGACGTAGTTTTTCAGAAGAAGCCCTGCTTTTGCAAGAGCAAATGAGGAATTCGTTGCAGGAAAGAGGAAGGAAAGAAAGTTTCTCTCCCTCTGCCTGCTTTGTTCAGAGGACTGGATGAAGTCAGGGAGTTCTCCCTTTCACTGAGAAACGTGCGGGCTGCTGTTGCCTGGGCGCTCTCTTCTTTGCAAAAGAGTCTGCAGTTCCACGCTTTGAACCGTGGAAAGGCGCCGGGCTCTGCTAAGACTTCCCCCGGCGCTTCGTTTGCCCTGGGCCAAAGCCAGCCTTCACAATAGCTGAATGCTAACACAGCATACTCGTTCCACTTCCAGAACAGCGCTACCGCGAGGCAGTTCTCCGGGGGAAAACGGCCCTTCGCGAAGGGCAGATCTGCCGAGCTCATTGCGGGAAAGCGAAAGCAAAGGACGCTATTCTCCCTCTAAGCGCTTTCGTCAGAGGAACGGGGGAAGTCACAGTGTTCTTTCTCTCACTGAGATACACACAATCTGACGTTGCCTCTGAGCTCCGTTGCTGGCAAAGAACTGAAACTGACATACATTCCTGTGGGGAAACACAGGGCTTTGCTAGGATTTCTCTAGGCAGTGTGATTTCCCTGGGCCTCACTGTAGCAACACTATCTCGCCAGGGCAACACTGCGTGGGATTTCCTCTGCCAGGAGAGAGCTGCTGCTTTGTAGTTTGTGCTGGGAAACCTTGCTTTGGCAAGTGCGAATTGACTGCATTCAGGCAGAAAGAAAAGAGAACAGCAAGAGGCCTTTTCTCCCCGGCTGCTTTCCAAAGCCCTTCCAGCTCAAACTATGTCGTTTCTCCTCTGGAAGGATCCTTGCACCGCCACGTAGTTTTTCAGAAGAAGCCCTGCGTTTGCAAGAGCAAAGGAGCAATTCGTTGCAGGAAAGAGGAAGGAAAGAAAGTTTCTCTCCCTCTGCCTGCTTTGCTCAGAGGACTGGATGAAGTCAGGGAGTTCTCCCTTTCACTGAGATACGTGCGGGCTGCTGTTGCCTGTGTGCTCTCTTCTTTGCAAAAGAGTCTGCAGTTCCACGCTTTGAACCGTGGAAAGGTGCCGGGCTCTGCTAAGACTTCCCCCGGCGCTTCGTTTGCCCTGGGCCAAAGCCAGCCTTCACAATAGCTGAATGCTAACACAGCATACTCGTTCCACTTCCAGAACAGCGCTACCGCGAGGCAGTTCTCCGGGGGAAAACGGCCCTTCGCGAAGGGCAGATCTGCCGAGCTCATTGCGGGAAAGCGAAAGCAAAGGACGCTTTTCTCCCTCTAACCGCTTTCGTCAGAGGAACGGGGGAAGTCACAGTGTTCTTTCTCTCACTGAGATACACACAATCTGACGTTGCCTCTGAGCTCCGTTGCTGGCAAAGAACTGAACCTGACATACATTCCTGTGGGGAAACACAGGGCTTTGCTAGGATTTCTCTAGGCAGTGTGATTTCCCTGGGCCTCACTGTAGCAACACTATCTCGCCAGGGCAACACTGCTTGGGATTTCCTCTTCCAAGAGAGCTGCTGCTTTGTAGTTTGTGCTGGGAAACCTTATTTTGGCAAGTGCGAATTGACCGCATTCAGGCAGAAAGAAAAGAGAACAGCAAGAGGCGTTTTCTCCCCGGCTGCTTTCCCAAGCCCTTCCAGCTCAAACTATGTCGTTGCTCCTCTGGAAGGATCCTTGCACCGCGACGTAGTTTTTCAGAAGAAGCCCTGCTTTTGCAAGAGCAAATGAGGAATTCGTTGCAGGAAAGAGGAAGGAAAGAAAGTTTCTCTCCCTCTGCCTGCTTTGCTCAGAGGACTGGATGTAGTCAGGGAGTTCTCCCTTTCACTGAGAAACGTGCGGGCTGCTGTTGCCTGTGCGCTCTCTTCTTTGCAAAAGAGTCTGCAGTTCCACGCTTTGAACCGTGGAAAGGCGCCGGGCTCTGCTAAGACTTCCCCCGGCGCTTCGTTTGCCCTGGGCCAGGGCGAGCCTTCACAATAGCTGAACGCTAACACTGCATACTCGTTCCACTTCCAGAACAGGGCTACCGCGAGGCAGTTCTCCGGGGGAAAACGGCCCTTCGCGAAGGGCAGATCTGCCGAGCTCATTGCGGGAAAGCGAAAGCAAAGGACGCTTTTCTCCCTCTAACCGCTTTCGTCAGAGGAACGGGGGAAGTCACAGTGTTCTTTCTCTCACTGAGATACACACAATCTGACGTTGCCTCTGAGCTCCGTTGCTGGCAAAGAACTGAACCTGACATACATTCCTGTGGGGAAACACAGGGCTTTGCTAGGATTTCTCTAGGCAGTGTGATTTCCCTGGGCCTCACTGTAGCAACACTATCTCGCCAGGGCAACACTGCGTGGGATTTCCTCTTCCAAGAGAGCTGCTGCTTTGTAGTTTGTGCTGGGAAACCTTATTTTGGCAAGTGCGAATTGACCGCATTCAGGCAGAAAGAAAAGAGAACAGCAAGAGGCCTTTTTTCCCCGGCTGCTTTCCCAAGCCCTTCCAGCTCAAACTATGTCGTTGCTCCTCTGGAAGGATCCTTGCACCGCGACGTAGTTTTTCAGAAGAAGCCCTGCTTTTGCAAGAGCAAATGAGGAATTCGTTGCAGGAAAGAGGAAGGAAAGAAAGTTTCTCTCCCTCTGCCTGCTTTGTTCAGAGGACTGGATGAAGTCAGGGAGTTCTCCCTTTCACTGAGAAACGTGCGGGCTGCTGTTGCCTGGGCGCTCTCTTCTTTGCAAAAGAGTCTGCAGTTCCACGCTTTGAACCGTGGAAAGGCGCCGGGCTCTGCTAAGACTTCCCCCGGCGCTTCGTTTGCCCTGGGCCAAAGCCAGCCTTCACAATAGCTGAATGCTAACACAGCATACTCGTTCCACTTCCAGAACAGCGCTACCGCGAGGCAGTTCTCCGGGGGAAAACGGCCCTTCGCGAAGGGCAGATCTGCCGAGCTCATTGCGGGAAAGCGAAAGCAAAGGACGCTATTCTCCCTCTAAGCGCTTTCGTCAGAGGAACGGGGGAAGTCACAGTGTTCTTTCTCTCACTGAGATACACACAATCTGACGTTGCCTCTGAGCTCCGTTGCTGGCAAAGAACTGAAACTGACATACATTCCTGTGGGGAAACACAGGGCTTTGCTAGGATTTCTCTAGGCAGTGTGATTTCCCTGGGCCTCACTGTAGCAACACTATCTCGCCAGGGCAACACTGCGTGGGATTTCCTCTGCCAGGAGAGAGCTGCTGCTTTGTAGTTTGTGCTGGGAAACCTTGCTTTGGCAAGTGCGAATTGACTGCATTCAGGCAGAAAGAAAAGAGAACAGCAAGAGGCCTTTTCTCCCCGGCTGCTTTCCAAAGCCCTTCCAGCTCAAACTATGTCGTTTCTCCTCTGGAAGGATCCTTGCACCGCCACGTAGTTTTTCAGAAGAAGCCCTGCGTTTGCAAGAGCAAAGGAGCAATTCGTTGCAGGAAAGAGGAAGGAAAGAAAGTTTCTCTCCCTCTGCCTGCTTTGCTCAGAGGACTGGATGAAGTCAGGGAGTTCTCCCTTTCACTGAGATACGTGCGGGCTGCTGTTGCCTGTGTGCTCTCTTCTTTGCAAAAGAGTCTGCAGTTCCACGCTTTGAACCGTGGAAAGGTGCCGGGCTCTGCTAAGACTTCCCCCGGCGCTTCGTTTGCCCTGGGCCAGAGCGAGCCTTCACAATAGCTGAACGCTAACACTGCATACTCGTTCCACTTCCAGAACAGGGCTAGCGCGAGGCAGTTCTCCGGGGAAAAGGCCCTTCGCGAAGGGCAGATCTGCCGAGCTCATTGCGGGAAAGCGAAAGCAAAAGACGCTTTTCTCCCTCTAACCGCTTTCGTCAGAGGAACGGGGGAAGTCACAGTGTTCTTTCTCTCACTGAGATACACACAATCTGATGTTGCCTCTGAGCTCCGTTGCTGGCAAAGAACTGAAACTGACATCCATTCCTGTGGGGAAACACAGGGCTTTGCTAGGATTTCTCTAGGCAGTGTGATTTCCCTGGGCCTCACTGTAGCAACACTATCTCGCCAGGGCAACACTGCGTGGGATTTCCTCTTCCAAGAGAGCTGCTGCTTTGTAGTTTGTGCTGGGAAACCTTATTTTGGCAAGTGCGAATTGACCGCATTCAGGCAGAAAGAAAAGAGAACAGCAAGAGGCCTTTTTTCCCCGGCTGCTTTCCCAAGCCCTTCCAGCTCAAACTATGTCGTTGCTCCTCTGGAAGGATCCTTGCACCGCGACGTAGTTTTTCAGAAGAAGCCCTGCTTTTGCAAGAGCAAATGAGGAATTCGTTGCAGGAAAGAGGAAGGAAAGAAAGTTTCTCTCCCTCTGCCTGCTTTGCTCAGAGGACTGGATGTAGTCAGGGAGTTCTCCCTTTCACTGAGAAACGTGCGGGCTGCTGTTGCCTGTGCGCTCTCTTCTTTGCAAAAGAGTCTGCAGTTCCACGCTTTGAACCGTGGAAAGGCGCCGGGCTCTGCTAAGACTTCCCCCGGCGCTTCGTTTGCCCTGGGCCAGGGCGAGCCTTCACAATAGCTGAACGCTAACACTGCATACTCGTTCCACTTCCAGAACAGGGCTACCGCGAGGCAGTTCTCCGGGGGAAAACGGCCCTTCGCGAAGGGCAGATCTGCCGAGCTCCTTGCGGGAAAGCGAAAGCAAAGGACGCTTTTCTCCCTCTAACCGCTTTCGTCAGAGGAACGGGGGAAGTCACAGTGTTCTTTCTCTCACTGAGATACACACTATCTGACGTTGCCTCTGAGCTCCGTTGCTGGCAAAGAACTGAAACTGACATACATTCCTGTGGGGAAACACAGGGCTTTGCTAGGATTTCTCTAGGCAGTGTGATTTCCCTGGGCCTCACTGTAGCAACACTATCTCGCCAGGGCAACACTGCGTGGGATTTCCTCTGCCAGGAGAGAGCTGCTGCTTTGTAGTTTGTGCTGGGAAACCTTATTTTGGCAAGTGCGAATTGACTGCATTCAGGCAGAAAGAAAAGAGAACAGCAAGAGACCTTTTTTCCCCGGCTGCTTTCCCAAGCCCTTCCAGCTCAAAGTATGTCGTTGCTCCTCTGGAAGGATCCTTGCACCGCGACGTAGTTTTTCAGAAGAAGCCCTGCTTTTGCAAGAGCAAATGAGGAATTCGTTGCAGGAAAGAGGAAGGAAAGAAAGTTTCTCTCCCTCTGCCTGCTTTGTTCAGAGAACTGGATGAAGTCAGGGAGTTCTCCCTTTCACTGAGAAACGTGCGGGCTGCTGTTGCCTGTGCGCTCTCTTCTTTGCAAAAGAGTCTGCAGTTCCACGGTTTGAACCGTAGAAAGGCGCCGGGCTCTGCTAAGACTTCCCCCGGCGCTTCGTTTGCCCTGGGCCAAAGCCAGCCTTCACAATAGCTGAATGCTAACACAGCATACTCGTTACACTTCCAGAACAGGGCTACCGCGAGGCAGTTCTCCGGGGGAAAACGGCCCTTCGCGAAGGGCAGATCTGCCGAGCTCATTGCCGGAAAGCGAAAGCAAAGGACGCTTTTCTCCCTCTAACCGCTTTCGTCAGAGGAACGGGGGAAGTCACAGTGTTCTTTCTCTCACTGAGATACACACAATCTGACGTTGCCTCTGAGCTCCGTTGCTGGCAAAGAACTGAAACTGACATACATTCCTGTGGGGAAACACAGGGCTTTGCTAGGATTTCTCTAGGCAGTGTGATTTCCCTGGGCCTCACTGTAGCAACACTATCTCGCCAGGGCAACACTGCGTGGGATTTCCTCTGCCAGGAGAGAGCTGCTGCTTTGTAGTTTGTGCTGGGAAACCTTATTTTGGCAAGTGCGAATTGACCGCATTCAGGCAGAAAGAAAAGAGAACAGCAAGAGGCCTTTTTTCCCCGGCTGCTTTCCCAAGCCCTTCCAGCTCAAACTATGTCGTTTCTCCTCTGGAAGGATCCTTGCACCGCGACGTAGTTTTTCAGAAGAAGCCCTGCTTTTGCAAGAGCAAATGAGGAATTCGTTGCAGGAAAGAGGAAGGAAAGAAAGTTTCTCTCCCTCTGCCTGCTTTGCTCAGAGAACTGGATGAAGTCAGGGAGTTCTCCCTTTCACTGAGAAACGTGCGGGCTGCTGTTGCCTGTGCGCTCTCTTCTTTGCAAAAGAGTCTGCAGTTCCATGCTTTGAACCGTGGAAAGGCGCCGGGCTCTGCTAAGACTTCCCCCGGCGCTTCGTTTGCCCTGGGCCAGAGCGAGCCTTCACAATAGCTGAACGCTAACACTGCATACTCGTTCCACTTCCAGAACAGGGCTACCGCGAGGCAGTTCTCCGGGGGAAAACGGCCCTTCGCGAAGGGCAGATCTGCCGAGCTCATTGCGGGAAAGCGAAAGCAAAGGACGCTTTTCTCCCTCTAACCGCTTTCGTCAGAGGAACGGGGGAAGTCACAGTGTTCTTTCTCTCACTGAGATACACACAATCTGACGTTGCCTCTGAGCTCCGTTGCTGGCAAAGAACTGAACCTGACATACATTCCTGTGGGGAAACACAGGGCTTTGCTAGGATTTCTCTAGGCAGTGTGATTTCCCTGGGCCTCACTGTAGCAACACTATCTCGCCAGGGCAACACTGCGTGGGATTTCCTCTTCCAAGAGAGCTGCTGCTTTGTAGTTTGTGCTGGGAAACCTTATTTTGGCAAGTGCGAATTGACCGCATTCAGGCAGAAAGAAAAGAGAACAGCAAGAGGCCTTTTTTCCCCGGCTGCTTTCCCAAGCCCTTCCAGCTCAAACTATGTCGTTGCTCCTCTGGAAGGATCCTTGCACCGCGACGTAGTTTTTCAGAAGAAGCCCTGCTTTTGCAAGAGCAAATGAGGAATTCGTTGCAGGAAAGAGGAAGGAAAGAAAGTTTCTCTCCCTCTGCCTGCTTTGTTCAGAGGACTGGATGAAGTCAGGGAGTTCTCCCTTTCACTGAGAAACGTGCGGGCTGCTGTTGCCTGGGCGCTCTCTTCTTTGCAAAAGAGTCTGCAGTTCCACGCTTTGAACCGTGGAAAGGCGCCGGGCTCTGCTAAGACTTCCCCCGGCGCTTCGTTTGCCCTGGGCCAAAGCCAGCCTTCACAATAGCTGAATGCTAACACAGCATACTCGTTCCACTTCCAGAACAGCGCTACCGCGAGGCAGTTCTCCGGGGGAAAACGGCCCTTCGCGAAGGGCAGATCTGCCGAGCTCATTGCGGGAAAGCGAAAGCAAAGGACGCTATTCTCCCTCTAAGCGCTTTCGTCAGAGGAACGGGGGAAGTCACAGTGTTCTTTCTCTCACTGAGATACACACAATCTGACGTTGCCTCTGAGCTCCGTTGCTGGCAAAGAACTGAAACTGACATACATTCCTGTGGGGAAACACAGGGCTTTGCTAGGATTTCTCTAGGCAGTGTGATTTCCCTGGGCCTCACTGTAGCAACACTATCTCGCCAGGGCAACACTGCGTGGGATTTCCTCTGCCAGGAGAGAGCTGCTGCTTTGTAGTTTGTGCTGGGAAACCTTGCTTTGGCAAGTGCGAATTGACTGCATTCAGGCAGAAAGAAAAGAGAACAGCAAGAGGCCTTTTCTCCCCGGCTGCTTTCCAAAGCCCTTCCAGCTCAAACTATGTCGTTTCTCCTCTGGAAGGATCCTTGCACCGCCACGTAGTTTTTCAGAAGAAGCCCTGCGTTTGCAAGAGCAAAGGAGCAATTCGTTGCAGGAAAGAGGAAGGAAAGAAAGTTTCTCTCCCTCTGCCTGCTTTGCTCAGAGGACTGGATGAAGTCAGGGAGTTCTCCCTTTCACTGAGATACGTGCGGGCTGCTGTTGCCTGTGTGCTCTCTTCTTTGCAAAAGAGTCTGCAGTTCCACGCTTTGAACCGTGGAAAGGTGCCGGGCTCTGCTAAGACTTCCCCCGGCGCTTCGTTTGCCCTGGGCCAGAGCGAGCCTTCACAATAGCTGAACGCTAACACTGCATACTCGTTCCACTTCCAGAACAGGGCTAGCGCGAGGCAGTTCTCCGGGGAAAAGGCCCTTCGCGAAGGGCAGATCTGCCGAGCTCATTGCGGGAAAGCGAAAGCAAAAGACGCTTTTCTCCCTCTAACCGCTTTCGTCAGAGGAACGGGGGAAGTCACAGTGTTCTTTCTCTCACTGAGATACACACAATCTGATGTTGCCTCTGAGCTCCGTTGCTGGCAAAGAACTGAAACTGACATCCATTCCTGTGGGGAAACACAGGGCTTTGCTAGGATTTCTCTAGGCAGTGTGATTTCCCTGGGCCTCACTGTAGCAACACTATCTCGCCAGGGCAACACTGCGTGGGATTTCCTCTTCCAAGAGAGCTGCTGCTTTGTAGTTTGTGCTGGGAAACCTTATTTTGGCAAGTGCGAATTGACCGCATTCAGGCAGAAAGAAAAGAGAACAGCAAGAGGCCTTTTTTCCCCGGCTGCTTTCCCAAGCCCTTCCAGCTCAAACTATGTCGTTGCTCCTCTGGAAGGATCCTTGCACCGCGACGTAGTTTTTCAGAAGAAGCCCTGCTTTTGCAAGAGCAAATGAGGAATTCGTTGCAGGAAAGAGGAAGGAAAGAAAGTTTCTCTCCCTCTGCCTGCTTTGCTCAGAGAACTGGATGAAGTCAGGGAGTTCTCCCTTTCACTGAGAAACGTGCGGGCTGCTGTTGCCTGTGCGCTCTCTTCTTTGCAAAAGAGTCTGCAGTTCCACGGTTTGAACCGTGGAAAGGCGCCGGGCTCTGCTAAGACTTCCCCCGGCGCTTCGTTTGCCCTGGGCCAAAGCCAGCCTTCACAATAGCTGAATGCTAACACAGCATACTCGTTACACTTCCAGAACAGGGCTACCGCGAGGCAGTTCTCCGGGGGAAAACGGCCCTTCGCGAAGGGCAGATCTGCCGAGCTCATTGCGGGAAAGCGAAAGCAAAGGACGCTTTTCTCCCTCTAACCGCTTTCGTCAGAGGAACGGGGGAAGTCACAGTGTTCTTTCTCTCACTGAGATACACACAATCTGACGTTGCCTCTGAGCTCCGTTGCTGGCAAAGAACTGAAACTGACATACATTCCTGTGGGGAAACACAGGGCTTTGCTAGGATTTCTCTAGGCAGTGTGATTTCCCTGGGCCTCACTGTAGCAACACTATCTCGCCAGGGCAACACTGCGTGGGATTTCCTCTGCCAGGAGAGAGCTGCTGCTTTGTAGTTTGTGCTGGGAAACCTTATTTTGGCAAGTGCGAATTGACCGCATTCAGGCAGAAAGAAAAGAGAACAGCAAGAGGCCTTTTTTCCCTGGCTGCTTTCCCAAGCCCTTCCAGCTCAAACTATGTCGTTTCTCCTCTGGAAGGATCCTTGCACCGCGACGTAGTTTTTCAGAAGAAGCCCTGCTTTTGCAAGAGCAAATGAGGAATTCGTTGCAGGAAAGAGGAAGGAAAGAAAGTTTCTCTCCCTCTGCCTGCTTTGCTCAGAGAACTGGATGAAGTCAGGGAGTTCTCCCTTTCACTGAGAAACGTGCGGGCTGCTGTTGCCTGTGCGCTCTCTTCTTTGCAAAAGAGTCTGCAGTTCCATGCTTTGAACCGTGGAAAGGCGCCGGGCTCTGCTAAGACTTCCCCCGGCGCTTCGTTTGCCCTGGGCCAGAGCGAGCCTTCACAATAGCTGAACGCTAACACTGCATACTCGTTCCACTTCCAGAACAGGGCTACCGCGAGGCAGTTCTCCGGGGGAAAACGGCCCTTCGCGAAGGGCAGATCTGCCGAGCTCATTGCGGGAAAGCGAAAGCAAAGGACGCTTTTCTCCCTCTAACCGCTTTCGTCAGAGGAACGGGGGAAGTCACAGTGTTCTTTCTCTCACTGAGATACACACAATCTGACGTTGCCTCTGAGCTCCGTTGCTGGCAAAGAACTGAACCTGACATACATTCCTGTGGGGAAACACAGGGCTTTGCTAGGATTTCTCTAGGCAGTGTGATTTCCCTGGGCCTCACTGTAGCAACACTATCTCGCCAGGGCAACACTGCGTGGGATTTCCTCTTCCAAGAGAGCTGCTGCTTTGTAGTTTGTGCTGGGAAACCTTATTTTGGCAAGTGCGAATTGACCGCATTCAGGCAGAAAGAAAAGAGAACAGCAAGAGGCCTTTTTTCCCCGGCTGCTTTCCCAAGCCCTTCCAGCTCAAACTATGTCGTTGCTCCTCTGGAAGGATCCTTGCACCGCGACGTAGTTTTTCAGAAGAAGCCCTGCTTTTGCAAGAGCAAATGAGGAATTCGTTGCAGGAAAGAGGAAGGAAAGAAAGTTTCTCTCCCTCTGCCTGCTTTGTTCAGAGGACTGGATGAAGTCAGGGAGTTCTCCCTTTCACTGAGAAACGTGCGGGCTGCTGTTGCCTGGGCGCTCTCTTCTTTGCAAAAGAGTCTGCAGTTCCACGCTTTGAACCGTGGAAAGGCGCCGGGCTCTGCTAAGACTTCCCCCGGCGCTTCGTTTGCCCTGGGCCAAAGCCAGCCTTCACAATAGCTGAATGCTAACACAGCATACTCGTTCCACTTCCAGAACAGCGCTACCGCGAGGCAGTTCTCCGGGGGAAAACGGCCCTTCGCGAAGGGCAGATCTGCCGAGCTCATTGCGGGAAAGCGAAAGCAAAGGACGCTATTCTCCCTCTAAGCGCTTTCGTCAGAGGAACGGGGGAAGTCACAGTGTTCTTTCTCTCACTGAGATACACACAATCTGACGTTGCCTCTGAGCTCCGTTGCTGGCAAAGAACTGAAACTGACATACATTCCTGTGGGGAAACACAGGGCTTTGCTAGGATTTCTCTAGGCAGTGTGATTTCCCTGGGCCTCACTGTAGCAACACTATCTCGCCAGGGCAACACTGCGTGGGATTTCCTCTGCCAGGAGAGAGCTGCTGCTTTGTAGTTTGTGCTGGGAAACCTTGCTTTGGCAAGTGCGAATTGACTGCATTCAGGCAGAAAGAAAAGAGAACAGCAAGAGGCCTTTTCTCCCCGGCTGCTTTCCAAAGCCCTTCCAGCTCAAACTATGTCGTTTCTCCTCTGGAAGGATCCTTGCACCGCCACGTAGTTTTTCAGAAGAAGCCCTGCGTTTGCAAGAGCAAAGGAGCAATTCGTTGCAGGAAAGAGGAAGGAAAGAAAGTTTCTCTCCCTCTGCCTGCTTTGCTCAGAGGACTGGATGAAGTCAGGGAGTTCTCCCTTTCACTGAGATACGTGCGGGCTGCTGTTGCCTGTGTGCTCTCTTCTTTGCAAAAGAGTCTGCAGTTCCACGCTTTGAACCGTGGAAAGGTGCCGGGCTCTGCTAAGACTTCCCCCGGCGCTTCGTTTGCCCTGGGCCAAAGCCAGCCTTCACAATAGCTGAATGCTAACACAGCATACTCGTTCCACTTCCAGAACAGCGCTACCGCGAGGCAGTTCTCCGGGGGAAAACGGCCCTTCGCGAAGGGCAGATCTGCCGAGCTCATTGCGGGAAAGCGAAAGCAAAGGACGCTTTTCTCCCTCTAACCGCTTTCGTCAGAGGAACGGGGGAAGTCACAGTGTTCTTTCTCTCACTGAGATACACACAATCTGACGTTGCCTCTGAGCTCCGTTGCTGGCAAAGAACTGAACCTGACATACATTCCTGTGGGGAAACACAGGGCTTTGCTAGGATTTCTCTAGGCAGTGTGATTTCCCTGGGCCTCACTGTAGCAACACTATCTCGCCAGGGCAACACTGCTTGGGATTTCCTCTTCCAAGAGAGCTGCTGCTTTGTAGTTTGTGCTGGGAAACCTTATTTTGGCAAGTGCGAATTGACCGCATTCAGGCAGAAAGAAAAGAGAACAGCAAGAGGCGTTTTCTCCCCGGCTGCTTTCCCAAGCCCTTCCAGCTCAAACTATGTCGTTGCTCCTCTGGAAGGATCCTTGCACCGCGACGTAGTTTTTCAGAAGAAGCCCTGCTTTTGCAAGAGCAAATGAGGAATTCGTTGCAGGAAAGAGGAAGGAAAGAAAGTTTCTCTCCCTCTGCCTGCTTTGCTCAGAGGACTGGATGTAGTCAGGGAGTTCTCCCTTTCACTGAGAAACGTGCGGGCTGCTGTTGCCTGTGCGCTCTCTTCTTTGCAAAAGAGTCTGCAGTTCCACGCTTTGAACCGTGGAAAGGCGCCGGGCTCTGCTAAGACTTCCCCCGGCGCTTCGTTTGCCCTGGGCCAGGGCGAGCCTTCACAATAGCTGAACGCTAACACTGCATACTCGTTCCACTTCCAGAACAGGGCTACCGCGAGGCAGTTCTCCGGGGGAAAACGGCCCTTCGCGAAGGGCAGATCTGCCGAGCTCATTGCGGGAAAGCGAAAGCAAAGGACGCTTTTCTCCCTCTAACCGCTTTCGTCAGAGGAACGGGGGAAGTCACAGTGTTCTTTCTCTCACTGAGATACACACAATCTGACGTTGCCTCTGAGCTCCGTTGCTGGCAAAGAACTGAACCTGACATACATTCCTGTGGGGAAACACAGGGCTTTGCTAGGATTTCTCTAGGCAGTGTGATTTCCCTGGGCCTCACTGTAGCAACACTATCTCGCCAGGGCAACACTGCGTGGGATTTCCTCTTCCAAGAGAGCTGCTGCTTTGTAGTTTGTGCTGGGAAACCTTATTTTGGCAAGTGCGAATTGACCGCATTCAGGCAGAAAGAAAAGAGAACAGCAAGAGGCCTTTTTTCCCCGGCTGCTTTCCCAAGCCCTTCCAGCTCAAACTATGTCGTTGCTCCTCTGGAAGGATCCTTGCACCGCGACGTAGTTTTTCAGAAGAAGCCCTGCTTTTGCAAGAGCAAATGAGGAATTCGTTGCAGGAAAGAGGAAGGAAAGAAAGTTTCTCTCCCTCTGCCTGCTTTGCTCAGAGAACTGGATGAAGTCAGGGAGTTCTCCCTTTCACTGAGAAACGTGCGGGCTGCTGTTGCCTGTGCGCTCTCTTCTTTGCAAAAGAGTCTGCAGTTCCACGGTTTGAACCGTGGAAAGGCGCCGGGCTCTGCTAAGACTTCCCCCGGCGCTTCGTTTGCCCTGGGCCAAAGCCAGCCTTCACAATAGCTGAATGCTAACACAGCATACTCGTTACACTTCCAGAACAGGGCTACCGCGAGGCAGTTCTCCGGGGGAAAACGGCCCTTCGCGAAGGGCAGATCTGCCGAGCTCATTGCGGGAAAGCGAAAGCAAAGGACGCTTTTCTCCCTCTAACCGCTTTCGTCAGAGGAACGGGGGAAGTCACAGTGTTCTTTCTCTCACTGAGATACACACAATCTGACGTTGCCTCTGAGCTCCGTTGCTGGCAAAGAACTGAAACTGACATACATTCCTGTGGGGAAACACAGGGCTTTGCTAGGATTTCTCTAGGCAGTGTGATTTCCCTGGGCCTCACTGTAGCAACACTATCTCGCCAGGGCAACACTGCGTGGGATTTCCTCTGCCAGGAGAGAGCTGCTGCTTTGTAGTTTGTGCTGGGAAACCTTATTTTGGCAAGTGCGAATTGACCGCATTCAGGCAGAAAGAAAAGAGAACAGCAAGAGGCCTTTTTTCCCTGGCTGCTTTCCCAAGCCCTTCCAGCTCAAACTATGTCGTTTCTCCTCTGGAAGGATCCTTGCACCGCGACGTAGTTTTTCAGAAGAAGCCCTGCTTTTGCAAGAGCAAATGAGGAATTCGTTGCAGGAAAGAGGAAGGAAAGAAAGTTTCTCTCCCTCTGCCTGCTTTGCTCAGAGAACTGGATGAAGTCAGGGAGTTCTCCCTTTCACTGAGAAACGTGCGGGCTGCTGTTGCCTGTGCGCTCTCTTCTTTGCAAAAGAGTCTGCAGTTCCATGCTTTGAACCGTGGAAAGGCGCCGGGCTCTGCTAAGACTTCCCCCGGCGCTTCGTTTGCCCTGGGCCAGAGCGAGCCTTCACAATAGCTGAACGCTAACACTGCATACTCGTTCCACTTCCAGAACAGGGCTACCGCGAGGCAGTTCTCCGGGGGAAAACGGCCCTTCGCGAAGGGCAGATCTGCCGAGCTCATTGCGGGAAAGCGAAAGCAAAGGACGCTTTTCTCCCTCTAACCGCTTTCGTCAGAGGAACGGGGGAAGTCACAGTGTTCTTTCTCTCACTGAGATACACACAATCTGACGTTGCCTCTGAGCTCCGTTGCTGGCAAAGAACTGAACCTGACATACATTCCTGTGGGGAAACACAGGGCTTTGCTAGGATTTCTCTAGGCAGTGTGATTTCCCTGGGCCTCACTGTAGCAACACTATCTCGCCAGGGCAACACTGCGTGGGATTTCCTCTTCCAAGAGAGCTGCTGCTTTGTAGTTTGTGCTGGGAAACCTTATTTTGGCAAGTGCGAATTGACCGCATTCAGGCAGAAAGAAAAGAGAACAGCAAGAGGCCTTTTTTCCCCGGCTGCTTTCCCAAGCCCTTCCAGCTCAAACTATGTCGTTGCTCCTCTGGAAGGATCCTTGCACCGCGACGTAGTTTTTCAGAAGAAGCCCTGCTTTTGCAAGAGCAAATGAGGAATTCGTTGCAGGAAAGAGGAAGGAAAGAAAGTTTCTCTCCCTCTGCCTGCTTTGTTCAGAGGACTGGATGAAGTCAGGGAGTTCTCCCTTTCACTGAGAAACGTGCGGGCTGCTGTTGCCTGGGCGCTCTCTTCTTTGCAAAAGAGTCTGCAGTTCCACGCTTTGAACCGTGGAAAGGCGCCGGGCTCTGCTAAGACTTCCCCCGGCGCTTCGTTTGCCCTGGGCCAAAGCCAGCCTTCACAATAGCTGAATGCTAACACAGCATACTCGTTCCACTTCCAGAACAGCGCTACCGCGAGGCAGTTCTCCGGGGGAAAACGGCCCTTCGCGAAGGGCAGATCTGCCGAGCTCATTGCGGGAAAGCGAAAGCAAAGGACGCTATTCTCCCTCTAAGCGCTTTCGTCAGAGGAACGGGGGAAGTCACAGTGTTCTTTCTCTCACTGAGATACACACAATCTGACGTTGCCTCTGAGCTCCGTTGCTGGCAAAGAACTGAAACTGACATACATTCCTGTGGGGAAACACAGGGCTTTGCTAGGATTTCTCTAGGCAGTGTGATTTCCCTGGGCCTCACTGTAGCAACACTATCTCGCCAGGGCAACACTGCGTGGGATTTCCTCTGCCAGGAGAGAGCTGCTGCTTTGTAGTTTGTGCTGGGAAACCTTGCTTTGGCAAGTGCGAATTGACTGCATTCAGGCAGAAAGAAAAGAGAACAGCAAGAGGCCTTTTCTCCCCGGCTGCTTTCCAAAGCCCTTCCAGCTCAAACTATGTCGTTTCTCCTCTGGAAGGATCCTTGCACCGCCACGTAGTTTTTCAGAAGAAGCCCTGCGTTTGCAAGAGCAAAGGAGCAATTCGTTGCAGGAAAGAGGAAGGAAAGAAAGTTTCTCTCCCTCTGCCTGCTTTGCTCAGAGGACTGGATGAAGTCAGGGAGTTCTCCCTTTCACTGAGATACGTGCGGGCTGCTGTTGCCTGTGTGCTCTCTTCTTTGCAAAAGAGTCTGCAGTTCCACGCTTTGAACCGTGGAAAGGTGCCGGGCTCTGCTAAGACTTCCCCCGGCGCTTCGTTTGCCCTGGGCCAAAGCCAGCCTTCACAATAGCTGAATGCTAACACAGCATACTCGTTCCACTTCCAGAACAGCGCTACCGCGAGGCAGTTCTCCGGGGGAAAACGGCCCTTCGCGAAGGGCAGATCTGCCGAGCTCATTGCGGGAAAGCGAAAGCAAAGGACGCTTTTCTCCCTCTAACCGCTTTCGTCAGAGGAACGGGGGAAGTCACAGTGTTCTTTCTCTCACTGAGATACACACAATCTGACGTTGCCTCTGAGCTCCGTTGCTGGCAAAGAACTGAACCTGACATACATTCCTGTGGGGAAACACAGGGCTTTGCTAGGATTTCTCTAGGCAGTGTGATTTCCCTGGGCCTCACTGTAGCAACACTATCTCGCCAGGGCAACACTGCTTGGGATTTCCTCTTCCAAGAGAGCTGCTGCTTTGTAGTTTGTGCTGGGAAACCTTATTTTGGCAAGTGCGAATTGACCGCATTCAGGCAGAAAGAAAAGAGAACAGCAAGAGGCGTTTTCTCCCCGGCTGCTTTCCCAAGCCCTTCCAGCTCAAACTATGTCGTTGCTCCTCTGGAAGGATCCTTGCACCGCGACGTAGTTTTTCAGAAGAAGCCCTGCTTTTGCAAGAGCAAATGAGGAATTCGTTGCAGGAAAGAGGAAGGAAAGAAAGTTTCTCTCCCTCTGCCTGCTTTGCTCAGAGGACTGGATGTAGTCAGGGAGTTCTCCCTTTCACTGAGAAACGTGCGGGCTGCTGTTGCCTGTGCGCTCTCTTCTTTGCAAAAGAGTCTGCAGTTCCACGCTTTGAACCGTGGAAAGGCGCCGGGCTCTGCTAAGACTTCCCCCGGCGCTTCGTTTGCCCTGGGCCAGGGCGAGCCTTCACAATAGCTGAACGCTAACACTGCATACTCGTTCCACTTCCAGAACAGGGCTACCGCGAGGCAGTTCTCCGGGGGAAAACGGCCCTTCGCGAAGGGCAGATCTGCCGAGCTCATTGCGGGAAAGCGAAAGCAAAGGACGCTTTTCTCCCTCTAACCGCTTTCGTCAGAGGAACGGGGGAAGTCACAGTGTTCTTTCTCTCACTGAGATACACACAATCTGACGTTGCCTCTGAGCTCCGTTGCTGGCAAAGAACTGAACCTGACATACATTCCTGTGGGGAAACACAGGGCTTTGCTAGGATTTCTCTAGGCAGTGTGATTTCCCTGGGCCTCACTGTAGCAACACTATCTCGCCAGGGCAACACTGCGTGGGATTTCCTCTTCCAAGAGAGCTGCTGCTTTGTAGTTTGTGCTGGGAAACCTTATTTTGGCAAGTGCGAATTGACCGCATTCAGGCAGAAAGAAAAGAGAACAGCAAGAGGCCTTTTTTCCCCGGCTGCTTTCCCAAGCCCTTCCAGCTCAAACTATGTCGTTGCTCCTCTGGAAGGATCCTTGCACCGCGACGTAGTTTTTCAGAAGAAGCCCTGCTTTTGCAAGAGCAAATGAGGAATTCGTTGCAGGAAAGAGGAAGGAAAGAAAGTTTCTCTCCCTCTGCCTGCTTTGTTCAGAGGACTGGATGAAGTCAGGGAGTTCTCCCTTTCACTGAGAAACGTGCGGGCTGCTGTTGCCTGGGCGCTCTCTTCTTTGCAAAAGAGTCTGCAGTTCCACGCTTTGAACCGTGGAAAGGCGCCGGGCTCTGCTAAGACTTCCCCCGGCGCTTCGTTTGCCCTGGGCCAAAGCCAGCCTTCACAATAGCTGAATGCTAACACAGCATACTCGTTCCACTTCCAGAACAGCGCTACCGCGAGGCAGTTCTCCGGGGGAAAACGGCCCTTCGCGAAGGGCAGATCTGCCGAGCTCATTGCGGGAAAGCGAAAGCAAAGGACGCTATTCTCCCTCTAAGCGCTTTCGTCAGAGGAACGGGGGAAGTCACAGTGTTCTTTCTCTCACTGAGATACACACAATCTGACGTTGCCTCTGAGCTCCGTTGCTGGCAAAGAACTGAAACTGACATACATTCCTGTGGGGAAACACAGGGCTTTGCTAGGATTTCTCTAGGCAGTGTGATTTCCCTGGGCCTCACTGTAGCAACACTATCTCGCCAGGGCAACACTGCGTGGGATTTCCTCTGCCAGGAGAGAGCTGCTGCTTTGTAGTTTGTGCTGGGAAACCTTGCTTTGGCAAGTGCGAATTGACTGCATTCAGGCAGAAAGAAAAGAGAACAGCAAGAGGCCTTTTCTCCCCGGCTGCTTTCCAAAGCCCTTCCAGCTCAAACTATGTCGTTTCTCCTCTGGAAGGATCCTTGCACCGCCACGTAGTTTTTCAGAAGAAGCCCTGCGTTTGCAAGAGCAAAGGAGCAATTCGTTGCAGGAAAGAGGAAGGAAAGAAAGTTTCTCTCCCTCTGCCTGCTTTGCTCAGAGGACTGGATGAAGTCAGGGAGTTCTCCCTTTCACTGAGATACGTGCGGGCTGCTGTTGCCTGTGTGCTCTCTTCTTTGCAAAAGAGTCTGCAGTTCCACGCTTTGAACCGTGGAAAGGTGCCGGGCTCTGCTAAGACTTCCCCCGGCGCTTCGTTTGCCCTGGGCCAGAGCGAGCCTTCACAATAGCTGAACGCTAACACTGCATACTCGTTCCACTTCCAGAACAGGGCTAGCGCGAGGCAGTTCTCCGGGGAAAAGGCCCTTCGCGAAGGGCAGATCTGCCGAGCTCATTGCGGGAAAGCGAAAGCAAAAGACGCTTTTCTCCCTCTAACCGCTTTCGTCAGAGGAACGGGGGAAGTCACAGTGTTCTTTCTCTCACTGAGATACACACAATCTGATGTTGCCTCTGAGCTCCGTTGCTGGCAAAGAACTGAAACTGACATCCATTCCTGTGGGGAAACACAGGGCTTTGCTAGGATTTCTCTAGGCAGTGTGATTTCCCTGGGCCTCACTGTAGCAACACTATCTCGCCAGGGCAACACTGCGTGGGATTTCCTCTTCCAAGAGAGCTGCTGCTTTGTAGTTTGTGCTGGGAAACCTTATTTTGGCAAGTGCGAATTGACCGCATTCAGGCAGAAAGAAAAGAGAACAGCAAGAGGCCTTTTTTCCCCGGCTGCTTTCCCAAGCCCTTCCAGCTCAAACTATGTCGTTGCTCCTCTGGAAGGATCCTTGCACCGCGACGTAGTTTTTCAGAAGAAGCCCTGCTTTTGCAAGAGCAAATGAGGAATTCGTTGCAGGAAAGAGGAAGGAAAGAAAGTTTCTCTCCCTCTGCCTGCTTTGCTCAGAGGACTGGATGTAGTCAGGGAGTTCTCCCTTTCACTGAGAAACGTGCGGGCTGCTGTTGCCTGTGCGCTCTCTTCTTTGCAAAAGAGTCTGCAGTTCCACGCTTTGAACCGTGGAAAGGCGCCGGGCTCTGCTAAGACTTCCCCCGGCGCTTCGTTTGCCCTGGGCCAGGGCGAGCCTTCACAATAGCTGAACGCTAACACTGCATACTCGTTCCACTTCCAGAACAGGGCTACCGCGAGGCAGTTCTCCGGGGGAAAACGGCCCTTCGCGAAGGGCAGATCTGCCGAGCTCCTTGCGGGAAAGCGAAAGCAAAGGACGCTTTTCTCCCTCTAACCGCTTTCGTCAGAGGAACGGGGGAAGTCACAGTGTTCTTTCTCTCACTGAGATACACACTATCTGACGTTGCCTCTGAGCTCCGTTGCTGGCAAAGAACTGAAACTGACATACATTCCTGTGGGGAAACACAGGGCTTTGCTAGGATTTCTCTAGGCAGTGTGATTTCCCTGGGCCTCACTGTAGCAACACTATCTCGCCAGGGCAACACTGCGTGGGATTTCCTCTGCCAGGAGAGAGCTGCTGCTTTGTAGTTTGTGCTGGGAAACCTTATTTTGGCAAGTGCGAATTGACTGCATTCAGGCAGAAAGAAAAGAGAACAGCAAGAGACCTTTTTTCCCCGGCTGCTTTCCCAAGCCCTTCCAGCTCAAAGTATGTCGTTGCTCCTCTGGAAGGATCCTTGCACCGCGACGTAGTTTTTCAGAAGAAGCCCTGCTTTTGCAAGAGCAAATGAGGAATTCGTTGCAGGAAAGAGGAAGGAAAGAAAGTTTCTCTCCCTCTGCCTGCTTTGTTCAGAGAACTGGATGAAGTCAGGGAGTTCTCCCTTTCACTGAGAAACGTGCGGGCTGCTGTTGCCTGTGCGCTCTCTTCTTTGCAAAAGAGTCTGCAGTTCCACGGTTTGAACCGTAGAAAGGCGCCGGGCTCTGCTAAGACTTCCCCCGGCGCTTCGTTTGCCCTGGGCCAAAGCCAGCCTTCACAATAGCTGAATGCTAACACAGCATACTCGTTACACTTCCAGAACAGGGCTACCGCGAGGCAGTTCTCCGGGGGAAAACGGCCCTTCGCGAAGGGCAGATCTGCCGAGCTCATTGCCGGAAAGCGAAAGCAAAGGACGCTTTTCTCCCTCTAACCGCTTTCGTCAGAGGAACGGGGGAAGTCACAGTGTTCTTTCTCTCACTGAGATACACACAATCTGACGTTGCCTCTGAGCTCCGTTGCTGGCAAAGAACTGAAACTGACATCCATTCCTGTGGGGAAACACAGGGCTTTGCTAGGATTTCTCTAGGCAGTGTGATTTCCCTGGGCCTCACTGTAGCAACACTATCTCGCCAGGGCAACACTGCGTGGGATTTCCTCTGCCAGGAGAGAGCTGCTGCTTTGTAGTTTGTGCTGGGAAACCTTATTTTGGCAAGTGCGAATTGACCGCATTCAGGCAGAAAGAAAAGAGAACAGCAAGAGGCCTTTTTTCCCCGGCTGCTTTCCCAAGCCCTTCCAGCTCAAACTATGTCGTTTCTCCTCTGGAAGGATCCTTGCACCGCGACGTAGTTTTTCAGAAGAAGCCCTGCTTTTGCAAGAGCAAATGAGGAATTCGTTGCAGGAAAGAGGAAGGAAAGAAAGTTTCTCTCCCTCTGCCTGCTTTGCTCAGAGAACTGGATGAAGTCAGGGAGTTCTCCCTTTCACTGAGAAACGTGCGGGCTGCTGTTGCCTGTGCGCTCTCTTCTTTGCAAAAGAGTCTGCAGTTCCATGCTTTGAACCGTGGAAAGGCGCCGGGCTCTGCTAAGACTTCCCCCGGCGCTTCGTTTGCCCTGGGCCAGAGCGAGCCTTCACAATAGCTGAACGCTAACACTGCATACTCGTTCCACTTCCAGAACAGGGCTACCGCGAGGCAGTTCTCCGGGGGAAAACGGCCCTTCGCGAAGGGCAGATCTGCCGAGCTCATTGCGGGAAAGCGAAAGCAAAGGACGCTTTTCTCCCTCTAACCGCTTTCGTCAGAGGAACGGGGGAAGTCACAGTGTTCTTTCTCTCACTGAGATACACACAATCTGACGTTGCCTCTGAGCTCCGTTGCTGGCAAAGAACTGAACCTGACATACATTCCTGTGGGGAAACACAGGGCTTTGCTAGGATTTCTCTAGGCAGTGTGATTTCCCTGGGCCTCACTGTAGCAACACTATCTCGCCAGGGCAACACTGCGTGGGATTTCCTCTTCCAAGAGAGCTGCTGCTTTGTAGTTTGTGCTGGGAAACCTTATTTTGGCAAGTGCGAATTGACCGCATTCAGGCAGAAAGAAAAGAGAACAGCAAGAGGCCTTTTTTCCCCGGCTGCTTTCCCAAGCCCTTCCAGCTCAAACTATGTCGTTGCTCCTCTGGAAGGATCCTTGCACCGCGACGTAGTTTTTCAGAAGAAGCCCTGCTTTTGCAAGAGCAAATGAGGAATTCGTTGCAGGAAAGAGGAAGGAAAGAAAGTTTCTCTCCCTCTGCCTGCTTTGTTCAGAGGACTGGATGAAGTCAGGGAGTTCTCCCTTTCACTGAGAAACGTGCGGGCTGCTGTTGCCTGGGCGCTCTCTTCTTTGCAAAAGAGTCTGCAGTTCCACGCTTTGAACCGTGGAAAGGCGCCGGGCTCTGCTAAGACTTCCCCCGGCGCTTCGTTTGCCCTGGGCCAAAGCCAGCCTTCACAATAGCTGAATGCTAACACAGCATACTCGTTCCACTTCCAGAACAGCGCTACCGCGAGGCAGTTCTCCGGGGGAAAACGGCCCTTCGCGAAGGGCAGATCTGCCGAGCTCATTGCGGGAAAGCGAAAGCAAAGGACGCTATTCTCCCTCTAAGCGCTTTCGTCAGAGGAACGGGGGAAGTCACAGTGTTCTTTCTCTCACTGAGATACACACAATCTGACGTTGCCTCTGAGCTCCGTTGCTGGCAAAGAACTGAAACTGACATACATTCCTGTGGGGAAACACAGGGCTTTGCTAGGATTTCTCTAGGCAGTGTGATTTCCCTGGGCCTCACTGTAGCAACACTATCTCGCCAGGGCAACACTGCGTGGGATTTCCTCTGCCAGGAGAGAGCTGCTGCTTTGTAGTTTGTGCTGGGAAACCTTGCTTTGGCAAGTGCGAATTGACTGCATTCAGGCAGAAAGAAAAGAGAACAGCAAGAGGCCTTTTCTCCCCGGCTGCTTTCCAAAGCCCTTCCAGCTCAAACTATGTCGTTTCTCCTCTGGAAGGATCCTTGCACCGCCACGTAGTTTTTCAGAAGAAGCCCTGCGTTTGCAAGAGCAAAGGAGCAATTCGTTGCAGGAAAGAGGAAGGAAAGAAAGTTTCTCTCCCTCTGCCTGCTTTGCTCAGAGGACTGGATGAAGTCAGGGAGTTCTCCCTTTCACTGAGATACGTGCGGGCTGCTGTTGCCTGTGTGCTCTCTTCTTTGCAAAAGAGTCTGCAGTTCCACGCTTTGAACCGTGGAAAGGTGCCGGGCTCTGCTAAGACTTCCCCCGGCGCTTCGTTTGCCCTGGGCCAGAGCGAGCCTTCACAATAGCTGAACGCTAACACTGCATACTCGTTCCACTTCCAGAACAGGGCTAGCGCGAGGCAGTTCTCCGGGGAAAAGGCCCTTCGCGAAGGGCAGATCTGCCGAGCTCATTGCGGGAAAGCGAAAGCAAAAGACGCTTTTCTCCCTCTAACCGCTTTCGTCAGAGGAACGGGGGAAGTCACAGTGTTCTTTCTCTCACTGAGATACACACAATCTGATGTTGCCTCTGAGCTCCGTTGCTGGCAAAGAACTGAAACTGACATCCATTCCTGTGGGGAAACACAGGGCTTTGCTAGGATTTCTCTAGGCAGTGTGATTTCCCTGGGCCTCACTGTAGCAACACTATCTCGCCAGGGCAACACTGCGTGGGATTTCCTCTTCCAAGAGAGCTGCTGCTTTGTAGTTTGTGCTGGGAAACCTTATTTTGGCAAGTGCGAATTGACCGCATTCAGGCAGAAAGAAAAGAGAACAGCAAGAGGCCTTTTTTCCCCGGCTGCTTTCCCAAGCCCTTCCAGCTCAAACTATGTCGTTGCTCCTCTGGAAGGATCCTTGCACCGCGACGTAGTTTTTCAGAAGAAGCCCTGCTTTTGCAAGAGCAAATGAGGAATTCGTTGCAGGAAAGAGGAAGGAAAGAAAGTTTCTCTCCCTCTGCCTGCTTTGCTCAGAGAACTGGATGAAGTCAGGGAGTTCTCCCTTTCACTGAGAAACGTGCGGGCTGCTGTTGCCTGTGCGCTCTCTTCTTTGCAAAAGAGTCTGCAGTTCCACGGTTTGAACCGTGGAAAGGCGCCGGGCTCTGCTAAGACTTCCCCCGGCGCTTCGTTTGCCCTGGGCCAAAGCCAGCCTTCACAATAGCTGAATGCTAACACAGCATACTCGTTACACTTCCAGAACAGGGCTACCGCGAGGCAGTTCTCCGGGGGAAAACGGCCCTTCGCGAAGGGCAGATCTGCCGAGCTCATTGCGGGAAAGCGAAAGCAAAGGACGCTTTTCTCCCTCTAACCGCTTTCGTCAGAGGAACGGGGGAAGTCACAGTGTTCTTTCTCTCACTGAGATACACACAATCTGACGTTGCCTCTGAGCTCCGTTGCTGGCAAAGAACTGAAACTGACATACATTCCTGTGGGGAAACACAGGGCTTTGCTAGGATTTCTCTAGGCAGTGTGATTTCCCTGGGCCTCACTGTAGCAACACTATCTCGCCAGGGCAACACTGCGTGGGATTTCCTCTGCCAGGAGAGAGCTGCTGCTTTGTAGTTTGTGCTGGGAAACCTTATTTTGGCAAGTGCGAATTGACCGCATTCAGGCAGAAAGAAAAGAGAACAGCAAGAGGCCTTTTTTCCCTGGCTGCTTTCCCAAGCCCTTCCAGCTCAAACTATGTCGTTTCTCCTCTGGAAGGATCCTTGCACCGCGACGTAGTTTTTCAGAAGAAGCCCTGCTTTTGCAAGAGCAAATGAGGAATTCGTTGCAGGAAAGAGGAAGGAAAGAAAGTTTCTCTCCCTCTGCCTGCTTTGCTCAGAGAACTGGATGAAGTCAGGGAGTTCTCCCTTTCACTGAGAAACGTGCGGGCTGCTGTTGCCTGTGCGCTCTCTTCTTTGCAAAAGAGTCTGCAGTTCCATGCTTTGAACCGTGGAAAGGCGCCGGGCTCTGCTAAGACTTCCCCCGGCGCTTCGTTTGCCCTGGGCCAGAGCGAGCCTTCACAATAGCTGAACGCTAACACTGCATACTCGTTCCACTTCCAGAACAGGGCTACCGCGAGGCAGTTCTCCGGGGGAAAACGGCCCTTCGCGAAGGGCAGATCTGCCGAGCTCATTGCGGGAAAGCGAAAGCAAAGGACGCTTTTCTCCCTCTAACCGCTTTCGTCAGAGGAACGGGGGAAGTCACAGTGTTCTTTCTCTCACTGAGATACACACAATCTGACGTTGCCTCTGAGCTCCGTTGCTGGCAAAGAACTGAACCTGACATACATTCCTGTGGGGAAACACAGGGCTTTGCTAGGATTTCTCTAGGCAGTGTGATTTCCCTGGGCCTCACTGTAGCAACACTATCTCGCCAGGGCAACACTGCGTGGGATTTCCTCTTCCAAGAGAGCTGCTGCTTTGTAGTTTGTGCTGGGAAACCTTATTTTGGCAAGTGCGAATTGACCGCATTCAGGCAGAAAGAAAAGAGAACAGCAAGAGGCCTTTTTTCCCCGGCTGCTTTCCCAAGCCCTTCCAGCTCAAACTATGTCGTTGCTCCTCTGGAAGGATCCTTGCACCGCGACGTAGTTTTTCAGAAGAAGCCCTGCTTTTGCAAGAGCAAATGAGGAATTCGTTGCAGGAAAGAGGAAGGAAAGAAAGTTTCTCTCCCTCTGCCTGCTTTGTTCAGAGGACTGGATGAAGTCAGGGAGTTCTCCCTTTCACTGAGAAACGTGCGGGCTGCTGTTGCCTGGGCGCTCTCTTCTTTGCAAAAGAGTCTGCAGTTCCACGCTTTGAACCGTGGAAAGGCGCCGGGCTCTGCTAAGACTTCCCCCGGCGCTTCGTTTGCCCTGGGCCAAAGCCAGCCTTCACAATAGCTGAATGCTAACACAGCATACTCGTTCCACTTCCAGAACAGCGCTACCGCGAGGCAGTTCTCCGGGGGAAAACGGCCCTTCGCGAAGGGCAGATCTGCCGAGCTCATTGCGGGAAAGCGAAAGCAAAGGACGCTATTCTCCCTCTAAGCGCTTTCGTCAGAGGAACGGGGGAAGTCACAGTGTTCTTTCTCTCACTGAGATACACACAATCTGACGTTGCCTCTGAGCTCCGTTGCTGGCAAAGAACTGAAACTGACATACATTCCTGTGGGGAAACACAGGGCTTTGCTAGGATTTCTCTAGGCAGTGTGATTTCCCTGGGCCTCACTGTAGCAACACTATCTCGCCAGGGCAACACTGCGTGGGATTTCCTCTGCCAGGAGAGAGCTGCTGCTTTGTAGTTTGTGCTGGGAAACCTTGCTTTGGCAAGTGCGAATTGACTGCATTCAGGCAGAAAGAAAAGAGAACAGCAAGAGGCCTTTTCTCCCCGGCTGCTTTCCAAAGCCCTTCCAGCTCAAACTATGTCGTTTCTCCTCTGGAAGGATCCTTGCACCGCGACGTAGTTTTTCAGAAGAAGCCCTGCGTTTGCAAGAGCAAAGGAGCAATTCGTTGCAGGAAAGAGGAAGGAAAGAAAGTTTCTCTCCCTCTGCCTGCTTTGCTCAGAGGACTGGATGAAGTCAGGGAGTTCTCCCTTTCACTGAGATACGTGCGGGCTGCTGTTGCCTGTGTGCTCTCTTCTTTGCAAAAGAGTCTGCAGTTCCACGCTTTGAACCGTGGAAAGGTGCCGGGCTCTGCTAAGACTTCCCCCGGCGCTTCGTTTGCCCTGGGCCAGAGCGAGCCTTCACAATAGCTGAACGCTAACACTGCATACTCGTTCCACTTCCAGAACAGGGCTAGCGCGAGGCAGTTCTCCGGGGAAAAGGCCCTTCGCGAAGGGCAGATCTGCCGAGCTCATTGCGGGAAAGCGAAAGCAAAAGACGCTTTTCTCCCTCTAACCGCTTTCGTCAGAGGAACGGGGGAAGTCACAGTGTTCTTTCTCTCACTGAGATACACACAATCTGATGTTGCCTCTGAGCTCCGTTGCTGGCAAAGAACTGAAACTGACATCCATTCCTGTGGGGAAACACAGGGCTTTGCTAGGATTTCTCTAGGCAGTGTGATTTCCCTGGGCCTCTGTGTAGCAACACTATCTCGCCAGGGCAACACTGCGTGGGATTTCCTCTTCCAAGAGAGCTGCTGCTTTGTAGTTTGTGCTGGGAAACCTATTTTGGCAAGTGCGAATTGACCGCATTCAGGCAGAAAGAAAAGAGAACAGCAAGAGGCCTTTTTTCCCTGGCTGCTTTCCCAAGCCCTTCCAGCTCAAACTATGTCGTTGCTCCTCTGGAAGGATCCTTGCACCGCGACGTAGTTTTTCAGAAGAAGCCCTGCTTTTGCAAGAGCAAATGAGGAATTCGTTGCAGGAAAGAGGAAGGAAAGAAAGTTTCTCTCCCTCTGCCTGCTTTGCTCAGAGAACTGGATAAAGTCAGGGAGTTCTCCCTTTCACTGAGAAACGTGCGGGCTGCTGTTGCCTGTGCGCTCTCTTCTTTGCAAAAGAGTCTGCAGTTCCATGCTTTGAACCGTGGAAAGGCGCCGGGCTCTGCTAAGACTTCCCCCGGCGCTTCGTTTGCCCTGGGCCAGAGCGAGCCTTCACAATAGCTGAACGCTAACACTGCATACTCGTTCCACTTCCAGAACAGGGCTACCGCGAGGCAGTTCTCCGGGGGAAAACGGCCCTTCGCGAAGGGCAGATCTGCCGAGCTCATTGCGGGAAAGCGAAAGCAAAGGACGCTTTTCTCCCTCTAACCGCTTTCGTCAGAGGAACGGGGGAAGTCACAGTGTTCTTTCTCTCACTGAGATACACACAATCTGACGTTGCCTCTGAGCTCCGTTGCTGGCAAAGAACTGAACCTGACATACATTCCTGTGGGGAAACACAGGGCTTTGCTAGGATTTCTCTAGGCAGTGTGATTTCCCTGGGCCTCACTGTAGCAACACTATCTCGCCAGGGCAACACCGCGTGGGATTTCCTCTTCCAAGAGAGCTGCTGCTTTGTAGTTTGTGCTGGGAAACCTTATTTTGGCAAGTGCGAATTGACCGCATTCAGGCAGAAAGAAAAGAGAACAGCAAGAGGGCTTTTTTCCCCGGCTGCTTTCCCAAGCCCTTCCAGCTCAAACTATGTCGTTGCTCCTCTGGAAGGATCCTTGCACCGCGACGTAGTTTTTCAGAAGAAACCCTGCTTTTGCATGAGCAAATGAGGAATTCGTTGCAGGAAAGAGGAAGGAAAGAAAGTTTCTCTCCCTCTGCCTGCTTTGTTCAGAGGACTGGATGAAGTCAGGGAGTTCTCCCTTTCACTGAGAAACGTGCGGGCTGCTGTTGCCTGGGCGCTCTCCTCTTTGCAAAAGAGTCTGCAGTTCCACGCTTTGAACCGTGGAAAGGTGCCGGGCTCTGCTAAGACTTCCCCCGGCGCTTCGTTTGCCCTGGGCCAGAGCGAGCCTTCACAATAGCTGAACGCTAACACTGCATACTCGTTCCACTTCCAGAACAGGGCTAGCGCGAGGCAGTTCTCCGGGGAAAAGGCCCTTCGCGAAGGGCAGATCTGCCGAGCTCATTGCGGGAAAGCGAAAGCAAAAGACGCTTTTCTCCCTCTAACCGCTTTCGTCAGAGGAACGGGGGAAGTCACAGTGTTCTTTCTCTCACTGAGATACACACAATCTGATGTTGCCTCTGAGCTCCGTTGCTGGCAAAGAACTGAAACTGACATCCATTCCTGTGGGGAAACACAGGGCTTTGCTAGGATTTCTCTAGGCAGTGTGATTTCCCTGGGCCTCTGTGTAGCAACACTATCTCGCCAGGGCAACACTGCGTGGGATTTCCTCTTCCAAGAGAGCTGCTGCTTTGTAGTTTGTGCTGGGAAACCTTATTTTGGCAAGTGCGAATTGACCGCATTCAGGCAGAAAGAAAAGAGAACAGCAAGAGGCCTTTTTTCCCTGGCTGCTTTCCCAAGCCCTTCCAGCTCAAACTATGTCGTTGCTCCTCTGGAAGGATCCTTGCACCGCGACGTAGTTTTTCAGAAGAAGCCCTGCTTTTGCAAGAGCAAATGAGGAATTCGTTGCAGGAAAGAGGAAGGAAAGAAAGTTTCTCTCCCTCTGCCTGCTTTGCTCAGAGAACTGGATGAAGTCAGGGAGTTCTCCCTTTCACTGAGAAACGTGCGGGCTGCTGTTGCCTGTGCGCTCTCTTCTTTGCAAAAGAGTCTGCAGTTCCACGGTTTGAACCGTGGAAAGGCGCCGGGCTCTGCTAAGACTTCCCCCGGCGCTTCGTTTGCCCTGGGCCAAAGCCAGCCTTCAGAATAGCTGAATGCTAACACAGCATACTCGTTACACTTCCAGAACAGGGCTACCGCGAGGCAGTTCTCCGGGGGAAAACGGCCCTTCGCGAAGGGCAGATCTGCCGAGCTCATTGCGGGAAAGCGAAAGCAAAGGACGCTTTTCTCCCTCTAACCGCTTTCGTCAGAGGAACGGGGGAAGTCACAGTGTTCTTTCTCTCACTGAGATACACACAATCTGACGTTGCCTCTGAGCTCCGTTGCTGGCAAAGAACTGAACCTGACATACATTCCTGTGGGGAAACACAGGGCTTTGCTAGGATTTCTCTAGGCAGTGTGATTTCCCTGGGCCTCACTGTAGCAACACTATCTCGCCAGGGCAACACTGCGTGGGATTTCCTCTTCCAAGAGAGCTGCTGCTTTGTAGTTTGTGCTGGGAAACCTTATTTTGGCAAGTGCGAATTGACCGCATTCAGGCAGAAAGAAAAGAGAACAGCAAGAGGCCTTTTTTCCCCGGCTGCTTTCCCAAGCCCTTCCAGCTCAAACTATGTCGTTGCTCCTCTGGAAGGATCCTTGCACCGCGACGTAGTTTTTCAGAAGAAGCCCTGCTTTTGCAAGAGCAAATGAGGAATTCGTTGCAGGAAAGAGGAAGGAAAGAAAGTTTCTCTCCCTCTGCCTGCTTTGTTCAGAGGACTGGATGAAGTCAGGGAGTTCTCCCTTTCACTGAGAAACGTGCGGGCTGCTGTTGCCTGGGCGCTCTCTTCTTTGCAAAAGAGTCTGCAGTTCCACGCTTTGAACCGTGGAAAGGCGCCGGGCTCTGCTAAGACTTCCCCCGGCGCTTCGTTTGCCCTGGGCCAAAGCCAGCCTTCACAATAGCTGAATGCTAACACAGCATACTCGTTCCACTTCCAGAACAGCGCTACCGCGAGGCAGTTCTCCGGGGGAAAACGGCCCTTCGCGAAGGGCAGATCTGCCGAGCTCATTGCGGGAAAGCGAAAGCAAAGGACGCTATTCTCCCTCTAAGCGCTTTCGTCAGAGGAACGGGGGAAGTCACAGTGTTCTTTCTCTCACTGAGATACACACAATCTGACGTTGCCTCTGAGCTCCGTTGCTGGCAAAGAACTGAAACTGACATACATTCCTGTGGGGAAACACAGGGCTTTGCTAGGATTTCTCTAGGCAGTGTGATTTCCCTGGGCCTCACTGTAGCAACACTATCTCGCCAGGGCAACACTGCGTGGGATTTCCTCTGCCAGGAGAGAGCTGCTGCTTTGTAGTTTGTGCTGGGAAACCTTGCTTTGGCAAGTGCGAATTGACTGCATTCAGGCAGAAAGAAAAGAGAACAGCAAGAGGCCTTTTCTCCCCGGCTGCTTTCCAAAGCCCTTCCAGCTCAAACTATGTCGTTTCTCCTCTGGAAGGATCCTTGCACCGCCACGTAGTTTTTCAGAAGAAGCCCTGCGTTTGCAAGAGCAAAGGAGCAATTCGTTGCAGGAAAGAGGAAGGAAAGAAAGTTTCTCTCCCTCTGCCTGCTTTGCTCAGAGGACTGGATGAAGTCAGGGAGTTCTCCCTTTCACTGAGATACGTGCGGGCTGCTGTTGCCTGTGTGCTCTCTTCTTTGCAAAAGAGTCTGCAGTTCCACGCTTTGAACCGTGGAAAGGTGCCGGGCTCTGCTAAGACTTCCCCCGGCGCTTCGTTTGCCCTGGGCCAGAGCGAGCCTTCACAATAGCTGAACGCTAACACTGCATACTCGTTCCACTTCCAGAACAGGGCTAGCGCGAGGCAGTTCTCCGGGGAAAAGGCCCTTCGCGAAGGGCAGATCTGCCGAGCTCATTGCGGGAAAGCGAAAGCAAAAGACGCTTTTCTCCCTCTAACCGCTTTCGTCAGAGGAACGGGGGAAGTCACAGTGTTCTTTCTCTCACTGAGATACACACAATCTGATGTTGCCTCTGAGCTCCGTTGCTGGCAAAGAACTGAAACTGACATCCATTCCTGTGGGGAAACACAGGGCTTTGCTAGGATTTCTCTAGGCAGTGTGATTTCCCTGGGCCTCACTGTAGCAACACTATCTCGCCAGGGCAACACTGCGTGGGATTTCCTCTTCCAAGAGAGCTGCTGCTTTGTAGTTTGTGCTGGGAAACCTTATTTTGGCAAGTGCGAATTGACCGCATTCAGGCAGAAAGAAAAGAGAACAGCAAGAGGCCTTTTTTCCCCGGCTGCTTTCCCAAGCCCTTCCAGCTCAAACTATGTCGTTGCTCCTCTGGAAGGATCCTTGCACCGCGACGTAGTTTTTCAGAAGAAGCCCTGCTTTTGCAAGAGCAAATGAGGAATTCGTTGCAGGAAAGAGGAAGGAAAGAAAGTTTCTCTCCCTCTGCCTGCTTTGCTCAGAGAACTGGATGAAGTCAGGGAGTTCTCCCTTTCACTGAGAAACGTGCGGGCTGCTGTTGCCTGTGCGCTCTCTTCTTTGCAAAAGAGTCTGCAGTTCCACGGTTTGAACCGTGGAAAGGCGCCGGGCTCTGCTAAGACTTCCCCCGGCGCTTCGTTTGCCCTGGGCCAAAGCCAGCCTTCACAATAGCTGAATGCTAACACAGCATACTCGTTACACTTCCAGAACAGGGCTACCGCGAGGCAGTTCTCCGGGGGAAAACGGCCCTTCGCGAAGGGCAGATCTGCCGAGCTCATTGCGGGAAAGCGAAAGCAAAGGACGCTTTTCTCCCTCTAACCGCTTTCGTCAGAGGAACGGGGGAAGTCACAGTGTTCTTTCTCTCACTGAGATACACACAATCTGACGTTGCCTCTGAGCTCCGTTGCTGGCAAAGAACTGAAACTGACATACATTCCTGTGGGGAAACACAGGGCTTTGCTAGGATTTCTCTAGGCAGTGTGATTTCCCTGGGCCTCACTGTAGCAACACTATCTCGCCAGGGCAACACTGCGTGGGATTTCCTCTGCCAGGAGAGAGCTGCTGCTTTGTAGTTTGTGCTGGGAAACCTTATTTTGGCAAGTGCGAATTGACCGCATTCAGGCAGAAAGAAAAGAGAACAGCAAGAGGCCTTTTTTCCCTGGCTGCTTTCCCAAGCCCTTCCAGCTCAAACTATGTCGTTTCTCCTCTGGAAGGATCCTTGCACCGCGACGTAGTTTTTCAGAAGAAGCCCTGCTTTTGCAAGAGCAAATGAGGAATTCGTTGCAGGAAAGAGGAAGGAAAGAAAGTTTCTCTCCCTCTGCCTGCTTTGCTCAGAGAACTGGATGAAGTCAGGGAGTTCTCCCTTTCACTGAGAAACGTGCGGGCTGCTGTTGCCTGTGCGCTCTCTTCTTTGCAAAAGAGTCTGCAGTTCCATGCTTTGAACCGTGGAAAGGCGCCGGGCTCTGCTAAGACTTCCCCCGGCGCTTCGTTTGCCCTGGGCCAGAGCGAGCCTTCACAATAGCTGAACGCTAACACTGCATACTCGTTCCACTTCCAGAACAGGGCTACCGCGAGGCAGTTCTCCGGGGGAAAACGGCCCTTCGCGAAGGGCAGATCTGCCGAGCTCATTGCGGGAAAGCGAAAGCAAAGGACGCTTTTCTCCCTCTAACCGCTTTCGTCAGAGGAACGGGGGAAGTCACAGTGTTCTTTCTCTCACTGAGATACACACAATCTGACGTTGCCTCTGAGCTCCGTTGCTGGCAAAGAACTGAACCTGACATACATTCCTGTGGGGAAACACAGGGCTTTGCTAGGATTTCTCTAGGCAGTGTGATTTCCCTGGGCCTCACTGTAGCAACACTATCTCGCCAGGGCAACACTGCGTGGGATTTCCTCTTCCAAGAGAGCTGCTGCTTTGTAGTTTGTGCTGGGAAACCTTATTTTGGCAAGTGCGAATTGACCGCATTCAGGCAGAAAGAAAAGAGAACAGCAAGAGGCCTTTTTTCCCCGGCTGCTTTCCCAAGCCCTTCCAGCTCAAACTATGTCGTTGCTCCTCTGGAAGGATCCTTGCACCGCGACGTAGTTTTTCAGAAGAAGCCCTGCTTTTGCAAGAGCAAATGAGGAATTCGTTGCAGGAAAGAGGAAGGAAAGAAAGTTTCTCTCCCTCTGCCTGCTTTGTTCAGAGGACTGGATGAAGTCAGGGAGTTCTCCCTTTCACTGAGAAACGTGCGGGCTGCTGTTGCCTGGGCGCTCTCTTCTTTGCAAAAGAGTCTGCAGTTCCACGCTTTGAACCGTGGAAAGGCGCCGGGCTCTGCTAAGACTTCCCCCGGCGCTTCGTTTGCCCTGGGCCAAAGCCAGCCTTCACAATAGCTGAATGCTAACACAGCATACTCGTTCCACTTCCAGAACAGCGCTACCGCGAGGCAGTTCTCCGGGGGAAAACGGCCCTTCGCGAAGGGCAGATCTGCCGAGCTCATTGCGGGAAAGCGAAAGCAAAGGACGCTATTCTCCCTCTAAGCGCTTTCGTCAGAGGAACGGGGGAAGTCACAGTGTTCTTTCTCTCACTGAGATACACACAATCTGACGTTGCCTCTGAGCTCCGTTGCTGGCAAAGAACTGAAACTGACATACATTCCTGTGGGGAAACACAGGGCTTTGCTAGGATTTCTCTAGGCAGTGTGATTTCCCTGGGCCTCACTGTAGCAACACTATCTCGCCAGGGCAACACTGCGTGGGATTTCCTCTGCCAGGAGAGAGCTGCTGCTTTGTAGTTTGTGCTGGGAAACCTTGCTTTGGCAAGTGCGAATTGACTGCATTCAGGCAGAAAGAAAAGAGAACAGCAAGAGGCCTTTTCTCCCCGGCTGCTTTCCAAAGCCCTTCCAGCTCAAACTATGTCGTTTCTCCTCTGGAAGGATCCTTGCACCGCCACGTAGTTTTTCAGAAGAAGCCCTGCGTTTGCAAGAGCAAAGGAGCAATTCGTTGCAGGAAAGAGGAAGGAAAGAAAGTTTCTCTCCCTCTGCCTGCTTTGCTCAGAGGACTGGATGAAGTCAGGGAGTTCTCCCTTTCACTGAGATACGTGCGGGCTGCTGTTGCCTGTGTGCTCTCTTCTTTGCAAAAGAGTCTGCAGTTCCACGCTTTGAACCGTGGAAAGGTGCCGGGCTCTGCTAAGACTTCCCCCGGCGCTTCGTTTGCCCTGGGCCAGAGCGAGCCTTCACAATAGCTGAACGCTAACACTGCATACTCGTTCCACTTCCAGAACAGGGCTAGCGCGAGGCAGTTCTCCGGGGAAAAGGCCCTTCGCGAAGGGCAGATCTGCCGAGCTCATTGCGGGAAAGCGAAAGCAAAAGACGCTTTTCTCCCTCTAACCGCTTTCGTCAGAGGAACGGGGGAAGTCACAGTGTTCTTTCTCTCACTGAGATACACACAATCTGATGTTGCCTCTGAGCTCCGTTGCTGGCAAAGAACTGAAACTGACATCCATTCCTGTGGGGAAACACAGGGCTTTGCTAGGATTTCTCTAGGCAGTGTGATTTCCCTGGGCCTCTGTGTAGCAACACTATCTCGCCAGGGCAACACTGCGTGGGATTTCCTCTTCCAAGAGAGCTGCTGCTTTGTAGTTTGTGCTGGGAAACCTATTTTGGCAAGTGCGAATTGACCGCATTCAGGCAGAAAGAAAAGAGAACAGCAAGAGGCCTTTTTTCCCTGGCTGCTTTCCCAAGCCCTTCCAGCTCAAACTATGTCGTTGCTCCTCTGGAAGGATCCTTGCACCGCGACGTAGTTTTTCAGAAGAAGCCCTGCTTTTGCAAGAGCAAATGAGGAATTCGTTGCAGGAAAGAGGAAGGAAAGAAAGTTTCTCTCCCTCTGCCTGCTTTGCTCAGAGAACTGGATAAAGTCAGGGAGTTCTCCCTTTCACTGAGAAACGTGCGGGCTGCTGTTGCCTGTGCGCTCTCTTCTTTGCAAAAGAGTCTGCAGTTCCATGCTTTGAACCGTGGAAAGGCGCCGGGCTCTGCTAAGACTTCCCCCGGCGCTTCGTTTGCCCTGGGCCAGAGCGAGCCTTCACAATAGCTGAACGCTAACACTGCATACTCGTTCCACTTCCAGAACAGGGCTACCGCGAGGCAGTTCTCCGGGGGAAAACGGCCCTTCGCGAAGGGCAGATCTGCCGAGCTCATTGCGGGAAAGCGAAAGCAAAGGACGCTTTTCTCCCTCTAACCGCTTTCGTCAGAGGAACGGGGGAAGTCACAGTGTTCTTTCTCTCACTGAGATACACACAATCTGACGTTGCCTCTGAGCTCCGTTGCTGGCAAAGAACTGAACCTGACATACATTCCTGTGGGGAAACACAGGGCTTTGCTAGGATTTCTCTAGGCAGTGTGATTTCCCTGGGCCTCACTGTAGCAACACTATCTCGCCAGGGCAACACCGCGTGGGATTTCCTCTTCCAAGAGAGCTGCTGCTTTGTAGTTTGTGCTGGGAAACCTTATTTTGGCAAGTGCGAATTGACCGCATTCAGGCAGAAAGAAAAGAGAACAGCAAGAGGGCTTTTTTCCCCGGCTGCTTTCCCAAGCCCTTCCAGCTCAAACTATGTCGTTGCTCCTCTGGAAGGATCCTTGCACCGCGACGTAGTTTTTCAGAAGAAACCCTGCTTTTGCATGAGCAAATGAGGAATTCGTTGCAGGAAAGAGGAAGGAAAGAAAGTTTCTCTCCCTCTGCCTGCTTTGTTCAGAGGACTGGATGAAGTCAGGGAGTTCTCCCTTTCACTGAGAAACGTGCGGGCTGCTGTTGCCTGGGCGCTCTCCTCTTTGCAAAAGAGTCTGCAGTTCCACGCTTTGAACCGTGGAAAGGTGCCGGGCTCTGCTAAGACTTCCCCCGGCGCTTCGTTTGCCCTGGGCCAGAGCGAGCCTTCACAATAGCTGAACGCTAACACTGCATACTCGTTCCACTTCCAGAACAGGGCTAGCGCGAGGCAGTTCTCCGGGGAAAAGGCCCTTCGCGAAGGGCAGATCTGCCGAGCTCATTGCGGGAAAGCGAAAGCAAAAGACGCTTTTCTCCCTCTAACCGCTTTCGTCAGAGGAACGGGGGAAGTCACAGTGTTCTTTCTCTCACTGAGATACACACAATCTGATGTTGCCTCTGAGCTCCGTTGCTGGCAAAGAACTGAAACTGACATCCATTCCTGTGGGGAAACACAGGGCTTTGCTAGGATTTCTCTAGGCAGTGTGATTTCCCTGGGCCTCTGTGTAGCAACACTATCTCGCCAGGGCAACACTGCGTGGGATTTCCTCTTCCAAGAGAGCTGCTGCTTTGTAGTTTGTGCTGGGAAACCTTATTTTGGCAAGTGCGAATTGACCGCATTCAGGCAGAAAGAAAAGAGAACAGCAAGAGGCCTTTTTTCCCTGGCTGCTTTCCCAAGCCCTTCCAGCTCAAACTATGTCGTTGCTCCTCTGGAAGGATCCTTGCACCGCGACGTAGTTTTTCAGAAGAAGCCCTGCTTTTGCAAGAGCAAATGAGGAATTCGTTGCAGGAAAGAGGAAGGAAAGAAAGTTTCTCTCCCTCTGCCTGCTTTGCTCAGAGAACTGGATGAAGTCAGGGAGTTCTCCCTTTCACTGAGAAACGTGCGGGCTGCTGTTGCCTGTGCGCTCTCTTCTTTGCAAAAGAGTCTGCAGTTCCACGGTTTGAACCGTGGAAAGGCGCCGGGCTCTGCTAAGACTTCCCCCGGCGCTTCGTTTGCCCTGGGCCAAAGCCAGCCTTCAGAATAGCTGAATGCTAACACAGCATACTCGTTACACTTCCAGAACAGGGCTACCGCGAGGCAGTTCTCCGGGGGAAAACGGCCCTTCGCGAAGGGCAGATCTGCCGAGCTCATTGCGGGAAAGCGAAAGCAAAGGACGCTTTTCTCCCTCTAACCGCTTTCGTCAGAGGAACGGGGGAAGTCACAGTGTTCTTTCTCTCACTGAGATACACACAATCTGACGTTGCCTCTGAGCTCCGTTGCTGGCAAAGAACTGAAACTGACATACATTCCTGTGGGGAAACACAGGGCTTTGCTAGGATTTCTCTAGGCAGTGTGATTTCCCTGGGCCTCACTGTAGCAACACTATCTCGCCAGGGCAACACTGCGTGGGATTTCCTCTGCCAGGAGAGAGCTGCTGCTTTGTAGTTTGTGCTGGGAAACCTTATTTTGGCAAGTGCGAATTGACCGCATTCAGGCAGAAAGAAAAGAGAACAGCAAGAGGCCTTTTTTCCCCGGCTGCTTTCCCAAGCCCTTCCAGCTCAAACTATGTCGTTTCTCCTCTGGAAGGATCCTTGCACCGCGACGTAGTTTTTCAGAAGAAGCCCTGCTTTTGCAAGAGCAAATGAGGAATTCGTTGCAGGAAAGAGGAAGGAAAGAAAGTTTCTCTCCCTCTGCCTGCTTTGCTCAGAGAACTGGATGAAGTCAGGGAGTTCTCCCTTTCACTGAGAAACGTGCGGGCTGCTGTTGCCTGTGCGCTCTCTTCTTTGCAAAAGAGTCTGCAGTTCCATGCTTTGAACCGTGGAAAGGCGCCGGGCTCTGCTAAGACTTCCCCCGGCGCTTCGTTTGCCCTGGGCCAGAGCGAGCCTTCACAATAGCTGAACGCTAACACTGCATACTCGTTCCACTTCCAGAACAGGGCTACCGCGAGGCAGTTCTCCGGGGGAAAACGGCCCTTCGCGAAGGGCAGATCTGCCGAGCTCATTGCGGGAAAGCGAAAGCAAAGGACGCTTTTCTCCCTCTAACCGCTTTCGTCAGAGGAACGGGGGAAGTCACAGTGTTCTTTCTCTCACTGAGATACACACAATCTGACGTTGCCTCTGAGCTCCGTTGCTGGCAAAGAACTGAACCTGACATACATTCCTGTGGGGAAACACAGGGCTTTGCTAGGATTTCTCTAGGCAGTGTGATTTCCCTGGGCCTCACTGTAGCAACACTATCTCGCCAGGGCAACACTGCGTGGGATTTCCTCTTCCAAGAGAGCTGCTGCTTTGTAGTTTGTGCTGGGAAACCTTATTTTGGCAAGTGCGAATTGACCGCATTCAGGCAGAAAGAAAAGAGAACAGCAAGAGGCCTTTTTTCCCCGGCTGCTTTCCCAAGCCCTTCCAGCTCAAACTATGTCGTTGCTCCTCTGGAAGGATCCTTGCACCGCGACGTAGTTTTTCAGAAGAAGCCCTGCTTTTGCAAGAGCAAATGAGGAATTCGTTGCAGGAAAGAGGAAGGAAAGAAAGTTTCTCTCCCTCTGCCTGCTTTGTTCAGAGGACTGGATGAAGTCAGGGAGTTCTCCCTTTCACTGAGAAACGTGCGGGCTGCTGTTGCCTGGGCGCTCTCTTCTTTGCAAAAGAGTCTGCAGTTCCACGCTTTGAACCGTGGAAAGGCGCCGGGCTCTGCTAAGACTTCCCCCGGCGCTTCGTTTGCCCTGGGCCAAAGCCAGCCTTCACAATAGCTGAATGCTAACACAGCATACTCGTTCCACTTCCAGAACAGCGCTACCGCGAGGCAGTTCTCCGGGGGAAAACGGCCCTTCGCGAAGGGCAGATCTGCCGAGCTCATTGCGGGAAAGCGAAAGCAAAGGACGCTATTCTCCCTCTAAGCGCTTTCGTCAGAGGAACGGGGGAAGTCACAGTGTTCTTTCTCTCACTGAGATACACACAATCTGACGTTGCCTCTGAGCTCCGTTGCTGGCAAAGAACTGAAACTGACATACATTCCTGTGGGGAAACACAGGGCTTTGCTAGGATTTCTCTAGGCAGTGTGATTTCCCTGGGCCTCACTGTAGCAACACTATCTCGCCAGGGCAACACTGCGTGGGATTTCCTCTGCCAGGAGAGAGCTGCTGCTTTGTAGTTTGTGCTGGGAAACCTTGCTTTGGCAAGTGCGAATTGACTGCATTCAGGCAGAAAGAAAAGAGAACAGCAAGAGGCCTTTTCTCCCCGGCTGCTTTCCAAAGCCCTTCCAGCTCAAACTATGTCGTTTCTCCTCTGGAAGGATCCTTGCACCGCCACGTAGTTTTTCAGAAGAAGCCCTGCGTTTGCAAGAGCAAAGGAGCAATTCGTTGCAGGAAAGAGGAAGGAAAGAAAGTTTCTCTCCCTCTGCCTGCTTTGCTCAGAGGACTGGATGAAGTCAGGGAGTTCTCCCTTTCACTGAGATACGTGCGGGCTGCTGTTGCCTGTGTGCTCTCTTCTTTGCAAAAGAGTCTGCAGTTCCACGCTTTGAACCGTGGAAAGGTGCCGGGCTCTGCTAAGACTTCCCCCGGCGCTTCGTTTGCCCTGGGCCAGAGCGAGCCTTCACAATAGCTGAACGCTAACACTGCATACTCGTTCCACTTCCAGAACAGGGCTAGCGCGAGGCAGTTCTCCGGGGAAAAGGCCCTTCGCGAAGGGCAGATCTGCCGAGCTCATTGCGGGAAAGCGAAAGCAAAAGACGCTTTTCTCCCTCTAACCGCTTTCGTCAGAGGAACGGGGGAAGTCACAGTGTTCTTTCTCTCACTGAGATACACACAATCTGATGTTGCCTCTGAGCTCCGTTGCTGGCAAAGAACTGAAACTGACATCCATTCCTGTGGGGAAACACAGGGCTTTGCTAGGATTTCTCTAGGCAGTGTGATTTCCCTGGGCCTCTGTGTAGCAACACTATCTCGCCAGGGCAACACTGCGTGGGATTTCCTCTTCCAAGAGAGCTGCTGCTTTGTAGTTTGTGCTGGGAAACCTATTTTGGCAAGTGCGAATTGACCGCATTCAGGCAGAAAGAAAAGAGAACAGCAAGAGGCCTTTTTTCCCTGGCTGCTTTCCCAAGCCCTTCCAGCTCAAACTATGTCGTTGCTCCTCTGGAAGGATCCTTGCACCGCGACGTAGTTTTTCAGAAGAAGCCCTGCTTTTGCAAGAGCAAATGAGGAATTCGTTGCAGGAAAGAGGAAGGAAAGAAAGTTTCTCTCCCTCTGCCTGCTTTGCTCAGAGAACTGGATAAAGTCAGGGAGTTCTCCCTTTCACTGAGAAACGTGCGGGCTGCTGTTGCCTGTGCGCTCTCTTCTTTGCAAAAGAGTCTGCAGTTCCATGCTTTGAACCGTGGAAAGGCGCCGGGCTCTGCTAAGACTTCCCCCGGCGCTTCGTTTGCCCTGGGCCAGAGCGAGCCTTCACAATAGCTGAACGCTAACACTGCATACTCGTTCCACTTCCAGAACAGGGCTACCGCGAGGCAGTTCTCCGGGGGAAAACGGCCCTTCGCGAAGGGCAGATCTGCCGAGCTCATTGCGGGAAAGCGAAAGCAAAGGACGCTTTTCTCCCTCTAACCGCTTTCGTCAGAGGAACGGGGGAAGTCACAGTGTTCTTTCTCTCACTGAGATACACACAATCTGACGTTGCCTCTGAGCTCCGTTGCTGGCAAAGAACTGAACCTGACATACATTCCTGTGGGGAAACACAGGGCTTTGCTAGGATTTCTCTAGGCAGTGTGATTTCCCTGGGCCTCACTGTAGCAACACTATCTCGCCAGGGCAACACCGCGTGGGATTTCCTCTTCCAAGAGAGCTGCTGCTTTGTAGTTTGTGCTGGGAAACCTTATTTTGGCAAGTGCGAATTGACCGCATTCAGGCAGAAAGAAAAGAGAACAGCAAGAGGGCTTTTTTCCCCGGCTGCTTTCCCAAGCCCTTCCAGCTCAAACTATGTCGTTGCTCCTCTGGAAGGATCCTTGCACCGCGACGTAGTTTTTCAGAAGAAACCCTGCTTTTGCATGAGCAAATGAGGAATTCGTTGCAGGAAAGAGGAAGGAAAGAAAGTTTCTCTCCCTCTGCCTGCTTTGTTCAGAGGACTGGATGAAGTCAGGGAGTTCTCCCTTTCACTGAGAAACGTGCGGGCTGCTGTTGCCTGGGCGCTCTCTTCTTTGCAAAAGAGTCTGCAGTTCCACGCTTTGAACCGTGGAAAGGTGCCGGGCTCTGCTAAGACTTCCCCCGGCGCTTCGTTTGCCCTGGGCCAGAGCGAGCCTTCACAATAGCTGAACGCTAACACTGCATACTCGTTCCACTTCCAGAACAGGGCTAGCGCGAGGCAGTTCTCCGGGGAAAAGGCCCTTCGCGAAGGGCAGATCTGCCGAGCTCATTGCGGGAAAGCGAAAGCAAAAGACGCTTTTCTCCCTCTAACCGCTTTCGTCAGAGGAACGGGGGAAGTCACAGTGTTCTTTCTCTCACTGAGATACACACAATCTGATGTTGCCTCTGAGCTCCGTTGCTGGCAAAGAACTGAAACTGACATCCATTCCTGTGGGGAAACACAGGGCTTTGCTAGGATTTCTCTAGGCAGTGTGATTTCCCTGGGCCTCTGTGTAGCAACACTATCTCGCCAGGGCAACACTGCGTGGGATTTCCTCTTCCAAGAGAGCTGCTGCTTTGTAGTTTGTGCTGGGAAACCTTATTTTGGCAAGTGCGAATTGACCGCATTCAGGCAGAAAGAAAAGAGAACAGCAAGAGGCCTTTTTTCCCTGGCTGCTTTCCCAAGCCCTTCCAGCTCAAACTATGTCGTTGCTCCTCTGGAAGGATCCTTGCACCGCGACGTAGTTTTTCAGAAGAAGCCCTGCTTTTGCAAGAGCAAATGAGGAATTCGTTGCAGGAAAGAGGAAGGAAAGAAAGTTTCTCTCCCTCTGCCTGCTTTGCTCAGAGAACTGGATGAAGTCAGGGAGTTCTCCCTTTCACTGAGAAACGTGCGGGCTGCTGTTGCCTGTGCGCTCTCTTCTTTGCAAAAGAGTCTGCAGTTCCACGGTTTGAACCGTGGAAAGGCGCCGGGCTCTGCTAAGACTTCCCCCGGCGCTTCGTTTGCCCTGGGCCAAAGCCAGCCTTCAGAATAGCTGAATGCTAACACAGCATACTCGTTACACTTCCAGAACAGGGCTACCGCGAGGCAGTTCTCCGGGGGAAAACGGCCCTTCGCGAAGGGCAGATCTGCCGAGCTCATTGCGGGAAAGCGAAAGCAAAGGACGCTTTTCTCCCTCTAACCGCTTTCGTCAGAGGAACGGGGGAAGTCACAGTGTTCTTTCTCTCACTGAGATACACACAATCTGACGTTGCCTCTGAGCTCCGTTGCTGGCAAAGAACTGAAACTGACATACATTCCTGTGGGGAAACACAGGGCTTTGCTAGGATTTCTCTAGGCAGTGTGATTTCCCTGGGCCTCACTGTAGCAACACTATCTCGCCAGGGCAACACTGCGTGGGATTTCCTCTGCCAGGAGAGAGCTGCTGCTTTGTAGTTTGTGCTGGGAAACCTTATTTTGGCAAGTGCGAATTGACCGCATTCAGGCAGAAAGAAAAGAGAACAGCAAGAGGCCTTTTTTCCCCGGCTGCTTTCCCAAGCCCTTCCAGCTCAAACTATGTCGTTGCTCCTCTGGAAGGATCCTTGCACCGCGACGTAGTTTTTCAGAAGAAGCCCTGCTTTTGCAAGAGCAAATGAGGAATTCGTTGCAGGAAAGAGGAAGGAAAGAAAGTTTCTCTCCCTCTGCCTGCTTTGCTCAGAGAACTGGATAAAGTCAGGGAGTTCTCCCTTTCACTGAGAAACGTGCGGGCTGCTGTTGCCTGGGCGCTCTCTTCTTTGCAAAAGAGTCTGCAGTTCCATGCTTTGAACCGTGGAAAGGCGCCGGGCTCTGCTAAGACTTCCCCCGGCGCTTCGTTTGCCCTGGGCCAGAGCGAGCCTTCACAATAGCTGAACGCTAACACTGCATACTCGTTCCACTTCCAGAACAGGGCTACCGCGAGGCAGTTCTCCGGGGGAAAACGGCCCTTCGCGAAGGGCAGATCTGCCGAGCTCATTGCGGGAAAGCGAAAGCAAAGGACGCTTTTCTCCCTCTAACCGCTTTCGTCAGAGGAACGGGGGAAGTCACAGTGTTCTTTCTCTCACTGAGATACACACAATCTGACGTTGCCTCTGAGCTCCGTTGCTGGCAAAGAACTGAACCTGACATACATTCCTGTGGGGAAACACAGGGCTTTGCTAGGATTTCTCTAGGCAGTGTGATTTCCCTGGGCCTCACTGTAGCAACACTATCTCGCCAGGGCAACACCGCGTGGGATTTCCTCTTCCAAGAGAGCTGCTGCTTTGTAGTTTGTGCTGGGAAACCTTATTTTGGCAAGTGCGAATTGACCGCATTCAGGCAGAAAGAAAAGAGAACAGCAAGAGGGCTTTTTTCCCCGGCTGCTTTCCCAAGCCCTTCCAGCTCAAACTATGTCGTTGCTCCTCTGGAAGGATCCTTGCACCGCGACGTAGTTTTTCAGAAGAAACCCTGCTTTTGCATGAGCAAATGAGGAATTCGTTGCAGGAAAGAGGAAGGAAAGAAAGTTTCTCTCCCTCTGCCTGCTTTGTTCAGAGGACTGGATGAAGTCAGGGAGTTCTCCCTTTCACTGAGAAACGTGCGGGCTGCTGTTGCCTGGGCGCTCTCTTCTTTGCAAAAGAGTCTGCAGTTCCACGCTTTGAACCGTGGAAAGGTGCCGGGCTCTGCTAAGACTTCCCCCGGCGCTTCGTTTGCCCTGGGCCAGAGCGAGCCTTCACAATAGCTGAACGCTAACACTGCATACTCGTTCCACTTCCAGAACAGGGCTAGCGCGAGGCAGTTCTCCGGGGAAAAGGCCCTTCGCGAAGGGCAGATCTGCCGAGCTCATTGCGGGAAAGCGAAAGCAAAAGACGCTTTTCTCCCTCTAACCGCTTTCGTCAGAGGAACGGGGGAAGTCACAGTGTTCTTTCTCTCACTGAGATACACACAATCTGATGTTGCCTCTGAGCTCCGTTGCTGGCAAAGAACTGAAACTGACATCCATTCCTGTGGGGAAACACAGGGCTTTGCTAGGATTTCTCTAGGCAGTGTGATTTCCCTGGGCCTCTGTGTAGCAACACTATCTCGCCAGGGCAACACTGCGTGGGATTTCCTCTTCCAAGAGAGCTGCTGCTTTGTAGTTTGTGCTGGGAAACCTTATTTTGGCAAGTGCGAATTGACCGCATTCAGGCAGAAAGAAAAGAGAACAGCAAGAGGCCTTTTTTCCCTGGCTGCTTTCCCAAGCCCTTCCAGCTCAAACTATGTCGTTGCTCCTCTGGAAGGATCCTTGCACCGCGACGTAGTTTTTCAGAAGAAGCCCTGCTTTTGCAAGAGCAAATGAGGAATTCGTTGCAGGAAAGAGGAAGGAAAGAAAGTTTCTCTCCCTCTGCCTGCTTTGCTCAGAGAACTGGATGAAGTCAGGGAGTTCTCCCTTTCACTGAGAAACGTGCGGGCTGCTGTTGCCTGTGCGCTCTCTTCTTTGCAAAAGAGTCTGCAGTTCCACGGTTTGAACCGTGGAAAGGCGCCGGGCTCTGCTAAGACTTCCCCCGGCGCTTCGTTTGCCCTGGGCCAAAGCCAGCCTTCAGAATAGCTGAATGCTAACACAGCATACTCGTTACACTTCCAGAACAGGGCTACCGCGAGGCAGTTCTCCGGGGGAAAACGGCCCTTCGCGAAGGGCAGATCTGCCGAGCTCATTGCGGGAAAGCGAAAGCAAAGGACGCTTTTCTCCCTCTAACCGCTTTCGTCAGAGGAACGGGGGAAGTCACAGTGTTCTTTCTCTCACTGAGATACACACAATCTGACGTTGCCTCTGAGCTCCGTTGCTGGCAAAGAACTGAAACTGACATACATTCCTGTGGGGAAACACAGGGCTTTGCTAGGATTTCTCTAGGCAGTGTGATTTCCCTGGGCCTCACTGTAGCAACACTATCTCGCCAGGGCAACACTGCGTGGGATTTCCTCTGCCAGGAGAGAGCTGCTGCTTTGTAGTTTGTGCTGGGAAACCTTATTTTGGCAAGTGCGAATTGACCGCATTCAGGCAGAAAGAAAAGAGAACAGCAAGAGGCCTTTTTTCCCCGGCTGCTTTCCCAAGCCCTTCCAGCTCAAACTATGTCGTTTCTCCTCTGGAAGGATCCTTGCACCGCGACGTAGTTTTTCAGAAGAAGCCCTGCTTTTGCAAGAGCAAATGAGGAATTCGTTGCAGGAAAGAGGAAGGAAAGAAAGTTTCTCTCCCTCTGCCTGCTTTGCTCAGAGGACTGGATGAAGTCAGGGAGTTCTCCCTTTCACTGAGAAACGTGCGGGCTGCTGTTGCCTGTGCGCTCTCTTCTTTGCAAAAGAGTCTGCAGTTCCATGCTTTGAACCGTGGAAAGGCGCCGGGCTCTGCTAAGACTTCCCCCGGCGCTTCGTTTGCCCTGGGCCAGAGCGAGCCTTCACAATAGCTGAACGCTAACACTGCATACTCGTTCCACTTCCAGAACAGGGCTACCGCGAGGCAGTTCTCCGGGGGAAAACGGCCCTTCGCGAAGGGCAGATCTGCCGAGCTCATTGCGGGAAAGCGAAAGCAAAGGACGCTTTTCTCCCTCTAACCGCTTTCGTCAGAGGAACGGGGGAAGTCACAGTGTTCTTTCTCTCACTGAGATACACACAATCTGACGTTGCCTCTGAGCTCCGTTGCTGGCAAAGAACTGAACCTGACATACATTCCTGTGGGGAAACACAGGGCTTTGCTAGGATTTCTCTAGGCAGTGTGATTTCCCTGGGCCTCACTGTAGCAACACTATCTCGCCAGGGCAACACTGCGTGGGATTTCCTCTTCCAAGAGAGCTGCTGCTTTGTAGTTTGTGCTGGGAAACCTTATTTTGGCAAGTGCGAATTGACCGCATTCAGGCAGAAAGAAAAGAGAACAGCAAGAGGCCTTTTTTCCCCGGCTGCTTTCCCAAGCCCTTCCAGCTCAAACTATGTCGTTGCTCCTCTGGAAGGATCCTTGCACCGCGACGTAGTTTTTCAGAAGAAGCCCTGCTTTTGCAAGAGCAAATGAGGAATTCGTTGCAGGAAAGAGGAAGGAAAGAAAGTTTCTCTCCCTCTGCCTGCTTTGTTCAGAGGACTGGATGAAGTCAGGGAGTTCTCCCTTTCACTGAGAAACGTGCGGGCTGCTGTTGCCTGGGCGCTCTCTTCTTTGCAAAAGAGTCTGCAGTTCCACGCTTTGAACCGTGGAAAGGCGCCGGGCTCTGCTAAGACTTCCCCCGGCGCTTCGTTTGCCCTGGGCCAAAGCCAGCCTTCACAATAGCTGAATGCTAACACAGCATACTCGTTCCACTTCCAGAACAGCGCTACCGCGAGGCAGTTCTCCGGGGGAAAACGGCCCTTCGCGAAGGGCAGATCTGCCGAGCTCATTGCGGGAAAGCGAAAGCAAAGGACGCTATTCTCCCTCTAAGCGCTTTCGTCAGAGGAACGGGGGAAGTCACAGTGTTCTTTCTCTCACTGAGATACACACAATCTGACGTTGCCTCTGAGCTCCGTTGCTGGCAAAGAACTGAAACTGACATACATTCCTGTGGGGAAACACAGGGCTTTGCTAGGATTTCTCTAGGCAGTGTGATTTCCCTGGGCCTCACTGTAGCAACACTATCTCGCCAGGGCAACACTGCGTGGGATTTCCTCTGCCAGGAGAGAGCTGCTGCTTTGTAGTTTGTGCTGGGAAACCTTGCTTTGGCAAGTGCGAATTGACTGCATTCAGGCAGAAAGAAAAGAGAACAGCAAGAGGCCTTTTCTCCCCGGCTGCTTTCCAAAGCCCTTCCAGCTCAAACTATGTCGTTTCTCCTCTGGAAGGATCCTTGCACCGCCACGTAGTTTTTCAGAAGAAGCCCTGCGTTTGCAAGAGCAAAGGAGCAATTCGTTGCAGGAAAGAGGAAGGAAAGAAAGTTTCTCTCCCTCTGCCTGCTTTGCTCAGAGGACTGGATGAAGTCAGGGAGTTCTCCCTTTCACTGAGATACGTGCGGGCTGCTGTTGCCTGTGTGCTCTCTTCTTTGCAAAAGAGTCTGCAGTTCCACGCTTTGAACCGTGGAAAGGTGCCGGGCTCTGCTAAGACTTCCCCCGGCGCTTCGTTTGCCCTGGGCCAGAGCGAGCCTTCACAATAGCTGAACGCTAACACTGCATACTCGTTCCACTTCCAGAACAGGGCTAGCGCGAGGCAGTTCTCCGGGGAAAAGGCCCTTCGCGAAGGGCAGATCTGCCGAGCTCATTGCGGGAAAGCGAAAGCAAAAGACGCTTTTCTCCCTCTAACCGCTTTCGTCAGAGGAACGGGGGAAGTCACAGTGTTCTTTCTCTCACTGAGATACACACAATCTGATGTTGCCTCTGAGCTCCGTTGCTGGCAAAGAACTGAAACTGACATCCATTCCTGTGGGGAAACACAGGGCTTTGCTAGGATTTCTCTAGGCAGTGTGATTTCCCTGGGCCTCTGTGTAGCAACACTATCTCGCCAGGGCAACACTGCGTGGGATTTCCTCTTCCAAGAGAGCTGCTGCTTTGTAGTTTGTGCTGGGAAACCTATTTTGGCAAGTGCGAATTGACCGCATTCAGGCAGAAAGAAAAGAGAACAGCAAGAGGCCTTTTTTCCCTGGCTGCTTTCCCAAGCCCTTCCAGCTCAAACTATGTCGTTGCTCCTCTGGAAGGATCCTTGCACCGCGACGTAGTTTTTCAGAAGAAGCCCTGCTTTTGCAAGAGCAAATGAGGAATTCGTTGCAGGAAAGAGGAAGGAAAGAAAGTTTCTCTCCCTCTGCCTGCTTTGCTCAGAGAACTGGATAAAGTCAGGGAGTTCTCCCTTTCACTGAGAAACGTGCGGGCTGCTGTTGCCTGTGCGCTCTCTTCTTTGCAAAAGAGTCTGCAGTTCCACGGTTTGAACCGTGGAAAGGCGCCGGGCTCTGCTAAGACTTCCCCCGGCGCTTCGTTTGCCCTGGGCCAGAGCGAGCCTTCACAATAGCTGAACGCTAACACTGCATACTCGTTCCACTTCCAGAACAGGGCTACCGCGAGGCAGTTCTCCGGGGGAAAACGGCCCTTCGCGAAGGGCAGATCTGCCGAGCTCATTGCGGGAAAGCGAAAGCAAAGGACGCTTTTCTCCCTCTAACCGCTTTCGTCAGAGGAACGGGGGAAGTCACAGTGTTCTTTCTCTCACTGAGATACACACAATCTGACGTTGCCTCTGAGCTCCGTTGCTGGCAAAGAACTGAACCTGACATACATTCCTGTGGGGAAACACAGGGCTTTGCTAGGATTTCTCTAGGCAGTGTGATTTCCCTGGGCCTCACTGTAGCAACACTATCTCGCCAGGGCAACACTGCGTGGGATTTCCTCTTCCAAGAGAGCTGCTGCTTTGTAGTTTGTGCTGGGAAACCTTATTTTGGCAAGTGCGAATTGACCGCATTCAGGCAGAAAGAAAAGAGAACAGCAAGAGGCCTTTTTTCCCCGGCTGCTTTCCCAAGCCCTTCCATTCAAACTATGTCGTTGCTCCTCTGGAAGGATCCTTGCACCGCGACGTAGTTTTTCAGAAGAAGCCCTGCTTTTGCAAGAGCAAATGAGGAATTCGTTGCAGGAAAGAGGAAGGAAAGAAAGTTTCTCTCCCTCTGCCTGCTTTGTTCAGAGGACTGGATGAAGTCAGGGAGTTCTCCCTTTCACTGAGAAACGTGCGGGCTCCTGTTGCCTGGGCGCTCTCTTCTTTGCAAAAGAGTCTGCAGTTCCACGCTTTGAACCGTGGAAAGGCGCCGGGCTCTGCTAAGACTTCCCCCGGCGCTTCGTTTGCCCTGGGCCAAAGCCAGCCTTCACAATAGCTGAATGCTAACACAGCATACTCGTCCCACTTCCAGAACAGCGCTACCGCGAGGCAGTTCTCCGGGGGAAAACGGCCCTTCGCGAAGGGCAGATCTGCCGAGCTCATTGCGGGAAAGCGAAAGCAAAGGACGCTTTTCTCCCTCTAACCGCTTTCGTCAGAGGAACGGGGGAAGTCACAGTGTTCTTTCTCTCACTGAGATACACACAATCTGACGTTGCCTCTGAGCTCCGTTGCTGGCAAAGAACTGAACCTGACATACATTCCTGTGGGGAAACACAGGGCTTTGCTAGGATTTCTCTAGGCAGTGTGATTTCCCTGGGCCTCACTGTAGCAACACTATCTCGCCAGGGCAACACTGCGTGGGATTTCCTCTTCCAAGAGAGCTGCTGCTTTGTAGTTTGTGCTGGGAAACCTTGCTTTGGCAAGTGCGAATTGACTGCATTCAGGCAGAAAGAAAAGAGAATAGCAAGAGGCCTTTTCTCCCCGGCTGCTTTCCCAAGCCCTTCCAGCTCAAACTATGTCGTTGCTCCTCTGGAAGGATCCCTGCACCGCGACGTAGTTTCTCAGAAGAAGCCCTGCGTTTGCAAGAGCAAATGAGGAATTCGTTGCAGGAAAGAGGAAGGATAGAATGTTTCTCTCCCTCTGCCTGCTTTGTTCAGAGGACTGGATGAAGTCAGGGAGTTCTCCCTTTCACTGAGATACGTGCGGGCTGCTGTTGCCTGTGCGCTCTCTTCTTTGCAAAAGAGTCTGCAGTTCCACGCTTTGAACCGAGGAAAGGCGCCGGGCTCTGCTAAGACTTCCCCCGGCGCTTCGTTTGCCCTGGGCCAGAGCGAGCCTTCACAATAGCTGAACGCTAACACTGCATACTCGTTCCACTTCCAGAACAGGTCTACAGCGAGGTAGTTCTCCGGGGGAAAACGGCCCTTCGCGAAGGGCAGATCTGCCGAGCTCATTGCGGGAAAGCGAAAGCAAAGGACACTTTTCTCCCTCTAACCGCTTTCGTCAGAGGAACGGGGGAAGTCACAGTGTTCTTTCTCTCACTGAGATACACACAATCTGACGTTGCCTCTGAGCTCCGTTGCTGGCAAAGAACTGAAACTGACATACATTCCTGTGGGGAAACACAGGGCTTTGCTAGGATTTCTCTAGGCAGTGTGTTTTCCCTGGACCTCACTGCAGCAACACTATCTCGCCAGGGCAACACTGCGTGGGATTTCCTCTGCCAGGAGAGAGCTGCTGCTTTGTAGTTTGTGCTGGGAAACCTTGCTTTGGCAAGTGCGAATTGACTGCATTCAGAGAGAAAGAAAAGAGAATAGCAAGAGGCCTTTTTTCCCCGGCTGCTTTCCCAAGCCCTTCCAGCTAAAACTATGTCGTTGCTCCTCTGGAAGGATTCCTGAACCGCGACGTAGTTTTTCAGAAGAAGCCCTGCGTTTGCAAGAGCAAGGGAGCAATTCGTTGCAGGAAAGAGGAAGGAAAGAAAGTTTCTGTCCCTCTGCCTGCTTTGCTCAGAGGACTGGATGAAGTCAGGGAGTTCTCCCTTTCACTGAGAAACGTGCGGGCTGCTTTTGCCTGTGCGCTCTCTTCTTTGCAAAAGAGTCTGCAGTTTCACGCTTTGAACCGTGGAAAGGCGCCGGGCTCTGCTAAGACTTCCCCCGGCGCTTCGTTTGCCCTGGGCCAAAGCGAGCCTTCACAATAGCTGAACGCTAACACTGCATACTCGTTCCACTTCCAGAACAGGGCTACCGCGAGGCAGTTCTCCGGGGGAAAACGGCCCTTCGCGAAGGGCAGATCTGCCGAGCTCATTGCGGGAAAGCGAAAGCAAAGGACGCTTTTCTCCCTCTAACCGCTTTCGTCAGAGGAACGGGGGAAGTCACAGTGTTCTTTCTCTCACTGAGATACACACAATCTGACGTTGCCTCTGAGCTCCGTTGCTGGCAAAGAACTGAAACTGACATACATTCCTGTGGGGAAACACAGGGCTTTGCTAGAATTTCTCTAGGCAGTGTGATTTCCCTGGGCCTCACTGTAGCAACACTATCTCGCCAGGGCAACACTGCGTGGGATTTCCTCTGCCAGGAGAGAGCTGCTGCTTTGTAGTTTGTGCTGGGAAACCTTGCTTTGGCAAGTGCGAATTGACCGCATTCAGGCAGAAAGAAAAGAGAATAGCAAGAGGCCTTTTCTCCCCGGCTGCTTTCCCAAGCGCTTCCAGCTAAAACTATGTCGTTGCTCCTCTGGAAGGATCTCTGCACCGCGACGTAGTTTCTCAGAAGAAGCCCTGCGTTTGCAAGAGCAAATGAGGAATTCTTTGCAGGAAAGAGGAAGGAAAGAAAGTTTCTCTCCCTCTGTCTGCTTTGCTCAGAGGACTGGATGAAGTCAGGGAGTTCTCCCTTTCACTGAGAAACGTGCGGGCTGCTGTTGCCTGGGCGCTCTCTTCTTTGCAAAAGAGTCTGCAGTTCCATGCTTTGAACCGTGGAAAGGCGCCGGGCTCTGCTAAGACTTCCCCCGGCGCTTCGTTTGCCCTGGGCCAGAGCGAGCCTTCACAATAGCTGAACGCTAACACTGCATACTCGTTCCACTTCCAGAACAGGGCTACCGCGAGGCAGTTCTCCGGGGGAAAACGGCCCTTCGCGAAGGGCAGATCTGCCGAGCTCATTGCGGGAAAGCGAAAGCAAAGGACGCTTTTCTCCCTCTAACCGCTTTCGTCAGAGGAACGGGGGAAGTCACAGTGTTCTTTCTCTCACTGAGATACACACAATCTGACGTTGTCTCTGAGCTCCGTTGCTGGCAAAGAACTGAACCTGACATACATTCCTGTGGGGAAACACAGGGCTTTGCTAGGATTTCTCTAGGCAGTGTGATTTCCCTGGGCCTCACTGTAGCAACACTATCTCGCCAGGGCAACACCGCGTGGGATTTCCTCTTCCAAGAGAGCTGCTGCTTTGTAGTTTGTGCTGGGAAACCTTATTTTGGCAAGTGCGAATTGACCGCATTCAGGCAGAAAGAAAAGAGAACAGCAAGAGGGCTTTTTTCCCCGGCTGCTTTCCCAAGCCCTTCCAGCTCAAACTATGTCGTTGCTCCTCTGGAAGGATCCTTGCACCGCGACGTAGTTTTTCAGAAGAAACCCTGCTTTTGCATGAGCAAATGAGGAATTCGTTGCAGGAAAGAGGAAGGAAAGAAAGTTTCTCTCCCTCTGCCTGCTTTGTTCAGAGGACTGGATGAAGTCAGGGAGTTCTCCCTTTCACTGAGAAACGTGCGGGCTGCTGTTGCCTGGGCGCTCTCTTCTTTGCAAAAGAGTCTGCAGTTCCACGCTTTGAACCGTGGAAAGGCGCCGGGCTCTGCTAAGACTTCCCCCGGCGCTTCGTTTGCCCTGGGCCAAAGCCAGCCTTCACAATAGCTGAATGCTAACACAGCATACTCGTCCCACTTCCAGAACAGCGCTACCGCGAGGCAGTTCTCCGGGGGAAAACGGCCCTTCGCGAAGGGCAGATCTGCCGAGCTCATTGCGGGAAAGCGAAAGCAAAGGACGCTTTTCTCCCTCTAACCGCTTTCGTCAGAGGAACGGGGGAAGTCACAGTGTTCTTTCTCTCACTGAGATACACACAATCTGACGTTGCCTCTGAGCTCCGTTGCTGGCAAAGAACTGAACCTGACATACATTCCTGTGGGGAAACACAGGGCTTTGCTAGGATTTCTCTAGGCAGTGTGATTTCCCTGGGCCTCACTGTAGCAACACTATCTCGCCAGGGCAACACTGCGTGGGATTTCCTCTTCCAAGAGAGCTGCTGCTTTGTAGTTTGTGCTGGGAAACCTTGCTTTGGCAAGTGCGAATTGACTGCATTCAGGCAGAAAGAAAAGAGAATAGCAAGAGGCCTTTTCTCCCCGGCTGCTTTCCCAAGCCCTTCCAGCTCAAACTATGTCGTTGCTCCTCTGGAAGGATCCCTGCACCGCGACGTAGTTTCTCAGAAGAAGCCCTGCGTTTGCAAGAGCAAATGAGGAATTCGTTGCAGGAAAGAGGAAGGATAGAATGTTTCTCTCCCTCTGCCTGCTTTGTTCAGAGGACTGGATGAAGTCAGGGAGTTCTCCCTTTCACTGAGATACGTGCGGGCTGCTGTTGCCTGTGCGCTCTCTTCTTTGCAAAAGAGTCTGCAGTTCCACGCTTTGAACCGAGGAAAGGCGCCGGGCTCTGCTAAGACTTCCCCCGGCGCTTCGTTTGCCCTGGGCCAGAGCGAGCCTTCACAATAGCTGAACGCTAACACTGCATACTCGTTCCACTTCCAGAACAGGTCTACAGCGAGGTAGTTCTCCGGGGGAAAACGGCCCTTCGCGAAGGGCAGATCTGCCGAGCTCATTGCGGGAAAGCGAAAGCAAAGGACACTTTTCTCCCTCTAACCGCTTTCGTCAGAGGAACGGGGGAAGTCACAGTGTTCTTTCTCTCACTGAGATACACACAATCTGACGTTGCCTCTGAGCTCCGTTGCTGGCAAAGAACTGAAACTGACATACATTCCTGTGGGGAAACACAGGGCTTTGCTAGGATTTCTCTAGGCAGTGTGTTTTCCCTGGACCTCACTGCAGCAACACTATCTCGCCAGGGCAACACTGCGTGGGATTTCCTCTGCCAGGAGAGAGCTGCTGCTTTGTAGTTTGTGCTGGGAAACCTTGCTTTGGCAAGTGCGAATTGACTGCATTCAGAGAGAAAGAAAAGAGAATAGCAAGAGGCCTTTTTTCCCCGGCTGCTTTCCCAAGCCCTTCCAGCTAAAACTATGTCGTTGCTCCTCTGGAAGGATTCCTGAACCGCGACGTAGTTTTTCAGAAGAAGCCCTGCGTTTGCAAGAGCAAGGGAGCAATTCGTTGCAGGAAAGAGGAAGGAAAGAAAGTTTCTGTCCCTCTGCCTGCTTTGCTCAGAGGACTGGATGAAGTCAGGGAGTTCTCCCTTTCACTGAGAAACGTGCGGGCTGCTTTTGCCTGTGCGCTCTCTTCTTTGCAAAAGAGTCTGCAGTTTCACGCTTTGAACCGTGGAAAGGCGCCGGGCTCTGCTAAGACTTCCCCCGGCGCTTCGTTTGCCCTGGGCCAAAGCGAGCCTTCACAATAGCTGAACGCTAACACTGCATACTCGTTCCACTTCCAGAACAGGGCTACCGCGAGGCAGTTCTCCGGGGGAAAACGGCCCTTCGCGAAGGGCAGATCTGCCGAGCTCATTGCGGGAAAGCGAAAGCAAAGGACGCTTTTCTCCCTCTAACCGCTTTCGTCAGAGGAACGGGGGAAGTCACAGTGTTCTTTCTCTCACTGAGATACACACAATCTGACGTTGCCTCTGAGCTCCGTTGCTGGCAAAGAACTGAAACTGACATACATTCCTGTGGGGAAACACAGGGCTTTGCTAGAATTTCTCTAGGCAGTGTGATTTCCCTGGGCCTCACTGTAGCAACACTATCTCGCCAGGGCAACACTGCGTGGGATTTCCTCTGCCAGGAGAGAGCTGCTGCTTTGTAGTTTGTGCTGGGAAACCTTGCTTTGGCAAGTGCGAATTGACCGCATTCAGGCAGAAAGAAAAGAGAATAGCAAGAGGCCTTTTCTCCCCGGCTGCTTTCCCAAGCGCTTCCAGCTAAAACTATGTCGTTGCTCCTCTGGAAGGATCTCTGCACCGCGACGTAGTTTCTCAGAAGAAGCCCTGCGTTTGCAAGAGCAAATGAGGAATTCTTTGCAGGAAAGAGGAAGGAAAGAAAGTTTCTCTCCCTCTGTCTGCTTTGCTCAGAGGACTGGATGAAGTCAGGGAGTTCTCCCTTTCACTGAGAAACGTGCGGGCTGCTGTTGCCTGGGCGCTCTCTTCTTTGCAAAAGAGTCTGCAGTTCCATGCTTTGAACCGTGGAAAGGCGCCGGGCTCTGCTAAGACTTCCCCCGGCGCTTCGTTTGCCCTGGGCCAGAGCGAGCCTTCACAATAGCTGAACGCTAACACTGCATACTCGTTCCACTTCCAGAACAGGGCTACCGCGAGGCAGTTCTCCGGGGGAAAACGGCCCTTCGCGAAGGGCAGATCTGCCGAGCTCATTGCGGGAAAGCGAAAGCAAAGGACGCTTTTCTCCCTCTAACCGCTTTCGTCAGAGGAACGGGGGAAGTCACAGTGTTCTTTCTCTCACTGAGATACACACAATCTGACGTTGTCTCTGAGCTCCGTTGCTGGCAAAGAACTGAACCTGACATACATTCCTGTGGGGAAACACAGGGCTTTGCTAGGATTTCTCTAGGCAGTGTGATTTCCCTGGGCCTCACTGTAGCAACACTATCTCGCCAGGGCAACACCGCGTGGGATTTCCTCTTCCAAGAGAGCTGCTGCTTTGTAGTTTGTGCTGGGAAACCTTATTTTGGCAAGTGCGAATTGACCGCATTCAGGCAGAAAGAAAAGAGAACAGCAAGAGGGCTTTTTTCCCCGGCTGCTTTCCCAAGCCCTTCCAGCTCAAACTATGTCGTTGCTCCTCTGGAAGGATCCTTGCACCGCGACGTAGTTTTTCAGAAGAAACCCTGCTTTTGCATGAGCAAATGAGGAATTCGTTGCAGGAAAGAGGAAGGAAAGAAAGTTTCTCTCCCTCTGCCTGCTTTGTTCAGAGGACTGGATGAAGTCAGGGAGTTCTCCCTTTCACTGAGAAACGTGCGGGCTGCTGTTGCCTGGGCGCTCTCTTCTTTGCAAAAGAGTCTGCAGTTCCACGCTTTGAACCGTGGAAAGGCGCCGGGCTCTGCTAAGACTTCCCCCGGCGCTTCGTTTGTCCTGGGCCAAAGCCAGCCTTCACAATAGCTGAATGCTAACACAGCATACTCGTTCCACTTCCAGAACAGCGCTACCGCGAGGCAGTTCTCCGGGGGAAAACGGCCCTTCGCGAAGGGCAGATCTGCCGAGCTCATTGCGGGAAAGCGAAAGCAAAGGACGCTTTTCTCCCTCTAAGCGCTTTCGTCAGAGGAACGGGGGAAGTCACAGTGTTCTTTCTCTCACTGAGATACACACAATCTGACGTTGCCTCTGAGCTCCGTTGCTGGCAAAGAACTGAAACTGACATACATTCCTGTGGGGAAACACAGGGCTTTGCTAGGATTTCTCTAGGCAGTGTGATTTCCCTGGTCCTCACTGTAGCAACACTATCTCGCCAGGGCAACACTGCGTGGGATTTCCTCTGCCAGGAGAGAGCTGCTGCTTTGTAGTTTGTGCTGGGAAACCTAGCTTTGGCAAGTGCGAATTGACTGCCTTCAGGCAGAAAGAAAAGAGAACAGCAAGAGGCCTTTTCTCCCCGGCTGCTTTCCAAAGCCCTTCCAGCTCAAACTATGTCGTTTCTCCTCTGGAAGGATCCTTGCACCGCCACGTAGTTTTTCAGAAGAAGCCCTGCGTTTGCAAGAGCAAAGGAGTAATTCGTTGCAGGAAAGAGGAAGGAAAGAAAGTTTCTCTCCCTCTGCCTGCTTTGCTCAGAGGACTGGATGAAGTCAGGGAGTTCTCCCTTTCACTGAGATACGTGCGGGCTGCTGTTGCCTGTGTGCTCTCTTCTTTGCAAAAGAGTCTGCAGTTCCACGCTTTGAACCGTGGAAAGGTGCCGGGCTCTGCTAAGACTTCCCCCGGCGCTTCGTTTGCCCTGGGCCAAAGCCAGCCTTCACAATAGCTGAATGCTAACACAGCATACTCGTTCCACTTCCAGAACAGCGCTACCGCGAGGCAGTTCTCCGGGGGAAAACGGCCCTTCGCGAAGGGCAGATCTGCCGAGCTCATTGCGGGAAAGCGAAAGCAAAGGACGCTTTTCTCCCTCTAACCGCTTTCGTCAGAGGAACGGGGGAAGTCACAGTGTTCTTTCTCTCACTGAGATACACACAATCTGACGTTGCCTCTGAGCTCCGTTGCTGGCAAAGAACTGAACCTGACATACATTCCTGTGGGGAAACACAGGGCTTTGCTAGGATTTCTCTAGGCAGTGTGATTTCCCTGGGCCTCACTGTAGCAACACTATCTCGCCAGGGCAACACTGCGTGGGATTTCCTCTTCCAAGAGAGCTGCTGCTTTGTAGTTTGTGCTGGGAAACCTTATTTTGGCAAGTGCGAATTGACCGCATTCAGGCAGAAAGAAAAGAGAACAGCAAGAGGCGTTTTCTCCCCGGCTGCTTTCCCAAGCCCTTCCAGCTCAAACTATGTCGTTGCTCCTCTGGAAGGATCCTTGCACCGCGACGTAGTTTCTCAGAAGAAGCCCTGCGTTTGCAAGAGCAAAGGAGCAATTCGTTGCAGGAAAGAGGAAGGAAAGAAAGTTTCTCTCCTTCTGCCTGCTTTGCTCAGAGGACTGGATGAAGTCAGGGAGTTCTCCCTTTCACTGAGATACGTGCGGGCTGCTGTTGCCTGTGTGCTCTCTTCTTTGCAAAAGAGTCTGCAGTTCCACGCTTTGAACCGTGGAAAGGCGCCAGGCTCTGCTAAGACTTCCCCCGGCGCTTCGTTTGCCCTGGGCCAAAGCGAGCCTTCACAATAGCTGAACGCTAACACTGCATACTCGTTCCACTTCCAGAACAGGGCTACCGCGAGGCAGTTCTCCGGGGGAAAACGGCCCTTCGCGAAGGGCAGATCTGCCGAGCTCATTGCGGGAAAGCGAAAGCAAAGGACGCTTTTCTCCCTCTAACCGCTTTCGTCAGAGGAACGGGGGAAGTCACAGTGTTCTTTCTCTCACTGAGATACACACAATCTGACGTTGCCTCTAAGCTCCGTTGCTGGGAAATAACTGAAACTGACATACATTCCTGTGGGGAAACACAGGGCTTTGCTAGGATTTCTTTAGGCAGTGTGTTTTCCCTGGGCCTCACTGCAGCAAGACTATCTCGCCAGGGCAACACTGCGTGGGATTTCCTCTGCCAGGAGAGAGCTGCTGCTTTGTAGTTTGTGCTGGGAAACCTTGCTTTGGCAAGTGCGAATTGACTGCATTCAGGCAGAAAGAAAAGAGAATAGCAAGAGGCCTTTTCTCCCCGGCTGCTTTCCCAAGCCCTTCCAGCTCAAACTATGTCGTTGCTCCTCTGGAAGGATCCCTGCACCGCGACGTAGTTTCTCAGAAGAAGCCCTGCGTTTGCAAGAGCAAATGAGGAATTCGTTGCAGGAAAGAGGAAGGATAGAATGTTTCTCTCCCTCTGCCTGCTTTGTTCAGAGGACTGGATGAAGTCAGGGAGTTCTCCCTTTCACTGAGATACGTGCGGGCTGCTGTTGCCTGTGCGCTCTCTTCTTTGCAAAAGAGTCTGCAGTTCCACGCTTTGAACCGAGGAAAGGCGCCGGGCTCTGCTAAGACTTCCCCCGGCGCTTCGTTTGCCCTGGGCCAGAGCGAGCCTTCACAATAGCTGAACGCTAACACTGCATACTCGTTCCACTTCCAGAACAGGTCTACAGCGAGGTAGTTCTCCGGGGGAAAACGGCCCTTCGCGAAGGGCAGATCTGCCGAGCTCATTGCGGGAAAGCGAAAGCAAAGGACACTTTTCTCCCTCTAACCGCTTTCGTCAGAGGAACGGGGGAAGTCACAGTGTTCTTTCTCTCACTGAGATACACACAATCTGACGTTGCCTCTGAGCTCCGTTGCTGGCAAAGAACTGAAACTGACATACATTCCTGTGGGGAAACACAGGGCTTTGCTAGGATTTCTCTAGGCAGTGTGTTTTCCCTGGACCTCACTGCAGCAACACTATCTCGCCAGGGCAACACTGCGTGGGATTTCCTCTGCCAGGAGAGAGCTGCTGCTTTGTAGTTTGTGCTGGGAAACCTTGCTTTGGCAAGTGCGAATTGACTGCATTCAGAGAGAAAGAAAAGAGAATAGCAAGAGGCCTTTTTTCCCCGGCTGCTTTCCCAAGCCCTTCCAGCTAAAACTATGTCGTTGCTCCTCTGGAAGGATTCCTGAACCGCGACGTAGTTTTTCAGAAGAAGCCCTGCGTTTGCAAGAGCAAGGGAGCAATTCGTTGCAGGAAAGAGGAAGGAAAGAAAGTTTCTGTCCCTCTGCCTGCTTTGCTCAGAGGACTGGATGAAGTCAGGGAGTTCTCCCTTTCACTGAGAAACGTGCGGGCTGCTTTTGCCTGTGCGCTCTCTTCTTTGCAAAAGAGTCTGCAGTTTCACGCTTTGAACCGTGGAAAGGCGCCGGGCTCTGCTAAGACTTCCCCTGGCGCTTCGTTTGCCCTGGGCCAAAGCTAGCCTTCACAATAGCTGAACGCTAACACTGCATACTCGTTCCACTTCCAGAACAGGGCTACCGCGAGGCAGTTCTCCGGGGGAAAACGGCCCTTCGCGAAGGGCAGATCTGCCGAGCTCATTGCGGGAAAGCGAAAGCAAAGGACGCTTTTCTCCCTCTAACCGCTTTCGTCAGAGGAACGGGGGAAGTCACAGTGTTCTTTCTCTCACTGAGATACACACAATCTGACGTTGCCTCTGAGCTCCGTTGCTGGCAAAGAACTGAAACTGACATACATTCCTGTGGGGAAACACAGGGCTTTGCTAGAATTTCTCTAGGCCGTGTGATTTCCCTGGGCCTCACTGTAGCAACACTATCTCGCCAGGGCAACACTGCGTGGGATTTCCTCTTCCAAGAGAGCTGCTGCTTTGTAGTTTGTGCTGGGAAACCTTATTTTGGCAAGTGCGAATTGACCGCATTCAGGCAGAAAGAAAAGAGAACAGCAAGAGGCGTTTTCTCCCCGGCTGCTTTCCCAAGCCCTTCCAGCTCAAACTATGTCGTTGCTCCTCTGGAAGGATCCTTGCACCGCGACGTAGTTTTTCAGAAGAAGCCCTGCTTTTGCAAGAGCAAATGAGGAATTCGTTGCAGGAAAGAGGAAGGAAAGAAAGTTTCTCTCCCTCTGCCTGCTTTGCTCAGAGGACTGGATGTAGTCAGGGAGTTCTCCCTTTCACTGAGAAACGTGCGGGCTGCTGTTGCCTGTGCGCTCTCTTCTTTGCAAAAGAGTCTGCAGTTCCACGCTTTGAACCGTGGAAAGGCGCCGGGCTCTGCTAAGACTTCCCCCGGCGCTTCGTTTGCCCTGGGCCAGGGCGAGAATTCACAATAGCTGAACGCTAACACTGCATACTCGTTCCACTTCCAGAACAGGGCTACCGCGAGGCAGTTCTCCGGGGGAAAACGGCCCTTCGCGAAGGGCAGATCTGCCGAGCTCATTGCGGGAAAGCGAAAGCAAAGGACGCTTTTCTCCCTCTAACCGCTTTCGTCAGAGGAACGGGGGAAGTCACAGTGTTCTTTCTCTCACTGAGATACACACAATCTGACGTTGCCTCTGAGCTCCGTTGCTGGCAAAGAACTGAACCTGACATACATTCCTGTGGGGAAACACAGGGCTTTGCTAGGATTTCTCTAGGCAGTGTGATTTCCCTGGGCCTCACTGTAGCAACACTATCTCGCCAGGGCAACACTGCGTGGGATTTCCTCTTCCAAGAGAGCTGCTGCTTTGTAGTTTGTGCTGGGAAACCTTATTTTGGCAAGTGCGAATTGACCGCATTCAGGCAGAAAGAAAAGAGAACAGCAAGAGGCCTTTTTTCCCCGGCTGCTTTCCCAAGCCCTTCCAGCTCAAACTATGTCGTTGCTCCTCTGGAAGGATCCTTGCACCGCGACGTAGTTTTTCAGAAGAAGCCCTGCTTTTGCAAGAGCAAATGAGGAATTCGTTGCAGGAAAGAGGAAGGAAAGAAAGTTTCTCTCCCTCTGCCTGCTTTGTTCAGAGGACTGGATGAAGTCAGGGAGTTCTCCCTTTCACTGAGAAACGTGCGGGCTGCTGTTGCCTGGGCGCTCTCTTCTTTGCAAAAGAGTCTGCAGTTCCACGCTTTGAACCGTGGAAAGGTGCCGGGCTCTGCTAAGACTTCCCCCGGCGCTTCGTTTGCCCTGGGCCAAAGCCAGCCTTCACAATAGCTGAATGCTAACACAGCATACTCGTTCCACTTCCAGAACAGCGCTACCGCGAGGCAGTTCTCCGGGGGAAAACGGCCCTTCGCGAAGGGCAGATCTGCCGAGCTCATTGCGGGAAAGCGAAAGCAAAGGACGCTATTCTCCCTCTAAGCGCTTTCGTCAGAGGAACGGGGGAAGTCACAGTGTTCTTTCTCTCACTGAGATACACACAATCTGACGTTGCCTCTGAGCTCCGTTGCTGGCAAAGAACTGAAACTGACATACATTCCTGTGGGGAAACACAGGGCTTTGCTAGGATTTCTCTAGGCAGTGTGATTTCCCTGGGCCTCACTGTAGCAACACTATCTCGCCAGGGCAACACTGCGTGGGATTTCCTCTTCCAAGAGAGCTGCTGCTTTGTAGTTTGTGCTGGGAAACCTTATTTTGGCAAGTGCGAATTGACCGCATTCAGGCAGAAAGAAAAGAGAACAGCAAGAGGCCTTTTTTCCCCGGCTGCTTTCCCAAGCCCTTCCAGCTCAAACTATGTCGTTGCTCCTCTGGAAGGATCCTTGCACCGCGACGTAGTTTTTCAGAAGAAGCCCTGCTTTTGCAAGAGCAAATGAGGAATTCGTTGCAGGAAAGAGGAAGGAAAGAAAGTTTCTCTCCCTCTGCCTGCTTTGCTCAGAGGACTGGATGTAGTCAGGGAGTTCTCCCTTTCACTGAGAAACGTGCGGGCTGCTGTTGCCTGTGCGCTCTCTTCTTTGCAAAAGAGTCTGCAGTTCCACGCTTTGAACCGTGGAAAGGCGCCGGGCTCTGCTAAGACTTCCCCCGGCGCTTCGTTTGCCCTGGGCCAGGGCGAGCCTTCACAATAGCTGAACGCTAACACTGCATACTCGTTCCACTTCCAGAACAGGGCTACCGCGAGGCAGTTCTCCGGGGGAAAACGGCCCTTCGCGAAGGGCAGATCTGCCGAGCTCCTTGCGGGAAAGCGAAAGCAAAGGACGCTTTTCTCCCTCTAACCGCTTTCGTCAGAGGAACGGGGGAAGTCACAGTGTTCTTTCTCTCACTGAGATACACACTATCTGACGTTGCCTCTGAGCTCCGTTGCTGGCAAAGAACTGAAACTGACATACATTCCTGTGGGGAAACACAGGGCTTTGCTAGGATTTCTCTAGGCAGTGTGATTTCCCTGGGCCTCACTGTAGCAACACTATCTCGCCAGGGCAACACTGCGTGGGATTTCCTCTGCCAGGAGAGAGCTGCTGCTTTGTAGTTTGTGCTGGGAAACCTTATTTTGGCAAGTGCGAATTGACTGCATTCAGGCAGAAAGAAAAGAGAACAGCAAGAGACCTTTTTTCCCCGGCTGCTTTCCCAAGCCCTTCCAGCTCAAACTATGTCGTTGCTCCTCTGGAAGGATCCTTGCACCGCGACGTAGTTTTTCAGAAGAAGCCCTGCTTTTGCAAGAGCAAATGAGGAATTCGTTGCAGGAAAGAGGAAGGAAAGAAAGTTTCTCTCCCTCTGCCTGCTTTGCTCAGAGAACTGGATGAAGTCAGGGAGTTCTCCCTTTCACTGAGAAACGTGCGGGCTGCTGTTGCCTGTGCGCTCTCTTCTTTGAAAAGAGTCTGCAGTTCCACGCTTTGAACCGTGGAAAGGCGCCGGGCTCTGCTAAGACTTCCCCCGGCGCTTCGTTTGCCCTGGGCCAGAGCGAGCCTTCACAATAGCTGAACGCTAACACTGCATACTCGTTCCATTTCCAGAACAGGGCTACCGGGAGGCAGTTCTCCGGGGGAAAACGGCCCTTCGCGAAGGGCAGATCTGCCGAGCTCATTGCGGGAAAGCGAAAGCAAAGGACGCTTTTCTCCCTCTAACCGCTTTCGTCAGAGGAACGGGGGAAGTCACAGTGTTCTTTCTCTCACTGAGATACACACAATCTGACGTTGCCTCTGAGCTCCGTTGCTGGCAAAGATCTGAAACTGACATACATTCCTGTGGGGAAACACAGGGCTTTGCTAGGATTTCTCTAGGCAGTGTGATTTCCCTGGGCCTCACTGTAGCAACACTATCTCGCCAGGGCAACACTGCGTGGGATTTCCTCTGCCAGGAGAGAGCTGCTGCTTTGTAGTTTGTGCTGGGAAACCTTGCTTTGGCAAGTGCGAATTGACTGCATTCAGGCAGAAAGAAAAGAGAACAGCAAGAGGCCTTTTCTCCCCGGCTGCTTTCCAAAGCCCTTCCAGCTCAAACTATGTCGTTTCTCCTCTGGAAGGATCCTTGCACCGCCACGTAGTTTTTCAGAAGAAGCCCTGCGTTTGCAAGAGCAAAGGAGCAATTCGTTGCAGGAAAGAGGAAGGAAAGAAAGTTTCTCTCCCTCTGTCTGCTTTGCTCAGAGGACTGGATGAAGTCAGGGAGTTCTCCCTTTCACTGAGATACGTGCGGGCTGCTGTTGCCTGTGTGCTCTCTTCTTTGCAAAAGAGTCTGCAGTTCCACGCTTTGAACCGTGGAAAGGCGCCAGGCTCTGCTAAGACTTCTCCCGGCGCTTCGTTTGCCCTGGGCCAAAGCGAGCCTTCACAATAGCTGAACGCTAACACTGCATACTCGTTCCACTTCCAGAACAGGGCTACCGCGAGGCAGTTCTCCGGGGGAAAACGGCCCTTCGCGAAGGGCAGATCTGCCGAGCTCATTGCGGGAAAGCGAAAGCAAAGGACGCTTTTCTCCCTCTAACCGCTTTCGTCAGAGGAACGGGGGAAGTCACAGTGTTCTTTCTCTCACTGAGATACACACAATCTGACGTTGCCTCTGAGCTCCGTTGCTGGCAAAGAACTGAAACTGACATACATTCCTGTGGGGAAACACAGGGCTTTGCTAGGATTTCTCTAGGCAGTGTGATTTCCCTGGGCCTCACTGTAGCAACACTATCTCGCCAGGGCAACACTGCGTGGGATTTCCTCTGCCAGGAGAGAGCTGCTGCTTTGTAGTTTGTGCTGGGAAACCTTATTTTGGCAAGTGCGAATTGACCGCATTCAGGCAGAAAGAAAAGAGAACAGCAAGAGGCCTTTTTTCCCCGGCTGCTTTCCCAAGCCCTTCCAGCTCAAACTATGTCGTTTCTCCTCTGGAAGGATCCTTGCACCGCGACGTAGTTTTTCAGAAGAAGCCCTGCTTTTGCAAGAGCAAATGAGGAATTCGTTGCAGGAAAGAGGAAGGAAAGAAAGTTTCTCTCCCTCTGCCTGCTTTGCTCAGAGAACTGGATGAAGTCAGGGAGTTCTCCCTTTCACTGAGAAACGTGCGGGCTGCTGTTGCCTGTGCGCTCTCTTCTTTGCAAAAGAGTCTGCAGTTCCACGCTTTGAACCGTGGAAAGGCGCCGGGCTCTGCTAAGACTTCCCCCGGCGCTTCGTTTGCCCTGGGCCAGAGCGAGCCTTCACAATAGCTGAACGCTAACACTGCATACTCGTTCCACTTCCAGAACAGGGCTACCGCGAGGCAGTTCTCCGGGGGAAAACGGCCCTTCGCGAAGGGCAGATCTGCCGAGCTCATTGCGGGAAAGCGAAAGCAAAGGACGCTTTTCTCCCTCTAACCGCTTTCGTCAGAGGAACGGGGGAAGTCACAGTGTTCTTTCTCTCACTGAGATACACACAATCTGACGTTGCCTCTGAGCTCCGTTGCTGGCAAAGAACTGAACCTGACATACATTCCTGTGGGGAAACACAGGGCTTTGCTAGGATTTCTCTAGGCAGTGTGATTTCCCTGGGCCTCACTGTAGCAACACTATCTCACCAGGGCAACACTGCGTGGGATTTCCTCTTCCAAGAGAGCTGCTGCTTTGTAGTTTGTGCTGGGAAACCTTGCTTTGGCAAGTGCGAATTGACTGCATTCAGGCAGAAAGAAAAGAGAACAGCAAGAGGCCTTTTCTCCCCGGCTGCTTTCCAAAGCCCTTCCAGCTCAAACTATGTCGTTTCTCCTCTGGAAGGATCCTTGCACCGCCACGTAGTTTTTCAGAAGAAGCCCTGCGTTTGCAAGAGCAAAGGAGCAATTCGTTGCAGGAAAGAGGAAGGAAAGAAAGTTTCTCTCCCTCTGCCTGCTTTCCTCAGAGGACTGGATGAAGTCAGGGAGTTCTCCCTTTCACTGAGATACGTGCGGGCTGCTGTTGCCTGTGTGCTCTCTTCTTTGCAAAAGAGTCTGCAGTTCCACGCTTTGAACCGTGGAAAGGTGCCGGGCTCTGCTAAGACTTCCCCCGGCGCTTCGTTTGCCCTGGGCCAGAGCGAGCCTTCACAATAGCTGAACGCTAACACTGCATACTCGTTCCACTTCCAGAACAGGGCTAGCGCGAGGCAGTTCTCCGGGGAAAAGGCCCTTCGCGAAGGGCAGATCTGCCGAGCTCATTGCGGGAAAGCGAAAGCAAAAGACGCTTTTCTCCCTCTAACCGCTTTCGTCAGAGGAACGGGGGAAGTCACAGTGTTCTTTCTCTCACTGAGATACACACAATCTGATGTTGCCTCTGAGCTCCGTTGCTGGCAAAGAACTGAAACTGACATCCATTCCTGTGGGGAAACACAGGGCTTTGCTAGGATTTCTCTAGGCAGTGTGATTTCCCTGGGCCTCACTGTAGCAACACTATCTCGCCAGGGCAACACTGCGTGGGATTTCCTCTTCCAAGAGAGCTGCTGCTTTGTAGTTTGTGCTGGGAAACCTTATTTTGGCAAGTGCGAATTGACCGCATTCAGGCAGAAAGAAAAGAGAACAGCAAGAGGCCTTTTTTCCCCGGCTGCTTTCCCAAGCCCTTCCAGCTCAAACTATGTCGTTTCTCCTCTGGAAGGATCCTTGCACCGCGACGTAGTTTTTCAGAAGAAGCCCTGCTTTTGCAAGAGCAAATGAGGAATTCGTTGCAGGAAAGAGGAAGGAAAGAAAGTTTCTCTCCCTCTGCCTGCTTTGCTCAGAGAACTGGATGAAGTCAGGGAGTTCTCCCTTTCACTGAGAAACGTGCGGGCTGCTGTTGCCTGTGCGCTCTCTTCTTTGCAAAAGAGTCTGCAGTTCCACGGTTTGAACCGTGGAAAGGCGCCGGGCTCTGCTAAGACTTCCCCCGGCGCTTCGTTTGCCCTGGGCCAAAGCCAGCCTTCACAATAGCTGAATGCTAACACAGCATACTCGTTACACTTCCAGAACAGGGCTACCGCGAGGCAGTTCTCCGGGGGAAAACGGCCCTTCGCGAAGGGCAGATCTGCCGAGCTCATTGCGGGAAAGCGAAAGCAAAGGACGCTTTTCTCCCTCTAACCGCTTTCGTCAGAGGAACGGGGGAAGTCACAGTGTTCTTTCTCTCACTGAGATACACACAATCTGACGTTGCCTCTGAGCTCCGTTGCTGGCAAAGAACTGAAAGTGACATACATTCCTGTGGGGAAACACAGGGCTTTGCTAGGATTTCTCTAGGCAGTGTGATTTCCCTGGGCCTCACTGTAGCAACACTATCTCGCCAGGGCAACACTGCGTGGGATTTCCTCTGCCAGGAGAGAGCTGCTGCTTTGTAGTTTGTGCTGGGAAACCTTATTTTGGCAAGTGCGAATTGACCGCATTCAGGCAGAAAGAAAAGAGAACAGCAAGAGGCCTTTTTTCCCCGGCTGCTTTCCCAAGCCCTTCCAGCTCAAACTATGTCGTTTCTCCTCTGGAAGGATCCTTGCACCGCGACGTAGTTTTTCAGAAGAAGCCCTGCTTTTGCAAGAGCAAATGAGGAATTCGTTGCAGGAAAGAGGAAGGAAAGAAAGTTTCTCTCCCTCTGCCTGCTTTGCTCAGAGAACTGGATGAAGTCAGGGAGTTCTCCCTTTCACTGAGAAACGTGCGGGCTGCTGTTGCCTGTGCGCTCTCTTCTTTGCAAAAGAGTCTGCAGTTCCATGCTTTGAACCGTGGAAAGGCGCCGGGCTCTGCTAAGACTTCCCCCGGCGCTTCGTTTGCCCTGGGCCAGAGCGAGCCTTCACAATAGCTGAACGCTAACACTGCATACTCGTTCCACTTCCAGAACAGGGCTACCGCGAGGCAGTTCTCCGGGGGAAAACGGCCCTTCGCGAAGGGCAGATCTGCCGAGCTCATTGCGGGAAAGCGAAAGCAAAGGACGCTTTTCTCCCTCTAACCGCTTTCGTCAGAGGAACGGGGGAAGTCACAGTGTTCTTTCTCTCACTGAGATACACACAATCTGACGTTGCCTCTGAGCTCCGTTGCTGGCAAAGAACTGAAACTGACATACATTCCTGTGGGGAAACACAGGGCTTTGCTAGGATTTCTCTAGGCAGTGTGATTTCCCTGGGCCTCACTGTAGCAACACTATCTCGCCAGGGCAACACTGCGTGGGATTTCCTCTGCCAGGAGAGAGCTGCTGCTTTGTAGTTTGTGCTGGGAAACCTTATTTTGGCAAGTGCGAATTGACCGCATTCAGGCAGAAAGAAAAGAGAACAGCAAGAGGCCTTTTTTCCCCGGCTGCTTTCCCAAGCCCTTCCAGCTCAAACTATGTCGTTTCTCCTCTGGAAGGATCCTTGCACCGCGACGTAGTTTTTCAGAAGAAGCCCTGCTTTTGCAAGAGCAAATGAGGAATTCGTTGCAGGAAAGAGGAAGGAAAGAAAGTTTCTCTCCCTCTGCCTGCTTTGCTCAGAGAACTGGATGAAGTCAGGGAGTTCTCCCTTTCACTGAGAAACGTGCGGGCTGCTGTTGCCTGTGCGCTCTCTTCTTTGCAAAAGAGTCTGCAGTTCCACGCTTTGAACCGTGGAAAGGCGCCGGGCTCTGCTAAGACTTCCCCCGGCGCTTCGTTTGCCCTGGGCCAGAGCGAGCCTTCACAATAGCTGAACGCTAACACTGCATACTCGTTCCACTTCCAGAACGGGGCTACCGCGAGGCAGTTCTCCGGGGGAAAACGGCCCTTCGCGAAGGGCAGATCTGCCGAGCTCATTGCGGGAAAGCGAAAGCAAAGGACGCTTTTCTCCCTCTAACCGCTTTCGTCAGAGGAACGGGGGAAGTCACAGTGTTCTTTCTCTCACTGAGATACACACAATCTGACGTTGCCTCTGAGCTCCGTTGCTGGCAAAGAACTGAAACTGACATACATTCCTGTGGGGAAACACAGGGCTTTGCTAGGATTTCTCTAGGCAGTGTGATTTCCCTGGGCCTCACTGTAGCAACACTATCTCGCCAGGGCAACACTGCGTGGGATTTCCTCTGCCAGGAGAGAGCTGCTGCTTTGTAGTTTGTGCTGGGAAACCTTGCTTTGGCAAGTGCGAATTGACTGCATTCAGGCAGAAAGAAAAGAGAACAGCAAGAGGCCTTTTCTCCCCGGCTGCTTTCCAAAGCCCTTCCAGCTCAAACTATGTCGTTTCTCCTCTGGAAGGATCCTTGCACCGCCACGTAGTTTTTCAGAAGAAGCCCTGCGTTTGCAAGAGCAAAGGAGCAATTCGTTGCAGGAAAGAGGAAGGAAAGAAAGTTTCTCTCCCTCTGCCTGCTTTGCTCAGAGGACTGGATGAAGTCAGGGAGTTCTCCCTTTCACTGAGATACGTGCGGGCTGCTGTTGCCTGTGTGCTCTCTTCTTTGCAAAAGAGTCTGCAGTTCCACGCTTTGAACCGTGGAAAGGTGCCGGGCTCTGCTAAGACTTCCCCCGGCGCTTCGTTTGCCCTGGGCCAGAGCGAGCCTTCACAATAGCTGAACGCTAACACTGCATACTCGTTCCACTTCCAGAACAGGGCTAGCGCGAGGCAGTTCTCCGGGGAAAAGGCCCTTCGCGAAGGGCAGATCTGCCGAGCTCATTGCGGGAAAGCGAAAGCAAAAGACGCTTTTCTCCCTCTAACCGCTTTCGTCAGAGGAACGGGGGAAGTCACAGTGTTCTTTCTCTCACTGAGATACACACAATCTGATGTTGCCTCTGAGCTCCGTTGCTGGCAAAGAACTGAAACTGACATCCATTCCTGTGGGGAAACACAGGGCTTTGCTAGGATTTCTCTAGGCAGTGTGATTTCCCTGGGCCTCACTGTAGCAACACTATCTCGCCAGGGCAACACTGCGTGGGATTTCCTCTTCCAAGAGAGCTGCTGCTTTGTAGTTTGTGCTGGGAAACCTTATTTTGGCAAGTGCGAATTGACCGCATTCAGGCAGAAAGAAAAGAGAACAGCAAGAGGCCTTTTTTCCCCGGCTGCTTTCCCAAGCCCTTCCAGCTCAAACTATGTCGTTGCTCCTCTGGAAGGATCCTTGCACCGCGACGTAGTTTTTCAGAAGAAGCCCTGCTTTTGCAAGAGCAAATGAGGAATTCGTTGCAGGAAAGAGGAAGGAAAGAAAGTTTCTCTCCCTCTGCCTGCTTTGCTCAGAGAACTGGATGAAGTCAGGGAGTTCTCCCTTTCACTGAGAAACGTGCGGGCTGCTGTTGCCTGTGCGCTCTCTTCTTTGCAAAAGAGTCTGCAGTTCCACGGTTTGAACCGTGGAAAGGCGCCGGGCTCTGCTAAGACTTCCCCCGGCGCTTCGTTTGCCCTGGGCCAAAGCCAGCCTTCACAATAGCTGAATGCTAACACAGCATACTCGTTACACTTCCAGAACAGGGCTACCGCGAGGCAGTTCTCCGGGGGAAAACGGCCCTTCGCGAAGGGCAGATCTGCCGAGCTCATTGCGGGAAAGCGAAAGCAAAGGACGCTTTTCTCCCTCTAACCGCTTTCGTCAGAGGAACGGGGGAAGTCACAGTGTTCTTTCTCTCACTGAGATACACACAATCTGACGTTGCCTCTGAGCTCCGTTGCTGGCAAAGAACTGAAAGTGACATACATTCCTGTGGGGAAACACAGGGCTTTGCTAGGATTTCTCTAGGCAGTGTGATTTCCCTGGGCCTCACTGTAGCAACACTATCTCGCCAGGGCAACACTGCGTGGGATTTCCTCTGCCAGGAGAGAGCTGCTGCTTTGTAGTTTGTGCTGGGAAACCTTATTTTGGCAAGTGCGAATTGACCGCATTCAGGCAGAAAGAAAAGAGAACAGCAAGAGGCCTTTTTTCCCCGGCTGCTTTCCCAAGCCCTTCCAGCTCAAACTATGTCGTTTCTCCTCTGGAAGGATCCTTGCACCGCGACGTAGTTTTTCAGAAGAAGCCCTGCTTTTGCAAGAGCAAATGAGGAATTCGTTGCAGGAAAGAGGAAGGAAAGAAAGTTTCTCTCCCTCTGCCTGCTTTGCTCAGAGAACTGGATGAAGTCAGGGAGTTCTCCCTTTCACTGAGAAACGTGCGGGCTGCTGTTGCCTGTGCGCTCTCTTCTTTGCAAAAGAGTCTGCAGTTCCATGCTTTGAACCGTGGAAAGGCGCCGGGCTCTGCTAAGACTTCCCCCGGCGCTTCGTTTGCCCTGGGCCAGAGCGAGCCTTCACAATAGCTGAACGCTAACACTGCATACTCGTTCCACTTCCAGAACAGGGCTACCGCGAGGCAGTTCTCCGGGGGAAAACGGCCCTTCGCGAAGGGCAGATCTGCCGAGCTCATTGCGGGAAAGCGAAAGCAAAGGACGCTTTTCTCCCTCTAACCGCTTTCGTCAGAGGAACGGGGGAAGTCACAGTGTTCTTTCTCTCACTGAGATACACACAATCTGACGTTGCCTCTGAGCTCCGTTGCTGGCAAAGAACTGAAACTGACATACATTCCTGTGGGGAAACACAGGGCTTTGCTAGGATTTCTCTAGGCAGTGTGATTTCCCTGGGCCTCACTGTAGCAACACTATCTCGCCAGGGCAACACTGCGTGGGATTTCCTCTGCCAGGAGAGAGCTGCTGCTTTGTAGTTTGTGCTGGGAAACCTTATTTTGGCAAGTGCGAATTGACCGCATTCAGGCAGAAAGAAAAGAGAACAGCAAGAGGCCTTTTTTCCCCGGCTGCTTTCCCAAGCCCTTCCAGCTCAAACTATGTCGTTTCTCCTCTGGAAGGATCCTTGCACCGCGACGTAGTTTTTCAGAAGAAGCCCTGCTTTTGCAAGAGCAAATGAGGAATTCGTTGCAGGAAAGAGGAAGGAAAGAAAGTTTCTCTCCCTCTGCCTGCTTTGCTCAGAGAACTGGATGAAGTCAGGGAGTTCTCCCTTTCACTGAGAAACGTGCGGGCTGCTGTTGCCTGTGCGCTCTCTTCTTTGCAAAAGAGTCTGCAGTTCCACGCTTTGAACCGTGGAAAGGCGCCGGGCTCTGCTAAGACTTCCCCCGGCGCTTCGTTTGCCCTGGGCCAGAGCGAGCCTTCACAATAGCTGAACGCTAACACTGCATACTCGTTCCACTTCCAGAACAGGGCTACCGCGAGGCAGTTCTCCGGGGGAAAACGGCCCTTCGCGAAGGGCAGATCTGCCGAGCTCATTGCGGGAAAGCGAAAGCAAAGGACGCTTTTCTCCCTCTAACCGCTTTCGTCAGAGGAACGGGGGAAGTCACAGTGTTCTTTCTCTCACTGAGATACACACAATCTGACGTTGCCTCTGAGCTCCGTTGCTGGCAAAGAACTGAAACTGACATACATTCCTGTGGGGAAACACAGGGCTTTGCTAGGATTTCTCTAGGCAGTGTGATTTCCCTGGGCCTCACTGTAGCAACACTATCTCGCCAGGGCAACACTGCGTGGGATTTCCTCTGCCAGGAGAGAGCTGCTGCTTTGTAGTTTGTGCTGGGAAACCTTGCTTTGGCAAGTGCGAATTGACTGCATTCAGGCAGAAAGAAAAGAGAACAGCAAGAGGCCTTTTCTCCCCGGCTGCTTTCCAAAGCCCTTCCAGCTCAAACTATGTCGTTTCTCCTCTGGAAGGATCCTTGCACCGCCACGTAGTTTTTCAGAAGAAGCCCTGCGTTTGCAAGAGCAAAGGAGCAATTCGTTGCAGGAAAGAGGAAGGAAAGAAAGTTTCTCTCCCTCTGCCTGCTTTGCTCAGAGGACTGGATGAAGTCAGGGAGTTCTCCCTTTCACTGAGAAACGTGCGGGCTGCTGTTGCCTGTGTGCTCTCTTCTTTGCAAAAGAGTCTGCAGTTCCACGCTTTGAACCGTGGAAAGGTGCCGGGCTCTGCTAAGACTTCCCCCGGCGCTTCGTTTGCCCTGGGCCAGAGCGAGCCTTCACAATAGCTGAACGCTAACACTGCATACTCGTTCCACTTCCAGAACAGGGCTAGCGCGAGGCAGTTCTCCGGGGAAAAGGCCCTTCGCGAAGGGCAGATCTGCCGAGCTCATTGCGGGAAAGCGAAAGCAAAAGACGCTTTTCTCCCTCTAACCGCTTTCGTCAGAGGAACGGGGGAAGTCACAGTGTTCTTTCTCTCACTGAGATACACACAATCTGATGTTGCCTCTGAGCTCCGTTGCTGGCAAAGAACTGAAACTGACATCCATTCCTGTGGGGAAACACAGGGCTTTGCTAGGATTTCTCTAGGCAGTGTGATTTCCCTGGGCCTCACTGTAGCAACACTATCTCGCCAGGGCAACACTGCGTGGGATTTCCTCTTCCAAGAGAGCTGCTGCTTTGTAGTTTGTGCTGGGAAACCTTATTTTGGCAAGTGCGAATTGACCGCATTCAGGCAGAAAGAAAAGAGAACAGCAAGAGGCCTTTTTTCCCCGGCTGCTTTCCCAAGCCCTTCCAGCTCAAACTATGTCGTTGCTCCTCTGGAAGGATCCTTGCACCGCGACGTAGTTTTTCAGAAGAAGCCCTGCTTTTGCAAGAGCAAATGAGGAATTCGTTGCAGGAAAGAGGAAGGAAAGAAAGTTTCTCTCCCTCTGCCTGCTTTGCTCAGAGAACTGGATGAAGTCAGGGAGTTCTCCCTTTCACTGAGAAACGTGCGGGCTGCTGTTGCCTGTGCGCTCTCTTCTTTGCAAAAGAGTCTGCAGTTCCACGGTTTGAACCGTGGAAAGGCGCCGGGCTCTGCTAAGACTTCCCCCGGCGCTTCGTTTGCCCTGGGCCAAAGCCAGCCTTCACAATAGCTGAACGCTAACACTGCATACTCGTTACACTTCCAGAACAGGGCTACCGCGAGGCAGTTCTCCGGGGGAAAACGGCCCTTCGCGAAGGGCAGATCTGCCGAGCTCATTGCGGGAAAGCGAAAGCAAAGGACGCTTTTCTCCCTCTAACCGCTTTCGTCAGAGGAACGGGGGAAGTCACAGTGTTCTTTCTCTCACTGAGATACACACAATCTGACGTTGCCTCTGAGCTCCGTTGCTGGCAAAGAACTGAAAGTGACATACATTCCTGTGGGGAAACACAGGGCTTTGCTAGGATTTCTCTAGGCAGTGTGATTTCCCTGGGCCTCACTGTAGCAACACTATCTCGCCAGGGCAACACTGCGTGGGATTTCCTCTGCCAGGAGAGAGCTGCTGCTTTGTAGTTTGTGCTGGGAAACCTTATTTTGGCAAGTGCGAATTGACCGCATTCAGGCAGAAAGAAAAGAGAACAGCAAGAGGCCTTTTTTCCCCGGCTGCTTTCCCAAGCCCTTCCAGCTCAAACTATGTCGTTTCTCCTCTGGAAGGATCCTTGCACCGCGACGTAGTTTTTCAGAAGAAGCCCTGCTTTTGCAAGAGCAAATGAGGAATTCGTTGCAGGAAAGAGGAAGGAAAGAAAGTTTCTCTCCCTCTGCCTGCTTTGCTCAGAGAACTGGATGAAGTCAGGGAGTTCTCCCTTTCACTGAGAAACGTGCGGGCTGCTGTTGCCTGTGCGCTCTCTTCTTTGCAAAAGAGTCTGCAGTTCCATGCTTTGAACCGTGGAAAGGCGCCGGGCTCTGCTAAGACTTCCCCCGGCGCTTCGTTTGCCCTGGGCCAGAGCGAGCCTTCACAATAGCTGAACGCTAACACTGCATACTCGTTCCACTTCCAGAACAGGGCTACCGCGAGGCAGTTCTCCGGGGGAAAACGGCCCTTCGCGAAGGGCAGATCTGCCGAGCTCATTGCGGGAAAGCGAAAGCAAAGGACGCTTTTCTCCCTCTAACCGCTTTCGTCAGAGGAACGGGGGAAGTCACAGTGTTCTTTCTCTCACTGAGATACACACAATCTGACGTTGCCTCTGAGCTCCGTTGCTGGCAAAGAACTGAACCTGACATACATTCCTGTGGGGAAACACAGGGCTTTGCTAGGATTTCTCTAGGCAGTGTGATTTCCCTGGGCCTCACTGTAGCAACACTATCTCGCCAGGGCAACACTGCGTGGGATTTCCTCTTCCAAGAGAGTTGCTGCTTTGTAGTTTGTGCTGGGAAACCTTATTTTGGCAAGTGCGAATTGACCGCATTCAGGCAGAAAGAAAAGAGAACAGCAAGAGGCCTTTTTTCCCCGGCTGCTTTCCCAAGCCCTTCCAGCTCAAACTATGTCGTTGCTCCTCTGGAAGGATCCTTGCACCGCGACGTAGTTTTTCAGAAGAAGCCCTGCTTTTGCAAGAGCAAATGAGGAATTCGTTGCAGGAAAGAGGAAGGAAAGAAAGTTTCTCTCCCTCTGCCTGCTTTGTTCAGAGGACTGGATGAAGTCAGGGAGTTCTCCCTTTCACTGAGAAACGTGCGGGCTGCTGTTGCCTGGGCGCTCTCTTCTTTGCAAAAGAGTCTGCAGTTCCACGCTTTGAACCGTGGAAAGGCGCCGGGCTCTGCTAAGACTTCCCCCGGCGCTTCGTTTGCCCTGGGCCAAAGCCAGCCTTCACAATAGCTGAATGCTAACACAGCATACTCGTTACACTTCCAGAACAGGGCTACCGCGAGGCAGTTCTCCGGGGGAAAACGGCCCTTCGCGAAGGGCAGATCTGCCGAGCTCTTTGCGGGAAAGCGAAAGCAAAGGACGCTATTCTCCCTCTAAGCGCTTTCGTCAGAGGAACGGGGGAAGTCACAGTGTTCTTTCTCTCACTGAGATACACACAATCTGACGTTGCCTCTGAGCTCCGTTGCTGGCAAAGAACTGAAACTGACATACATTCCTGTGGGGAAACACAGGGCTTTGCTAGGATTTCTCTAGGCAGTGTGATTTCCCTGGGCCTCACTGTAGCAACACTATCTCGCCAGGGCAACACTGCGTGGGATTTCCTCTGCCAGGAGAGAGCTGCTGCTTTGTAGTTTGTGCTGGGAAACCTTGCTTTGGCAAGTGCGAATTGACTGCATTCAGGCAGAAAGAAAAGAGAACAGCAAGAGGCCTTTTCTCCCCGGCTGCTTTCCAAAGCCCTTCCAGCTCAAACTATGTCGTTTCTCCTCTGGAAGGATCCTTGCACCGCCACGTAGTTTTTCAGAAGAAGCCCTGCGTTTGCAAGAGCAAAGGAGCAATTCGTTGCAGGAAAGAGGAAGGAAAGAAAGTTTCTCTCCCTCTGCCTGCTTTGCTCAGAGGACTGGATGAAGTCAGGGAGTTCTCCCTTTCACTGAGATACGTGCGGGCTGCTGTTGCCTGTGTGCTCTCTTCTTTGCAAAAGAGTCTGCAGTTCCACGCTTTGAACCGTGGAAAGGTGCCGGGCTCTGCTAAGACTTCCCCCGGCGCTTCGTTTGCCCTGGGCCAGAGCGAGCCTTCACAATAGCTGAACGCTAACACTGCATACTCGTTCCACTTCCAGAACAGGGCTAGCGCGAGGCAGTTCTCCGGGGAAAAGGCCCTTCGCGAAGGGCAGATCTGCCGAGCTCATTGCGGGAAAGCGAAAGCAAAAGACGCTTTTCTCCCTCTAACCGCTTTCGTCAGAGGAACGGGGGAAGTCACAGTGTTCTTTCTCTCACTGAGATACACACAATCTGATGTTGCCTCTGAGCTCCGTTGCTGGCAAAGAACTGAAACTGACATCCATTCCTGTGGGGAAACACAGGGCTTTGCTAGGATTTCTCTAGGCAGTGTGATTTCCCTGGGCCTCTGTGTAGCAACACTATCTCGCCAGGGCAACACTGCGTGGGATTTCCTCTTCCAAGAGAGCTGCTGCTTTGTAGTTTGTGCTGGGAAACCTTATTTTGGCAAGTGCGAATTGACCGCATTCAGGCAGAAAGAAAAGAGAACAGCAAGAGGCCTTTTTTCCCTGGCTGCTTTCCCAAGCCCTTCCAGCTCAAACTATGTCGTTGCTCCTCTGGAAGGATCCTTGCACCGCGACGTAGTTTTTCAGAAGAAGCCCTGCTTTTGCAAGAGCAAATGAGGAATTCGTTGCAGGAAAGAGGAAGGAAAGAAAGTTTCTCTCCCTCTGCCTGCTTTGCTCAGAGAACTGGATGAAGTCAGGGAGTTCTCCCTTTCACTGAGAAACGTGCGGGCTGCTGTTGCCTGTGCGCTCTCTTCTTTGCAAAAGAGTCTGCAGTTCCACGCTTTGAACCGTAGAAAGGCGCCGGGCTCTGCTAAGACTTCCCCCGGCGCTTCGTTTGCCCTGGGCCAAAGCCAGCCTTCACAATAGCTGAATGCTAACACAGCATACTCGTTACACTTCCAGAACAGGGCTACCGCGAGGCAGTTCTCCGGGGGAAAACGGCCCTTCGCGAAGGGCAGATCTGCCGAGGTCATTGCGGGAAAGCGAAAGCAAAGGACGCTTTTCTCCCTCTAACCGCTTTCGTCAGAGGAACGGGGGAAGTCACAGTGTTCTTTCTCTCACTGAGATACACACAATCTGACGTTGCCTCTGAGCTCCGTTGCTGGCAAAGAACTGAAAGTGACATACATTCCTGTGGGGAAACACAGGGCTTTGCTAGGATTTCTCTAGGCAGTGTGATTTCCCTGGGCCTCACTGTAGCAACACTATCTCGCCAGGGCAACACTGCGTGGGATTTCCTCTGCCAGGAGAGAGCTGCTGCTTTGTAGTTTGTGCTGGGAAACCTTATTTTGGCAAGTGCGAATTGACCGCATTCAGGCAGAAAGAAAAGAGAACAGCAAGAGGCCTTTTTTCCCCGGCTGCTTTCCCAAGCCCTTCCAGCTCAAACTATGTCGTTTCTCCTCTGGAAGGATCCTTGCACCGCGACGTAGTTTTTCAGAAGAAGCCCTGCTTTTGCAAGAGCAAATGAGGAATTCGTTGCAGGAAAGAGGAAGGAAAGAAAGTTTCTCTCCCTCTGCCTGCTTTGCTCAGAGAACTGGATGAAGTCAGGGAGTTCTCCCTTTCACTGAGAAACGTGCGGGCTGCTGTTGCCTGTGCGCTCTCTTCTTTGCAAAAGAGTCTGCAGTTCCATGCTTTGAACCGTGGAAAGGCGCCGGGCTCTGCTAAGACTTCCCCCGGCGCTTCGTTTGCCCTGGGCCAGAGCGAGCCTTCACAATAGCTGAACGCTAACACTGCATACTCGTTCCACTTCCAGAACAGGGCTACCGCGAGGCAGTTCTCCGGGGGAAAACGGCCCTTCGCGAAGGGCAGATCTGCCGAGCTCATTGCGGGAAAGCGAAAGCAAAGGACGCTTTTCTCCCTCTAACCGCTTTCGTCAGAGGAACGGGGGAAGTCACAGTGTTCTTTCTCTCACTGAGATACACACAATCTGACGTTGCCTCTGAGCTCCGTTGCTGGCAAAGAACTGAACCTGACATACATTCCTGTGGGGAAACACAGGGCTTTGCTAGGATTTCTCTAGGCAGTGTGATTTCCCTGGGCCTCACTGTAGCAACACTATCTCGCCAGGGCAACACTGCGTGGGATTTCCTCTTCCAAGAGAGCTGCTGCTTTGTAGTTTGTGCTGGGAAACCTTATTTTGGCAAGTGCGAATTGACCGCATTCAGGCAGAAAGAAAAGAGAACAGCAAGAGGCCTTTTTTCCCCGGCTGCTTTCCCAAGCCCTTCCAGCTCAAACTATGTCGTTGCTCCTCTGGAAGGATCCTTGCACCGCGACGTAGTTTTTCAGAAGAAGCCCTGCTTTTGCAAGAGCAAATGAGGAATTCGTTGCAGGAAAGAGGAAGGAAAGAAAGTTTCTCTCCCTCTGCCTGCTTTGCTCAGAGAACTGGATGAAGTCAGGGAGTTCTCCCTTTCACTGAGAAACGTGCGGGCTGCTGTTGCCTGGGCGCTCTCTTCTTTGCAAAAGAGTCTGCAGTTCCACGCTTTGAACCGTGGAAAGGCGCCGGGCTCTGCTAAGACTTCCCCCGGCGCTTCGTTTGCCCTGGGCCAAAGCCAGCCTTCACAATAGCTGAATGCTAACACAGCATACTCGTTCCACTTCCAGAACAGCGCTACCGCGAGGCAGTTCTCCGGGGGAAAACGGCCCTTCGCGAAGGGCAGATCTGCCGAGCTCATTGCGGGAAAGCGAAAGCAAAGGACGCTATTCTCCCTCTAAGCGCTTTCGTCAGAGGAACGGGGGAAGTCACAGTGTTCTTTCTCTCACTGAGATACACACAATCTGACGTTGCCTCTGAGCTCCGTTGCTGGCAAAGAACTGAAACTGACATACATTCCTGTGGGGAAACACAGGGCTTTGCTAGGATTTCTCTAGGCAGTGTGATTTCCCTGGGCCTCACTGTAGCAACACTATCTCGCCAGGGCAACACTGCGTGGGATTTCCTCTGCCAGGAGAGAGCTGCTGCTTTGTAGTTTGTGCTGGGAAACCTTGCTTTGGCAAGTGCGAATTGACTGCATTCAGGCAGAAAGAAAAGAGAACAGCAAGAGGCCTTTTCTCCCCGGCTGCTTTCCAAAGCCCTTCCAGCTCAAACTATGTCGTTTCTCCTCTGGAAGGATCCTTGCACCGCCACGTAGTTTTTCAGAAGAAGCCCTGCGTTTGCAAGAGCAAAGGAGCAATTCGTTGCAGGAAAGAGGAAGGAAAGAAAGTTTCTCTCCCTCTGCCTGCTTTGCTCAGAGAACTGGATGAAGTCAGGGAGTTCTCCCTTTCACTGAGAAACGTGCGGGCTGCTGTTGCCTGTGCGCTCTCTTCTTTGCAAAAGAGTCTGCAGTTCCACGCTTTGAACCGTGGAAAGGCGCCGGGCTCTGCTAAGACTTCCCCCGGCGCTTCGTTTGCCCTGGGCCAGAGCGAGCCTTCACAATAGCTGAACGCTAACACTGCATACTCGTTCCACTTCCAGAACGGGGCTACCGCGAGGCAGTTCTCCGGGGGAAAACGGCCCTTCGCGAAGGGCAGATCTGCCGAGCTCATTGCGGGAAAGCGAAAGCAAAGGACGCTTTTCTCCCTCTAACCGCTTTCGTCAGAGGAACGGGGGAAGTCACAGTGTTCTTTCTCTCACTGAGATACACACAATCTGACGTTGCCTCTGAGCTCCGTTGCTGGCAAAGAACTGAAACTGACATACATTCCTGTGGGGAAACACAGGGCTTTGCTAGGATTTCTCTAGGCAGTGTGATTTCCCTGGGCCTCACTGTAGCAACACTATCTCGCCAGGGCAACACTGCGTGGGATTTCCTCTTCCAAGAGAGCTGCTGCTTTGTAGTTTGTGCTGGGAAACCTTATTTTGGCAAGTGCGAATTGACCGCATTCAGGCAGAAAGAAAAGAGAACAGCAAGAGGCCTTTTTTCCCCGGCTGCTTTCCCAAGCCCTTCCAGCTCAAACTATGTCGTTGCTCCTCTGGAAGGATCCTTGCACCGCGACGTAGTTTTTCAGAAGAAGCCCTGCTTTTGCAAGAGCAAATGAGGAATTCGTTGCAGGAAAGAGGAAGGAAAGAAAGTTTCTCTCCCTCTGCCTGCTTTGTTCAGAGGACTGGATGAAGTCAGGGAGTTCTCCCTTTCACTGAGAAACGTGCGGGCTGCTGTTGCCTGGGCGCTCTCTTCTTTGCAAAAGAGTCTGCAGTTCCACGCTTTGAACCGTGGAAAGGCGCCGGGCTCTGCTAAGACTTCCCCCGGCGCTTCGTTTGCCCTGGGCCAAAGCCAGCCTTCACAATAGCTGAATGCTAACACAGCATACTCGTTCCACTTCCAGAACAGCGCTACCGCGAGGCAGTTCTCCGGGGGAAAACGGCCCTTCGCGAAGGGCAGATCTGCCGAGCTCATTGCGGGAAAGCGAAAGCAAAGGACGCTTTTCTCCCTCTAAGCGCTTTCGTCAGAGGAACGGGGGAAGTCACAGTGTTCTTTCTCTCACTGAGATACACACAATCTGACGTTGCCTCTGAGCTCCGTTGCTGGCAAAGAACTGAAACTGACATACATTCCTGTGGGGAAACACAGGGCTTTGCTAGGATTTCTCTAGGCAGTGTGATTTCCCTGGGCCTCACTGTAGCAACACTATCTCGCCAGGGCAACACTGCGTGGGATTTCCTCTGCCAGGAGAGAGCTGCTGCTTTGTAGTTTGTGCTGGGAAACCTTGCTTTGGCAAGTGCGAATTGACTGCATTCAGGCAGAAAGAAAAGAGAACAGCAAGAGGCCTTTTCTCCCCGGCTGCTTTCCAAAGCCCTTCCAGCTCAAACTATGTCGTTTCTCCTCTGGAAGGATCCTTGCACCGCCACGTAGTTTTTCAGAAGAAGCCCTGCGTTTGCAAGAGCAAAGGAGCAATTCGTTGCAGGAAAGAGGAAGGAAAGAAAGTTTCTCTCCCTCTGCCTGCTTTGCTCAGAGGACTGGATGAAGTCAGGGAGTTCTCCCTTTCACTGAGATACGTGCGGGCTGCTGTTGCCTGTGTGCTCTCTTCTTTGCAAAAGAGTCTGCAGTTCCACGCTTTGAACCGTGGAAAGGTGCCGGGCTCTGCTAAGACTTCCCCCGGCGCTTCGTTTGCCCTGGGCCAGAGCGAGCCTTCACAATAGCTGAACGCTAACACTGCATACTCGTTCCACTTCCAGAACAGGGCTAGCGCGAGGCAGTTCTCCGGGGAAAAGGCCCTTCGCGAAGGGCAGATCTGCCGAGCTCATTGCGGGAAAGCGAAAGCAAAAGACGCTTTTCTCCCTCTAACCGCTTTCGTCAGAGGAACGGGGGAAGTCACAGTGTTCTTTCTCTCACTGAGATACACACAATCTGATGTTGCCTCTGAGCTCCGTTGCTGGCAAAGAACTGAAACTGACATCCATTCCTGTGGGGAAACACAGGGCTTTGCTAGGATTTCTCTAGGCAGTGTGATTTCCCTGGGCCTCTGTGTAGCAACACTATCTCGCCAGGGCAACACTGCGTGGGATTTCCTCTTCCAAGAGAGCTGCTGCTTTGTAGTTTGTGCTGGGAAACCTTATTTTGGCAAGTGCGAATTGACCGCATTCAGGCAGAAAGAAAAGAGAACAGCAAGAGGCCTTTTTTCCCTGGCTGCTTTCCCAAGCCCTTCCAGCTCAAACTATGTCGTTGCTCCTCTGGAAGGATCCTTGCACCGCGACGTAGTTTTTCAGAAGAAGCCCTGCTTTTGCAAGAGCAAATGAGGAATTCGTTGCAGGAAAGAGGAAGGAAAGAAAGTTTCTCTCCCTCTGCCTGCTTTGCTCAGAGAACTGGATGAAGTCAGGGAGTTCTCCCTTTCACTGAGAAACGTGCGGGCTGCTGTTGCCTGTGCGCTCTCTTCTTTGCAAAAGAGTCTGCAGTTCCACGCTTTGAACCGTGGAAAGGCGCCGGGCTCTGCTAAGACTTCCCCCGGCGCTTCGTTTGCCCTGGGCCAGAGCGAGCCTTCACAATAGCTGAACGCTAACACTGCATACTCGTTCCACTTCCAGAACGGGGCTACCGCGAGGCAGTTCTCCGGGGGAAAACGGCCCTTCGCGAAGGGCAGATCTGCCGAGCTCATTGCGGGAAAGCGAAAGCAAAGGACGCTTTTCTCCCTCTAACCGCTTTCGTCAGAGGAACGGGGGAAGTCACAGTGTTCTTTCTCTCACTGAGATACACACAATCTGACGTTGCCTCTGAGCTCCGTTGCTGGCAAAGAACTGAAACTGACATACATTCCTGTGGGGAAACACAGGGCTTTGCTAGGATTTCTCTAGGCAGTGTGATTTCCCTGGGCCTCACTGTAGCAACACTATCTCGCCAGGGCAACACTGCGTGGGATTTCCTCTGCCAGGAGAGAGCTGCTGCTTTGTAGTTTGTGCTGGGAAACCTTATTTTGGCAAGTGCGAATTGACCGCATTCAGGCAGAAAGAAAAGAGAACAGCAAGAGGCCTTTTTTCCCCGGCTGCTTTCCCAAGCCCTTCCAGCTCAAACTATGTCGTTTCTCCTCTGGAAGGATCCTTGCACCGCGACGTAGTTTTTCAGAAGAAGCCCTGCTTTTGCAAGAGCAAATGAGGAATTCGTTGCAGGAAAGAGGAAGGAAAGAAAGTTTCTCTCCCTCTGCCTGCTTTGCTCAGAGAACTGGATGAAGTCAGGGAGTTCTCCCTTTCACTGAGAAACGTGCGGGCTGCTGTTGCCTGTGCGCTCTCTTCTTTGCAAAAGAGTCTGCAGTTCCATGCTTTGAACCGTGGAAAGGCGCCGGGCTCTGCTAAGACTTCCCCCGGCGCTTCGTTTGCCCTGGGCCAGAGCGAGCCTTCACAATAGCTGAACGCTAACACTGCATACTCGTTCCACTTCCAGAACAGGGCTACCGCGAGGCAGTTCTCCGGGGGAAAACGGCCCTTCGCGAAGGGCAGATCTGCCGAGCTCATTGCGGGAAAGCGAAAGCAAAGGACGCTTTTCTCCCTCTAACCGCTTTCGTCAGAGGAACGGGGGAAGTCACAGTGTTCTTTCTCTCACTGAGATACACACAATCTGACGTTGCCTCTGAGCTCCGTTGCTGGCAAAGAACTGAACCTGACATACATTCCTGTGGGGAAACACAGGGCTTTGCTAGGATTTCTCTAGGCAGTGTGATTTCCCTGGGCCTCACTGTAGCAACACTATCTCGCCAGGGCAACACTGCGTGGGATTTCCTCTTCCAAGAGAGCTGCTGCTTTGTAGTTTGTGCTGGGAAACCTTATTTTGGCAAGTGCGAATTGACCGCATTCAGGCAGAAAGAAAAGAGAACAGCAAGAGGCCTTTTTTCCCCGGCTGCTTTCCCAAGCCCTTCCAGCTCAAACTATGTCGTTGCTCCTCTGGAAGGATCCTTGCACCGCGACGTAGTTTTTCAGAAGAAGCCCTGCTTTTGCAAGAGCAAATGAGGAATTCGTTGCAGGAAAGAGGAAGGAAAGAAAGTTTCTCTCCCTCTGCCTGCTTTGTTCAGAGGACTGGATGAAGTCAGGGAGTTCTCCCTTTCACTGAGAAACGTGCGGGCTGCTGTTGCCTGGGCGCTCTCTTCTTTGCAAAAGAGTCTGCAGTTCCACGCTTTGAACCGTGGAAAGGCGCCGGGCTCTGCTAAGACTTCCCCCGGCGCTTCGTTTGCCCTGGGCCAAAGCCAGCCTTCACAATAGCTGAATGCTAACACAGCATACTCGTTCCACTTCCAGAACAGCGCTACCGCGAGGCAGTTCTCCGGGGGAAAACGGCCCTTCGCGAAGGGCAGATCTGCCGAGCTCATTGCGGGAAAGCGAAAGCAAAGGACGCTTTTCTCCCTCTAAGCGCTTTCGTCAGAGGAACGGGGGAAGTCACAGTGTTCTTTCTCTCACTGAGATACACACAATCTGACGTTGCCTCTGAGCTCCGTTGCTGGCAAAGAACTGAAACTGACATACATTCCTGTGGGGAAACACAGGGCTTTGCTAGGATTTCTCTAGGCAGTGTGATTTCCCTGGGCCTCACTGTAGCAACACTATCTCGCCAGGGCAACACTGCGTGGGATTTCCTCTGCCAGGAGAGAGCTGCTGCTTTGTAGTTTGTGCTGGGAAACCTTGCTTTGGCAAGTGCGAATTGACTGCATTCAGGCAGAAAGAAAAGAGAACAGCAAGAGGCCTTTTCTCCCCGGCTGCTTTCCAAAGCCCTTCCAGCTCAAACTATGTCGTTTCTCCTCTGGAAGGATCCTTGCACCGCCACGTAGTTTTTCAGAAGAAGCCCTGCGTTTGCAAGAGCAAAGGAGCAATTCGTTGCAGGAAAGAGGAAGGAAAGAAAGTTTCTCTCCCTCTGCCTGCTTTGCTCAGAGGACTGGATGAAGTCAGGGAGTTCTCCCTTTCACTGAGATACGTGCGGGCTGCTGTTGCCTGTGTGCTCTCTTCTTTGCAAAAGAGTCTGCAGTTCCACGCTTTGAACCGTGGAAAGGTGCCGGGCTCTGCTAAGACTTCCCCCGGCGCTTCGTTTGCCCTGGGCCAGAGCGAGCCTTCACAATAGCTGAACGCTAACACTGCATACTCGTTCCACTTCCAGAACAGGGCTAGCGCGAGGCAGTTCTCCGGGGAAAAGGCCCTTCGCGAAGGGCAGATCTGCCGAGCTCATTGCGGGAAAGCGAAAGCAAAAGACGCTTTTCTCCCTCTAACCGCTTTCGTCAGAGGAACGGGGGAAGTCACAGTGTTCTTTCTCTCACTGAGATACACACAATCTGATGTTGCCTCTGAGCTCCGTTGCTGGCAAAGAACTGAAACTGACATCCATTCCTGTGGGGAAACACAGGGCTTTGCTAGGATTTCTCTAGGCAGTGTGATTTCCCTGGGCCTCTGTGTAGCAACACTATCTCGCCAGGGCAACACTGCGTGGGATTTCCTCTTCCAAGAGAGCTGCTGCTTTGTAGTTTGTGCTGGGAAACCTTATTTTGGCAAGTGCGAATTGACCGCATTCAGGCAGAAAGAAAAGAGAACAGCAAGAGGCCTTTTTTCCCTGGCTGCTTTCCCAAGCCCTTCCAGCTCAAACTATGTCGTTGCTCCTCTGGAAGGATCCTTGCACCGCGACGTAGTTTTTCAGAAGAAGCCCTGCTTTTGCAAGAGCAAATGAGGAATTCGTTGCAGGAAAGAGGAAGGAAAGAAAGTTTCTCTCCCTCTGCCTGCTTTGCTCAGAGAACTGGATGAAGTCAGGGAGTTCTCCCTTTCACTGAGAAACGTGCGGGCTGCTGTTGCCTGTGCGCTCTCTTCTTTGCAAAAGAGTCTGCAGTTCCACGCTTTGAACCGTAGAAAGGCGCCGGGCTCTGCTAAGACTTCCCCCGGCGCTTCGTTTGCCCTGGGCCAAAGCCAGCCTTCACAATAGCTGAATGCTAACACAGCATACTCGTTACACTTCCAGAACAGGGCTACCGCGAGGCAGTTCTCCGGGGGAAAACGGCCCTTCGCGAAGGGCAGATCTGCCGAGCTCATTGCGGGAAAGCGAAAGCAAAGGACGCTTTTCTCCCTCTAACCGCTTTCGTCAGAGGAACGGGGGAAGTCACAGTGTTCTTTCTCTCACTGAGATACACACAATCTGACGTTGCCTCTGAGCTCCGTTGCTGGCAAAGAACTGAAAGTGACATACATTCCTGTGGGGAAACACAGGGCTTTGCTAGGATTTCTCTAGGCAGTGTGATTTCCCTGGGCCTCACTGTAGCAACACTATCTCGCCAGGGCAACACTGCGTGGGATTTCCTCTGCCAGGAGAGAGCTGCTGCTTTGTAGTTTGTGCTGGGAAACCTTATTTTGGCAAGTGCGAATTGACCGCATTCAGGCAGAAAGAAAAGAGAACAGCAAGAGGCCTTTTTTCCCCGGCTGCTTTCCCAAGCCCTTCCAGCTCAAACTATGTCGTTTCTCCTCTGGAAGGATCCTTGCACCGCGACGTAGTTTTTCAGAAGAAGCCCTGCTTTTGCAAGAGCAAATGAGGAATTCGTTGCAGGAAAGAGGAAGGAAAGAAAGTTTCTCTCCCTCTGCCTGCTTTGCTCAGAGAACTGGATGAAGTCAGGGAGTTCTCCCTTTCACTGAGAAACGTGCGGGCTGCTGTTGCCTGTGCGCTCTCTTCTTTGCAAAAGAGTCTGCAGTTCCATGCTTTGAACCGTGGAAAGGCGCCGGGCTCTGCTAAGACTTCCCCCGGCGCTTCGTTTGCCCTGGGCCAGAGCGAGCCTTCACAATAGCTGAACGCTAACACTGCATACTCGTTCCACTTCCAGAACAGGGCTACCGCGAGGCAGTTCTCCGGGGGAAAACGGCCCTTCGCGAAGGGCAGATCTGCCGAGCTCATTGCGGGAAAGCGAAAGCAAAGGACGCTTTTCTCCCTCTAACCGCTTTCGTCAGAGGAACGGGGGAAGTCACAGTGTTCTTTCTCTCACTGAGATACACACAATCTGACGTTGCCTCTGAGCTCCGTTGCTGGCAAAGAACTGAACCTGACATACATTCCTGTGGGGAAACACAGGGCTTTGCTAGGATTTCTCTAGGCAGTGTGATTTCCCTGGGCCTCACTGTAGCAACACTATCTCGCCAGGGCAACACTGCGTGGGATTTCCTCTTCCAAGAGAGCTGCTGCTTTGTAGTTTGTGCTGGGAAACCTTATTTTGGCAAGTGCGAATTGACCGCATTCAGGCAGAAAGAAAAGAGAACAGCAAGAGGCCTTTTTTCCCCGGCTGCTTTCCCAAGCCCTTCCAGCTCAAACTATGTCGTTGCTCCTCTGGAAGGATCCTTGCACCGCGACGTAGTTTTTCAGAAGAAGCCCTGCTTTTGCAAGAGCAAATGAGGAATTCGTTGCAGGAAAGAGGAAGGAAAGAAAGTTTCTCTCCCTCTGCCTGCTTTGTTCAGAGGACTGGATGAAGTCAGGGAGTTCTCCCTTTCACTGAGAAACGTGCGGGCTGCTGTTGCCTGGGCGCTCTCTTCTTTGCAAAAGAGTCTGCAGTTCCACGCTTTGAACCGTGGAAAGGCGCCGGGCTCTGCTAAGACTTCCCCCGGCGCTTCGTTTGCCCTGGGCCAAAGCCAGCCTTCACAATAGCTGAATGCTAACACAGCATACTCGTTCCACTTCCAGAACAGCGCTACCGCGAGGCAGTTCTCCGGGGGAAAACGGCCCTTCGCGAAGGGCAGATCTGCCGAGCTCATTGCGGGAAAGCGAAAGCAAAGGACGCTATTCTCCCTCTAAGCGCTTTCGTCAGAGGAACGGGGGAAGTCACAGTGTTCTTTCTCTCACTGAGATACACACAATCTGACGTTGCCTCTGAGCTCCGTTGCTGGCAAAGAACTGAAACTGACATACATTCCTGTGGGGAAACACAGGGCTTTGCTAGGATTTCTCTAGGCAGTGTGATTTCCCTGGGCCTCACTGTAGCAACACTATCTCGCCAGGGCAACACTGCGTGGGATTTCCTCTGCCAGGAGAGAGCTGCTGCTTTGTAGTTTGTGCTGGGAAACCTTGCTTTGGCAAGTGCGAATTGACTGCCTTCAGGCAGAAAGAAAAGAGAACAGCAAGAGGCCTTTTCTCCCCGGCTGCTTTCCAAAGCCCTTCCAGCTCAAACTATGTCGTTTCTCCTCTGGAAGGATCCTTGCACCGCCACGTAGTTTTTCAGAAGAAGCCCTGCGTTTGCAAGAGCAAAGGAGCAATTCGTTGCAGGAAAGAGGAAGGAAAGAAAGTTTCTCTCCCTCTGCCTGCTTTGCTCAGAGGACTGGATGAAGTCAGGGAGTTCTCCCTTTCACTGAGATACGTGCGGGCTGCTGTTGCCTGTGTGCTCTCTTCTTTGCAAAAGAGTCTGCAGTTCCACGCTTTGAACCGTGGAAAGGTGCCGGGCTCTGCTAAGACTTCCCCCGGCGCTTCGTTTGCCCTGGGCCAGAGCGAGCCTTCACAATAGCTGAACGCTAACACTGCATACTCGTTCCACTTCCAGAACAGGGCTAGCGCGAGGCAGTTCTCCGGGGAAAAGGCCCTTCGCGAAGGGCAGATCTGCCGAGCTCATTGCGGGAAAGCGAAAGCAAAAGACGCTTTTCTCCCTCTAACCGCTTTCGTCAGAGGAACGGGGGAAGTCACAGTGTTCTTTCTCTCACTGAGATACACACAATCTGATGTTGCCTCTGAGCTCCGTTGCTGGCAAAGAACTGAAACTGACATCCATTCCTGTGGGGAAACACAGGGCTTTGCTAGGATTTCTCTAGGCAGTGTGATTTCCCTGGGCCTCTGTGTAGCAACACTATCTCGCCAGGGCAACACTGCGTGGGATTTCCTCTTCCAAGAGAGCTGCTGCTTTGTAGTTTGTGCTGGGAAACCTTATTTTGGCAAGTGCGAATTGACCGCATTCAGGCAGAAAGAAAAGAGAACAGCAAGAGGCCTTTTTTCCCTGGCTGCTTTCCCAAGCCCTTCCAGCTCAAACTATGTCGTTGCTCCTCTGGAAGGATCCTTGCACCGCGACGTAGTTTTTCAGAAGAAGCCCTGCTTTTGCAAGAGCAAATGAGGAATTCGTTGCAGGAAAGAGGAAGGAAAGAAAGTTTCTCTCCCTCTGCCTGCTTTGCTCAGAGAACTGGATGAAGTCAGGGAGTTCTCCCTTTCACTGAGAAACGTGCGGGCTGCTGTTGCCTGTGCGCTCTCTTCTTTGCAAAAGAGTCTGCAGTTCCACGGTTTGAACCGTAGAAAGGCGCCGGGCTCTGCTAAGACTTCCCCCGGCGCTTCGTTTGCCCTGGGCCAAAGCCAGCCTTCACAATAGCTGAATGCTAACACAGCATACTCGTTACACTTCCAGAACAGGGCTACCGCGAGGCAGTTCTCCGGGGGAAAACGGCCCTTCGCGAAGGGCAGATCTGCCGAGCTCATTGCGGGAAAGCGAAAGCAAAGGACGCTTTTCTCCCTCTAACCGCTTTCGTCAGAGGAACGGGGGAAGTCACAGTGTTCTTTCTCTCACTGAGATACACACAATCTGACGTTGCCTCTGAGCTCCGTTGCTGGCAAAGAACTGAAACTGACATACATTCCTGTGGGGAAACACAGGGCTTTGCTAGGATTTCTCTAGGCAGTGTGATTTCCCTGGGCCTCACTGTAGCAACACTATCTCGCCAGGGCAACACTGCGTGGGATTTCCTCTTCCAAGAGAGCTGCTGCTTTGTAGTTTGTGCTGGGAAACCTTATTTTGGCAAGTGCGAATTGACCGCATTCAGGCAGAAAGAAAAGAGAACAGCAAGAGGCCTTTTTTCCCCGGCTGCTTTCCCAAGCCCTTCCAGCTCAAACTATGTCGTTTCTCCTCTGGAAGGATCCTTGCACCGCGACGTAGTTTTTCAGAAGAAGCCCTGCTTTTGCAAGAGCAAATGAGGAATTCGTTGCAGGAAAGAGGAAGGAAAGAAAGTTTCTCTCCCTCTGCCTGCTTTGCTCAGAGAACTGGATGAAGTCAGGGAGTTCTCCCTTTCACTGAGAAACGTGCGGGCTGCTGTTGCCTGTGCGCTCTCTTCTTTGCAAAAGAGTCTGCAGTTCCATGCTTTGAACCGTGGAAAGGCGCCGGGCTCTGCTAAGACTTCCCCCGGCGCTTCGTTTGCCCTGGGCCAGAGCGAGCCTTCACAATAGCTGAACGCTAACACTGCATACTCGTTCCACTTCCAGAACAGGGCTACCGCGAGGCAGTTCTCCGGGGGAAAACGGCCCTTCGCGAAGGGCAGATCTGCCGAGCTCATTGCGGGAAAGCGAAAGCAAAGGACGCTTTTCTCCCTCTAACCGCTTTCGTCAGAGGAACGGGGGAAGTCACAGTGTTCTTTCTCTCACTGAGATACACACAATCTGACGTTGCCTCTGAGCTCCGTTGCTGGCAAAGAACTGAACCTGACATACATTCCTGTGGGGAAACACAGGGCTTTGCTAGGATTTCTCTAGGCAGTGTGATTTCCCTGGGCCTCACTGTAGCAACACTATCTCGCCAGGGCAACACTGCGTGGGATTTCCTCTGCCAGGAGAGAGCTGCTGCTTTGTAGTTTGTGCTGGGAAACCTTGCTTTGGCAAGTGCGAATTGACTGCATTCAGGCAGAAAGAAAAGAGAACAGCAAGAGGCCTTTTCTCCCCGGCTGCTTTCCAAAGCCCTTCCAGCTCAAACTATGTCGTTTCTCCTCTGGAAGGATCCTTGCACCGCCACGTAGTTTTTCAGAAGAAGCCCTGCGTTTGCAAGAGCAAAGGAGCAATTCGTTGCAGGAAAGAGGAAGGAAAGAAAGTTTCTCTCCCTCTGCCTGCTTTGCTCAGAGGACTGGATGAAGTCAGGGAGTTCTCCCTTTCACTGAGATACGTGCGGGCTGCTGTTGCCTGTGTGCTCTCTTCTTTGCAAAAGAGTCTGCAGTTCCACGCTTTGAACCGTGGAAAGGTGCCGGGCTCTGCTAAGACTTCCCCCGGCGCTTCGTTTGCCCTGGGCCAGAGCGAGCCTTCACAATAGCTGAACGCTAACACTGCATACTCGTTCCACTTCCAGAACAGGGCTAGCGCGAGGCAGTTCTCCGGGGAAAAGGCCCTTCGCGAAGGGCAGATCTGCCGAGCTCATTGCGGGAAAGCGAAAGCAAAAGACGCTTTTCTCCCTCTAACCGCTTTCGTCAGAGGAACGGGGGAAGTCACAGTGTTCTTTCTCTCACTGAGATACACACAATCTGATGTTGCCTCTGAGCTCCGTTGCTGGCAAAGAACTGAAACTGACATCCATTCCTGTGGGGAAACACAGGGCTTTTCTAGGATTTCTCTAGGCAGTGTGATTTCCCTGGGCCTCACTGTAGCAACACTATCTCGCCAGGGCAACACTGCGTGGGATTTCCTCTTCCAAGAGAGCTGCTGCTTTGTAGTTTGTGCTGGGAAACCTTATTTTGGCAAGTGCGAATTGACCGCATTCAGGCAGAAAGAAAAGAGAACAGCAAGAGGCCTTTTTTCCCCGGCTGCTTTCCCAAGCCCTTCCAGCTCAAACTATGTCGTTGCTCCTCTGGAAGGATCCTTGCACCGCGACGTAGTTTTTCAGAAGAAGCCCTGCTTTTGCAAGAGCAAATGAGGAATTCGTTGCAGGAAAGAGGAAGGAAAGAAAGTTTCTCTCCCTCTGCCTGCTTTGCTCAGAGGACTGGATGTAGTCAGGGAGTTCTCCCTTTCACTGAGAAACGTGCGGGCTGCTGTTGCCTGTGCGCTCTCTTCTTTGCAAAAGAGTCTGCAGTTCCACGCTTTGAACCGTGGAAAGGCGCCGGGCTCTGCTAAGACTTCCCCCGGCGCTTCGTTTGCCCTGGGCCAGGGCGAGCCTTCACAATAGCTGAACGCTAACACTGCATACTCGTTCCACTTCCAGAACAGGGCTACCGCGAGGCAGTTCTCCGGGGGAAAACGGCCCTTCGCGAAGGGCAGATCTGCCGAGCTCATTGCGGGAAAGCGAAAGCAAAGGACGCTTTTCTCCCTCTAACCGCTTTCGTCAGAGGAACGGGGGAAGTCACAGTGTTCTTTCTCTCACTGAGATACACACTATCTGACGTTGCCTCTGAGCTCCGTTGCTGGCAAAGAACTGAAACTGACATACATTCCTGTGGGGAAACACAGGGCTTTGCTAGGATTTCTCTAGGCAGTGTGATTTCCCTGGGCCTCACTGTAGCAACACTATCTCGCCAGGGCAACACTGCGTGGGATTTCCTCTGCCAGGAGAGAGCTGCTGCTTTGTAGTTTGTGCTGGGAAACCTTATTTTGGCAAGTGCGAATTGACTGCATTCAGGCAGAAAGAAAAGAGAACAGCAAGAGACCTTTTTTCCCCGGCTGCTTTCCCAAGCCCTTCCAGCTCAAACTATGTCGTTGCTCCTCTGGAAGGATCCTTGCACCGCGACGTAGTTTTTCAGAAGAAGCCCTGCTTTTGCAAGAGCAAATGAGGAATTCGTTGCAGGAAAGAGGAAGGAAAGAAAGTTTCTCTCCCTCTGCCTGCTTTGCTCAGAGAACTGGATGAAGTCAGGGAGTTCTCCCTTTCACTGAGAAACGTGCGGGCTGCTGTTGCCTGTGCGCTCTCTTCTTTGAAAAGAGTCTGCAGTTCCACGCTTTGAACCGTGGAAAGGCGCCGGGCTCTGCTAAGACTTCCCCCGGCGCTTCGTTTGCCCTGGGCCAGAGCGAGCCTTCACAATAGCTGAACGCTAACACTGCATACTCGTTCCACTTCCAGAACAGGGCTACCGCGAGGCAGTTCTCCGGGGGAAAACGGCCCTTCGCGAAGGGCAGATCTGCCGAGCTCATTGCGGGAAAGCGAAAGCAAAGGACGCTTTTCTCCCTCTAACCGCTTTCGTCAGAGGAACGGGGGAAGTCACAGTGTTCTTTCTCTCACTGAGATACACACAATCTGACGTTGCCTCTGAGCTCCGTTGCTGGCAAAGAACTGAACCTGACATACATTCCTGTGGGGAAACACAGGGCTTTGCTAGGATTTCTCTAGGCAGTGTGATTTCCCTGGGCCTCACTGTAGCAACACTATCTCGCCAGGGCAACACTGCGTGGGATTTCCTCTTCCAAGAGAGCTGCTGCTTTGTAGTTTGTGCTGGGAAACCTTATTTTGGCAAGTGCGAATTGACCGCATTCAGGCAGAAAGAAAAGAGAACAGCAAGAGGCCTTTTTTCCCCGGCTGCTTTCCCAAGCCCTTCCAGCTCAAACTATGTCGTTGCTCCTCTGGAAGGATCCTTGCACCGCGACGTAGTTTTTCAGAAGAAGCCCTGCTTTTGCAAGAGCAAATGAGGAATTCGTTGCAGGAAAGAGGAAGGAAAGAAAGTTTCTCTCCCTCTGCCTGCTTTGTTCAGAGGACTGGATGAAGTCAGGGAGTTCTCCCTTTCACTGAGAAACGTGCGGGCTGCTGTTGCCTGGGCGCTCTCTTCTTTGCAAAAGAGTCTGCAGTTCCACGCTTTGAACCGTGGAAAGGCGCCGGGCTCTGCTAAGACTTCCCCCGGCGCTTCGTTTGCCCTGGGCCAAAGCCAGCCTTCACAATAGCTGAATGCTAACACAGCATACTCGTTCCACTTCCAGAACAGCGCTACCGCGAGGCAGTTCTCCGGGGGAAAACGGCCCTTCGCGAAGGGCAGATCTGCCGAGCTCATTGCGGGAAAGCGAAAGCAAAGGACGCTATTCTCCCTCTAAGCGCTTTCGTCAGAGGAACGGGGGAAGTCACAGTGTTCTTTCTCTCACTGAGATACACACAATCTGACGTTGCCTCTGAGCTCCGTTGCTGGCAAAGAACTGAAACTGACATACATTCCTGTGGGGAAACACAGGGCTTTGCTAGGATTTCTCTAGGCAGTGTGATTTCCCTGGGCCTCACTGTAGCAACACTATCTCGCCAGGGCAACACTGCGTGGGATTTCCTCTGCCAGGAGAGAGCTGCTGCTTTGTAGTTTGTGCTGGGAAACCTTGCTTTGGCAAGTGCGAATTGACTGCATTCAGGCAGAAAGAAAAGAGAACAGCAAGAGGCCTTTTCTCCCCGGCTGCTTTCCAAAGCCCTTCCAGCTCAAACTATGTCGTTTCTCCTCTGGAAGGATCCTTGCACCGCCACGTAGTTTTTCAGAAGAAGCCCTGCGTTTGCAAGAGCAAAGGAGCAATTCGTTGCAGGAAAGAGGAAGGAAAGAAAGTTTCTCTCCCTCTGCCTGCTTTGCTCAGAGGACTGGATGAAGTCAGGGAGTTCTCCCTTTCACTGAGATACGTGCGGGCTGCTGTTGCCTGTGTGCTCTCTTCTTTGCAAAAGAGTCTGCAGTTCCACGCTTTGAACCGTGGAAAGGTGCCGGGCTCTGCTAAGACTTCCCCCGGCGCTTCGTTTGCCCTGGGCCAGAGCGAGCCTTCACAATAGCTGAACGCTAACACTGCATACTCGTTCCACTTCCAGAACAGGGCTAGCGCGAGGCAGTTCTCCGGGGAAAAGGCCCTTCGCGAAGGGCAGATCTGCCGAGCTCATTGCGGGAAAGCGAAAGCAAAAGACGCTTTTCTCCCTCTAACCGCTTTCGTCAGAGGAACGGGGGAAGTCACAGTGTTCTTTCTCTCACTGAGATACACACAATCTGATGTTGCCTCTGAGCTCCGTTGCTGGCAAAGAACTGAAACTGACATCCATTCCTGTGGGGAAACACAGGGCTTTGCTAGGATTTCTCTAGGCAGTGTGATTTCCCTGGGCCTCACTGTAGCAACACTATCTCGCCAGGGCAACACTGCGTGGGATTTCCTCTTCCAAGAGAGCTGCTGCTTTGTAGTTTGTGCTGGGAAACCTTATTTTGGCAAGTGCGAATTGACCGCATTCAGGCAGAAAGAAAAGAGAACAGCAAGAGGCCTTTTTTCCCCGGCTGCTTTCCCAAGCCCTTCCAGCTCAAACTATGTCGTTGCTCCTCTGGAAGGATCCTTGCACCGCGACGTAGTTTTTCAGAAGAAGCCCTGCTTTTGCAAGAGCAAATGAGGAATTCGTTGCAGGAAAGAGGAAGGAAAGAAAGTTTCTCTCCCTCTGCCTGCTTTGCTCAGAGGACTGGATGTAGTCAGGGAGTTCTCCCTTTCACTGAGAAACGTGCGGGCTGCTGTTGCCTGTGCGCTCTCTTCTTTGCAAAAGAGTCTGCAGTTCCACGCTTTGAACCGTGGAAAGGCGCCGGGCTCTGCTAAGACTTCCCCCGGCGCTTCGTTTGCCCTGGGCCAGGGCGAGCCTTCACAATAGCTGAACGCTAACACTGCATACTCGTTCCACTTCCAGAACAGGGCTACCGCGAGGCAGTTCTCCGGGGGAAAACGGCCCTTCGCGAAGGGCAGATCTGCCGAGCTCATTGCGGGAAAGCGAAAGCAAAGGACGCTTTTCTCCCTCTAACCGCTTTCGTCAGAGGAACGGGGGAAGTCACAGTGTTCTTTCTCTCACTGAGATACACACTATCTGACGTTGCCTCTGAGCTCCGTTGCTGGCAAAGAACTGAAACTGACATACATTCCTGTGGGGAAACACAGGGCTTTGCTAGGATTTCTCTAGGCAGTGTGATTTCCCTGGGCCTCACTGTAGCAACACTATCTCGCCAGGGCAACACTGCGTGGGATTTCCTCTGCCAGGAGAGAGCTGCTGCTTTGTAGTTTGTGCTGGGAAACCTTATTTTGGCAAGTGCGAATTGACTGCATTCAGGCAGAAAGAAAAGAGAACAGCAAGAGACCTTTTTTCCCCGGCTGCTTTCCCAAGCCCTTCCAGCTCAAACTATGTCGTTGCTCCTCTGGAAGGATCCTTGCACCGCGACGTAGTTTTTCAGAAGAAGCCCTGCTTTTGCAAGAGCAAATGAGGAATTCGTTGCAGGAAAGAGGAAGGAAAGAAAGTTTCTCTCCCTCTGCCTGCTTTGCTCAGAGAACTGGATGAAGTCAGGGAGTTCTCCCTTTCACTGAGAAACGTGCGGGCTGCTGTTGCCTGTGCGCTCTCTTCTTTGAAAAGAGTCTGCAGTTCCACGCTTTGAACCGTGGAAAGGCGCCGGGCTCTGCTAAGACTTCCCCCGGCGCTTCGTTTGCCCTGGGCCAGAGCGAGCCTTCACAATAGCTGAACGCTAACACTGCATACTCGTTCCACTTCCAGAACAGGGCTACCGCGAGGCAGTTCTCCGGGGGAAAACGGCCCTTCGCGAAGGGCAGATCTGCCGAGCTCATTGCGGGAAAGCGAAAGCAAAGGACGCTTTTCTCCCTCTAACCGCTTTCGTCAGAGGAACGGGGGAAGTCACAGTGTTCTTTCTCTCACTGAGATACACACAATCTGACGTTGCCTCTGAGCTCCGTTGCTGGCAAAGAACTGAACCTGACATACATTCCTGTGGGGAAACACAGGGCTTTGCTAGGATTTCTCTAGGCAGTGTGATTTCCCTGGGCCTCACTGTAGCAACACTATCTCGCCAGGGCAACACTGCGTGGGATTTCCTCTTCCAAGAGAGCTGCTGCTTTGTAGTTTGTGCTGGGAAACCTTATTTTGGCAAGTGCGAATTGACCGCATTCAGGCAGAAAGAAAAGAGAACAGCAAGAGGCCTTTTTTCCCCGGCTGCTTTCCCAAGCCCTTCCAGCTCAAACTATGTCGTTGCTCCTCTGGAAGGATCCTTGCACCGCGACGTAGTTTTTCAGAAGAAGCCCTGCTTTTGCAAGAGCAAATGAGGAATTCGTTGCAGGAAAGAGGAAGGAAAGAAAGTTTCTCTCCCTCTGCCTGCTTTGTTCAGAGGACTGGATGAAGTCAGGGAGTTCTCCCTTTCACTGAGAAACGTGCGGGCTGCTGTTGCCTGGGCGCTCTCTTCTTTGCAAAAGAGTCTGCAGTTCCACGCTTTGAACCGTGGAAAGGCGCCGGGCTCTGCTAAGACTTCCCCCGGCGCTTCGTTTGCCCTGGGCCAAAGCCAGCCTTCACAATAGCTGAATGCTAACACAGCATACTCGTTCCACTTCCAGAACAGCGCTACCGCGAGGCAGTTCTCCGGGGGAAAACGGCCCTTCGCGAAGGGCAGATCTGCCGAGCTCATTGCGGGAAAGCGAAAGCAAAGGACGCTATTCTCCCTCTAAGCGCTTTCGTCAGAGGAACGGGGGAAGTCACAGTGTTCTTTCTCTCACTGAGATACACACAATCTGACGTTGCCTCTGAGCTCCGTTGCTGGCAAAGAACTGAAACTGACATACATTCCTGTGGGGAAACACAGGGCTTTGCTAGGATTTCTCTAGGCAGTGTGATTTCCCTGGGCCTCACTGTAGCAACACTATCTCGCCAGGGCAACACTGCGTGGGATTTCCTCTGCCAGGAGAGAGCTGCTGCTTTGTAGTTTGTGCTGGGAAACCTTGCTTTGGCAAGTGCGAATTGACTGCATTCAGGCAGAAAGAAAAGAGAACAGCAAGAGGCCTTTTCTCCCCGGCTGCTTTCCAAAGCCCTTCCAGCTCAAACTATGTCGTTTCTCCTCTGGAAGGATCCTTGCACCGCCACGTAGTTTTTCAGAAGAAGCCCTGCGTTTGCAAGAGCAAAGGAGCAATTCGTTGCAGGAAAGAGGAAGGAAAGAAAGTTTCTCTCCCTCTGCCTGCTTTGCTCAGAGGACTGGATGAAGTCAGGGAGTTCTCCCTTTCACTGAGATACGTGCGGGCTGCTGTTGCCTGTGTGCTCTCTTCTTTGCAAAAGAGTCTGCAGTTCCACGCTTTGAACCGTGGAAAGGTGCCGGGCTCTGCTAAGACTTCCCCCGGCGCTTCGTTTGCCCTGGGCCAGAGCGAGCCTTCACAATAGCTGAACGCTAACACTGCATACTCGTTCCACTTCCAGAACAGGGCTAGCGCGAGGCAGTTCTCCGGGGAAAAGGCCCTTCGCGAAGGGCAGATCTGCCGAGCTCATTGCGGGAAAGCGAAAGCAAAAGACGCTTTTCTCCCTCTAACCGCTTTCGTCAGAGGAACGGGGGAAGTCACAGTGTTCTTTCTCTCACTGAGATACACACAATCTGATGTTGCCTCTGAGCTCCGTTGCTGGCAAAGAACTGAAACTGACATCCATTCCTGTGGGGAAACACAGGGCTTTGCTAGGATTTCTCTAGGCAGTGTGATTTCCCTGGGCCTCTGTGTAGCAACACTATCTCGCCAGGGCAACACTGCGTGGGATTTCCTCTTCCAAGAGAGCTGCTGCTTTGTAGTTTGTGCTGGGAAACCTTATTTTGGCAAGTGCGAATTGACCGCATTCAGGCAGAAAGAAAAGAGAACAGCAAGAGGCCTTTTTTCCCCGGCTGCTTTCCCAAGCCCTTCCAGCTCAAACTATGTCGTTGCTCCTCTGGAAGGATCCTTGCACCGCGACGTAGTTTTTCAGAAGAAGCCCTGCTTTTGCAAGAGCAAATGAGGAATTCGTTGCAGGAAAGAGGAAGGAAAGAAAGTTTCTCTCCCTCTGCCTGCTTTGCTCAGAGGACTGGATGTAGTCAGGGAGTTCTCCCTTTCACTGAGAAACGTGCGGGCTGCTGTTGCCTGTGCGCTCTCTTCTTTGCAAAAGAGTCTGCAGTTCCACGCTTTGAACCGTGGAAAGGCGCCGGGCTCTGCTAAGACTTCCCCCGGCGCTTCGTTTGCCCTGGGCCAGGGCGAGCCTTCACAATAGCTGAACGCTAACACTGCATACTCGTTCCACTTCGAGAACAGGGCTACCGCGAGGCAGTTCTCCGGGGGAAAACGGCCCTTCGCGAAGGGCAGATCTGCCGAGCTCATTGCGGGAAAGCGAAAGCAAAGGACGCTTTTCTCCCTCTAACCGCTTTCGTCAGAGGAACGGGGGAAGTCACAGTGTTCTTTCTCTCACTGAGATACACACTATCTGACGTTGCCTCTGAGCTCCGTTGCTGGCAAAGAACTGAAACTGACATACATTCCTGTGGGGAAACACAGGGCTTTGCTAGGATTTCTCTAGGCAGTGTGATTTCCCTGGGCCTCACTGTAGCAACACTATCTCGCCAGGGCAACACTGCGTGGGATTTCCTCTGCCAGGAGAGAGCTGCTGCTTTGTAGTTTGTGCTGGGAAACCTTATTTTGGCAAGTGCGAATTGACTGCATTCAGGCAGAAAGAAAAGAGAACAGCAAGAGACCTTTTTTCCCCGGCTGCTTTCCCAAGCCCTTCCAGCTCAAACTATGTCGTTGCTCCTCTGGAAGGATCCTTGCACCGCGACGTAGTTTTTCAGAAGAAGCCCTGCTTTTGCAAGAGCAAATGAGGAATTCGTTGCAGGAAAGAGGAAGGAAAGAAAGTTTCTCTCCCTCTGCCTGCTTTGCTCAGAGAACTGGATGAAGTCAGGGAGTTCTCCCTTTCACTGAGAAACGTGCGGGCTGCTGTTGCCTGTGCGCTCTCTTCTTTGAAAAGAGTCTGCAGTTCCACGCTTTGAACCGTGGAAAGGCGCCGGGCTCTGCTAAGACTTCCCCCGGCGCTTCGTTTGCCCTGGGCCAGAGCGAGCCTTCACAATAGCTGAACGCTAACACTGCATACTCGTTCCACTTCCAGAACAGGGCTAGCGCGAGGCAGTTCTCCGGGGAAAAGGCCCTTCGCGAAGGGCAGATCTGCCGAGCTCATTGCGGGAAAGCGAAAGCAAAAGACGCTTTTCTCCCTCTAACCGCTTTCGTCAGAGGAACGGGGGAAGTCACAGTGTTCTTTCTCTCACTGAGATACACACAATCTGATGTTGCCTCTGAGCTCCGTTGCTGGCAAAGAACTGAAACTGACATCCATTCCTGTGGGGAAACACAGGGCTTTTCTAGGATTTCTCTAGGCAGTGTGATTTCCCTGGGCCTCACTGTAGCAACACTATCTCGCCAGGGCAACACTGCGTGGGATTTCCTCTTCCAAGAGAGCTGCTGCTTTGTAGTTTGTGCTGGGAAACCTTATTTTGGCAAGTGCGAATTGACCGCATTCAGGCAGAAAGAAAAGAGAACAGCAAGAGGCCTTTTTTCCCCGGCTGCTTTCCCAAGCCCTTCCAGCTCAAACTATGTCGTTGCTCCTCTGGAAGGATCCTTGCACCGCGACGTAGTTTTTCAGAAGAAGCCCTGCTTTTGCAAGAGCAAATGAGGAATTCGTTGCAGGAAAGAGGAAGGAAAGAAAGTTTCTCTCCCTCTGCCTGCTTTGCTCAGAGGACTGGATGTAGTCAGGGAGTTCTCCCTTTCACTGAGAAACGTGCGGGCTGCTGTTGCCTGTGCGCTCTCTTCTTTGCAAAAGAGTCTGCAGTTCCACGCTTTGAACCGTGGAAAGGCGCCGGGCTCTGCTAAGACTTCCCCCGGCGCTTCGTTTGCCCTGGGCCAGGGCGAGCCTTCACAATAGCTGAACGCTAACACTGCATACTCGTTCCACTTCCAGAACAGGGCTACCGCGAGGCAGTTCTCCGGGGGAAAACGGCCCTTCGCGAAGGGCAGATCTGCCGAGCTCATTGCGGGAAAGCGAAAGCAAAGGACGCTTTTCTCCCTCTAACCGCTTTCGTCAGAGGAACGGGGGAAGTCACAGTGTTCTTTCTCTCACTGAGATACACACTATCTGACGTTGCCTCTGAGCTCCGTTGCTGGCAAAGAACTGAAACTGACATACATTCCTGTGGGGAAACACAGGGCTTTGCTAGGATTTCTCTAGGCAGTGTGATTTCCCTGGGCCTCACTGTAGCAACACTATCTCGCCAGGGCAACACTGCGTGGGATTTCCTCTGCCAGGAGAGAGCTGCTGCTTTGTAGTTTGTGCTGGGAAACCTTATTTTGGCAAGTGCGAATTGACTGCATTCAGGCAGAAAGAAAAGAGAACAGCAAGAGACCTTTTTTCCCCGGCTGCTTTCCCAAGCCCTTCCAGCTCAAACTATGTCGTTGCTCCTCTGGAAGGATCCTTGCACCGCGACGTAGTTTTTCAGAAGAAGCCCTGCTTTTGCAAGAGCAAATGAGGAATTCGTTGCAGGAAAGAGGAAGGAAAGAAAGTTTCTCTCCCTCTGCCTGCTTTGCTCAGAGAACTGGATGAAGTCAGGGAGTTCTCCCTTTCACTGAGAAACGTGCGGGCTGCTGTTGCCTGTGCGCTCTCTTCTTTGAAAAGAGTCTGCAGTTCCACGCTTTGAACCGTGGAAAGGCGCCGGGCTCTGCTAAGACTTCCCCCGGCGCTTCGTTTGCCCTGGGCCAGAGCGAGCCTTCACAATAGCTGAACGCTAACACTGCATACTCGTTCCACTTCCAGAACAGGGCTACCGCGAGGCAGTTCTCCGGGGGAAAACGGCCCTTCGCGAAGGGCAGATCTGCCGAGCTCATTGCGGGAAAGCGAAAGCAAAGGACGCTTTTCTCCCTCTAACCGCTTTCGTCAGAGGAACGGGGGAAGTCACAGTGTTCTTTCTCTCACTGAGATACACACAATCTGACGTTGCCTCTGAGCTCCGTTGCTGGCAAAGAACTGAACCTGACATCCATTCCTGTGGGGAAACACAGGGCTTTGCTAGGATTTCTCTAGGCAGTGTGATTTCCCTGGGCCTCACTGTAGCAACACTATCTCGCCAGGGCAACACTGCGTGGGATTTCCTCTTCCAAGAGAGCTGCTGCTTTGTAGTTTGTGCTGGGAAACCTTATTTTGGCAAGTGCGAATTGACCGCATTCAGGCAGAAAGAAAAGAGAACAGCAAGAGGCCTTTTTTCCCCGGCTGCTTTCCCAAGCCCTTCCAGCTCAAACTATGTCGTTGCTCCTCTGGAAGGATCCTTGCACCGCGACGTAGTTTTTCAGAAGAAGCCCTGCTTTTGCAAGAGCAAATGAGGAATTCGTTGCAGGAAAGAGGAAGGAAAGAAAGTTTCTCTCCCTCTGCCTGCTTTGTTCAGAGGACTGGATGAAGTCAGGGAGTTCTCCCTTTCACTGAGAAACGTGCGGGCTGCTGTTGCCTGGGCGCTCTCTTCTTTGCAAAAGAGTCTGCAGTTCCACGCTTTGAACCGTGGAAAGGCGCCGGGCTCTGCTAAGACTTCCCCCGGCGCTTCGTTTGCCCTGGGCCAAAGCCAGCCTTCACAATAGCTGAATGCTAACACAGCATACTCGTTCCACTTCCAGAACAGCGCTACCGCGAGGCAGTTCTCCGGGGGAAAACGGCCCTTCGCGAAGGGCAGATCTGCCGAGCTCATTGCGGGAAAGCGAAAGCAAAGGACGCTATTCTCCCTCTAAGCGCTTTCGTCAGAGGAACGGGGGAAGTCACAGTGTTCTTTCTCTCACTGAGATACACACAATCTGACGTTGCCTCTGAGCTCCGTTGCTGGCAAAGAACTGAAACTGACATACATTCCTGTGGGGAAACACAGGGCTTTGCTAGGATTTCTCTAGGCAGTGTGATTTCCCTGGGCCTCACTGTAGCAACACTATCTCGCCAGGGCAACACTGCGTGGGATTTCCTCTGCCAGGAGAGAGCTGCTGCTTTGTAGTTTGTGCTGGGAAACCTTGCTTTGGCAAGTGCGAATTGACTGCATTCAGGCAGAAAGAAAAGAGAACAGCAAGAGGCCTTTTCTCCCCGGCTGCTTTCCAAAGCCCTTCCAGCTCAAACTATGTCGTTTCTCCTCTGGAAGGATCCTTGCACCGCCACGTAGTTTTTCAGAAGAAGCCCTGCGTTTGCAAGAGCAAAGGAGCAATTCGTTGCAGGAAAGAGGAAGGAAAGAAAGTTTCTCTCCCTCTGCCTGCTTTGCTCAGAGGACTGGATGAAGTCAGGGAGTTCTCCCTTTCACTGAGATACGTGCGGGCTGCTGTTGCCTGTGTGCTCTCTTCTTTGCAAAAGAGTCTGCAGTTCCACGCTTTGAACCGTGGAAAGGTGCCGGGCTCTGCTAAGACTTCCCCCGGCGCTTCGTTTGCCCTGGGCCAGAGCGAGCCTTCACAATAGCTGAACGCTAACACTGCATACTCGTTCCACTTCCAGAACAGGGCTAGCGCGAGGCAGTTCTCCGGGGAAAAGGCCCTTCGCGAAGGGCAGATCTGCCGAGCTCATTGCGGGAAAGCGAAAGCAAAAGACGCTTTTCTCCCTCTAACCGCTTTCGTCAGAGGAACGGGGGAAGTCACAGTGTTCTTTCTCTCACTGAGATACACACAATCTGATGTTGCCTCTGAGCTCCGTTGCTGGCAAAGAACTGAAACTGACATCCATTCCTGTGGGGAAACACAGGGCTTTGCTAGGATTTCTCTAGGCAGTGTGATTTCCCTGGGCCTCACTGTAGCAACACTATCTCGCCAGGGCAACACTGCGTGGGATTTCCTCTTCCAAGAGAGCTGCTGCTTTGTAGTTTGTGCTGGGAAACCTTATTTTGGCAAGTGCGAATTGACCGCATTCAGGCAGAAAGAAAAGAGAACAGCAAGAGGCCTTTTTTCCCCGGCTGCTTTCCCAAGCCCTTCCAGCTCAAACTATGTCGTTGCTCCTCTGGAAGGATCCTTGCACCGCGACGTAGTTTTTCAGAAGAAGCCCTGCTTTTGCAAGAGCAAATGAGGAATTCGTTGCAGGAAAGAGGAAGGAAAGAAAGTTTCTCTCCCTCTGCCTGCTTTGCTCAGAGGACTGGATGTAGTCAGGGAGTTCTCCCTTTCACTGAGAAACGTGCGGGCTGCTGTTGCCTGTGCGCTCTCTTCTTTGCAAAAGAGTCTGCAGTTCCACGCTTTGAACCGTGGAAAGGCGCCGGGCTCTGCTAAGACTTCCCCCGGCGCTTCGTTTGCCCTGGGCCAGGGCGAGCCTTCACAATAGCTGAACGCTAACACTGCATACTCGTTCCACTTCCAGAACAGGGCTACCGCGAGGCAGTTCTCCGGGGGAAAACGGCCCTTCGCGAAGGGCAGATCTGCCGAGCTCATTGCGGGAAAGCGAAAGCAAAGGACGCTTTTCTCCCTCTAACCGCTTTCGTCAGAGGAACGGGGGAAGTCACAGTGTTCTTTCTCTCACTGAGATACACACTATCTGACGTTGCCTCTGAGCTCCGTTGCTGGCAAAGAACTGAAACTGACATACATTCCTGTGGGGAAACACAGGGCTTTGCTAGGATTTCTCTAGGCAGTGTGATTTCCCTGGGCCTCACTGTAGCAACACTATCTCGCCAGGGCAACACTGCGTGGGATTTCCTCTGCCAGGAGAGAGCTGCTGCTTTGTAGTTTGTGCTGGGAAACCTTATTTTGGCAAGTGCGAATTGACTGCATTCAGGCAGAAAGAAAAGAGAACAGCAAGAGACCTTTTTTCCCCGGCTGCTTTCCCAAGCCCTTCCAGCTCAAACTATGTCGTTGCTCCTCTGGAAGGATCCTTGCACCGCGACGTAGTTTTTCAGAAGAAGCCCTGCTTTTGCAAGAGCAAATGAGGAATTCGTTGCAGGAAAGAGGAAGGAAAGAAAGTTTCTCTCCCTCTGCCTGCTTTGCTCAGAGAACTGGATGAAGTCAGGGAGTTCTCCCTTTCACTGAGAAACGTGCGGGCTGCTGTTGCCTGTGCGCTCTCTTCTTTGAAAAGAGTCTGCAGTTCCACGCTTTGAACCGTGGAAAGGCGCCGGGCTCTGCTAAGACTTCCCCCGGCGCTTCGTTTGCCCTGGGCCAGAGCGAGCCTTCACAATAGCTGAACGCTAACACTGCATACTCGTTCCATTTCCAGAACAGGGCTACCGGGAGGCAGTTCTCCGGGGGAAAACGGCCCTTCGCGAAGGGCAGATCTGCCGAGCTCATTGCGGGAAAGCGAAAGCAAAGGACGCTTTTCTCCCTCTAACCGCTTTCGTCAGAGGAACGGGGGAAGTCACAGTGTTCTTTCTCTCACTGAGATACACACAATCTGACGTTGCCTCTGAGCTCCGTTGCTGGCAAAGATCTGAAACTGACATACATTCCTGTGGGGAAACACAGGGCTTTGCTAGGATTTCTCTAGGCAGTGTGATTTCCCTGGGCCTCACTGTAGCAACACTATCTCGCCAGGGCAACACTGCGTGGGATTTCCTCTGCCAGGAGAGAGCTGCTGCTTTGTAGTTTGTGCTGGGAAACCTTGCTTTGGCAAGTGCGAATTGACTGCATTCAGGCAGAAAGAAAAGAGAACAGCAAGAGGCCTTTTCTCCCCGGCTGCTTTCCAAAGCCCTTCCAGCTCAAACTATGTCGTTTCTCCTCTGGAAGGATCCTTGCACCGCCACGTAGTTTTTCAGAAGAAGCCCTGCGTTTGCAAGAGCAAAGGAGCAATTCGTTGCAGGAAAGAGGAAGGAAAGAAAGTTTCTCTCCCTCTGTCTGCTTTGCTCAGAGGACTGGATGAAGTCAGGGAGTTCTCCCTTTCACTGAGATACGTGCGGGCTGCTGTTGCCTGTGTGCTCTCTTCTTTGCAAAAGAGTCTGCAGTTCCACGCTTTGAACCGTGGAAAGGCGCCAGGCTCTGCTAAGACTTCTCCCGGCGCTTCGTTTGCCCTGGGCCAAAGCGAGCCTTCACAATAGCTGAACGCTAACCCTGCATACTCGTTCCACTTCCAGAACAGGGCTACCGCGAGGCAGTTCTCCGGGGGAAAACGGCCCTTCGCGAAGGGCAGATCTGCCGAGCTCATTGCGGGAAAGCGAAAGCAAAGGACGCTTTTCTCCCTCTAACCGCTTTCGTCAGAGGAACGGGGGAAGTCACAGTGTTCTTTCTCTCACTGAGATACACACAATCTGACGTTGCCTCTGAGCTCCGTTGCTGGCAAAGAACTGAAACTGACATACATTCCTGTGGGGAAACACAGGGCTTTGCTAGGATTTCTCTAGGCAGTGTGATTTCCCTGGGCCTCACTGTAGCAACACTATCTCGCCAGGGCAACACTGCGTGGGATTTCCTCTGCCAGGAGAGAGCTGCTGCTTTGTAGTTTGTGCTGGGAAACCTTATTTTGGCAAGTGCGAATTGACCGCATTCAGGCAGAAAGAAAAGAGAACAGCAAGAGGCCTTTTTTCCCCGGCTGCTTTCCCAAGCCCTTCCAGCTCAAACTATGTCGTTTCTCCTCTGGAAGGATCCTTGCACCGCGACGTAGTTTTTCAGAAGAAGCCCTGCTTTTGCAAGAGCAAATGAGGAATTCGTTGCAGGAAAGAGGAAGGAAAGAAAGTTTCTCTCCCTCTGCCTGCTTTGCTCAGAGAACTGGATGAAGTCAGGGAGTTCTCCCTTTCACTGAGAAACGTGCGGGCTGCTGTTGCCTGTGCGCTCTCTTCTTTGCAAAAGAGTCTGCAGTTCCACGCTTTGAACCGTGGAAAGGCGCCGGGCTCTGCTAAGACTTCCCCCGGCGCTTCGTTTGCCCTGGGCCAGAGCGAGCCTTCACAATAGCTGAACGCTAACACTGCATACTCGTTCCACTTCCAGAACAGGGCTACCGCGAGGCAGTTCTCCGGGGGAAAACGGCCCTTCGCGAAGGGCAGATCTGCCGAGCTCATTGCGGGAAAGCGAAAGCAAAGGACGCTTTTCTCCCTCTAACCGCTTTCGTCAGAGGAACGGGGGAAGTCACAGTGTTCTTTCTCTCACTGAGATACACACAATCTGACGTTGCCTCTGAGCTCCGTTGCTGGCAAAGAACTGAACCTGACATACATTCCTGTGGGGAAACACAGGGCTTTGCTAGGATTTCTCTAGGCAGTGTGATTTCCCTGGGCCTCACTGTAGCAACACTATCTCGCCAGGGCAACACTGCGTGGGATTTCCTCTTCCAAGAGAGCTGCTGCTTTGTAGTTTGTGCTGGGAAACCTTGCTTTGGCAAGTGCGAATTGACTGCATTCAGGCAGAACGAAAAGAGAACAGCAAGAGGCCTTTTCTCCCCGGCTGCTTTCCCAAGCCCTTCCAGCTCAAACTATGTCGTTTCTCCTCTGGAAGGATCCTTGCACCGCCACGTAGTTTTTCAGAAGAAGCCCTGCGTTTGCAAGAGCAAAGGAGCAATTCGTTGCAGGAAAGAGGAAGGAAAGAAAGTTTCTCTCCCTCTGCCTGCTTTGCTCAGAGGACTGGATGAAGTCAGGGAGTTCTCCCTTTCACTGAGAAACGTGCGGGCTGCTGTTGCCTGTGCGCTCTCTTCTTTGCAAAAGAGTCTGCAGTTCCACGGTTTGAACCGTGGAAAGGCGCCGGGCTCTGCTAAGACTTCCCCCGGCGCTTCGTTTGCCCTGGGCCAAAGCCAGCCTTCACAATAGCTGAATGCTAACACAGCATACTCGTTACACTTCCAGAACAGGGCTACCGCGAGGCAGTTCTCCGGGGGAAAACGGCCCTTCGCGAAGGGCAGATCTGCCGAGCTCATTGCGGGAAAGCGAAAGCAAAGGACGCTTTTCTCCCTCTAACCGCTTTCGTCAGAGGAACGGGGGAAGTCACAGTGTTCTTTCTCTCACTGAGATACACACAATCTGACGTTGCCTCTGAGCTCCGTTGCTGGCAAAGAACTGAAACTGACATACATTCCTGTGGGGAAACACAGGGCTTTGCTAGGATTTCTCTAGGCAGTGTGATTTCCCTGGGCCTCACTGTAGCAACACTATCTCGCCAGGGCAACACTGCGTGGGATTTCCTCTGCCAGGAGAGAGCTGCTGCTTTGTAGTTTGTGCTGGGAAACCTTATTTTGGCAAGTGCGAATTGACCGCATTCAGGCAGAAAGAAAAGAGAACAGCAAGAGGCCTTTTTTCCCCGGCTGCTTTCCCAAGCCCTTCCAGCTCAAACTATGTCGTTTCTCCTCTGGAAGGATCCTTGCACCGCGACGTAGTTTTTCAGAAGAAGCCCTGCTTTTGCAAGAGCAAATGAGGAATTCGTTGCAGGAAAGAGGAAGGAAAGAAAGTTTCTCTCCCTCTGCCTGCTTTGCTCAGAGAACTGGATGAAGTCAGGGAGTTCTCCCTTTCACTGAGAAACGTGCGGGCTGCTGTTGCCTGTGTGCTCTCTTCTTTGCAAAAGAGTCTGCAGTTCCATGCTTTGAACCGTGGAAAGGCGCCGGGCTCTGCTAAGACTTCCCCCGGCGCTTCGTTTGCCCTGGGCCAGAGCGAGCCTTCACAATAGCTGAACGCTAACACTGCATACTTGTTCCACTTCCAGAACAGGGCTACCGCGAGGCAGTTCTCCGGGGGAAAACGGCCCTTCGCGAAGGGCAGATCTGCCGAGCTCATTGCGGGAAAGCGAAAGCAAAGGACGCTTTTCTCCCTCTAACCGCTTTCGTCAGAGGAACGGGGGAAGTCACAGTGTTCTTTCTCTCACTGAGATACACACAATCTGACGTTGCCTCTGAGCTCCGTTGCTGGCAAAGAACTGAACCTGACATACATTCCTGTGGGGAAACACAGGGCTTTGCTAGGATTTCTCTAGGCAGTGTGATTTCCCTGGGCCTCACTGTAGCAACACTATCTCGCCAGGGCAACACTGCGTGGGATTTCCTCTTCCAAGAGAGCTGCTGCTTTGTAGTTTGTGCTGGGAAACCTTATTTTGGCAAGTGCGAATTGACCGCATTCAGGCAGAAAGAAAAGAGAACAGCAAGAGGCCTTTTTTCCCCGGCTGCTTTCCCAAGCCCTTCCAGCTCAAACTATGTCGTTGCTCCTCTGGAAGGATCCTTGCACCGCGACGTAGTTTTTCAGAAGAAGCCCTGCTTTTGCAAGAGCAAATGAGGAATTCGTTGCAGGAAAGAGGAAGGAAAGAAAGTTTCTCTCCCTCTGCCTGCTTTGTTCAGAGGACTGGATGAAGTCAGGGAGTTCTCCCTTTCACTGAGAAACGTGCGGGCTGCTGTTGCCTGGGCGCTCTCTTCTTTGCAAAAGAGTCTGCAGTTCCACGCTTTGAACCGTGGAAAGGCGCCGGGCTCTGCTAAGACTTCCCCCGGCGCTTCGTTTGCCCTGGGCCAAAGCCAGCCTTCACAATAGCTGAATGCTAACACAGCATACTCGTTCCACTTCCAGAACAGCGCTACCGCGAGGCAGTTCTCCGGGGGAAAACGGCCCTTCGCGAAGGGCAGATCTGCCGAGCTCATTGCGGGAAAGCGAAAGCAAAGGACGCTATTCTCCCTCTAAGCGCTTTCGTCAGAGGAACGGGGGAAGTCACAGTGTTCTTTCTCTCACTGAGATACACACAATCTGACGTTGCCTCTGAGCTCCGTTGCTGGCAAAGAACTGAAACTGACATACATTCCTGTGGGGAAACACAGGGCTTTGCTAGGATTTCTCTAGGCAGTGTGATTTCCCTGGGCCTCACTGTAGCAACACTATCTCGCCAGGGCAACACTGCGTGGGATTTCCTCTGCCAGGAGAGAGCTGCTGCTTTGTAGTTTGTGCTGGGAAACCTTGCTTTGGCAAGTGCGAATTGACTGCATTCAGGCAGAAAGAAAAGAGAACAGCAAGAGGCCTTTTCTCCCCGGCTGCTTTCCAAAGCCCTTCCAGCTCAAACTATGTCGTTTCTCCTCTGGAAGGATCCTTGCACCGCCACGTAGTTTTTCAGAAGAAGCCCTGCGTTTGCAAGAGCAAAGGAGCAATTCGTTGCAGGAAAGAGGAAGGAAAGAAAGTTTCTCTCCCTCTGCCTGCTTTGCTCAGAGGACTGGATGAAGTCAGGGAGTTCTCCCTTTCACTGAGATACGTGCGGGCTGCTGTTGCCTGTGTGCTCTCTTCTTTGCAAAAGAGTCTGCAGTTCCACGCTTTGAACCGTGGAAAGGTGCCGGGCTCTGCTAAGACTTCCCCCGGCGCTTCGTTTGCCCTGGGCCAGAGCGAGCCTTCACAATAGCTGAACGCTAACACTGCATACTCGTTCCACTTCCAGAACAGGGCTAGCGCGAGGCAGTTCTCCGGGGAAAAGGCCCTTCGCGAAGGGCAGATCTGCCGAGCTCATTGCGGGAAAGCGAAAGCAAAAGACGCTTTTCTCCCTCTAACCGCTTTCGTCAGAGGAACGGGGGAAGTCACAGTGTTCTTTCTCTCACTGAGATACACACAATCTGATGTTGCCTCTGAGCTCCGTTGCTGGCAAAGAACTGAAACTGACATCCATTCCTGTGGGGAAACACAGGGCTTTGCTAGGATTTCTCTAGGCAGTGTGATTTCCCTGGGCCTCTGTGTAGCAACACTATCTCGCCAGGGCAACACTGCGTGGGATTTCCTCTTCCAAGAGAGCTGCTGCTTTGTAGTTTGTGCTGGGAAACCTTATTTTGGCAAGTGCGAATTGACCGCATTCAGGCAGAAAGAAAAGAGAACAGCAAGAGGCCTTTTTTCCCTGGCTGCTTTCCCAAGCCCTTCCAGCTCAAACTATGTCGTTGCTCCTCTGGAAGGATCCTTGCACCGCGACGTAGTTTTTCAGAAGAAGCCCTGCTTTTGCAAGAGCAAATGAGGAATTCGTTGCAGGAAAGAGGAAGGAAAGAAAGTTTCTCTCCCTCTGCCTGCTTTGCTCAGAGAACTGGATGAAGTCAGGGAGTTCTCCCTTTCACTGAGAAACGTGCGGGCTGCTGTTGCCTGTGCGCTCTCTTCTTTGCAAAAGAGTCTGCAGTTCCATGCTTTGAACCGTGGAAAGGCGCCGGGCTCTGCTAAGACTTCCCCCGGCGCTTCGTTTGCCCTGGGCCAGAGCGAGCCTTCACAATAGCTGAACGCTAACACTGCATACTCGTTCCACTTCCAGAACAGGGCTACCGCGAGGCAGTTCTCCGGGGGAAAACGGCCCTTCGCGAAGGGCAGATCTGCCGAGCTCATTGCGGGAAAGCGAAAGCAAAGGACGCTTTTCTCCCTCTAACCGCTTTCGTCAGAGGAACGGGGGAAGTCACAGTGTTCTTTCTCTCACTGAGATACACACAATCTGACGTTGCCTCTGAGCTCCGTTGCTGGCAAAGAACTGAACCTGACATACATTCCTGTGGGGAAACACAGGGCTTTGCTAGGATTTCTCTAGGCAGTGTGATTTCCCTGGGCCTCACTGTAGCAACACTATCTCGCCAGGGCAACACTGCGTGGGATTTCCTCTTCCAAGAGAGCTGCTGCTTTGTAGTTTGTGCTGGGAAACCTTATTTTGGCAAGTGCGAATTGACCGCATTCAGGCAGAAAGAAAAGAGAACAGCAAGAGGCCTTTTTTCCCCGGCTGCTTTCCCAAGCCCTTCCAGCTCAAACTATGTCGTTGCTCCTCTGGAAGGATCCTTGCACCGCGACGTAGTTTTTCAGAAGAAGCCCTGCTTTTGCAAGAGCAAATGAGGAATTCGTTGCAGGAAAGAGGAAGGAAAGAAAGTTTCTCTCCCTCTGCCTGCTTTGTTCAGAGGACTGGATGAAGTCAGGGAGTTCTCCCTTTCACTGAGAAACGTGCGGGCTGCTGTTGCCTGGGCGCTCTCTTCTTTGCAAAAGAGTCTGCAGTTCCACGCTTTGAACCGTGGAAAGGCGCCGGGCTCTGCTAAGACTTCCCCCGGCGCTTCGTTTGCCCTGGGCCAAAGCCAGCCTTCACAATAGCTGAATGCTAACACAGCATACTCGTTCCACTTCCAGAACAGCGCTACCGCGAGGCAGTTCTCCGGGGGAAAACGGCCCTTCGCGAAGGGCAGATCTGCCGAGCTCATTGCGGGAAAGCGAAAGCAAAGGACGCTATTCTCCCTCTAAGCGCTTTCGTCAGAGGAACGGGGGAAGTCACAGTGTTCTTTCTCTCACTGAGATACACACAATCTGACGTTGCCTCTGAGCTCCGTTGCTGGCAAAGAACTGAAACTGACATACATTCCTGTGGGGAAACACAGGGCTTTGCTAGGATTTCTCTAGGCAGTGTGATTTCCCTGGGCCTCACTGTAGCAACACTATCTCGCCAGGGCAACACTGCGTGGGATTTCCTCTGCCAGGAGAGAGCTGCTGCTTTGTAGTTTGTGCTGGGAAACCTTGCTTTGGCAAGTGCGAATTGACTGCATTCAGGCAGAAAGAAAAGAGAACAGCAAGAGGCCTTTTCTCCCCGGCTGCTTTCCAAAGCCCTTCCAGCTCAAACTATGTCGTTTCTCCTCTGGAAGGATCCTTGCACCGCCACGTAGTTTTTCAGAAGAAGCCCTGCGTTTGCAAGAGCAAAGGAGCAATTCGTTGCAGGAAAGAGGAAGGAAAGAAAGTTTCTCTCCCTCTGCCTGCTTTGCTCAGAGGACTGGATGAAGTCAGGGAGTTCTCCCTTTCACTGAGATACGTGCGGGCTGCTGTTGCCTGTGTGCTCTCTTCTTTGCAAAAGAGTCTGCAGTTCCACGCTTTGAACCGTGGAAAGGTGCCGGGCTCTGCTAAGACTTCCCCCGGCGCTTCGTTTGCCCTGGGCCAGAGCGAGCCTTCACAATAGCTGAACGCTAACACTGCATACTCGTTCCACTTCCAGAACAGGGCTAGCGCGAGGCAGTTCTCCGGGGAAAAGGCCCTTCGCGAAGGGCAGATCTGCCGAGCTCATTGCGGGAAAGCGAAAGCAAAAGACGCTTTTCTCCCTCTAACCGCTTTCGTCAGAGGAACGGGGGAAGTCACAGTGTTCTTTCTCTCACTGAGATACACACAATCTGATGTTGCCTCTGAGCTCCGTTGCTGGCAAAGAACTGAAACTGACATCCATTCCTGTGGGGAAACACAGGGCTTTGCTAGGATTTCTCTAGGCAGTGTGATTTCCCTGGGCCTCACTGTAGCAACACTATCTCGCCAGGGCAACACTGCGTGGGATTTCCTCTGCCAGGAGAGAGCTGCTGCTTTGTAGTTTGTGCTGGGAAACCTTATTTTGGCAAGTGCGAATTGACCGCATTCAGGCAGAAAGAAAAGAGAACAGCAAGAGGCCTTTTTTCCCCGGCTGCTTTCCCAAGCCCTTCCAGCTCAAACTATGTCGTTGCTCCTCTGGAAGGATCCTTGCACCGCGACGTAGTTTTTCAGAAGAAGCCCTGCTTTTGCAAGAGCAAATGAGGAATTCGTTGCAGGAAAGAGGAAGGAAAGAAAGTTTCTCTCCCTCTGCCTGCTTTGCTCAGAGAACTGGATGAAGTCAGGGAGTTCTCCCTTTCACTGAGAAACGTGCGGGCTGCTGTTGCCTGTGCGCTCTCTTCTTTGCAAAAGAGTCTGCAGTTCCATGCTTTGAACCGTGGAAAGGCGCCGGGCTCTGCTAAGACTTCCCCCGGCGCTTCGTTTGCCCTGGGCCAGAGCGAGCCTTCACAATAGCTGAACGCTAACACTGCATACTCGTTCCACTTCCAGAACAGGGCTACCGCGAGGCAGTTCTCCGGGGGAAAACGGCCCTTCGCGAAGGGCAGATCTGCCGAGCTCATTGCGGGAAAGCGAAAGCAAAGGACGCTTTTCTCCCTCTAACCGCTTTCGTCAGAGGAACGGGGGAAGTCACAGTGTTCTTTCTCTCACTGAGATACACACAATCTGACGTTGCCTCTGAGCTCCGTTGCTGGCAAAGAACTGAACCTGACATACATTCCTGTGGGGAAACACAGGGCTTTGCTAGGATTTCTCTAGGCAGTGTGATTTCCCTGGGCCTCACTGTAGCAACACTATCTCGCCAGGGCAACACTGCGTGGGATTTCCTCTTCCAAGAGAGCTGCTGCTTTGTAGTTTGTGCTGGGAAACCTTATTTTGGCAAGTGCGAATTGACCGCATTCAGGCAGAAAGAAAAGAGAACAGCAAGAGGCCTTTTTTCCCCGGCTGCTTTCCCAAGCCCTTCCAGCTCAAACTATGTCGTTGCTCCTCTGGAAGGATCCTTGCACCGCGACGTAGTTTTTCAGAAGAAGCCCTGCTTTTGCAAGAGCAAATGAGGAATTCGTTGCAGGAAAGAGGAAGGAAAGAAAGTTTCTCTCCCTCTGCCTGCTTTGTTCAGAGGACTGGATGAAGTCAGGGAGTTCTCCCTTTCACTGAGAAACGTGCGGGCTGCTGTTGCCTGTGCGCTCTCTTCTTTGCAAAAGAGTCTGCAGTTCCACGCTTTGAACCGTGGAAAGGCGCCGGGCTCTGCTAAGACTTCCCCCGGCGCTTCGTTTGCCCTGGGCCAAAGCCAGCCTTCACAATAGCTGAATGCTAACACAGCATACTCGTTCCACTTCCAGAACAGCGCTACCGCGAGGCCGTTCTCCGGGGGAAAACGGCCCTTCGCGAAGGGCAGATCTGCCGAGCTCATTGCGGGAAAGCGAAAGCAAAAGACGCTATTCTCCCTCTAACCGCTTTCGTCAGAGGAACGGGGGAAGTCACAGTGTTCTTTCTCTCACTGAGATACACACAATCTGATGTTGCCTCTGAGCTCCGTTGCTGGCAAAGAACTGAAACTGACATCCATTCCTGTGGGGAAACACAGGGCTTTGCTAGGATTTCTCTAGGCAGTGTGATTTCCCTGGGCCTCACTGTAGCAACACTATCTCGCCAGGGCAACACTGCGTGGGATTTCCTCTTCCAAGAGAGCTGCTGCTTTGTAGTTTGTGCTGGGAAACCTTATTTTGGCAAGTGCGAATTGACCGCATTCAGGCAGAAAGAAAAGAGAACAGCAAGAGGCCTTTTTTCCCCGGCTGCTTTCCCAAGCCCTTCCAGCTCAAACTATGTCGTTGCTCCTCTGGAAGGATCCTTGCACCGCGACGTAGTTTTTCAGAAGAAGCCCTGCTTTTGCAAGAGCAAATGAGGAATTCGTTGCAGGAAAGAGGAAGGAAAGAAAGTTTCTCTCCCTCTGCCTGCTTTGCTCAGAGAACTGGATGAAGTCAGGGAGTTCTCCCTTTCACTGAGAAACGTGCGGGCTGCTGTTGCCTGTGCGCTCTCTTCTTTGCAAAAGAGTCTGCAGTTCCATGCTTTGAACCGTGGAAAGGCGCCGGGCTCTGCTAAGACTTCCCCCGGCGCTTCGTTTGCCCTGGGCCAGAGCGAGCCTTCACAATAGCTGAACGCTAACACTGCATACTCGTTCCACTTCCAGAACAGGGCTACCGCGAGGCAGTTCTCCGGGGGAAAACGGCCCTTCGCGAAGGGCAGATCTGCCGAGCTCATTGCGGGAAAGCGAAAGCAAAGGACGCTTTTCTCCCTCTAACCGCTTTCGTCAGAGGAACGGGGGAAGTCACAGTGTTCTTTCTCTCACTGAGATACACACAATCTGACGTTGCCTCTGAGCTCCGTTGCTGGCAAAGAACTGAACCTGACATACATTCCTGTGGGGAAACACAGGGCTTTGCTAGGATTTCTCTAGGCAGTGTGATTTCCCTGGGCCTCACTGTAGCAACACTATCTCGCCAGGGCAACACTGCGTGGGATTTCCTCTTCCAAGAGAGCTGCTGCTTTGTAGTTTGTGCTGGGAAACCTTATTTTGGCAAGTGCGAATTGACCGCATTCAGGCAGAAAGAAAAGAGAACAGCAAGAGGCCTTTTTTCCCCGGCTGCTTTCCCAAGCCCTTCCAGCTCAAACTATGTCGTTGCTCCTCTGGAAGGATCCTTGCACCGCGACGTAGTTTTTCAGAAGAAGCCCTGCTTTTGCAAGAGCAAATGAGGAATTCGTTGCAGGAAAGAGGAAGGAAAGAAAGTTTCTCTCCCTCTGCCTGCTTTGTTCAGAGGACTGGATGAAGTCAGGGAGTTCTCCCTTTCACTGAGAAACGTGCGGGCTGCTGTTGCCTGTGCGCTCTCTTCTTTGCAAAAGAGTCTGCAGTTCCACGCTTTGAACCGTGGAAAGGCGCCGGGCTCTGCTAAGACTTCCCCCGGCGCTTCGTTTGCCCTGGGCCAAAGCCAGCCTTCACAATAGCTGAATGCTAACACAGCATACTCGTTCCACTTCCAGAACAGCGCTACCGCGAGGCCGTTCTCCGGGGGAAAACGGCCCTTCGCGAAGGGCAGATCTGCCGAGCTCATTGCGGGAAAGCGAAAGCAAAGGACGCTATTCTCCCTCTAAGCGCTTTCGTCAGAGGAACGGGGGAAGTCACAGTGTTCTTTCTCTCACTGAGATACACACAATCTGACGTTGCCTCTGAGCTCCGTTGCTGGCAAAGAACTGAAACTGACATACATTCCTGTGGGGAAACACAGGGCTTTGCTAGGATTTCTCTAGGCAGTGTGATTTCCCTGGGCCTCACTGTAGCAACACTATCTCGCCAGGGCAACACTGCGTGGGATTTCCTCTGCCAGGAGAGAGCTGCTGCTTTGTAGTTTGTGCTGGGAAACCTTATTTTGGCAAGTGCGAATTGACCGCATTCAGGCAGAAAGAAAAGAGAACAGCAAGAGGCCTTTTTTCCCCGGCTGCTTTCCCAAGCCCTTCCAGCTCAAACTATGTCGTTTCTCCTCTGGAAGGATCCTTGCACCGCGACGTAGTTTTTCAGAAGAAGCCCTGCTTTTGCAAGAGCAAATGAGGAATTCGTTGCAGGAAAGAGGAAGGAAAGAAAGTTTCTCTCCCTCTGCCTGCTTTGCTCAGAGAACTGGATGAAGTCAGGGAGTTCTCCCTTTCACTGAGAAACGTGCGGGCTGCTGTTGCCTGTGCGCTCTCTTCTTTGCAAAAGAGTCTGCAGTTCCATGCTTTGAACCGTGGAAAGGCGCCGGGCTCTGCTAAGACTTCCCCCGGCGCTTCGTTTGCCCTGGGCCAGAGCGAGCCTTCACAATAGCTGAACGCTAACACTGCATACTCGTTCCACTTCCAGAACAGGGCTACCGCGAGGCAGTTCTCCGGGGGAAAACGGCCCTTCGCGAAGGGCAGATCTGCCGAGCTCATTGCGGGAAAGCGAAAGCAAAGGACGCTTTTCTCCCTCTAACCGCTTTCGTCAGAGGAACGGGGGAAGTCACAGTGTTCTTTCTCTCACTGAGATACACACAATCTGACGTTGCCTCTGAGCTCCGTTGCTGGCAAAGAACTGAACCTGACATACATTCCTGTGGGGAAACACAGGGCTTTGCTAGGATTTCTCTAGGCAGTGTGATTTCCCTGGGCCTCACTGTAGCAACACTATCTCGCCAGGGCAACACTGCGTGGGATTTCCTCTTCCAAGAGAGCTGCTGCTTTGTAGTTTGTGCTGGGAAACCTTATTTTGGCAAGTGCGAATTGACCGCATTCAGGCAGAAAGAAAAGAGAACAGCAAGAGGCCTTTTTTCCCCGGCTGCTTTCCCAAGCCCTTCCAGCTCAAACTATGTCGTTGCTCCTCTGGAAGGATCCTTGCACCGCGACGTAGTTTTTCAGAAGAAGCCCTGCTTTTGCAAGAGCAAATGAGGAATTCGTTGCAGGAAAGAGGAAGGAAAGAAAGTTTCTCTCCCTCTGCCTGCTTTGTTCAGAGGACTGGATGAAGTCAGGGAGTTCTCCCTTTCACTGAGAAACGTGCGGGCTGCTGTTGCCTGTGCGCTCTCTTCTTTGCAAAAGAGTCTGCAGTTCCACGCTTTGAACCGTGGAAAGGCGCCGGGCTCTGCTAAGACTTCCCCCGGCGCTTCGTTTGCCCTGGGCCAAAGCCAGCCTTCACAATAGCTGAATGCTAACACAGCATACTCGTTCCACTTCCAGAACAGCGCTACCGCGAGGCCGTTCTCCGGGGGAAAACGGCCCTTCGCGAAGGGCAGATCTGCCGAGCTCATTGCGGGAAAGCGAAAGCAAAAGACGCTATTCTCCCTCTAACCGCTTTCGTCAGAGGAACGGGGGAAGTCACAGTGTTCTTTCTCTCACTGAGATACACACAATCTGATGTTGCCTCTGAGCTCCGTTGCTGGCAAAGAACTGAAACTGACATCCATTCCTGTGGGGAAACACAGGGCTTTGCTAGGATTTCTCTAGGCAGTGTGATTTCCCTGGGCCTCACTGTAGCAACACTATCTCGCCAGGGCAACACTGCGTGGGATTTCCTCTGCCAGGAGAGAGCTGCTGCTTTGTAGTTTGTGCTGGGAAACCTTATTTTGGCAAGTGCGAATTGACCGCATTCAGGCAGAAAGAAAAGAGAACAGCAAGAGGCCTTTTTTCCCCGGCTGCTTTCCCAAGCCCTTCCAGCTCAAACTATGTCGTTTCTCCTCTGGAAGGATCCTTGCACCGCGACGTAGTTTTTCAGAAGAAGCCCTGCTTTTGCAAGAGCAAATGAGGAATTCGTTGCAGGAAAGAGGAAGGAAAGAAAGTTTCTCTCCCTCTGCCTGCTTTGCTCAGAGAACTGGATGAAGTCAGGGAGTTCTCCCTTTCACTGAGAAACGTGCGGGCTGCTGTTGCCTGTGCGCTCTCTTCTTTGCAAAAGAGTCTGCAGTTCCATGCTTTGAACCGTGGAAAGGCGCCGGGCTCTGCTAAGACTTCCCCCGGCGCTTCGTTTGCCCTGGGCCAGAGCGAGCCTTCACAATAGCTGAACGCTAACACTGCATACTCGTTCCACTTCCAGAACAGGGCTACCGCGAGGCAGTTCTCCGGGGGAAAACGGCCCTTCGCGAAGGGCAGATCTGCCGAGCTCATTGCGGGAAAGCGAAAGCAAAGGACGCTTTTCTCCCTCTAACCGCTTTCGTCAGAGGAACGGGGGAAGTCACAGTGTTCTTTCTCTCACTGAGATACACACAATCTGACGTTGCCTCTGAGCTCCGTTGCTGGCAAAGAACTGAACCTGACATACATTCCTGTGGGGAAACACAGGGCTTTGCTAGGATTTCTCTAGGCAGTGTGATTTCCCTGGGCCTCACTGTAGCAACACTATCTCGCCAGGGCAACACTGCGTGGGATTTCCTCTTCCAAGAGAGCTGCTGCTTTGTAGTTTGTGCTGGGAAACCTTATTTTGGCAAGTGCGAATTGACCGCATTCAGGCAGAAAGAAAAGAGAACAGCAAGAGGCCTTTTTTCCCCGGCTGCTTTCCCAAGCCCTTCCAGCTCAAACTATGTCGTTGCTCCTCTGGAAGGATCCTTGCACCGCGACGTAGTTTTTCAGAAGAAGCCCTGCTTTTGCAAGAGCAAATGAGGAATTCGTTGCAGGAAAGAGGAAGGAAAGAAAGTTTCTCTCCCTCTGCCTGCTTTGTTCAGAGGACTGGATGAAGTCAGGGAGTTCTCCCTTTCACTGAGAAACGTGCGGGCTGCTGTTGCCTGGGCGCTCTCTTCTTTGCAAAAGAGTCTGCAGTTCCACGCTTTGAACCGTGGAAAGGCGCCGGGCTCTGCTAAGACTTCCCCCGGCGCTTCGTTTGCCCTGGGCCAAAGCCAGCCTTCACAATAGCTGAATGCTAACACAGCATACTCGTTCCACTTCCAGAACAGCGCTACCGCGAGGCAGTTCTCCGGGGGAAAACGGCCCTTCGCGAAGGGCAGATCTGCCGAGCTCATTGCGGGAAAGCGAAAGCAAAGGACGCTATTCTCCCTCTAAGCGCTTTCGTCAGAGGAACGGGGGAAGTCACAGTGTTCTTTCTCTCACTGAGATACACACAATCTGACGTTGCCTCTGAGCTCCGTTGCTGGCAAAGAACTGAAACTGACATACATTCCTGTGGGGAAACACAGGGCTTTGCTAGGATTTCTCTAGGCAGTGTGATTTCCCTGGGCCTCACTGTAGCAACACTATCTCGCCAGGGCAACACTGCGTGGGATTTCCTCTGCCAGGAGAGAGCTGCTGCTTTGTAGTTTGTGCTGGGAAACCTTGCTTTGGCAAGTGCGAATTGACTGCATTCAGGCAGAAAGAAAAGAGAACAGCAAGAGGCCTTTTCTCCCCGGCTGCTTTCCAAAGCCCTTCCAGCTCAAACTATGTCGTTTCTCCTCTGGAAGGATCCTTGCACCGCCACGTAGTTTTTCAGAAGAAGCCCTGCGTTTGCAAGAGCAAAGGAGCAATTCGTTGCAGGAAAGAGGAAGGAAAGAAAGTTTCTCTCCCTCTGCCTGCTTTGCTCAGAGAACTGGATGAAGTCAGGGAGTTCTCCCTTTCACTGAGATACGTGCGGGCTGCTGTTGCCTGTGTGCTCTCTTCTTTGCAAAAGAGTCTGCAGTTCCACGCTTTGAACCGTGGAAAGGTGCCGGGCTCTGCTAAGACTTCCCCCGGCGCTTCGTTTGCCCTGGGCCAGAGCGAGCCTTCACAATAGCTGAACGCTAACACTGCATACTCGTTCCACTTCCAGAACAGGGCTACCGCGAGGCAGTTCTCCGGGGAAAAGGCCCTTCGCGAAGGGCAGATCTGCCGAGCTCATTGCGGGAAAGCGAAAGCAAAAGACGCTTTTCTCCCTCTAACCGCTTTCGTCAGAGGAACGGGGGAAGTCACAGTGTTCTTTCTCTCACTGAGATACACACAATCTGATGTTGCCTCTGAGCTCCGTTGCTGGCAAAGAACTGAAACTGACATCCATTCCTGTGGGGAAACACAGGGCTTTGCTAGGATTTCTCTAGGCAGTGTGATTTCCCTGGGCCTCACTGTAGCAACACTATCTCGCCAGGGCAACACTGCGTGGGATTTCCTCTGCCAGGAGAGAGCTGCTGCTTTGTAGTTTGTGCTGGGAAACCTTATTTTGGCAAGTGCGAATTGACCGCATTCAGGCAGAAAGAAAAGAGAACAGCAAGAGGCCTTTTTTCCCCGGCTGCTTTCCCAAGCCCTTCCAGCTCAAACTATGTCGTTGCTCCTCTGGAAGGATCCTTGCACCGCGACGTAGTTTTTCAGAAGAAGCCCTGCTTTTGCAAGAGCAAATGAGGAATTCGTTGCAGGAAAGAGGAAGGAAAGAAAGTTTCTCTCCCTCTGCCTGCTTTGCTCAGAGAACTGGATGAAGTCAGGGAGTTCTCCCTTTCACTGAGAAACGTGCGGGCTGCTGTTGCCTGTGCGCTCTCTTCTTTGCAAAAGAGTCTGCAGTTCCATGCTTTGAACCGTGGAAAGGCGCCGGGCTCTGCTAAGACTTCCCCCGGCGCTTCGTTTGCCCTGGGCCAGAGCGAGCCTTCACAATAGCTGAACGCTAACACTGCATACTCGTTCCACTTCCAGAACAGGGCTACCGCGAGGCAGTTCTCCGGGGGAAAACGGCCCTTCGCGAAGGGCAGATCTGCCGAGCTCATTGCGGGAAAGCGAAAGCAAAGGACGCTTTTCTCCCTCTAACCGCTTTCGTCAGAGGAACGGGGGAAGTCACAGTGTTCTTTCTCTCACTGAGATACACACAATCTGACGTTGCCTCTGAGCTCCGTTGCTGGCAAAGAACTGAACCTGACATACATTCCTGTGGGGAAACACAGGGCTTTGCTAGGATTTCTCTAGGCAGTGTGATTTCCCTGGGCCTCACTGTAGCAACACTATCTCGCCAGGGCAACACTGCGTGGGATTTCCTCTTCCAAGAGAGCTGCTGCTTTGTAGTTTGTGCTGGGAAACCTTATTTTGGCAAGTGCGAATTGACCGCATTCAGGCAGAAAGAAAAGAGAACAGCAAGAGGCCTTTTTTCCCCGGCTGCTTTCCCAAGCCCTTCCAGCTCAAACTATGTCGTTGCTCCTCTGGAAGGATCCTTGCACCGCGACGTAGTTTTTCAGAAGAAGCCCTGCTTTTGCAAGAGCAAATGAGGAATTCGTTGCAGGAAAGAGGAAGGAAAGAAAGTTTCTCTCCCTCTGCCTGCTTTGTTCAGAGGACTGGATGAAGTCAGGGAGTTCTCCCTTTCACTGAGAAACGTGCGGGCTGCTGTTGCCTGTGCGCTCTCTTCTTTGCAAAAGAGTCTGCAGTTCCACGCTTTGAACCGTGGAAAGGCGCCGGGCTCTGCTAAGACTTCCCCCGGCGCTTCGTTTGCCCTGGGCCAAAGCCAGCCTTCACAATAGCTGAATGCTAACACAGCATACTCGTTCCACTTCCAGAACAGCGCTACCGCGAGGCCGTTCTCCGGGGGAAAACGGCCCTTCGCGAAGGGCAGATCTGCCGAGCTCATTGCGGGAAAGCGAAAGCAAAAGACGCTATTCTCCCTCTAACCGCTTTCGTCAGAGGAACGGGGGAAGTCACAGTGTTCTTTCTCTCACTGAGATACACACAATCTGATGTTGCCTCTGAGCTCCGTTGCTGGCAAAGAACTGAAACTGACATCCATTCCTGTGGGGAAACACAGGGCTTTGCTAGGATTTCTCTAGGCAGTGTGATTTCCCTGGGCCTCACTGTAGCAACACTATCTCGCCAGGGCAACACTGCGTGGGATTTCCTCTTCCAAGAGAGCTGCTGCTTTGTAGTTTGTGCTGGGAAACCTTATTTTGGCAAGTGCGAATTGACCGCATTCAGGCAGAAAGAAAAGAGAACAGCAAGAGGCCTTTTTTCCCCGGCTGCTTTCCCAAGCCCTTCCAGCTCAAACTATGTCGTTGCTCCTCTGGAAGGATCCTTGCACCGCGACGTAGTTTTTCAGAAGAAGCCCTGCTTTTGCAAGAGCAAATGAGGAATTCGTTGCAGGAAAGAGGAAGGAAAGAAAGTTTCTCTCCCTCTGCCTGCTTTGCTCAGAGAACTGGATGAAGTCAGGGAGTTCTCCCTTTCACTGAGAAACGTGCGGGCTGCTGTTGCCTGTGCGCTCTCTTCTTTGCAAAAGAGTCTGCAGTTCCATGCTTTGAACCGTGGAAAGGCGCCGGGCTCTGCTAAGACTTCCCCCGGCGCTTCGTTTGCCCTGGGCCAGAGCGAGCCTTCACAATAGCTGAACGCTAACACTGCATACTCGTTCCACTTCCAGAACAGGGCTACCGCGAGGCAGTTCTCCGGGGGAAAACGGCCCTTCGCGAAGGGCAGATCTGCCGAGCTCATTGCGGGAAAGCGAAAGCAAAGGACGCTTTTCTCCCTCTAACCGCTTTCGTCAGAGGAACGGGGGAAGTCACAGTGTTCTTTCTCTCACTGAGATACACACAATCTGACGTTGCCTCTGAGCTCCGTTGCTGGCAAAGAACTGAACCTGACATACATTCCTGTGGGGAAACACAGGGCTTTGCTAGGATTTCTCTAGGCAGTGTGATTTCCCTGGGCCTCACTGTAGCAACACTATCTCGCCAGGGCAACACTGCGTGGGATTTCCTCTTCCAAGAGAGCTGCTGCTTTGTAGTTTGTGCTGGGAAACCTTATTTTGGCAAGTGCGAATTGACCGCATTCAGGCAGAAAGAAAAGAGAACAGCAAGAGGCCTTTTTTCCCCGGCTGCTTTCCCAAGCCCTTCCAGCTCAAACTATGTCGTTGCTCCTCTGGAAGGATCCTTGCACCGCGACGTAGTTTTTCAGAAGAAGCCCTGCTTTTGCAAGAGCAAATGAGGAATTCGTTGCAGGAAAGAGGAAGGAAAGAAAGTTTCTCTCCCTCTGCCTGCTTTGTTCAGAGGACTGGATGAAGTCAGGGAGTTCTCCCTTTCACTGAGAAACGTGCGGGCTGCTGTTGCCTGTGCGCTCTCTTCTTTGCAAAAGAGTCTGCAGTTCCACGCTTTGAACCGTGGAAAGGCGCCGGGCTCTGCTAAGACTTCCCCCGGCGCTTCGTTTGCCCTGGGCCAAAGCCAGCCTTCACAATAGCTGAATGCTAACACAGCATACTCGTTCCACTTCCAGAACAGCGCTACCGCGAGGCCGTTCTCCGGGGGAAAACGGCCCTTCGCGAAGGGCAGATCTGCCGAGCTCATTGCGGGAAAGCGAAAGCAAAGGACGCTATTCTCCCTCTAAGCGCTTTCGTCAGAGGAACGGGGGAAGTCACAGTGTTCTTTCTCTCACTGAGATACACACAATCTGACGTTGCCTCTGAGCTCCGTTGCTGGCAAAGAACTGAAACTGACATACATTCCTGTGGGGAAACACAGGGCTTTGCTAGGATTTCTCTAGGCAGTGTGATTTCCCTGGGCCTCACTGTAGCAACACTATCTCGCCAGGGCAACACTGCGTGGGATTTCCTCTGCCAGGAGAGAGCTGCTGCTTTGTAGTTTGTGCTGGGAAACCTTATTTTGGCAAGTGCGAATTGACCGCATTCAGGCAGAAAGAAAAGAGAACAGCAAGAGGCCTTTTTTCCCCGGCTGCTTTCCCAAGCCCTTCCAGCTCAAACTATGTCGTTTCTCCTCTGGAAGGATCCTTGCACCGCGACGTAGTTTTTCAGAAGAAGCCCTGCTTTTGCAAGAGCAAATGAGGAATTCGTTGCAGGAAAGAGGAAGGAAAGAAAGTTTCTCTCCCTCTGCCTGCTTTGCTCAGAGAACTGGATGAAGTCAGGGAGTTCTCCCTTTCACTGAGAAACGTGCGGGCTGCTGTTGCCTGTGCGCTCTCTTCTTTGCAAAAGAGTCTGCAGTTCCATGCTTTGAACCGTGGAAAGGCGCCGGGCTCTGCTAAGACTTCCCCCGGCGCTTCGTTTGCCCTGGGCCAGAGCGAGCCTTCACAATAGCTGAACGCTAACACTGCATACTCGTTCCACTTCCAGAACAGGGCTACCGCGAGGCAGTTCTCCGGGGGAAAACGGCCCTTCGCGAAGGGCAGATCTGCCGAGCTCATTGCGGGAAAGCGAAAGCAAAGGACGCTTTTCTCCCTCTAACCGCTTTCGTCAGAGGAACGGGGGAAGTCACAGTGTTCTTTCTCTCACTGAGATACACACAATCTGACGTTGCCTCTGAGCTCCGTTGCTGGCAAAGAACTGAAACTGACATACATTCCTGTGGGGAAACACAGGGCTTTGCTAGGATTTCTCTAGGCAGTGTGATTTCCCTGGGCCTCACTGTAGCAACACTATCTCGCCAGGGCAACACTGCGTGGGATTTCCTCTTCCAAGAGAGCTGCTGCTTTGTAGTTTGTGCTGGGAAACCTTATTTTGGCAAGTGCGAATTGACCGCATTCAGGCAGAAAGAAAAGAGAACAGCAAGAGGCCTTTTTTCCCCGGCTGCTTTCCCAAGCCCTTCCAGCTCAAACTATGTCGTTGCTCCTCTGGAAGGATCCTTGCACCGCGACGTAGTTTTTCAGAAGAAGCCCTGCTTTTGCAAGAGCAAATGAGGAATTCGTTGCAGGAAAGAGGAAGGAAAGAAAGTTTCTCTCCCTCTGCCTGCTTTGTTCAGAGGACTGGATGAAGTCAGGGAGTTCTCCCTTTCACTGAGAAACGTGCGGGCTGCTGTTGCCTGTGCGCTCTCTTCTTTGCAAAAGAGTCTGCAGTTCCACGCTTTGAACCGTGGAAAGGCGCCGGGCTCTGCTAAGACTTCCCCCGGCGCTTCGTTTGCCCTGGGCCAAAGCCAGCCTTCACAATAGCTGAATGCTAACACAGCATACTCGTTCCACTTCCAGAACAGCGCTACCGCGAGGCCGTTCTCCGGGGGAAAACGGCCCTTCGCGAAGGGCAGATCTGCCGAGCTCATTGCGGGAAAGCGAAAGCAAAAGACGCTATTCTCCCTCTAACCGCTTTCGTCAGAGGAACGGGGGAAGTCACAGTGTTCTTTCTCTCACTGAGATACACACAATCTGATGTTGCCTCTGAGCTCCGTTGCTGGCAAAGAACTGAAACTGACATCCATTCCTGTGGGGAAACACAGGGCTTTGCTAGGATTTCTCTAGGCAGTGTGATTTCCCTGGGCCTCACTGTAGCAACACTATCTCGCCAGGGCAACACTGCGTGGGATTTCCTCTTCCAAGAGAGCTGCTGCTTTGTAGTTTGTGCTGGGAAACCTTATTTTGGCAAGTGCGAATTGACCGCATTCAGGCAGAAAGAAAAGAGAACAGCAAGAGGCCTTTTTTCCCCGGCTGCTTTCCCAAGCCCTTCCAGCTCAAACTATGTCGTTGCTCCTCTGGAAGGATCCTTGCACCGCGACGTAGTTTTTCAGAAGAAGCCCTGCTTTTGCAAGAGCAAATGAGGAATTCGTTGCAGGAAAGAGGAAGGAAAGAAAGTTTCTCTCCCTCTGCCTGCTTTGCTCAGAGAACTGGATGAAGTCAGGGAGTTCTCCCTTTCACTGAGAAACGTGCGGGCTGCTGTTGCCTGTGCGCTCTCTTCTTTGCAAAAGAGTCTGCAGTTCCATGCTTTGAACCGTGGAAAGGCGCCGGGCTCTGCTAAGACTTCCCCCGGCGCTTCGTTTGCCCTGGGCCAGAGCGAGCCTTCACAATAGCTGAACGCTAACACTGCATACTCGTTCCACTTCCAGAACAGGGCTACCGCGAGGCAGTTCTCCGGGGGAAAACGGCCCTTCGCGAAGGGCAGATCTGCCGAGCTCATTGCGGGAAAGCGAAAGCAAAGGACGCTTTTCTCCCTCTAACCGCTTTCGTCAGAGGAACGGGGGAAGTCACAGTGTTCTTTCTCTCACTGAGATACACACAATCTGACGTTGCCTCTGAGCTCCGTTGCTGGCAAAGAACTGAACCTGACATACATTCCTGTGGGGAAACACAGGGCTTTGCTAGGATTTCTCTAGGCAGTGTGATTTCCCTGGGCCTCACTGTAGCAACACTATCTCGCCAGGGCAACACTGCGTGGGATTTCCTCTTCCAAGAGAGCTGCTGCTTTGTAGTTTGTGCTGGGAAACCTTATTTTGGCAAGTGCGAATTGACCGCATTCAGGCAGAAAGAAAAGAGAACAGCAAGAGGCCTTTTTTCCCCGGCTGCTTTCCCAAGCCCTTCCAGCTCAAACTATGTCGTTGCTCCTCTGGAAGGATCCTTGCACCGCGACGTAGTTTTTCAGAAGAAGCCCTGCTTTTGCAAGAGCAAATGAGGAATTCGTTGCAGGAAAGAGGAAGGAAAGAAAGTTTCTCTCCCTCTGCCTGCTTTGTTCAGAGGACTGGATGAAGTCAGGGAGTTCTCCCTTTCACTGAGAAACGTGCGGGCTGCTGTTGCCTGTGCGCTCTCTTCTTTGCAAAAGAGTCTGCAGTTCCACGCTTTGAACCGTGGAAAGGCGCCGGGCTCTGCTAAGACTTCCCCCGGCGCTTCGTTTGCCCTGGGCCAAAGCCAGCCTTCACAATAGCTGAATGCTAACACAGCATACTCGTTCCACTTCCAGAACAGCGCTACCGCGAGGCCGTTCTCCGGGGGAAAACGGCCCTTCGCGAAGGGCAGATCTGCCGAGCTCATTGCGGGAAAGCGAAAGCAAAGGACGCTATTCTCCCTCTAAGCGCTTTCGTCAGAGGAACGGGGGAAGTCACAGTGTTCTTTCTCTCACTGAGATACACACAATCTGACGTTGCCTCTGAGCTCCGTTGCTGGCAAAGAACTGAAACTGACATACATTCCTGTGGGGAAACACAGGGCTTTGCTAGGATTTCTCTAGGCAGTGTGATTTCCCTGGGCCTCACTGTAGCAACACTATCTCGCCAGGGCAACACTGCGTGGGATTTCCTCTGCCAGGAGAGAGCTGCTGCTTTGTAGTTTGTGCTGGGAAACCTTATTTTGGCAAGTGCGAATTGACCGCATTCAGGCAGAAAGAAAAGAGAACAGCAAGAGGCCTTTTTTCCCCGGCTGCTTTCCCAAGCCCTTCCAGCTCAAACTATGTCGTTTCTCCTCTGGAAGGATCCTTGCACCGCGACGTAGTTTTTCAGAAGAAGCCCTGCTTTTGCAAGAGCAAATGAGGAATTCGTTGCAGGAAAGAGGAAGGAAAGAAAGTTTCTCTCCCTCTGCCTGCTTTGCTCAGAGAACTGGATGAAGTCAGGGAGTTCTCCCTTTCACTGAGAAACGTGCGGGCTGCTGTTGCCTGTGCGCTCTCTTCTTTGCAAAAGAGTCTGCAGTTCCATGCTTTGAACCGTGGAAAGGCGCCGGGCTCTGCTAAGACTTCCCCCGGCGCTTCGTTTGCCCTGGGCCAGAGCGAGCCTTCACAATAGCTGAACGCTAACACTGCATACTCGTTCCACTTCCAGAACAGGGCTACCGCGAGGCAGTTCTCCGGGGGAAAACGGCCCTTCGCGAAGGGCAGATCTGCCGAGCTCATTGCGGGAAAGCGAAAGCAAAGGACGCTTTTCTCCCTCTAACCGCTTTCGTCAGAGGAACGGGGGAAGTCACAGTGTTCTTTCTCTCACTGAGATACACACAATCTGACGTTGCCTCTGAGCTCCGTTGCTGGCAAAGAACTGAACCTGACATACATTCCTGTGGGGAAACACAGGGCTTTGCTAGGATTTCTCTAGGCAGTGTGATTTCCCTGGGCCTCACTGTAGCAACACTATCTCGCCAGGGCAACACTGCGTGGGATTTCCTCTTCCAAGAGAGCTGCTGCTTTGTAGTTTGTGCTGGGAAACCTTATTTTGGCAAGTGCGAATTGACCGCATTCAGGCAGAAAGAAAAGAGAACAGCAAGAGGCCTTTTTTCCCCGGCTGCTTTCCCAAGCCCTTCCAGCTCAAACTATGTCGTTGCTCCTCTGGAAGGATCCTTGCACCGCGACGTAGTTTTTCAGAAGAAGCCCTGCTTTTGCAAGAGCAAATGAGGAATTCGTTGCAGGAAAGAGGAAGGAAAGAAAGTTTCTCTCCCTCTGCCTGCTTTGTTCAGAGGACTGGATGAAGTCAGGGAGTTCTCCCTTTCACTGAGAAACGTGCGGGCTGCTGTTGCCTGGGCGCTCTCTTCTTTGCAAAAGAGTCTGCAGTTCCACGCTTTGAACCGTGGAAAGGCGCCGGGCTCTGCTAAGACTTCCCCCGGCGCTTCGTTTGCCCTGGGCCAAAGCCAGCCTTCACAATAGCTGAATGCTAACACAGCATACTCGTTCCACTTCCAGAACAGCGCTACCGCGAGGCAGTTCTCCGGGGGAAAACGGCCCTTCGCGAAGGGCAGATCTGCCGAGCTCATTGCGGGAAAGCGAAAGCAAAGGACGCTATTCTCCCTCTAAGCGCTTTCGTCAGAGGAACGGGGGAAGTCACAGTGTTCTTTCTCTCACTGAGATACACACAATCTGACGTTGCCTCTGAGCTCCGTTGCTGGCAAAGAACTGAAACTGACATACATTCCTGTGGGGAAACACAGGGCTTTGCTAGGATTTCTCTAGGCAGTGTGATTTCCCTGGGCCTCACTGTAGCAACACTATCTCGCCAGGGCAACACTGCGTGGGATTTCCTCTGCCAGGAGAGAGCTGCTGCTTTGTAGTTTGTGCTGGGAAACCTTGCTTTGGCAAGTGCGAATTGACTGCATTCAGGCAGAAAGAAAAGAGAACAGCAAGAGGCCTTTTCTCCCCGGCTGCTTTCCAAAGCCCTTCCAGCTCAAACTATGTCGTTTCTCCTCTGGAAGGATCCTTGCACCGCCACGTAGTTTTTCAGAAGAAGCCCTGCGTTTGCAAGAGCAAAGGAGCAATTCGTTGCAGGAAAGAGGAAGGAAAGAAAGTTTCTCTCCCTCTGCCTGCTTTGCTCAGAGGACTGGATGAAGTCAGGGAGTTCTCCCTTTCACTGAGATACGTGCGGGCTGCTGTTGCCTGTGTGCTCTCTTCTTTGCAAAAGAGTCTGCAGTTCCACGCTTTGAACCGTGGAAAGGTGCCGGGCTCTGCTAAGACTTCCCCCGGCGCTTCGTTTGCCCTGGGCCAGAGCGAGCCTTCACAATAGCTGAACGCTAACACTGCATACTCGTTCCACTTCCAGAACAGGGCTAGCGCGAGGCAGTTCTCCGGGGAAAAGGCCCTTCGCGAAGGGCAGATCTGCCGAGCTCATTGCGGGAAAGCGAAAGCAAAAGACGCTTTTCTCCCTCTAACCGCTTTCGTCAGAGGAACGGGGGAAGTCACAGTGTTCTTTCTCTCACTGAGATACACACAATCTGACGTTGCCTCTGAGCTCCGTTGCTGGCAAAGAACTGAACCTGACATACATTCCTGTGGGGAAACACAGGGCTTTGCTAGGATTTCTCTAGGCAGTGTGATTTCCCTGGGCCTCACTGTAGCAACACTATCTCGCCAGGGCAACACTGCGTGGGATTTCCTCTTCCAAGAGAGCTGCTGCTTTGTAGTTTGTGCTGGGAAACCTTATTTTGGCAAGTGCGAATTGACCGCATTCAGGCAGAAAGAAAAGAGAACAGCAAGAGGCCTTTTTTCCCCGGCTGCTTTCCCAAGCCCTTCCAGCTCAAACTATGTCGTTGCTCCTCTGGAAGGATCCTTGCACCGCGACGTAGTTTTTCAGAAGAAGCCCTGCTTTTGCAAGAGCAAATGAGGAATTCGTTGCAGGAAAGAGGAAGGAAAGAAAGTTTCTCTCCCTCTGCCTGCTTTGTTCAGAGGACTGGATGAAGTCAGGGAGTTCTCCCTTTCACTGAGAAACGTGCGGGCTGCTGTTGCCTGGGCGCTCTCTTCTTTGCAAAAGAGTCTGCAGTTCCACGCTTTGAACCGTGGAAAGGCGCCGGGCTCTGCTAAGACTTCCCCCGGCGCTTCGTTTGCCCTGGGCCAAAGCCAGCCTTCACAATAGCTGAATGCTAACACAGCATACTCGTTCCACTTCCAGAACAGCGCTACCGCGAGGCAGTTCTCCGGGGGAAAACGGCCCTTCGCGAAGGGCAGATCTGCCGAGCTCATTGCGGGAAAGCGAAAGCAAAGGACGCTATTCTCCCTCTAAGCGCTTTCGTCAGAGGAACGGGGGAAGTCACAGTGTTCTTTCTCTCACTGAGATACACACAATCTGACGTTGCCTCTGAGCTCCGTTGCTGGCAAAGAACTGAAACTGACATACATTCCTGTGGGGAAACACAGGGCTTTGCTAGGATTTCTCTAGGCAGTGTGATTTCCCTGGGCCTCACTGTAGCAACACTATCTCGCCAGGGCAACACTGCGTGGGATTTCCTCTGCCAGGAGAGAGCTGCTGCTTTGTAGTTTGTGCTGGGAAACCTTGCTTTGGCAAGTGCGAATTGACTGCATTCAGGCAGAAAGAAAAGAGAACAGCAAGAGGCCTTTTCTCCCCGGCTGCTTTCCAAAGCCCTTCCAGCTCAAACTATGTCGTTTCTCCTCTGGAAGGATCCTTGCACCGCCACGTAGTTTTTCAGAAGAAGCCCTGCGTTTGCAAGAGCAAAGGAGCAATTCGTTGCAGGAAAGAGGAAGGAAAGAAAGTTTCTCTCCCTCTGCCTGCTTTGCTCAGAGGACTGGATGAAGTCAGGGAGTTCTCCCTTTCACTGAGATACGTGCGGGCTGCTGTTGCCTGTGTGCTCTCTTCTTTGCAAAAGAGTCTGCAGTTCCACGCTTTGAACCGTGGAAAGGTGCCGGGCTCTGCTAAGACTTCCCCCGGCGCTTCGTTTGCCCTGGGCCAGAGCGAGCCTTCACAATAGCTGAACGCTAACACTGCATACTCGTTCCACTTCCAGAACAGGGCTAGCGCGAGGCAGTTCTCCGGGGAAAAGGCCCTTCGCGAAGGGCAGATCTGCCGAGCTCATTGCGGGAAAGCGAAAGCAAAAGACGCTTTTCTCCCTCTAACCGCTTTCGTCAGAGGAACGGGGGAAGTCACAGTGTTCTTTCTCTCACTGAGATACACACAATCTGATGTTGCCTCTGAGCTCCGTTGCTGGCAAAGAACTGAAACTGACATCCATTCCTGTGGGGAAACACAGGGCTTTGCTAGGATTTCTCTAGGCAGTGTGATTTCCCTGGGCCTCTGTGTAGCAACACTATCTCGCCAGGGCAACACTGCGTGGGATTTCCTCTTCCAAGAGAGCTGCTGCTTTGTAGTTTGTGCTGGGAAACCTTATTTTGGCAAGTGCGAATTGACCGCATTCAGGCAGAAAGAAAAGAGAACAGCAAGAGGCCTTTTTTCCCTGGCTGCTTTCCCAAGCCCTTCCAGCTCAAAGTATGTCGTTGCTCCTCTGGAAGGATCCTTGCACCGCGACGTAGTTTTTCAGAAGAAGCCCTGCTTTTGCAAGAGCAAATGAGGAATTCGTTGCAGGAAAGAGGAAGGAAAGAAAGTTTCTCTCCCTCTGCCTGCTTTGCTCAGAGAACTGGATGAAGTCAGGGAGTTCTCCCTTTCACTGAGAAACGTGCGGGCTGCTGTTGTCTGTGCGCTCTCTTCTTTGCAAAAGAGTCTGCAGTTCCACGGTTTGAACCGTAGAAAGGCGCCGGGCTCTGCTAAGACTTCCCCCGGCGCTTCGTTTGCCCTGGGCCAAAGCCAGCCTTCACAATAGCTGAATGCTAACACAGCATACTCGTTACACTTCCAGAACAGGGCTACCGCGAGGCAGTTCTCCGGGGGAAAACGGCCCTTCGCGAAGGGCAGATCTGCCGAGCTCATTGCGGGAAAGCGAAAGCAAAGGACGCTTTTCTCCCTCTAACCGCTTTCGTCAGAGGAACGGGGGAAGTCACAGTGTTCTTTCTCTCACTGAGATACACACAATCTGACGTTGCCTCTGAGCTCCGTTGCTGGCAAAGAACTGAAACTGACATACATTCCTGTGGGGAAACACAGGGCTTTGCTAGGATTTCTCTAGGCAGTGTGATTTCCCTGGGCCTCACTGTAGCAACACTATCTCGCCAGGGCAACACTGCGTGGGATTTCCTCTGCCAGGAGAGAGCTGCTGCTTTGTAGTTTGTGCTGGGAAACCTTATTTTGGCAAGTGCGAATTGACCGCATTCAGGCAGAAAGAAAAGAGAACAGCAAGAGGCCTTTTTTCCCCGGCTGCTTTCCCAAGCCCTTCCAGCTCAAACTATGTCGTTTCTCCTCTGGAAGGATCCTTGCACCGCGACGTAGTTTTTCAGAAGAAGCCCTGCTTTTGCAAGAGCAAATGAGGAATTCGTTGCAGGAAAGAGGAAGGAAAGAAAGTTTCTCTCCCTCTGCCTGCTTTGCTCAGAGAACTGGATGAAGTCAGGGAGTTCTCCCTTTCACTGAGAAACGTGCGGGCTGCTGTTGCCTGTGCGCTCTCTTCTTTGCAAAAGAGTCTGCAGTTCCATGCTTTGAACCGTGGAAAGGCGCCGGGCTCTGCTAAGACTTCCCCCGGCGCTTCGTTTGCCCTGGGCCAGAGCGAGCCTTCACAATAGCTGAACGCTAACACTGCATACTCGTTCCACTTCCAGAACAGGGCTACCGCGAGGCAGTTCTCCGGGGGAAAACGGCCCTTCGCGAAGGGCAGATCTGCCGAGCTCATTGCGGGAAAGCGAAAGCAAAGGACGCTTTTCTCCCTCTAACCGCTTTCGTCAGAGGAACGGGGGAAGTCACAGTGTTCTTTCTCTCACTGAGATACACACAATCTGACGTTGCCTCTGAGCTCCGTTGCTGGCAAAGAACTGAACCTGACATACATTCCTGTGGGGAAACACAGGGCTTTGCTAGGATTTCTCTAGGCAGTGTGATTTCCCTGGGCCTCACTGTAGCAACACTATCTCGCCAGGGCAACACTGCGTGGGATTTCCTCTTCCAAGAGAGCTGCTGCTTTGTAGTTTGTGCTGGGAAACCTTATTTTGGCAAGTGCGAATTGACCGCATTCAGGCAGAAAGAAAAGAGAACAGCAAGAGGCCTTTTTTCCCCGGCTGCTTTCCCAAGCCCTTCCAGCTCAAACTATGTCGTTGCTCCTCTGGAAGGATCCTTGCACCGCGACGTAGTTTTTCAGAAGAAGCCCTGCTTTTGCAAGAGCAAATGAGGAATTCGTTGCAGGAAAGAGGAAGGAAAGAAAGTTTCTCTCCCTCTGCCTGCTTTGTTCAGAGGACTGGATGAAGTCAGGGAGTTCTCCCTTTCACTGAGAAACGTGCGGGCTGCTGTTGCCTGTGCGCTCTCTTCTTTGCAAAAGAGTCTGCAGTTCCACGCTTTGAACCGTGGAAAGGCGCCGGGCTCTGCTAAGACTTCCCCCGGCGCTTCGTTTGCCCTGGGCCAAAGCCAGCCTTCACAATAGCTGAATGCTAACACAGCATACTCGTTCCACTTCCAGAACAGCGCTACCGCGAGGCAGTTCTCCGGGGGAAAACGGCCCTTCGCGAAGGGCAGATCTGCCGAGCTCATTGCGGGAAAGCGAAAGCAAAGGACGCTATTCTCCCTCTAAGCGCTTTCGTCAGAGGAACGGGGGAAGTCACAGTGTTCTTTCTCTCACTGAGATACACACAATCTGACGTTGCCTCTGAGCTCCGTTGCTGGCAAAGAACTGAAACTGACATACATTCCTGTGGGGAAACACAGGGCTTTGCTAGGATTTCTCTAGGCAGTGTGATTTCCCTGGGCCTCACTGTAGCAACACTATCTCGCCAGGGCAACACTGCGTGGGATTTCCTCTGCCAGGAGAGAGCTGCTGCTTTGTAGTTTGTGCTGGGAAACCTTGCTTTGGCAAGTGCGAATTGACTGCATTCAGGCAGAAAGAAAAGAGAACAGCAAGAGGCCTTTTCTCCCCGGCTGCTTTCCAAAGCCCTTCCAGCTCAAACTATGTCGTTTCTCCTCTGGAAGGATCCTTGCACCGCCACGTAGTTTTTCAGAAGAAGCCCTGCGTTTGCAAGAGCAAAGGAGCAATTCGTTGCAGGAAAGAGGAAGGAAAGAAAGTTTCTCTCCCTCTGCCTGCTTTGCTCAGAGGACTGGATGAAGTCAGGGAGTTCTCCCTTTCACTGAGAAACGTGCGGGCTGCTGTTGCCTGTGCGCTCTCTTCTTTGCAAAAGAGTCTGCAGTTCCACGGTTTGAACCGTGGAAAGGCGCCGGGCTCTGCTAAGACTTCCCCCGGCGCTTCGTTTGCCCTGGGCCAAAGCCAGCCTTCACAATAGCTGAATGCTAACACAGCATACTCGTTACACTTCCAGAACAGGGCTACCGCGAGGCAGTTCTCCGGGGGAAAACGGCCCTTCGCGAAGGGCAGATCTGCCGAGCTCATTGCGGGAAAGCGAAAGCAAAGGACGCTTTTCTCCCTCTAACCGCTTTCGTCAGAGGAACGGGGGAAGTCACAGTGTTCTTTCTCTCACTGAGATACACACAATCTGACGTTGCCTCTGAGCTCCGTTGCTGGCAAAGAACTGAAACTGACATACATTCCTGTGGGGAAACACAGGGCTTTGCTAGGATTTCTCTAGGCAGTGTGATTTCCCTGGGCCTCACTGTAGCAACACTATCTCGCCAGGGCAACACTGCGTGGGATTTCCTCTGCCAGGAGAGAGCTGCTGCTTTGTAGTTTGTGCTGGGAAACCTTATTTTGGCAAGTGCGAATTGACCGCATTCAGGCAGAAAGAAAAGAGAACAGCAAGAGGCCTTTTTTCCCCGGCTGCTTTCCCAAGCCCTTCCAGCTCAAACTATGTCGTTTCTCCTCTGGAAGGATCCTTGCACCGCGACGTAGTTTTTCAGAAGAAGCCCTGCTTTTGCAAGAGCAAATGAGGAATTCGTTGCAGGAAAGAGGAAGGAAAGAAAGTTTCTCTCCCTCTGCCTGCTTTGCTCAGAGAACTGGATGAAGTCAGGGAGTTCTCCCTTTCACTGAGAAACGTGCGGGCTGCTGTTGCCTGTGCGCTCTCTTCTTTGCAAAAGAGTCTGCAGTTCCATGCTTTGAACCGTGGAAAGGCGCCGGGCTCTGCTAAGACTTCCCCCGGCGCTTCGTTTGCCCTGGGCCAGAGCGAGCCTTCACAATAGCTGAACGCTAACACTGCATACTCGTTCCACTTCCAGAACAGGGCTACCGCGAGGCAGTTCTCCGGGGGAAAACGGCCCTTCGCGAAGGGCAGATCTGCCGAGCTCATTGCGGGAAAGCGAAAGCAAAGGACGCTTTTCTCCCTCTAACCGCTTTCGTCAGAGGAACGGGGGAAGTCACAGTGTTCTTTCTCTCACTGAGATACACACAATCTGACGTTGCCTCTGAGCTCCGTTGCTGGCAAAGAACTGAACCTGACATACATTCCTGTGGGGAAACACAGGGCTTTGCTAGGATTTCTCTAGGCAGTGTGATTTCCCTGGGCCTCACTGTAGCAACACTATCTCGCCAGGGCAACACTGCGTGGGATTTCCTCTTCCAAGAGAGCTGCTGCTTTGTAGTTTGTGCTGGGAAACCTTATTTTGGCAAGTGCGAATTGACCGCATTCAGGCAGAAAGAAAAGAGAACAGCAAGAGGCCTTTTTTCCCCGGCTGCTTTCCCAAGCCCTTCCAGCTCAAACTATGTCGTTGCTCCTCTGGAAGGATCCTTGCACCGCGACGTAGTTTTTCAGAAGAAGCCCTGCTTTTGCAAGAGCAAATGAGGAATTCGTTGCAGGAAAGAGGAAGGAAAGAAAGTTTCTCTCCCTCTGCCTGCTTTGTTCAGAGGACTGGATGAAGTCAGGGAGTTCTCCCTTTCACTGAGAAACGTGCGGGCTGCTGTTGCCTGTGCGCTCTCTTCTTTGCAAAAGAGTCTGCAGTTCCACGCTTTGAACCGTGGAAAGGCGCCGGGCTCTGCTAAGACTTCCCCCGGCGCTTCGTTTGCCCTGGGCCAAAGCCAGCCTTCACAATAGCTGAATGCTAACACAGCATACTCGTTCCACTTCCAGAACAGCGCTACCGCGAGGCAGTTCTCCGGGGGAAAACGGCCCTTCGCGAAGGGCAGATCTGCCGAGCTCATTGCGGGAAAGCGAAAGCAAAGGACGCTATTCTCCCTCTAAGCGCTTTCGTCAGAGGAACGGGGGAAGTCACAGTGTTCTTTCTCTCACTGAGATACACACAATCTGACGTTGCCTCTGAGCTCCGTTGCTGGCAAAGAACTGAAACTGACATACATTCCTGTGGGGAAACACAGGGCTTTGCTAGGATTTCTCTAGGCAGTGTGATTTCCCTGGGCCTCACTGTAGCAACACTATCTCGCCAGGGCAACACTGCGTGGGATTTCCTCTGCCAGGAGAGAGCTGCTGCTTTGTAGTTTGTGCTGGGAAACCTTGCTTTGGCAAGTGCGAATTGACTGCATTCAGGCAGAAAGAAAAGAGAACAGCAAGAGGCCTTTTCTCCCCGGCTGCTTTCCAAAGCCCTTCCAGCTCAAACTATGTCGTTTCTCCTCTGGAAGGATCCTTGCACCGCCACGTAGTTTTTCAGAAGAAGCCCTGCGTTTGCAAGAGCAAAGGAGCAATTCGTTGCAGGAAAGAGGAAGGAAAGAAAGTTTCTCTCCCTCTGCCTGCTTTGTTCAGAGGACTGGATGAAGTCAGGGAGTTCTCCCTTTCACTGAGATACGTGCGGGCTGCTGTTGCCTGTGTGCTCTCTTCTTTGCAAAAGAGTCTGCAGTTCCACGCTTTGAACCGTGGAAAGGTGCCGGGCTCTGCTAAGACTTCCCCCGGCGCTTCGTTTGCCCTGGGCCAGAGCGAGCCTTCACAATAGCTGAACGCTAACACTGCATACTCGTTCCACTTCCAGAACAGGGCTAGCGCGAGGCAGTTCTCCGGGGAAAAGGCCCTTCGCGAAGGGCAGATCTGCCGAGCTCATTGCGGGAAAGCGAAAGCAAAAGACGCTTTTCTCCCTCTAACCGCTTTCGTCAGAGGAACGGGGGAAGTCACAGTGTTCTTTCTCTCACTGAGATACACACAATCTGATGTTGCCTCTGAGCTCCGTTGCTGGCAAAGAACTGAAACTGACATCCATTCCTGTGGGGAAACACAGGGCTTTGCTAGGATTTCTCTAGGCAGTGTGATTTCCCTGGGCCTCTGTGTAGCAACACTATCTCGCCAGGGCAACACTGCGTGGGATTTCCTCTTCCAAGAGAGCTGCTGCTTTGTAGTTTGTGCTGGGAAACCTTATTTTGGCAAGTGCGAATTGACCGCATTCAGGCAGAAAGAAAAGAGAACAGCAAGAGGCCTTTTTTCCCTGGCTGCTTTCCCAAGCCCTTCCAGCTCAAACTATGTCGTTGCTCCTCTGGAAGGATCCTTGCACCGCGACGTAGTTTTTCAGAAGAAGCCCTGCTTTTGCAAGAGCAAATGAGGAATTCGTTGCAGGAAAGAGGAAGGAAAGAAAGTTTCTCTCCCTCTGCCTGCTTTGCTCAGAGAACTGGATGAAGTCAGGGAGTTCTCCCTTTCACTGAGAAACGTGCGGGCTGCTGTTGCCTGGGCGCTCTCTTCTTTGCAAAAGAGTCTGCAGTTCCACGGTTTGAACCGTGGAAAGGCGCCGGGCTCTGCTAAGACTTCCCCCGGCGCTTCGTTTGCCCTGGGCCAAAGCCAGCCTTCACAATAGCTGAATGCTAACACAGCATACTCGTTACACTTCCAGAACAGGGCTACCGCGAGGCAGTTCTCCGGGGGAAAACGGCCCTTCGCGAAGGGCAGATCTGCCGAGCTCATTGCGGGAAAGCGAAAGCAAAGGACGCTATTCTCCCTCTAAGCGCTTTCGTCAGAGGAACGGGGGAAGTCACAGTGTTCTTTCTCTCACTGAGATACACACAATCTGACGTTGCCTCTGAGCTCCGTTGCTGGCAAAGAACTGAAACTGACATACATTCCTGTGGGGAAACACAGGGCTTTGCTAGGATTTCTCTAGGCAGTGTGATTTCCCTGGGCCTCACTGTAGCAACACTATCTCGCCAGGGCAACACTGCGTGGGATTTCCTCTGCCAGGAGAGAGCTGCTGCTTTGTAGTTTGTGCTGGGAAACCTTGCTTTGGCAAGTGCGAATTGACTGCATTCAGGCAGAAAGAAAAGAGAACAGCAAGAGGCCTTTTCTCCCCGGCTGCTTTCCAAAGCCCTTCCAGCTCAAACTATGTCGTTTCTCCTCTGGAAGGATCCTTGCACCGCCACGTAGTTTTTCAGAAGAAGCCCTGCGTTTGCAAGAGCAAAGGAGCAATTCGTTGCAGGAAAGAGGAAGGAAAGAAAGTTTCTCTCCCTCTGCCTGCTTTGCTCAGAGGACTGGATGAAGTCAGGGAGTTCTCCCTTTCACTGAGAAACGTGCGGGCTGCTGTTGCCTGTGCGCTCTCTTCTTTGCAAAAGAGTCTGCAGTTCCACGGTTTGAACCGTGGAAAGGCGCCGGGCTCTGCTAAGACTTCCCCCGGCGCTTCGTTTGCCCTGGGCCAAAGCCAGCCTTCACAATAGCTGAATGCTAACACAGCATACTCGTTACACTTCCAGAACAGGGCTACCGCGAGGCAGTTCTCCGGGGGAAAACGGCCCTTCGCGAAGGGCAGATCTGCCGAGCTCATTGCGGGAAAGCGAAAGCAAAGGACGCTTTTCTCCCTCTAACCGCTTTCGTCAGAGGAACGGGGGAAGTCACAGTGTTCTTTCTCTCACTGAGATACACACAATCTGACGTTGCCTCTGAGCTCCGTTGCTGGCAAAGAACTGAAACTGACATACATTCCTGTGGGGAAACACAGGGCTTTGCTAGGATTTCTCTAGGCAGTGTGATTTCCCTGGGCCTCACTGTAGCAACACTATCTCGCCAGGGCAACACTGCGTGGGATTTCCTCTGCCAGGAGAGAGCTGCTGCTTTGTAGTTTGTGCTGGGAAACCTTATTTTGGCAAGTGCGAATTGACCGCATTCAGGCAGAAAGAAAAGAGAACAGCAAGAGGCCTTTTTTCCCCGGCTGCTTTCCCAAGCCCTTCCAGCTCAAACTATGTCGTTTCTCCTCTGGAAGGATCCTTGCACCGCGACGTAGTTTTTCAGAAGAAGCCCTGCTTTTGCAAGAGCAAATGAGGAATTCGTTGCAGGAAAGAGGAAGGAAAGAAAGTTTCTCTCCCTCTGCCTGCTTTGCTCAGAGAACTGGATGAAGTCAGGGAGTTCTCCCTTTCACTGAGAAACGTGCGGGCTGCTGTTGCCTGTGCGCTCTCTTCTTTGCAAAAGAGTCTGCAGTTCCATGCTTTGAACCGTGGAAAGGCGCCGGGCTCTGCTAAGACTTCCCCCGGCGCTTCGTTTGCCCTGGGCCAGAGCGAGCCTTCACAATAGCTGAACGCTAACACTGCATACTCGTTCCACTTCCAGAACAGGGCTACCGCGAGGCAGTTCTCCGGGGGAAAACGGCCCTTCGCGAAGGGCAGATCTGCCGAGCTCATTGCGGGAAAGCGAAAGCAAAGGACGCTTTTCTCCCTCTAACCGCTTTCGTCAGAGGAACGGGGGAAGTCACAGTGTTCTTTCTCTCACTGAGATACACACAATCTGACGTTGCCTCTGAGCTCCGTTGCTGGCAAAGAACTGAACCTGACATACATTCCTGTGGGGAAACACAGGGCTTTGCTAGGATTTCTCTAGGCAGTGTGATTTCCCTGGGCCTCACTGTAGCAACACTATCTCGCCAGGGCAACACTGCGTGGGATTTCCTCTTCCAAGAGAGCTGCTGCTTTGTAGTTTGTGCTGGGAAACCTTATTTTGGCAAGTGCGAATTGACCGCATTCAGGCAGAAAGAAAAGAGAACAGCAAGAGGCCTTTTTTCCCCGGCTGCTTTCCCAAGCCCTTCCAGCTCAAACTATGTCGTTGCTCCTCTGGAAGGATCCTTGCACCGCGACGTAGTTTTTCAGAAGAAGCCCTGCTTTTGCAAGAGCAAATGAGGAATTCGTTGCAGGAAAGAGGAAGGAAAGAAAGTTTCTCTCCCTCTGCCTGCTTTGTTCAGAGGACTGGATGAAGTCAGGGAGTTCTCCCTTTCACTGAGAAACGTGCGGGCTGCTGTTGCCTGTGCGCTCTCTTCTTTGCAAAAGAGTCTGCAGTTCCACGCTTTGAACCGTGGAAAGGCGCCGGGCTCTGCTAAGACTTCCCCCGGCGCTTCGTTTGCCCTGGGCCAAAGCCAGCCTTCACAATAGCTGAATGCTAACACAGCATACTCGTTCCACTTCCAGAACAGCGCTACCGCGAGGCAGTTCTCCGGGGGAAAACGGCCCTTCGCGAAGGGCAGATCTGCCGAGCTCATTGCGGGAAAGCGAAAGCAAAGGACGCTATTCTCCCTCTAAGCGCTTTCGTCAGAGGAACGGGGGAAGTCACAGTGTTCTTTCTCTCACTGAGATACACACAATCTGACGTTGCCTCTGAGCTCCGTTGCTGGCAAAGAACTGAAACTGACATACATTCCTGTGGGGAAACACAGGGCTTTGCTAGGATTTCTCTAGGCAGTGTGATTTCCCTGGGCCTCACTGTAGCAACACTATCTCGCCAGGGCAACACTGCGTGGGATTTCCTCTGCCAGGAGAGAGCTGCTGCTTTGTAGTTTGTGCTGGGAAACCTTGCTTTGGCAAGTGCGAATTGACTGCATTCAGGCAGAAAGAAAAGAGAACAGCAAGAGGCCTTTTCTCCCCGGCTGCTTTCCAAAGCCCTTCCAGCTCAAACTATGTCGTTTCTCCTCTGGAAGGATCCTTGCACCGCCACGTAGTTTTTCAGAAGAAGCCCTGCGTTTGCAAGAGCAAAGGAGCAATTCGTTGCAGGAAAGAGGAAGGAAAGAAAGTTTCTCTCCCTCTGCCTGCTTTGTTCAGAGGACTGGATGAAGTCAGGGAGTTCTCCCTTTCACTGAGATACGTGCGGGCTGCTGTTGCCTGTGTGCTCTCTTCTTTGCAAAAGAGTCTGCAGTTCCACGCTTTGAACCGTGGAAAGGTGCCGGGCTCTGCTAAGACTTCCCCCGGCGCTTCGTTTGCCCTGGGCCAGAGCGAGCCTTCACAATAGCTGAACGCTAACACTGCATACTCGTTCCACTTCCAGAACAGGGCTAGCGCGAGGCAGTTCTCCGGGGAAAAGGCCCTTCGCGAAGGGCAGATCTGCCGAGCTCATTGCGGGAAAGCGAAAGCAAAAGACGCTTTTCTCCCTCTAACCGCTTTCGTCAGAGGAACGGGGGAAGTCACAGTGTTCTTTCTCTCACTGAGATACACACAATCTGATGTTGCCTCTGAGCTCCGTTGCTGGCAAAGAACTGAAACTGACATCCATTCCTGTGGGGAAACACAGGGCTTTGCTAGGATTTCTCTAGGCAGTGTGATTTCCCTGGGCCTCTGTGTAGCAACACTATCTCGCCAGGGCAACACTGCGTGGGATTTCCTCTTCCAAGAGAGCTGCTGCTTTGTAGTTTGTGCTGGGAAACCTTATTTTGGCAAGTGCGAATTGACCGCATTCAGGCAGAAAGAAAAGAGAACAGCAAGAGGCCTTTTTTCCCTGGCTGCTTTCCCAAGCCCTTCCAGCTCAAACTATGTCGTTGCTCCTCTGGAAGGATCCTTGCACCGCGACGTAGTTTTTCAGAAGAAGCCCTGCTTTTGCAAGAGCAAATGAGGAATTCGTTGCAGGAAAGAGGAAGGAAAGAAAGTTTCTCTCCCTCTGCCTGCTTTGCTCAGAGAACTGGATGAAGTCAGGGAGTTCTCCCTTTCACTGAGAAACGTGCGGGCTGCTGTTGCCTGGGCGCTCTCTTCTTTGCAAAAGAGTCTGCAGTTCCACGGTTTGAACCGTGGAAAGGCGCCGGGCTCTGCTAAGACTTCCCCCGGCGCTTCGTTTGCCCTGGGCCAAAGCCAGCCTTCACAATAGCTGAATGCTAACACAGCATACTCGTTACACTTCCAGAACAGGGCTACCGCGAGGCAGTTCTCCGGGGGAAAACGGCCCTTCGCGAAGGGCAGATCTGCCGAGCTCATTGCGGGAAAGCGAAAGCAAAGGACGCTTTTCTCCCTCTAACCGCTTTCGTCAGAGGAACGGGGGAAGTCACAGTGTTCTTTCTCTCACTGAGATACACACAATCTGACGTTGCCTCTGAGCTCCGTTGCTGGCAAAGAACTGAAACTGACATACATTCCTGTGGGGAAACACAGGGCTTTGCTAGGATTTCTCTAGGCAGTGTGATTTCCCTGGGCCTCACTGTAGCAACACTATCTCGCCAGGGCAACACTGCGTGGGATTTCCTCTGCCAGGAGAGAGCTGCTGCTTTGTAGTTTGTGCTGGGAAACCTTATTTTGGCAAGTGCGAATTGACCGCATTCAGGCAGAAAGAAAAGAGAACAGCAAGAGGCCTTTTTTCCCCGGCTGCTTTCCCAAGCCCTTCCAGCTCAAACTATGTCGTTTCTCCTCTGGAAGGATCCTTGCACCGCGACGTAGTTTTTCAGAAGAAGCCCTGCTTTTGCAAGAGCAAATGAGGAATTCGTTGCAGGAAAGAGGAAGGAAAGAAAGTTTCTCTCCCTCTGCCTGCTTTGCTCAGAGAACTGGATGAAGTCAGGGAGTTCTCCCTTTCACTGAGAAACGTGCGGGCTGCTGTTGCCTGTGCGCTCTCTTCTTTGCAAAAGAGTCTGCAGTTCCATGCTTTGAACCGTGGAAAGGCGCCGGGCTCTGCTAAGACTTCCCCCGGCGCTTCGTTTGCCCTGGGCCAGAGCGAGCCTTCACAATAGCTGAACGCTAACACTGCATACTCGTTCCACTTCCAGAACAGGGCTACCGCGAGGCAGTTCTCCGGGGGAAAACGGCCCTTCGCGAAGGGCAGATCTGCCGAGCTCATTGCGGGAAAGCGAAAGCAAAGGACGCTTTTCTCCCTCTAACCGCTTTCGTCAGAGGAACGGGGGAAGTCACAGTGTTCTTTCTCTCACTGAGATACACACAATCTGACGTTGCCTCTGAGCTCCGTTGCTGGCAAAGAACTGAACCTGACATACATTCCTGTGGGGAAACACAGGGCTTTGCTAGGATTTCTCTAGGCAGTGTGATTTCCCTGGGCCTCACTGTAGCAACACTATCTCGCCAGGGCAACACTGCGTGGGATTTCCTCTTCCAAGAGAGCTGCTGCTTTGTAGTTTGTGCTGGGAAACCTTATTTTGGCAAGTGCGAATTGACCGCATTCAGGCAGAAAGAAAAGAGAACAGCAAGAGGCCTTTTTTCCCCGGCTGCTTTCCCAAGCCCTTCCAGCTCAAACTATGTCGTTGCTCCTCTGGAAGGATCCTTGCACCGCGACGTAGTTTTTCAGAAGAAGCCCTGCTTTTGCAAGAGCAAATGAGGAATTCGTTGCAGGAAAGAGGAAGGAAAGAAAGTTTCTCTCCCTCTGCCTGCTTTGTTCAGAGGACTGGATGAAGTCAGGGAGTTCTCCCTTTCACTGAGAAACGTGCGGGCTGCTGTTGCCTGGGCGCTCTCTTCTTTGCAAAAGAGTCTGCAGTTCCACGCTTTGAACCGTGGAAAGGCGCCGGGCTCTGCTAAGACTTCCCCCGGCGCTTCGTTTGCCCTGGGCCAAAGCCAGCCTTCACAATAGCTGAATGCTAACACAGCATACTCGTTCCACTTCCAGAACAGCGCTACCGCGAGGCAGTTCTCCGGGGGAAAACGGCCCTTCGCGAAGGGCAGATCTGCCGAGCTCATTGCGGGAAAGCGAAAGCAAAGGACGCTATTCTCCCTCTAAGCGCTTTCGTCAGAGGAACGGGGGAAGTCACAGTGTTCTTTCTCTCACTGAGATACACACAATCTGACGTTGCCTCTGAGCTCCGTTGCTGGCAAAGAACTGAAACTGACATACATTCCTGTGGGGAAACACAGGGCTTTGCTAGGATTTCTCTAGGCAGTGTGATTTCCCTGGGCCTCACTGTAGCAACACTATCTCGCCAGGGCAACACTGCGTGGGATTTCCTCTGCCAGGAGAGAGCTGCTGCTTTGTAGTTTGTGCTGGGAAACCTTGCTTTGGCAAGTGCGAATTGACTGCATTCAGGCAGAAAGAAAAGAGAACAGCAAGAGGCCTTTTCTCCCCGGCTGCTTTCCAAAGCCCTTCCAGCTCAAACTATGTCGTTTCTCCTCTGGAAGGATCCTTGCACCGCCACGTAGTTTTTCAGAAGAAGCCCTGCGTTTGCAAGAGCAAAGGAGCAATTCGTTGCAGGAAAGAGGAAGGAAAGAAAGTTTCTCTCCCTCTGCCTGCTTTGCTCAGAGGACTGGATGAAGTCAGGGAGTTCTCCCTTTCACTGAGATACGTGCGGGCTGCTGTTGCCTGTGTGCTCTCTTCTTTGCAAAAGAGTCTGCAGTTCCACGCTTTGAACCGTGGAAAGGTGCCGGGCTCTGCTAAGACTTCCCCCGGCGCTTCGTTTGCCCTGGGCCAGAGCGAGCCTTCACAATAGCTGAACGCTAACACTGCATACTCGTTCCACTTCCAGAACAGGGCTAGCGCGAGGCAGTTCTCCGGGGAAAAGGCCCTTCGCGAAGGGCAGATCTGCCGAGCTCATTGCGGGAAAGCGAAAGCAAAAGACGCTTTTCTCCCTCTAACCGCTTTCGTCAGAGGAACGGGGGAAGTCACAGTGTTCTTTCTCTCACTGAGATACACACAATCTGATGTTGCCTCTGAGCTCCGTTGCTGGCAAAGAACTGAAACTGACATCCATTCCTGTGGGGAAACACAGGGCTTTGCTAGGATTTCTCTAGGCAGTGTGATTTCCCTGGGCCTCTGTGTAGCAACACTATCTCGCCAGGGCAACACTGCGTGGGATTTCCTCTTCCAAGAGAGCTGCTGCTTTGTAGTTTGTGCTGGGAAACCTATTTTGGCAAGTGCGAATTGACCGCATTCAGGCAGAAAGAAAAGAGAACAGCAAGAGGCCTTTTTTCCCTGGCTGCTTTCCCAAGCCCTTCCAGCTCAAACTATGTCGTTGCTCCTCTGGAAGGATCCTTGCACCGCGACGTAGTTTTTCAGAAGAAGCCCTGCTTTTGCAAGAGCAAATGAGGAATTCGTTGCAGGAAAGAGGAAGGAAAGAAAGTTTCTCTCCCTCTGCCTGCTTTGCTCAGAGAACTGGATAAAGTCAGGGAGTTCTCCCTTTCACTGAGAAACGTGCGGGCTGCTGTTGCCTGTGCGCTCTCTTCTTTGCAAAAGAGTCTGCAGTTCCATGCTTTGAACCGTGGAAAGGCGCCGGGCTCTGCTAAGACTTCCCCCGGCGCTTCGTTTGCCCTGGGCCAGAGCGAGCCTTCACAATAGCTGAACGCTAACACTGCATACTCGTTCCACTTCCAGAACAGGGCTACCGCGAGGCAGTTCTCCGGGGGAAAACGGCCCTTCGCGAAGGGCAGATCTGCCGAGCTCATTGCGGGAAAGCGAAAGCAAAGGACGCTTTTCTCCCTCTAACCGCTTTCGTCAGAGGAACGGGGGAAGTCACAGTGTTCTTTCTCTCACTGAGATACACACAATCTGACGTTGCCTCTGAGCTCCGTTGCTGGCAAAGAACTGAACCTGACATACATTCCTGTGGGGAAACACAGGGCTTTGCTAGGATTTCTCTAGGCAGTGTGATTTCCCTGGGCCTCACTGTAGCAACACTATCTCGCCAGGGCAACACTGCGTGGGATTTCCTCTTCCAAGAGAGCTGCTGCTTTGTAGTTTGTGCTGGGAAACCTTATTTTGGCAAGTGCGAATTGACCGCATTCAGGCAGAAAGAAAAGAGAACAGCAAGAGGCCTTTTTTCCCCGGCTGCTTTCCCAAGCCCTTCCATTCAAACTATGTCGTTGCTCCTCTGGAAGGATCCTTGCACCGCGACGTAGTTTTTCAGAAGAAGCCCTGCTTTTGCAAGAGCAAATGAGGAATTCGTTGCAGGAAAGAGGAAGGAAAGAAAGTTTCTCTCCCTCTGCCTGCTTTGTTCAGAGGACTGGATGAAGTCAGGGAGTTCTCCCTTTCACTGAGATACGTGCGGGCTGCTGTTGCCTGTGCGCTCTCTTCTTTGCAAAAGAGTCTGCAGTTCCACGCTTTGAACCGAGGAAAGGCGCCGGGCTCTGCTAAGACTTCCCCCGGCGCTTCGTTTGCCCTGGGCCAGAGCGAGCCTTCACAATAGCTGAACGCTAACACTGCATACTCGTTCCACTTCCAGAACAGGTCTACAGCGAGGTAGTTCTCCGGGGGAAAACGGCCCTTCGCGAAGGGCAGATCTGCCGAGCTCATTGCGGGAAAGCGAAAGCAAAGGACACTTTTCTCCCTCTAACCGCTTTCGTCAGAGGAACGGGGGAAGTCACAGTGTTCTTTCTCTCACTGAGATACACACAATCTGACGTTGCCTCTGAGCTCCGTTGCTGGCAAAGAACTGAAACTGACATACATTCCTGTGGGGAAACACAGGGCTTTGCTAGGATTTCTCTAGGCAGTGTGTTTTCCCTGGACCTCACTGCAGCAACACTATCTCGCCAGGGCAACACTGCGTGGGATTTCCTCTGCCAGGAGAGAGCTGCTGCTTTGTAGTTTGTGCTGGGAAACCTTGCTTTGGCAAGTGCGAATTGACTGCATTCAGAGAGAAAGAAAAGAGAATAGCAAGAGGCCTTTTTTCCCCGGCTGCTTTCCCAAGCCCTTCCAGCTAAAACTATGTCGTTGCTCCTCTGGAAGGAATCCTGAACCGCGACGTAGTTTTTCAGAAGAAGCCCTGCGTTTGCAAGAGCAAGGGAGCAATTCGTTGCAGGAAAGAGGAAGGAAAGAAAGTTTCTGTCCCTCTGCCTGCTTTGCTCAGAGGACTGGATGAAGTCAGGGAGTTCTCCCTTTCACTGAGAAACGTGCGGGCTGCTTTTGCCTGTGCGCTCTCTTCTTTGCAAAAGAGTCTGCAGTTTCACGCTTTGAACCGTGGAAAGGCGCCGGGCTCTGCTAAGACTTCCCCCGGCGCTTCGTTTGCCCTGGGCCAAAGCGAGCCTTCACAATAGCTGAACGCTAACACTGCATACTCGTTCCACTTCCAGAACAGGGCTACCGCGAGGCAGTTCTCCGGGGGAAAACGGCCCTTCGCGAAGGGCAGATCTGCCGAGCTCATTGCGGGAAAGCGAAAGCAAAGGACGCTTTTCTCCCTCTAACCGCTTTCGTCAGAGGAACGGGGGAAGTCACAGTGTTCTTTCTCTCACTGAGATACACACAATCTGACGTTGCCTCTGAGCTCCGTTGCTGGCAAAGAACTGAAACTGACATACATTCCTGTGGGGAAACACAGGGCTTTGCTAGAATTTCTCTAGGCAGTGTGATTTCCCTGGGCCTCACTGTAGCAACACTATCTCGCCAGGGCAACACTGCGTGGGATTTCCTCTGCCAGGAGAGAGCTGCTGCTTTGTAGTTTGTGCTGGGAAACCTTGCTTTGGCAAGTGCGAATTGACCGCATTCAGGCAGAAAGAAAAGAGAACAGCAAGAGGCCTTTTTTCCCCGGCTGCTTTCCCAAGCCCTTCCAGCTCAAACTATGTCGTTGCTCCTCTGGAAGGATCCTTGCACCGCGACGTAGTTTTTCAGAAGAAGCCCTGCTTTTGCAAGAGCAAATGAGGAATTCGTTGCAGGAAAGAGGAAGGAAAGAAAGTTTCTCTCCCTCTGCCTGCTTTGTTCAGAGGACTGGATGAAGTCAGGGAGTTCTCCCTTTCACTGAGAAACGTGCGGGCTGCTGTTGCCTGTGCGCTCTCTTCTTTGCAAAAGAGTCTGCAGTTCCACGCTTTGAACCGTGGAAAGGCGCCGGGCTCTGCTAAGACTTCCCCCGGCGCTTCGTTTGCCCTGGGCCAAAGCCAGCCTTCACAATAGCTGAATGCTAACACAGCATACTCGTTCCACTTCCAGAACAGCGCTACCGCGAGGCCGTTCTCCGGGGGAAAACGGCCCTTCGCGAAGGGCAGATCTGCCGAGCTCATTGCGGGAAAGCGAAAGCAAAGGACGCTATTCTCCCTCTAAGCGCTTTCGTCAGAGGAACGGGGGAAGTCACAGTGTTCTTTCTCTCACTGAGATACACACAATCTGACGTTGCCTCTGAGCTCCGTTGCTGGCAAAGAACTGAAACTGACATACATTCCTGTGGGGAAACACAGGGCTTTGCTAGGATTTCTCTAGGCAGTGTGATTTCCCTGGGCCTCACTGTAGCAACACTATCTCGCCAGGGCAACACTGCGTGGGATTTCCTCTGCCAGGAGAGAGCTGCTGCTTTGTAGTTTGTGCTGGGAAACCTTATTTTGGCAAGTGCGAATTGACCGCATTCAGGCAGAAAGAAAAGAGAACAGCAAGAGGCCTTTTTTCCCCGGCTGCTTTCCCAAGCCCTTCCAGCTCAAACTATGTCGTTTCTCCTCTGGAAGGATCCTTGCACCGCGACGTAGTTTTTCAGAAGAAGCCCTGCTTTTGCAAGAGCAAATGAGGAATTCGTTGCAGGAAAGAGGAAGGAAAGAAAGTTTCTCTCCCTCTGCCTGCTTTGCTCAGAGAACTGGATGAAGTCAGGGAGTTCTCCCTTTCACTGAGAAACGTGCGGGCTGCTGTTGCCTGTGCGCTCTCTTCTTTGCAAAAGAGTCTGCAGTTCCATGCTTTGAACCGTGGAAAGGCGCCGGGCTCTGCTAAGACTTCCCCCGGCGCTTCGTTTGCCCTGGGCCAGAGCGAGCCTTCACAATAGCTGAACGCTAACACTGCATACTCGTTCCACTTCCAGAACAGGGCTACCGCGAGGCAGTTCTCCGGGGGAAAACGGCCCTTCGCGAAGGGCAGATCTGCCGAGCTCATTGCGGGAAAGCGAAAGCAAAGGACGCTTTTCTCCCTCTAACCGCTTTCGTCAGAGGAACGGGGGAAGTCACAGTGTTCTTTCTCTCACTGAGATACACACAATCTGACGTTGCCTCTGAGCTCCGTTGCTGGCAAAGAACTGAACCTGACATACATTCCTGTGGGGAAACACAGGGCTTTGCTAGGATTTCTCTAGGCAGTGTGATTTCCCTGGGCCTCACTGTAGCAACACTATCTCGCCAGGGCAACACTGCGTGGGATTTCCTCTTCCAAGAGAGCTGCTGCTTTGTAGTTTGTGCTGGGAAACCTTATTTTGGCAAGTGCGAATTGACCGCATTCAGGCAGAAAGAAAAGAGAACAGCAAGAGGCCTTTTTTCCCCGGCTGCTTTCCCAAGCCCTTCCAGCTCAAACTATGTCGTTGCTCCTCTGGAAGGATCCTTGCACCGCGACGTAGTTTTTCAGAAGAAGCCCTGCTTTTGCAAGAGCAAATGAGGAATTCGTTGCAGGAAAGAGGAAGGAAAGAAAGTTTCTCTCCCTCTGCCTGCTTTGTTCAGAGGACTGGATGAAGTCAGGGAGTTCTCCCTTTCACTGAGAAACGTGCGGGCTGCTGTTGCCTGGGCGCTCTCTTCTTTGCAAAAGAGTCTGCAGTTCCACGCTTTGAACCGTGGAAAGGCGCCGGGCTCTGCTAAGACTTCCCCCGGCGCTTCGTTTGCCCTGGGCCAAAGCCAGCCTTCACAATAGCTGAATGCTAACACAGCATACTCGTTCCACTTCCAGAACAGCGCTACCGCGAGGCAGTTCTCCGGGGGAAAACGGCCCTTCGCGAAGGGCAGATCTGCCGAGCTCATTGCGGGAAAGCGAAAGCAAAGGACGCTATTCTCCCTCTAAGCGCTTTCGTCAGAGGAACGGGGGAAGTCACAGTGTTCTTTCTCTCACTGAGATACACACAATCTGACGTTGCCTCTGAGCTCCGTTGCTGGCAAAGAACTGAAACTGACATACATTCCTGTGGGGAAACACAGGGCTTTGCTAGGATTTCTCTAGGCAGTGTGATTTCCCTGGGCCTCACTGTAGCAACACTATCTCGCCAGGGCAACACTGCGTGGGATTTCCTCTGCCAGGAGAGAGCTGCTGCTTTGTAGTTTGTGCTGGGAAACCTTGCTTTGGCAAGTGCGAATTGACTGCATTCAGGCAGAAAGAAAAGAGAACAGCAAGAGGCCTTTTCTCCCCGGCTGCTTTCCAAAGCCCTTCCAGCTCAAACTATGTCGTTTCTCCTCTGGAAGGATCCTTGCACCGCCACGTAGTTTTTCAGAAGAAGCCCTGCGTTTGCAAGAGCAAAGGAGCAATTCGTTGCAGGAAAGAGGAAGGAAAGAAAGTTTCTCTCCCTCTGCCTGCTTTGCTCAGAGGACTGGATGAAGTCAGGGAGTTCTCCCTTTCACTGAGATACGTGCGGGCTGCTGTTGCCTGTGTGCTCTCTTCTTTGCAAAAGAGTCTGCAGTTCCACGCTTTGAACCGTGGAAAGGTGCCGGGCTCTGCTAAGACTTCCCCCGGCGCTTCGTTTGCCCTGGGCCAGAGCGAGCCTTCACAATAGCTGAACGCTAACACTGCATACTCGTTCCACTTCCAGAACAGGGCTAGCGCGAGGCAGTTCTCCGGGGAAAAGGCCCTTCGCGAAGGGCAGATCTGCCGAGCTCATTGCGGGAAAGCGAAAGCAAAAGACGCTTTTCTCCCTCTAACCGCTTTCGTCAGAGGAACGGGGGAAGTCACAGTGTTCTTTCTCTCACTGAGATACACACAATCTGATGTTGCCTCTGAGCTCCGTTGCTGGCAAAGAACTGAAACTGACATCCATTCCTGTGGGGAAACACAGGGCTTTGCTAGGATTTCTCTAGGCAGTGTGATTTCCCTGGGCCTCTGTGTAGCAACACTATCTCGCCAGGGCAACACTGCGTGGGATTTCCTCTTCCAAGAGAGCTGCTGCTTTGTAGTTTGTGCTGGGAAACCTTATTTTGGCAAGTGCGAATTGACCGCATTCAGGCAGAAAGAAAAGAGAACAGCAAGAGGCCTTTTTTCCCTGGCTGCTTTCCCAAGCCCTTCCAGCTCAAAGTATGTCGTTGCTCCTCTGGAAGGATCCTTGCACCGCGACGTAGTTTTTCAGAAGAAGCCCTGCTTTTGCAAGAGCAAATGAGGAATTCGTTGCAGGAAAGAGGAAGGAAAGAAAGTTTCTCTCCCTCTGCCTGCTTTGCTCAGAGAACTGGATGAAGTCAGGGAGTTCTCCCTTTCACTGAGAAACGTGCGGGCTGCTGTTGTCTGTGCGCTCTCTTCTTTGCAAAAGAGTCTGCAGTTCCACGGTTTGAACCGTAGAAAGGCGCCGGGCTCTGCTAAGACTTCCCCCGGCGCTTCGTTTGCCCTGGGCCAAAGCCAGCCTTCACAATAGCTGAATGCTAACACAGCATACTCGTTACACTTCCAGAACAGGGCTACCGCGAGGCAGTTCTCCGGGGGAAAACGGCCCTTCGCGAAGGGCAGATCTGCCGAGCTCATTGCGGGAAAGCGAAAGCAAAGGACGCTTTTCTCCCTCTAACCGCTTTCGTCAGAGGAACGGGGGAAGTCACAGTGTTCTTTCTCTCACTGAGATACACACAATCTGACGTTGCCTCTGAGCTCCGTTGCTGGCAAAGAACTGAAACTGACATACATTCCTGTGGGGAAACACAGGGCTTTGCTAGGATTTCTCTAGGCAGTGTGATTTCCCTGGGCCTCACTGTACCAACACTATCTCGCCAGGGCAACACTGCGTGGGATTTCCTCTGCCAGGAGAGAGCTGCTGCTTTGTAGTTTGTGCTGGGAAACCTTATTTTGGCAAGTGCGAATTGACCGCATTCAGGCAGAAAGAAAAGAGAACAGCAAGAGGCCTTTTTTCCCCGGCTGCTTTCCCAAGCCCTTCCAGCTCAAACTATGTCGTTTCTCCTCTGGAAGGATCCTTGCACCGCGACGTAGTTTTTCAGAAGAAGCCCTGCTTTTGCAAGAGCAAATGAGGAATTCGTTGCAGGAAAGAGGAAGGAAAGAAAGTTTCTCTCCCTCTGCCTGCTTTGCTCAGAGAACTGGATGAAGTCAGGGAGTTCTCCCTTTCACTGAGAAACGTGCGGGCTGCTGTTGCCTGTGCGCTCTCTTCTTTGCAAAAGAGTCTGCAGTTCCATGCTTTGAACCGTGGAAAGGCGCCGGGCTCTGCTAAGACTTCCCCCGGCGCTTCGTTTGCCCTGGGCCAGAGCGAGCCTTCACAATAGCTGAACGCTAACACTGCATACTCGTTCCACTTCCAGAACAGGGCTACCGCGAGGCAGTTCTCCGGGGGAAAACGGCCCTTCGCGAAGGGCAGATCTGCCGAGCTCATTGCGGGAAAGCGAAAGCAAAGGACGCTTTTCTCCCTCTAACCGCTTTCGTCAGAGGAACGGGGGAAGTCACAGTGTTCTTTCTCTCACTGAGATACACACAATCTGACGTTGCCTCTGAGCTCCGTTGCTGGCAAAGAACTGAACCTGACATACATTCCTGTGGGGAAACACAGGGCTTTGCTAGGATTTCTCTAGGCAGTGTGATTTCCCTGGGCCTCACTGTAGCAACACTATCTCGCCAGGGCAACACTGCGTGGGATTTCCTCTTCCAAGAGAGCTGCTGCTTTGTAGTTTGTGCTGGGAAACCTTATTTTGGCAAGTGCGAATTGACCGCATTCAGGCAGAAAGAAAAGAGAACACCAAGAGGCCTTTTTTCCCCGGCTGCTTTCCCAAGCCCTTCCAGCTCAAACTATGTCGTTGCTCCTCTGGAAGGATCCTTGCACCGCGACGTAGTTTTTCAGAAGAAGCCCTGCTTTTGCAAGAGCAAATGAGGAATTCGTTGCAGGAAAGAGGAAGGAAAGAAAGTTTCTCTCCCTCTGCCTGCTTTGTTCAGAGGACTGGATGAAGTCAGGGAGTTCTCCCTTTCACTGAGAAACGTGCGGGCTGCTGTTGCCTGGGCGCTCTCTTCTTTGCAAAAGAGTCTGCAGTTCCACGCTTTGAACCGTGGAAAGGCGCCGGGCTCTGCTAAGACTTCCCCCGGCGCTTCGTTTGCCCTGGGCCAAAGCCAGCCTTCACAATAGCTGAATGCTAACACAGCATACTCGTTCCACTTCCAGAACAGCGCTACCGCGAGGCAGTTCTCCGGGGGAAAACGGCCCTTCGCGAAGGGCAGATCTGCCGAGCTCATTGCGGGAAAGCGAAAGCAAAGGACGCTATTCTCCCTCTAAGCGCTTTCGTCAGAGGAACGGGGGAAGTCACAGTGTTCTTTCTCTCACTGAGATACACACAATCTGACGTTGCCTCTGAGCTCCGTTGCTGGCAAAGAACTGAAACTGACATACATTCCTGTGGGGAAACACAGGGCTTTGCTAGGATTTCTCTAGGCAGTGTGATTTCCCTGGGCCTCACTGTAGCAACACTATCTCGCCAGGGCAACACTGCGTGGGATTTCCTCTGCCAGGAGAGAGCTGCTGCTTTGTAGTTTGTGCTGGGAAACCTTGCTTTGGCAAGTGCGAATTGACTGCATTCAGGCAGAAAGAAAAGAGAACAGCAAGAGGCCTTTTCTCCCCGGCTGCTTTCCAAAGCCCTTCCAGCTCAAACTATGTCGTTTCTCCTCTGGAAGGATCCTTGCACCGCCACGTAGTTTTTCAGAAGAAGCCCTGCGTTTGCAAGAGCAAAGGAGCAATTCGTTGCAGGAAAGAGGAAGGAAAGAAAGTTTCTCTCCCTCTGCCTGCTTTGCTCAGAGGACTGGATGAAGTCAGGGAGTTCTCCCTTTCACTGAGAAACGTGCGGGCTGCTGTTGCCTGTGCGCTCTCTTCTTTGCAAAAGAGTCTGCAGTTCCACGGTTTGAACCGTGGAAAGGCGCCGGGCTCTGCTAAGACTTCCCCCGGCGCTTCGTTTGCCCTGGGCCACAGCCAGCCTTCACAATAGCTGAATGCTAACACAGCATACTCGTTACACTTCCAGAACAGGGCTACCGCGAGGCAGTTCTCCGGGGGAAAACGGCCCTTCGCGAAGGGCAGATCTGCCGAGCTCATTGCGGGAAAGCGAAAGCAAAGGACGCTTTTCTCCCTCTAACCGCTTTCGTCAGAGGAACGGGGGAAGTCACAGTGTTCTTTCTCTCACTGAGATACACACAATCTGACGTTGCCTCTGAGCTCCGTTGCTGGCAAAGAACTGAAACTGACATACATTCCTGTGGGGAAACACAGGGCTTTGCTAGGATTTCTCTAGGCAGTGTGATTTCCCTGGGCCTCACTGTAGCAACACTATCTCGCCAGGGCAACACTGCGTGGGATTTCCTCTGCCAGGAGAGAGCTGCTGCTTTGTAGTTTGTGCTGGGAAACCTTATTTTGGCAAGTGCGAATTGACCGCATTCAGGCAGAAAGAAAAGAGAACAGCAAGAGGCCTTTTTTCCCCGGCTGCTTTCCCAAGCCCTTCCAGCTCAAACTATGTCGTTTCTCCTCTGGAAGGATCCTTGCACCGCGACGTAGTTTTTCAGAAGAAGCCCTGCTTTTGCAAGAGCAAATGAGGAATTCGTTGCAGGAAAGAGGAAGGAAAGAAAGTTTCTCTCCCTCTGCCTGCTTTGCTCAGAGAACTGGATGAAGTCAGGGAGTTCTCCCTTTCACTGAGAAACGTGCGGGCTGCTGTTGCCTGTGCGCTCTCTTCTTTGCAAAAGAGTCTGCAGTTCCATGCTTTGAACCGTGGAAAGGCGCCGGGCTCTGCTAAGACTTCCCCCGGCGCTTCGTTTGCCCTGGGCCAGAGCGAGCCTTCACAATAGCTGAACGCTAACACTGCATACTCGTTCCACTTCCAGAACAGGGCTACCGCGAGGCAGTTCTCCGGGGGAAAACGGCCCTTCGCGAAGGGCAGATCTGCCGAGCTCATTGCGGGAAAGCGAAAGCAAAGGACGCTTTTCTCCCTCTAACCGCTTTCGTCAGAGGAACGGGGGAAGTCACAGTGTTCTTTCTCTCACTGAGATACACACAATCTGACGTTGCCTCTGAGCTCCGTTGCTGGCAAAGAACTGAACCTGACATACATTCCTGTGGGGAAACACAGGGCTTTGCTAGGATTTCTCTAGGCAGTGTGATTTCCCTGGGCCTCACTGTAGCAACACTATCTCGCCAGGGCAACACTGCGTGGGATTTCCTCTTCCAAGAGAGCTGCTGCTTTGTAGTTTGTGCTGGGAAACCTTATTTTGGCAAGTGCGAATTGACCGCATTCAGGCAGAAAGAAAAGAGAACAGCAAGAGGCCTTTTTTCCCCGGCTGCTTTCCCAAGCCCTTCCAGCTCAAACTATGTCGTTGCTCCTCTGGAAGGATCCTTGCACCGCGACGTAGTTTTTCAGAAGAAGCCCTGCTTTTGCAAGAGCAAATGAGGAATTCGTTGCAGGAAAGAGGAAGGAAAGAAAGTTTCTCTCCCTCTGCCTGCTTTGTTCAGAGGACTGGATGAAGTCAGGGAGTTCTCCCTTTCACTGAGAAACGTGCGGGCTGCTGTTGCCTGTGCGCTCTCTTCTTTGCAAAAGAGTCTGCAGTTCCACGCTTTGAACCGTGGAAAGGCGCCGGGCTCTGCTAAGACTTCCCCCGGCGCTTCGTTTGCCCTGGGCCAAAGCCAGCCTTCACAATAGCTGAATGCTAACACAGCATACTCGTTCCACTTCCAGAACAGCGCTACCGCGAGGCCGTTCTCCGGGGGAAAACGGCCCTTCGCGAAGGGCAGATCTGCCGAGCTCATTGCGGGAAAGCGAAAGCAAAGGACGCTTTTCTCCCTCTAACCGCTTTCGTCAGAGGAACGGGGGAAGTCACAGTGTTCTTTCTCTCACTGAGATACACACAATCTGACGTTGCCTCTGAGCTCCGTTGCTGGCAAAGAACTGAACCTGACATACATTCCTGTGGGGAAACACAGGGCTTTGCTAGGATTTCTCTAGGCAGTGTGATTTCCCTGGGCCTCACTGTAGCAACACTATCTCGCCAGGGCAACACTGCGTGGGATTTCCTCTTCCAAGAGAGCTGCTGCTTTGTAGTTTGTGCTGGGAAACCTTATTTTGGCAAGTGCGAATTGACCGCATTCAGGCAGAAAGAAAAGAGAACAGCAAGAGGCCTTTTTTCCCCGGCTGCTTTCCCAAGCCCTTCCAGCTCAAACTATGTCGTTGCTCCTCTGGAAGGATCCTTGCACCGCGACGTAGTTTTTCAGAAGAAGCCCTGCTTTTGCAAGAGCAAATGAGGAATTCGTTGCAGGAAAGAGGAAGGAAAGAAAGTTTCTCTCCCTCTGCCTGCTTTGTTCAGAGGACTGGATGAAGTCAGGGAGTTCTCCCTTTCACTGAGAAACGTGCGGGCTGCTGTTGCCTGGGCGCTCTCTTCTTTGCAAAAGAGTCTGCAGTTCCACGCTTTGAACCGTGGAAAGGCGCCGGGCTCTGCTAAGACTTCCCCCGGCGCTTCGTTTGCCCTGGGCCAAAGCCAGCCTTCACAATAGCTGAATGCTAACACAGCATACTCGTTCCACTTCCAGAACAGCGCTACCGCGAGGCAGTTCTCCGGGGGAAAACGGCCCTTCGCGAAGGGCAGATCTGCCGAGCTCATTGCGGGAAAGCGAAAGCAAAGGACGCTATTCTCCCTCTAAGCGCTTTCGTCAGAGGAACGGGGGAAGTCACAGTGTTCTTTCTCTCACTGAGATACACACAATCTGACGTTGCCTCTGAGCTCCGTTGCTGGCAAAGAACTGAAACTGACATACATTCCTGTGGGGAAACACAGGGCTTTGCTAGGATTTCTCTAGGCAGTGTGATTTCCCTGGGCCTCACTGTAGCAACACTATCTCGCCAGGGCAACACTGCGTGGGATTTCCTCTGCCAGGAGAGAGCTGCTGCTTTGTAGTTTGTGCTGGGAAACCTTGCTTTGGCAAGTGCGAATTGACTGCATTCAGGCAGAAAGAAAAGAGAACAGCAAGAGGCCTTTTCTCCCCGGCTGCTTTCCAAAGCCCTTCCAGCTCAAACTATGTCGTTTCTCCTCTGGAAGGATCCTTGCACCGCCACGTAGTTTTTCAGAAGAAGCCCTGCGTTTGCAAGAGCAAAGGAGCAATTCGTTGCAGGAAAGAGGAAGGAAAGAAAGTTTCTCTCCCTCTGCCTGCTTTGCTCAGAGGACTGGATGAAGTCAGGGAGTTCTCCCTTTCACTGAGATACGTGCGGGCTGCTGTTGCCTGTGTGCTCTCTTCTTTGCAAAAGAGTCTGCAGTTCCACGCTTTGAACCGTGGAAAGGTGCCGGGCTCTGCTAAGACTTCCACCGGCGCTTCGTTTGCCCTGGGCCAGAGCGAGCCTTCACAATAGCTGAACGCTAACACTGCATACTCGTTCCACTTCCAGAACAGGGCTAGCGCGAGGCAGTTCTCCGGGGAAAAGGCCCTTCGCGAAGGGCAGATCTGCCGAGCTCATTGCGGGAAAGCGAAAGCAAAAGACGCTTTTCTCCCTCTAACCGCTTTCGTCAGAGGAACGGGGGAAGTCACAGTGTTCTTTCTCTCACTGAGATACACACAATCTGATGTTGCCTCTGAGCTCCGTTGCTGGCAAAGAACTGAAACTGACATCCATTCCTGTGGGGAAACACAGGGCTTTGCTAGGATTTCTCTAGGCAGTGTGATTTCCCTGGGCCTCTGTGTAGCAACACTATCTCGCCAGGGCAACACTGCGTGGGATTTCCTCTTCCAAGAGAGCTGCTGCTTTGTAGTTTGTGCTGGGAAACCTTATTTTGGCAAGTGCGAATTGACCGCATTCAGGCAGAAAGAAAAGAGAACAGCAAGAGGCCTTTTTTCCCTGGCTGCTTTCCCAAGCCCTTCCAGCTCAAAGTATGTCGTTGCTCCTCTGGAAGGATCCTTGCACCGCGACGTAGTTTTTCAGAAGAAGCCCTGCTTTTGCAAGAGCAAATGAGGAATTCGTTGCAGGAAAGAGGAAGGAAAGAAAGTTTCTCTCCCTCTGCCTGCTTTGCTCAGAGAACTGGATGAAGTCAGGGAGTTCTCCCTTTCACTGAGAAACGTGCGGGCTGCTGTTGTCTGTGCGCTCTCTTCTTTGCAAAAGAGTCTGCAGTTCCACGGTTTGAACCGTAGAAAGGCGCCGGGCTCTGCTAAGACTTCCCCCGGCGCTTCGTTTGCCCTGGGCCAAAGCCAGCCTTCACAATAGCTGAATGCTAACACAGCATACTCGTTACACTTCCAGAACAGGGCTACCGCGAGGCAGTTCTCCGGGGGAAAACGGCCCTTCGCGAAGGGCAGATCTGCCGAGCTCATTGCGGGAAAGCGAAAGCAAAGGACGCTTTTCTCCCTCTAACCGCTTTCGTCAGAGGAACGGGGGAAGTCACAGTGTTCTTTCTCTCACTGAGATACACACAATCTGACGTTGCCTCTGAGCTCCGTTGCTGGCAAAGAACTGAAACTGACATACATTCCTGTGGGGAAACACAGGGCTTTGCTAGGATTTCTCTAGGCAGTGTGATTTCCCTGGGCCTCACTGTACCAACACTATCTCGCCAGGGCAACACTGCGTGGGATTTCCTCTGCCAGGAGAGAGCTGCTGCTTTGTAGTTTGTGCTGGGAAACCTTATTTTGGCAAGTGCGAATTGACCGCATTCAGGCAGAAAGAAAAGAGAACAGCAAGAGGCCTTTTTTCCCCGGCTGCTTTCCCAAGCCCTTCCAGCTCAAACTATGTCGTTTCTCCTCTGGAAGGATCCTTGCACCGCGACGTAGTTTTTCAGAAGAAGCCCTGCTTTTGCAAGAGCAAATGAGGAATTCGTTGCAGGAAAGAGGAAGGAAAGAAAGTTTCTCTCCCTCTGCCTGCTTTGCTCAGAGAACTGGATGAAGTCAGGGAGTTCTCCCTTTCACTGAGAAACGTGCGGGCTGCTGTTGCCTGTGCGCTCTCTTCTTTGCAAAAGAGTCTGCAGTTCCATGCTTTGAACCGTGGAAAGGCGCCGGGCTCTGCTAAGACTTCCCCCGGCGCTTCGTTTGCCCTGGGCCAGAGCGAGCCTTCACAATAGCTGAACGCTAACACTGCATACTCGTTCCACTTCCAGAACAGGGCTACCGCGAGGCAGTTCTCCGGGGGAAAACGGCCCTTCGCGAAGGGCAGATCTGCCGAGCTCATTGCGGGAAAGCGAAAGCAAAGGACGCTTTTCTCCCTCTAACCGCTTTCGTCAGAGGAACGGGGGAAGTCACAGTGTTCTTTCTCTCACTGAGATACACACAATCTGACGTTGCCTCTGAGCTCCGTTGCTGGCAAAGAACTGAACCTGACATACATTCCTGTGGGGAAACACAGGGCTTTGCTAGGATTTCTCTAGGCAGTGTGATTTCCCTGGGCCTCACTGTAGCAACACTATCTCGCCAGGGCAACACTGCGTGGGATTTCCTCTTCCAAGAGAGCTGCTGCTTTGTAGTTTGTGCTGGGAAACCTTATTTTGGCAAGTGCGAATTGACCGCATTCAGGCAGAAAGAAAAGAGAACAGCAAGAGGCCTTTTTTCCCCGGCTGCTTTCCCAAGCCCTTCCAGCTCAAACTATGTCGTTGCTCCTCTGGAAGGATCCTTGCACCGCGACGTAGTTTTTCAGAAGAAGCCCTGCTTTTGCAAGAGCAAATGAGGAATTCGTTGCAGGAAAGAGGAAGGAAAGAAAGTTTCTCTCCCTCTGCCTGCTTTGTTCAGAGGACTGGATGAAGTCAGGGAGTTCTCCCTTTCACTGAGAAACGTGCGGGCTGCTGTTGCCTGGGCGCTCTCTTCTTTGCAAAAGAGTCTGCAGTTCCACGCTTTGAACCGTGGAAAGGCGCCGGGCTCTGCTAAGACTTCCCCCGGCGCTTCGTTTGCCCTGGGCCAAAGCCAGCCTTCACAATAGCTGAATGCTAACACAGCATACTCGTTCCACTTCCAGAACAGCGCTACCGCGAGGCAGTTCTCCGGGGGAAAACGGCCCTTCGCGAAGGGCAGATCTGCCGAGCTCATTGCGGGAAAGCGAAAGCAAAGGACGCTATTCTCCCTCTAAGCGCTTTCGTCAGAGGAACGGGGGAAGTCACAGTGTTCTTTCTCTCACTGAGATACACACAATCTGACGTTGCCTCTGAGCTCCGTTGCTGGCAAAGAACTGAAACTGACATACATTCCTGTGGGGAAACACAGGGCTTTGCTAGGATTTCTCTAGGCAGTGTGATTTCCCTGGGCCTCACTGTAGCAACACTATCTCGCCAGGGCAACACTGCGTGGGATTTCCTCTGCCAGGAGAGAGCTGCTGCTTTGTAGTTTGTGCTGGGAAACCTTGCTTTGGCAAGTGCGAATTGACTGCATTCAGGCAGAAAGAAAAGAGAACAGCAAGAGGCCTTTTCTCCCCGGCTGCTTTCCAAAGCCCTTCCAGCTCAAACTATGTCGTTTCTCCTCTGGAAGGATCCTTGCACCGCCACGTAGTTTTTCAGAAGAAGCCCTGCGTTTGCAAGAGCAAAGGAGCAATTCGTTGCAGGAAAGAGGAAGGAAAGAAAGTTTCTCTCCCTCTGCCTGCTTTGCTCAGAGGACTGGATGAAGTCAGGGAGTTCTCCCTTTCACTGAGAAACGTGCGGGCTGCTGTTGCCTGTGCGCTCTCTTCTTTGCAAAAGAGTCTGCAGTTCCACGGTTTGAACCGTGGAAAGGCGCCGGGCTCTGCTAAGACTTCCCCCGGCGCTTCGTTTGCCCTGGGCCACAGCCAGCCTTCACAATAGCTGAATGCTAACACAGCATACTCGTTACACTTCCAGAACAGGGCTACCGCGAGGCAGTTCTCCGGGGGAAAACGGCCCTTCGCGAAGGGCAGATCTGCCGAGCTCATTGCGGGAAAGCGAAAGCAAAGGACGCTTTTCTCCCTCTAACCGCTTTCGTCAGAGGAACGGGGGAAGTCACAGTGTTCTTTCTCTCACTGAGATACACACAATCTGACGTTGCCTCTGAGCTCCGTTGCTGGCAAAGAACTGAAACTGACATACATTCCTGTGGGGAAACACAGGGCTTTGCTAGGATTTCTCTAGGCAGTGTGATTTCCCTGGGCCTCACTGTAGCAACACTATCTCGCCAGGGCAACACTGCGTGGGATTTCCTCTGCCAGGAGAGAGCTGCTGCTTTGTAGTTTGTGCTGGGAAACCTTATTTTGGCAAGTGCGAATTGACCGCATTCAGGCAGAAAGAAAAGAGAACAGCAAGAGGCCTTTTTTCCCCGGCTGCTTTCCCAAGCCCTTCCAGCTCAAACTATGTCGTTTCTCCTCTGGAAGGATCCTTGCACCGCGACGTAGTTTTTCAGAAGAAGCCCTGCTTTTGCAAGAGCAAATGAGGAATTCGTTGCAGGAAAGAGGAAGGAAAGAAAGTTTCTCTCCCTCTGCCTGCTTTGCTCAGAGAACTGGATGAAGTCAGGGAGTTCTCCCTTTCACTGAGAAACGTGCGGGCTGCTGTTGCCTGTGCGCTCTCTTCTTTGCAAAAGAGTCTGCAGTTCCATGCTTTGAACCGTGGAAAGGCGCCGGGCTCTGCTAAGACTTCCCCCGGCGCTTCGTTTGCCCTGGGCCAGAGCGAGCCTTCACAATAGCTGAACGCTAACACTGCATACTCGTTCCACTTCCAGAACAGGGCTACCGCGAGGCAGTTCTCCGGGGGAAAACGGCCCTTCGCGAAGGGCAGATCTGCCGAGCTCATTGCGGGAAAGCGAAAGCAAAGGACGCTTTTCTCCCTCTAACCGCTTTCGTCAGAGGAACGGGGGAAGTCACAGTGTTCTTTCTCTCACTGAGATACACACAATCTGACGTTGCCTCTGAGCTCCGTTGCTGGCAAAGAACTGAACCTGACATACATTCCTGTGGGGAAACACAGGGCTTTGCTAGGATTTCTCTAGGCAGTGTGATTTCCCTGGGCCTCACTGTAGCAACACTATCTCGCCAGGGCAACACTGCGTGGGATTTCCTCTTCCAAGAGAGCTGCTGCTTTGTAGTTTGTGCTGGGAAACCTTATTTTGGCAAGTGCGAATTGACCGCATTCAGGCAGAAAGAAAAGAGAACAGCAAGAGGCCTTTTTTCCCCGGCTGCTTTCCCAAGCCCTTCCAGCTCAAACTATGTCGTTGCTCCTCTGGAAGGATCCTTGCACCGCGACGTAGTTTTTCAGAAGAAGCCCTGCTTTTGCAAGAGCAAATGAGGAATTCGTTGCAGGAAAGAGGAAGGAAAGAAAGTTTCTCTCCCTCTGCCTGCTTTGTTCAGAGGACTGGATGAAGTCAGGGAGTTCTCCCTTTCACTGAGAAACGTGCGGGCTGCTGTTGCCTGGGCGCTCTCTTCTTTGCAAAAGAGTCTGCAGTTCCACGCTTTGAACCGTGGAAAGGCGCCGGGCTCTGCTAAGACTTCCCCCGGCGCTTCGTTTGCCCTGGGCCAAAGCCAGCCTTCACAATAGCTGAATGCTAACACAGCATACTCGTTCCACTTCCAGAACAGCGCTACCGCGAGGCAGTTCTCCGGGGGAAAACGGCCCTTCGCGAAGGGCAGATCTGCCGAGCTCATTGCGGGAAAGCGAAAGCAAAGGACGCTATTCTCCCTCTAAGCGCTTTCGTCAGAGGAACGGGGGAAGTCACAGTGTTCTTTCTCTCACTGAGATACACACAATCTGACGTTGCCTCTGAGCTCCGTTGCTGGCAAAGAACTGAAACTGACATACATTCCTGTGGGGAAACACAGGGCTTTGCTAGGATTTCTCTAGGCAGTGTGATTTCCCTGGGCCTCACTGTAGCAACACTATCTCGCCAGGGCAACACTGCGTGGGATTTCCTCTGCCAGGAGAGAGCTGCTGCTTTGTAGTTTGTGCTGGGAAACCTTGCTTTGGCAAGTGCGAATTGACTGCATTCAGGCAGAAAGAAAAGAGAACAGCAAGAGGCCTTTTCTCCCCGGCTGCTTTCCAAAGCCCTTCCAGCTCAAACTATGTCGTTTCTCCTCTGGAAGGATCCTTGCACCGCCACGTAGTTTTTCAGAAGAAGCCCTGCGTTTGCAAGAGCAAAGGAGCAATTCGTTGCAGGAAAGAGGAAGGAAAGAAAGTTTCTCTCCCTCTGCCTGCTTTGTTCAGAGGACTGGATGAAGTCAGGGAGTTCTCCCTTTCACTGAGATACGTGCGGGCTGCTGTTGCCTGTGTGCTCTCTTCTTTGCAAAAGAGTCTGCAGTTCCACGCTTTGAACCGTGGAAAGGTGCCGGGCTCTGCTAAGACTTCCCCCGGCGCTTCGTTTGCCCTGGGCCAGAGCGAGCCTTCACAATAGCTGAACGCTAACACTGCATACTCGTTCCACTTCCAGAACAGGGCTAGCGCGAGGCAGTTCTCCGGGGAAAAGGCCCTTCGCGAAGGGCAGATCTGCCGAGCTCATTGCGGGAAAGCGAAAGCAAAAGACGCTTTTCTCCCTCTAACCGCTTTCGTCAGAGGAACGGGGGAAGTCACAGTGTTCTTTCTCTCACTGAGATACACACAATCTGATGTTGCCTCTGAGCTCCGTTGCTGGCAAAGAACTGAAACTGACATCCATTCCTGTGGGGAAACACAGGGCTTTGCTAGGATTTCTCTAGGCAGTGTGATTTCCCTGGGCCTCTGTGTAGCAACACTATCTCGCCAGGGCAACACTGCGTGGGATTTCCTCTTCCAAGAGAGCTGCTGCTTTGTAGTTTGTGCTGGGAAACCTTATTTTGGCAAGTGCGAATTGACCGCATTCAGGCAGAAAGAAAAGAGAACAGCAAGAGGCCTTTTTTCCCTGGCTGCTTTCCCAAGCCCTTCCAGCTCAAACTATGTCGTTGCTCCTCTGGAAGGATCCTTGCACCGCGACGTAGTTTTTCAGAAGAAGCCCTGCTTTTGCAAGAGCAAATGAGGAATTCGTTGCAGGAAAGAGGAAGGAAAGAAAGTTTCTCTCCCTCTGCCTGCTTTGCTCAGAGAACTGGATGAAGTCAGGGAGTTCTCCCTTTCACTGAGAAACGTGCGGGCTGCTGTTGCCTGGGCGCTCTCTTCTTTGCAAAAGAGTCTGCAGTTCCACGGTTTGAACCGTGGAAAGGCGCCGGGCTCTGCTAAGACTTCCCCCGGCGCTTCGTTTGCCCTGGGCCAAAGCCAGCCTTCACAATAGCTGAATGCTAACACAGCATACTCGTTACACTTCCAGAACAGGGCTACCGCGAGGCAGTTCTCCGGGGGAAAACGGCCCTTCGCGAAGGGCAGATCTGCCGAGCTCATTGCGGGAAAGCGAAAGCAAAGGACGCTTTTCTCCCTCTAACCGCTTTCGTCAGAGGAACGGGGGAAGTCACAGTGTTCTTTCTCTCACTGAGATACACACAATCTGACGTTGCCTCTGAGCTCCGTTGCTGGCAAAGAACTGAAACTGACATACATTCCTGTGGGGAAACACAGGGCTTTGCTAGGATTTCTCTAGGCAGTGTGATTTCCCTGGGCCTCACTGTAGCAACACTATCTCGCCAGGGCAACACTGCGTGGGATTTCCTCTGCCAGGAGAGAGCTGCTGCTTTGTAGTTTGTGCTGGGAAACCTTATTTTGGCAAGTGCGAATTGACCGCATTCAGGCAGAAAGAAAAGAGAACAGCAAGAGGCCTTTTTTCCCCGGCTGCTTTCCCAAGCCCTTCCAGCTCAAACTATGTCGTTTCTCCTCTGGAAGGATCCTTGCACCGCGACGTAGTTTTTCAGAAGAAGCCCTGCTTTTGCAAGAGCAAATGAGGAATTCGTTGCAGGAAAGAGGAAGGAAAGAAAGTTTCTCTCCCTCTGCCTGCTTTGCTCAGAGAACTGGATGAAGTCAGGGAGTTCTCCCTTTCACTGAGAAACGTGCGGGCTGCTGTTGCCTGTGCGCTCTCTTCTTTGCAAAAGAGTCTGCAGTTCCATGCTTTGAACCGTGGAAAGGCGCCGGGCTCTGCTAAGACTTCCCCCGGCGCTTCGTTTGCCCTGGGCCAGAGCGAGCCTTCACAATAGCTGAACGCTAACACTGCATACTCGTTCCACTTCCAGAACAGGGCTACCGCGAGGCAGTTCTCCGGGGGAAAACGGCCCTTCGCGAAGGGCAGATCTGCCGAGCTCATTGCGGGAAAGCGAAAGCAAAGGACGCTTTTCTCCCTCTAACCGCTTTCGTCAGAGGAACGGGGGAAGTCACAGTGTTCTTTCTCTCACTGAGATACACACAATCTGACGTTGCCTCTGAGCTCCGTTGCTGGCAAAGAACTGAACCTGACATACATTCCTGTGGGGAAACACAGGGCTTTGCTAGGATTTCTCTAGGCAGTGTGATTTCCCTGGGCCTCACTGTAGCAACACTATCTCGCCAGGGCAACACTGCGTGGGATTTCCTCTTCCAAGAGAGCTGCTGCTTTGTAGTTTGTGCTGGGAAACCTTATTTTGGCAAGTGCGAATTGACCGCATTCAGGCAGAAAGAAAAGAGAACAGCAAGAGGCCTTTTTTCCCTGGCTGCTTTCCCAAGCCCTTCCAGCTCAAACTATGTCGTTGCTCCTCTGGAAGGATCCTTGCACCGCGACGTAGTTTTTCAGAAGAAGCCCTGCTTTTGCAAGAGCAAATGAGGAATTCGTTGCAGGAAAGAGGAAGGAAAGAAAGTTTCTCTCCCTCTGCCTGCTTTGTTCAGAGGACTGGATGAAGTCAGGGAGTTCTCCCTTTCACTGAGAAACGTGCGGGCTGCTGTTGCCTGGGCGCTCTCTTCTTTGCAAAAGAGTCTGCAGTTCCACGCTTTGAACCGTGGAAAGGCGCCGGGCTCTGCTAAGACTTCCCCCGGCGCTTCGTTTGCCCTGGGCCAAAGCCAGCCTTCACAATAGCTGAATGCTAACACAGCATACTCGTTCCACTTCCAGAACAGCGCTACCGCGAGGCAGTTCTCCGGGGGAAAACGGCCCTTCGCGAAGGGCAGATCTGCCGAGCTCATTGCGGGAAAGCGAAAGCAAAGGACGCTATTCTCCCTCTAAGCGCTTTCGTCAGAGGAACGGGGGAAGTCACAGTGTTCTTTCTCTCACTGAGATACACACAATCTGACGTTGCCTCTGAGCTCCGTTGCTGGCAAAGAACTGAAACTGACATACATTCCTGTGGGGAAACACAGGGCTTTGCTAGGATTTCTCTAGGCAGTGTGATTTCCCTGGGCCTCACTGTAGCAACACTATCTCGCCAGGGCAACACTGCGTGGGATTTCCTCTGCCAGGAGAGAGCTGCTGCTTTGTAGTTTGTGCTGGGAAACCTTGCTTTGGCAAGTGCGAATTGACTGCATTCAGGCAGAAAGAAAAGAGAACAGCAAGAGGCCTTTTCTCCCCGGCTGCTTTCCAAAGCCCTTCCAGCTCAAACTATGTCGTTTCTCCTCTGGAAGGATCCTTGCACCGCCACGTAGTTTTTCAGAAGAAGCCCTGCGTTTGCAAGAGCAAAGGAGCAATTCGTTGCAGGAAAGAGGAAGGAAAGAAAGTTTCTCTCCCTCTGCCTGCTTTGCTCAGAGGACTGGATGAAGTCAGGGAGTTCTCCCTTTCACTGAGATACGTGCGGGCTGCTGTTGCCTGTGTGCTCTCTTCTTTGCAAAAGAGTCTGCAGTTCCACGCTTTGAACCGTGGAAAGGTGCCGGGCTCTGCTAAGACTTCCCCCGGCGCTTCGTTTGCCCTGGGCCAGAGCGAGCCTTCACAATAGCTGAACGCTAACACTGCATACTCGTTCCACTTCCAGAACAGGGCTAGCGCGAGGCAGTTCTCCGGGGAAAAGGCCCTTCGCGAAGGGCAGATCTGCCGAGCTCATTGCGGGAAAGCGAAAGCAAAAGACGCTTTTCTCCCTCTAACCGCTTTCGTCAGAGGAACGGGGGAAGTCACAGTGTTCTTTCTCTCACTGAGATACACACAATCTGATGTTGCCTCTGAGCTCCGTTGCTGGCAAAGAACTGAAACTGACATCCATTCCTGTGGGGAAACACAGGGCTTTGCTAGGATTTCTCTAGGCAGTGTGATTTCCCTGGGCCTCTGTGTAGCAACACTATCTCGCCAGGGCAACACTGCGTGGGATTTCCTCTTCCAAGAGAGCTGCTGCTTTGTAGTTTGTGCTGGGAAACCTATTTTGGCAAGTGCGAATTGACCGCATTCAGGCAGAAAGAAAAGAGAACAGCAAGAGGCCTTTTTTCCCTGGCTGCTTTCCCAAGCCCTTCCAGCTCAAACTATGTCGTTGCTCCTCTGGAAGGATCCTTGCACCGCGACGTAGTTTTTCAGAAGAAGCCCTGCTTTTGCAAGAGCAAATGAGGAATTCGTTGCAGGAAAGAGGAAGGAAAGAAAGTTTCTCTCCCTCTGCCTGCTTTGCTCAGAGAACTGGATAAAGTCAGGGAGTTCTCCCTTTCACTGAGAAACGTGCGGGCTGCTGTTGCCTGTGCGCTCTCTTCTTTGCAAAAGAGTCTGCAGTTCCATGCTTTGAACCGTGGAAAGGCGCCGGGCTCTGCTAAGACTTCCCCCGGCGCTTCGTTTGCCCTGGGCCAGAGCGAGCCTTCACAATAGCTGAACGCTAACACTGCATACTCGTTCCACTTCCAGAACAGGGCTACCGCGAGGCAGTTCTCCGGGGGAAAACGGCCCTTCGCGAAGGGCAGATCTGCCGAGCTCATTGCGGGAAAGCGAAAGCAAAGGACGCTTTTCTCCCTCTAACCGCTTTCGTCAGAGGAACGGGGGAAGTCACAGTGTTCTTTCTCTCACTGAGATACACACAATCTGACGTTGCCTCTGAGCTCCGTTGCTGGCAAAGAACTGAACCTGACATACATTCCTGTGGGGAAACACAGGGCTTTGCTAGGATTTCTCTAGGCAGTGTGATTTCCCTGGGCCTCACTGTAGCAACACTATCTCGCCAGGGCAACACTGCGTGGGATTTCCTCTTCCAAGAGAGCTGCTGCTTTGTAGTTTGTGCTGGGAAACCTTATTTTGGCAAGTGCGAATTGACCGCATTCAGGCAGAAAGAAAAGAGAACAGCAAGAGGCCTTTTTTCCCCGGCTGCTTTCCCAAGACCTTCCATTCAAACTATGTCGTTGCTCCTCTGGAAGGATCCTTGCACCGCGACGTAGTTTTTCAGAAGAAGCCCTGCGTTTGCAAGAGCAAATGAGGAATTCGTGGCAGGAAAGAGGAAGGAAAGAAAGTTTCTCTCCCTCTGCCTGCTTTGTTCAGAGGACTGGATGAAGTCAGGGAGTTCTCCCTTTCACTGAGAAACGTGCGGGCTGCTGTTGCCTGGGCGCTCTCTTCTTTGCAAAAGAGTCTGCAGTTCCACGCTTTGAACCGTGGAAAGGCGCCGGGCTCTGCTAAGACTTCCCCCGGCGCTTCGTTTGCCCTGGGCCAAAGCCAGCCTTCACAATAGCTGAATGCTAACACAGCATACTCGTCCCACTTCCAGAACAGCGCTACCGCGAGGCAGTTCTCCGGGGGAAAACGGCCCTTCGCGAAGGGCAGATCTGCCGAGCTCATTGCGGGAAAGCGAAAGCAAAGGACGCTTTTCTCCCTCTAACCGCTTTCGTCAGAGGAACGGGGGAAGTCACAGTGTTCTTTCTCTCACTGAGATACACACAATCTGACGTTGCCTCTGAGCTCCGTTGCTGGCAAAGAACTGAACCTGACATACATTCCTGTGGGGAAACACAGGGCTTTGCTAGGATTTCTCTAGGCAGTGTGATTTCCCTGGGCCTCACTGTAGCAACACTATCTCGCCAGGGCAACACTGCGTGGGATTTCCTCTTCCAAGAGAGCTGCTGCTTTGTAGTTTGTGCTGGGAAACCTTGCTTTGGCAAGTGCGAATTGACTGCATTCAGGCAGAAAGAAAAGAGAATAGCAAGAGGCCTTTTCTCCCCGGCTGCTTTCCCAAGCCCTTCCAGCTCAAACTATGTCGTTGCTCCTCTGGAAGGATCCCTGCACCGCGACGTAGTTTCTCAGAAGAAGCCCTGCGTTTGCAAGAGCAAATGAGGAATTCGTTGCAGGAAAGAGGAAGGATAGAATGTTTCTCTCCCTCTGCCTGCTTTGTTCAGAGGACTGGATGAAGTCAGGGAGTTCTCCCTTTCACTGAGATACGTGCGGGCTGCTGTTGCCTGTGCGCTCTCTTCTTTGCAAAAGAGTCTGCAGTTCCACGCTTTGAACCGAGGAAAGGCGCCGGGCTCTGCTAAGACTTCCCCCGGCGCTTCGTTTGCCCTGGGCCAGAGCGAGCCTTCACAATAGCTGAACGCTAACACTGCATACTCGTTCCACTTCCAGAACAGGTCTACAGCGAGGTAGTTCTCCGGGGGAAAACGGCCCTTCGCGAAGGGCAGATCTGCCGAGCTCATTGCGGGAAAGCGAAAGCAAAGGACACTTTTCTCCCTCTAACCGCTTTCGTCAGAGGAACGGGGGAAGTCACAGTGTTCTTTCTCTCACTGAGATACACACAATCTGACGTTGCCTCTGAGCTCCGTTGCTGGCAAAGAACTGAAACTGACATACATTCCTGTGGGGAAACACAGGGCTTTGCTAGGATTTCTCTAGGCAGTGTGTTTTCCCTGGACCTCACTGCAGCAACACTATCTCGCCAGGGCAACACTGCGTGGGATTTCCTCTGCCAGGAGAGAGCTGCTGCTTTGTAGTTTGTGCTGGGAAACCTTGCTTTGGCAAGTGCGAATTGACTGCATTCAGAGAGAAAGAAAAGAGAATAGCAAGAGGCCTTTTTTCCCCGGCTGCTTTCCCAAGCCCTTCCAGCTAAAACTATGTCGTTGCTCCTCTGGAAGGAATCCTGAACCGCGACGTAGTTTTTCAGAAGAAGCCCTGCGTTTGCAAGAGCAAGGGAGCAATTCGTTGCAGGAAAGAGGAAGGAAAGAAAGTTTCTGTCCCTCTGCCTGCTTTGCTCAGAGGACTGGATGAAGTCAGGGAGTTCTCCCTTTCACTGAGAAACGTGCGGGCTGCTTTTGCCTGTGCGCTCTCTTCTTTGCAAAAGAGTCTGCAGTTTCACGCTTTGAACCGTGGAAAGGCGCCGGGCTCTGCTAAGACTTCCCCCGGCGCTTCGTTTGCCCTGGGCCAAAGCGAGCCTTCACAATAGCTGAACGCTAACACTGCATACTCGTTCCACTTCCAGAACAGGGCTACCGCGAGGCAGTTCTCCGGGGGAAAACGGCCCTTCGCGAAGGGCAGATCTGCCGAGCTCATTGCGGGAAAGCGAAAGCAAAGGACGCTTTTCTCCCTCTAACCGCTTTCGTCAGAGGAACGGGGGAAGTCACAGTGTTCTTTCTCTCACTGAGATACACACAATCTGACGTTGCCTCTGAGCTCCGTTGCTGGCAAAGAACTGAAACTGACATACATTCCTGTGGGGAAACACAGGGCTTTGCTAGAATTTCTCTAGGCAGTGTGATTTCCCTGGGCCTCACTGTAGCAACACTATCTCGCCAGGGCAACACTGCGTGGGATTTCCTCTGCCAGGAGAGAGCTGCTGCTTTGTAGTTTGTGCTGGGAAACCTTGCTTTGGCAAGTGCGAATTGACCGCATTCAGGCAGAAAGAAAAGAGAATAGCAAGAGGCCTTTTCTCCCCGGCTGCTTTCCCAAGCGCTTCCAGCTAAAACTATGTCGTTGCTCCTCTGGAAGGATCTCTGCACCGCGACGTAGTTTCTCAGAAGAAGCCCTGCGTTTGCAAGAGCAAATGAGGAATTCTTTGCAGGAAAGAGGAAGGAAAGAAAGTTTCTCTCCCTCTGTCTGCTTTGCTCAGAGGACTGGATGAAGTCAGGGAGTTCTCCCTTTCACTGAGAAACGTGCGGGCTGCTGTTGCCTGGGCGCTCTCTTCTTTGCAAAAGAGTCTGCAGTTCCATGCTTTGAACCGTGGAAAGGCGCCGGGCTCTGCTAAGACTTCCCCCGGCGCTTCGTTTGCCCTGGGCCAGAGCGAGCCTTCACAATAGCTGAACGCTAACACTGCATACTCGTTCCACTTCCAGAACAGGGCTACCGCGAGGCAGTTCTCCGGGGGAAAACGGCCCTTCGCGAAGGGCAGATCTGCCGAGCTCATTGCGGGAAAGCGAAAGCAAAGGACGCTTTTCTCCCTCTAACCGCTTTCGTCAGAGGAACGGGGGAAGTCACAGTGTTCTTTCTCTCACTGAGATACACACAATCTGACGTTGTCTCTGAGCTCCGTTGCTGGCAAAGAACTGAACCTGACATACATTCCTGTGGGGAAACACAGGGCTTTGCTAGGATTTCTCTAGGCAGTGTGATTTCCCTGGGCCTCACTGTAGCAACACTATCTCGCCAGGGCAACACCGCGTGGGATTTCCTCTTCCAAGAGAGCTGCTGCTTTGTAGTTTGTGCTGGGAAACCTTATTTTGGCAAGTGCGAATTGACCGCATTCAGGCAGAAAGAAAAGAGAACAGCAAGAGGGCTTTTTTCCCCGGCTGCTTTCCCAAGCCCTTCCAGCTCAAACTATGTCGTTGCTCCTCTGGAAGGATCCTTGCACCGCGACGTAGTTTTTCAGAAGAAACCCTGCTTTTGCATGAGCAAATGAGGAATTCGTTGCAGGAAAGAGGAAGGAAAGAAAGTTTCTCTCCCTCTGCCTGCTTTGTTCAGAGGACTGGATGAAGTCAGGGAGTTCTCCCTTTCACTGAGAAACGTGCGGGCTGCTGTTGCCTGGGCGCTCTCTTCTTTGCAAAAGAGTCTGCAGTTCCACGCTTTGAACCGTGGAAAGGTGCCGGGCTCTGCTAAGACTTCCCCCGGCGCTTCGTTTGCCCTGGGCCAGAGCGAGCCTTCACAATAGCTGAACGCTAACACTGCATACTCGTTCCACTTCCAGAACAGGGCTAGCGCGAGGCAGTTCTCCGGGGAAAAGGCCCTTCGCGAAGGGCAGATCTGCCGAGCTCATTGCGGGAAAGCGAAAGCAAAAGACGCTTTTCTCCCTCTAACCGCTTTCGTCAGAGGAACGGGGGAAGTCACAGTGTTCTTTCTCTCACTGAGATACACACAATCTGATGTTGCCTCTGAGCTCCGTTGCTGGCAAAGAACTGAAACTGACATCCATTCCTGTGGGGAAACACAGGGCTTTGCTAGGATTTCTCTAGGCAGTGTGATTTCCCTGGGCCTCTGTGTAGCAACACTATCTCGCCAGGGCAACACTGCGTGGGATTTCCTCTTCCAAGAGAGCTGCTGCTTTGTAGTTTGTGCTGGGAAACCTTATTTTGGCAAGTGCGAATTGACCGCATTCAGGCAGAAAGAAAAGAGAACAGCAAGAGGCCTTTTTTCCCTGGCTGCTTTCCCAAGCCCTTCCAGCTCAAACTATGTCGTTGCTCCTCTGGAAGGATCCTTGCACCGCGACGTAGTTTTTCAGAAGAAGCCCTGCTTTTGCAAGAGCAAATGAGGAATTCGTTGCAGGAAAGAGGAAGGAAAGAAAGTTTCTCTCCCTCTGCCTGCTTTGCTCAGAGAACTGGATGAAGTCAGGGAGTTCTCCCTTTCACTGAGAAACGTGCGGGCTGCTGTTGCCTGTGCGCTCTCTTCTTTGCAAAAGAGTCTGCAGTTCCACGGTTTGAACCGTGGAAAGGCGCCGGGCTCTGCTAAGACTTCCCCCGGCGCTTCGTTTGCCCTGGGCCAAAGCCAGCCTTCAGAATAGCTGAATGCTAACACAGCATACTCGTTACACTTCCAGAACAGGGCTACCGCGAGGCAGTTCTCCGGGGGAAAACGGCCCTTCGCGAAGGGCAGATCTGCCGAGCTCATTGCGGGAAAGCGAAAGCAAAGGACGCTTTTCTCCCTCTAACCGCTTTCGTCAGAGGAACGGGGGAAGTCACAGTGTTCTTTCTCTCACTGAGATACACACAATCTGACGTTGCCTCTGAGCTCCGTTGCTGGCAAAGAACTGAAACTGACATACATTCCTGTGGGGAAACACAGGGCTTTGCTAGGATTTCTCTAGGCAGTGTGATTTCCCTGGGCCTCACTGTAGCAACACTATCTCGCCAGGGCAACACTGCGTGGGATTTCCTCTGCCAGGAGAGAGCTGCTGCTTTGTAGTTTGTGCTGGGAAACCTTATTTTGGCAAGTGCGAATTGACCGCATTCAGGCAGAAAGAAAAGAGAACAGCAAGAGGCCTTTTTTCCCCGGCTGCTTTCCCAAGCCCTTCCAGCTCAAACTATGTCGTTTCTCCTCTGGAAGGATCCTTGCACCGCGACGTAGTTTTTCAGAAGAAGCCCTGCTTTTGCAAGAGCAAATGAGGAATTCGTTGCAGGAAAGAGGAAGGAAAGAAAGTTTCTCTCCCTCTGCCTGCTTTGCTCAGAGAACTGGATGAAGTCAGGGAGTTCTCCCTTTCACTGAGAAACGTGCGGGCTGCTGTTGCCTGTGCGCTCTCTTCTTTGCAAAAGAGTCTGCAGTTCCATGCTTTGAACCGTGGAAAGGCGCCGGGCTCTGCTAAGACTTCCCCCGGCGCTTCGTTTGCCCTGGGCCAGAGCGAGCCTTCACAATAGCTGAACGCTAACACTGCATACTCGTTCCACTTCCAGAACAGGGCTACCGCGAGGCAGTTCTCCGGGGGAAAACGGCCCTTCGCGAAGGGCAGATCTGCCGAGCTCATTGCGGGAAAGCGAAAGCAAAGGACGCTTTTCTCCCTCTAACCGCTTTCGTCAGAGGAACGGGGGAAGTCACAGTGTTCTTTCTCTCACTGAGATACACACAATCTGACGTTGCCTCTGAGCTCCGTTGCTGGCAAAGAACTGAACCTGACATACATTCCTGTGGGGAAACACAGGGCTTTGCTAGGATTTCTCTAGGCAGTGTGATTTCCCTGGGCCTCACTGTAGCAACACTATCTCGCCAGGGCAACACTGCGTGGGATTTCCTCTTCCAAGAGAGCTGCTGCTTTGTAGTTTGTGCTGGGAAACCTTATTTTGGCAAGTGCGAATTGACCGCATTCAGGCAGAAAGAAAAGAGAACAGCAAGAGGCCTTTTTTCCCCGGCTGCTTTCCCAAGCCCTTCCAGCTCAAACTATGTCGTTGCTCCTCTGGAAGGATCCTTGCACCGCGACGTAGTTTTTCAGAAGAAGCCCTGCTTTTGCAAGAGCAAATGAGGAATTCGTTGCAGGAAAGAGGAAGGAAAGAAAGTTTCTCTCCCTCTGCCTGCTTTGTTCAGAGGACTGGATGAAGTCAGGGAGTTCTCCCTTTCACTGAGAAACGTGCGGGCTGCTGTTGCCTGGGCGCTCTCTTCTTTGCAAAAGAGTCTGCAGTTCCACGCTTTGAACCGTGGAAAGGCGCCGGGCTCTGCTAAGACTTCCCCCGGCGCTTCGTTTGCCCTGGGCCAAAGCCAGCCTTCACAATAGCTGAATGCTAACACAGCATACTCGTTCCACTTCCAGAACAGCGCTACCGCGAGGCAGTTCTCCGGGGGAAAACGGCCCTTCGCGAAGGGCAGATCTGCCGAGCTCATTGCGGGAAAGCGAAAGCAAAGGACGCTATTCTCCCTCTAAGCGCTTTCGTCAGAGGAACGGGGGAAGTCACAGTGTTCTTTCTCTCACTGAGATACACACAATCTGACGTTGCCTCTGAGCTCCGTTGCTGGCAAAGAACTGAAACTGACATACATTCCTGTGGGGAAACACAGGGCTTTGCTAGGATTTCTCTAGGCAGTGTGATTTCCCTGGGCCTCACTGTAGCAACACTATCTCGCCAGGGCAACACTGCGTGGGATTTCCTCTGCCAGGAGAGAGCTGCTGCTTTGTAGTTTGTGCTGGGAAACCTTGCTTTGGCAAGTGCGAATTGACTGCATTCAGGCAGAAAGAAAAGAGAATAGCAAGAGGCCTTTTCTCCCCGGCTGCTTTCCCAAGCCCTTCCAGCTCAAACTATGTCGTTGCTCCTCTGGAAGGATCCCTGCACCGCGACGTAGTTTCTCAGAAGAAGCCCTGCGTTTGCAAGAGCAAATGAGGAATTCGTTGCAGGAAAGAGGAAGGATAGAATGTTTCTCTCCCTCTGCCTGCTTTGTTCAGAGGACTGGATGAAGTCAGGGAGTTCTCCCTTTCACTGAGAAACGTGCGGGCTGCTGTTGCCTGTGCGCTCTCTTCTTTGCAAAAGAGTCTGCAGTTCCACGGTTTGAACCGTGGAAAGGCGCCGGGCTCTGCTAAGACTTCCCCCGGCGCTTCGTTTGCCCTGGGCCAAAGCCAGCCTTCACAATAGCTGAATGCTAACACAGCATACTCGTTACACTTCCAGAACAGGGCTACCGCGAGGCAGTTCTCCGGGGGAAAACGGCCCTTCGCGAAGGGCAGATCTGCCGAGCTCATTGCGGGAAAGCGAAAGCAAAGGACGCTTTTCTCCCTCTAACCGCTTTCGTCAGAGGAACGGGGGAAGTCACAGTGTTCTTTCTCTCACTGAGATACACACAATCTGACGTTGCCTCTGAGCTCCGTTGCTGGCAAAGAACTGAAACTGACATACATTCCTGTGGGGAAACACAGGGCTTTGCTAGGATTTCTCTAGGCAGTGTGATTTCCCTGGGCCTCACTGTAGCAACACTATCTCGCCAGGGCAACACTGCGTGGGATTTCCTCTGCCAGGAGAGAGCTGCTGCTTTGTAGTTTGTGCTGGGAAACCTTATTTTGGCAAGTGCGAATTGACCGCATTCAGGCAGAAAGAAAAGAGAACAGCAAGAGGCCTTTTTTCCCCGGCTGCTTTCCCAAGCCCTTCCAGCTCAAACTATGTCGTTTCTCCTCTGGAAGGATCCTTGCACCGCGACGTAGTTTTTCAGAAGAAGCCCTGCTTTTGCAAGAGCAAATGAGGAATTCGTTGCAGGAAAGAGGAAGGAAAGAAAGTTTCTCTCCCTCTGCCTGCTTTGCTCAGAGAACTGGATGAAGTCAGGGAGTTCTCCCTTTCACTGAGAAACGTGCGGGCTGCTGTTGCCTGTGCGCTCTCTTCTTTGCAAAAGAGTCTGCAGTTCCATGCTTTGAACCGTGGAAAGGCGCCGGGCTCTGCTACGACTTCCCCCGGCGCTTCGTTTGCCCTGGGCCAGAGCGAGCCTTCACAATAGCTGAACGCTAACACTGCATACTCGTTCCACTTCCAGAACAGGGCTACCGCGAGGCAGTTCTCCGGGGGAAAACGGCCCTTCGCGAAGGGCAGATCTGCCGAGCTCATTGCGGGAAAGCGAAAGCAAAGGACGCTTTTCTCCCTCTAACCGCTTTCGTCAGAGGAACGGGGGAAGTCACAGTGTTCTTTCTCTCACTGAGATACACACAATCTGACGTTGCCTCTGAGCTCCGTTGCTGGCAAAGAACTGAACCTGACATACATTCCTGTGGGGAAACACAGGGCTTTGCTAGGATTTCTCTAGGCAGTGTGATTTCCCTGGGCCTCACTGTAGCAACACTATCTCGCCAGGGCAACACTGCGTGGGATTTCCTCTTCCAAGAGAGCTGCTGCTTTGTAGTTTGTGCTGGGAAACCTTATTTTGGCAAGTGCGAATTGACCGCATTCAGGCAGAAAGAAAAGAGAACAGCAAGAGGCCTTTTTTCCCTGGCTGCTTTCCCAAGCCCTTCCAGCTCAAACTATGTCGTTGCTCCTCTGGAAGGATCCTTGCACCGCGACGTAGTTTTTCAGAAGAAGCCCTGCTTTTGCAAGAGCAAATGAGGAATTCGTTGCAGGAAAGAGGAAGGAAAGAAAGTTTCTCTCCCTCTGCCTGCTTTGTTCAGAGGACTGGATGAAGTCAGGGAGTTCTCCCTTTCACTGAGAAACGTGCGGGCTGCTGTTGCCTGGGCGCTCTCTTCTTTGCAAAAGAGTCTGCAGTTCCACGCTTTGAACCGTGGAAAGGCGCCGGGCTCTGCTAAGACTTCCCCCGGCGCTTCGTTTGCCCTGGGCCAAAGCCAGCCTTCACAATAGCTGAATGCTAACACAGCATACTCGTTCCACTTCCAGAACAGCGCTACCGCGAGGCAGTTCTCCGGGGGAAAACGGCCCTTCGCGAAGGGCAGATCTGCCGAGCTCATTGCGGGAAAGCGAAAGCAAAGGACGCTATTCTCCCTCTAAGCGCTTTCGTCAGAGGAACGGGGGAAGTCACAGTGTTCTTTCTCTCACTGAGATACACACAATCTGACGTTGCCTCTGAGCTCCGTTGCTGGCAAAGAACTGAAACTGACATACATTCCTGTGGGGAAACACAGGGCTTTGCTAGGATTTCTCTAGGCAGTGTGATTTCCCTGGGCCTCACTGTAGCAACACTATCTCGCCAGGGCAACACTGCGTGGGATTTCCTCTGCCAGGAGAGAGCTGCTGCTTTGTAGTTTGTGCTGGGAAACCTTGCTTTGGCAAGTGCGAATTGACTGCATTCAGGCAGAAAGAAAAGAGAACAGCAAGAGGCCTTTTCTCCCCGGCTGCTTTCCAAAGCCCTTCCAGCTCAAACTATGTCGTTTCTCCTCTGGAAGGATCCTTGCACCGCCACGTAGTTTTTCAGAAGAAGCCCTGCGTTTGCAAGAGCAAAGGAGCAATTCGTTGCAGGAAAGAGGAAGGAAAGAAAGTTTCTCTCCCTCTGCCTGCTTTGCTCAGAGGACTGGATGAAGTCAGGGAGTTCTCCCTTTCACTGAGATACGTGCGGGCTGCTGTTGCCTGTGTGCTCTCTTCTTTGCAAAAGAGTCTGCAGTTCCACGCTTTGAACCGTGGAAAGGTGCCGGGCTCTGCTAAGACTTCCCCCGGCGCTTCGTTTGCCCTGGGCCAGAGCGAGCCTTCACAATAGCTGAACGCTAACACTGCATACTCGTTCCACTTCCAGAACAGGGCTAGCGCGAGGCAGTTCTCCGGGGAAAAGGCCCTTCGCGAAGGGCAGATCTGCCGAGCTCATTGCGGGAAAGCGAAAGCAAAAGACGCTTTTCTCCCTCTAACCGCTTTCGTCAGAGGAACGGGGGAAGTCACAGTGTTCTTTCTCTCACTGAGATACACACAATCTGATGTTGCCTCTGAGCTCCGTTGCTGGCAAAGAACTGAAACTGACATCCATTCCTGTGGGGAAACACAGGGCTTTGCTAGGATTTCTCTAGGCAGTGTGATTTCCCTGGGCCTCTGTGTAGCAACACTATCTCGCCAGGGCAACACTGCGTGGGATTTCCTCTTCCAAGAGAGCTGCTGCTTTGTAGTTTGTGCTGGGAAACCTATTTTGGCAAGTGCGAATTGACCGCATTCAGGCAGAAAGAAAAGAGAACAGCAAGAGGCCTTTTTTCCCTGGCTGCTTTCCCAAGCCCTTCCAGCTCAAACTATGTCGTTGCTCCTCTGGAAGGATCCTTGCACCGCGACGTAGTTTTTCAGAAGAAGCCCTGCTTTTGCAAGAGCAAATGAGGAATTCGTTGCAGGAAAGAGGAAGGAAAGAAAGTTTCTCTCCCTCTGCCTGCTTTGCTCAGAGAACTGGATAAAGTCAGGGAGTTCTCCCTTTCACTGAGAAACGTGCGGGCTGCTGTTGCCTGTGCGCTCTCTTCTTTGCAAAAGAGTCTGCAGTTCCATGCTTTGAACCGTGGAAAGGCGCCGGGCTCTGCTAAGACTTCCCCCGGCGCTTCGTTTGCCCTGGGCCAGAGCGAGCCTTCACAATAGCTGAACGCTAACACTGCATACTCGTTCCACTTCCAGAACAGGGCTACCGCGAGGCAGTTCTCCGGGGGAAAACGGCCCTTCGCGAAGGGCAGATCTGCCGAGCTCATTGCGGGAAAGCGAAAGCAAAGGACGCTTTTCTCCCTCTAACCGCTTTCGTCAGAGGAACGGGGGAAGTCACAGTGTTCTTTCTCTCACTGAGATACACACAATCTGACGTTGCCTCTGAGCTCCGTTGCTGGCAAAGAACTGAACCTGACATACATTCCTGTGGGGAAACACAGGGCTTTGCTAGGATTTCTCTAGGCAGTGTGATTTCCCTGGGCCTCACTGTAGCAACACTATCTCGCCAGGGCAACACTGCGTGGGATTTCCTCTTCCAAGAGAGCTGCTGCTTTGTAGTTTGTGCTGGGAAACCTTATTTTGGCAAGTGCGAATTGACCGCATTCAGGCAGAAAGAAAAGAGAACAGCAAGAGGCCTTTTTTCCCCGGCTGCTTTCCCAAGCCCTTCCATTCAAACTATGTCGTTGCTCCTCTGGAAGGATCCTTGCACCGCGACGTAGTTTTTCAGAAGAAGCCCTGCTTTTGCAAGAGCAAATGAGGAATTCGTTGCAGGAAAGAGGAAGGAAAGAAAGTTTCTCTCCCTCTGCCTGCTTTGTTCAGAGGACTGGATGAAGTCAGGGAGTTCTCCCTTTCACTGAGAAACGTGCGGGCTGCTGTTGCCTGGGCGCTCTCTTCTTTGCAAAAGAGTCTGCAGTTCCACGCTTTGAACCGTGGAAAGGCGCCGGGCTCTGCTAAGACTTCCCCCGGCGCTTCGTTTGCCCTGGGCCAAAGCCAGCCTTCACAATAGCTGAATGCTAACACAGCATACTCGTCCCACTTCCAGAACAGCGCTACCGCGAGGCAGTTCTCCGGGGGAAAACGGCCCTTCGCGAAGGGCAGATCTGCCGAGCTCATTGCGGGAAAGCGAAAGCAAAGGACGCTTTTCTCCCTCTAACCGCTTTCGTCAGAGGAACGGGGGAAGTCACAGTGTTCTTTCTCTCACTGAGATACACACAATCTGACGTTGCCTCTGAGCTCCGTTGCTGGCAAAGAACTGAACCTGACATACATTCCTGTGGGGAAACACAGGGCTTTGCTAGGATTTCTCTAGGCAGTGTGATTTCCCTGGGCCTCACTGTAGCAACACTATCTCGCCAGGGCAACACTGCGTGGGATTTCCTCTTCCAAGAGAGCTGCTGCTTTGTAGTTTGTGCTGGGAAACCTTGCTTTGGCAAGTGCGAATTGACTGCATTCAGGCAGAAAGAAAAGAGAATAGCAAGAGGCCTTTTCTCCCCGGCTGCTTTCCCAAGCCCTTCCAGCTCAAACTATGTCGTTGCTCCTCTGGAAGGATCCCTGCACCGCGACGTAGTTTCTCAGAAGAAGCCCTGCGTTTGCAAGAGCAAATGAGGAATTCGTTGCAGGAAAGAGGAAGGATAGAATGTTTCTCTCCCTCTGCCTGCTTTGTTCAGAGGACTGGATGAAGTCAGGGAGTTCTCCCTTTCACTGAGATACGTGCGGGCTGCTGTTGCCTGTGCGCTCTCTTCTTTGCAAAAGAGTCTGCAGTTCCACGCTTTGAACCGAGGAAAGGCGCCGGGCTCTGCTAAGACTTCCCCCGGCGCTTCGTTTGCCCTGGGCCAGAGCGAGCCTTCACAATAGCTGAACGCTAACACTGCATACTCGTTCCACTTCCAGAACAGGTCTACAGCGAGGTAGTTCTCCGGGGGAAAACGGCCCTTCGCGAAGGGCAGATCTGCCGAGCTCATTGCGGGAAAGCGAAAGCAAAGGACACTTTTCTCCCTCTAACCGCTTTCGTCAGAGGAACGGGGGAAGTCACAGTGTTCTTTCTCTCACTGAGATACACACAATCTGACGTTGCCTCTGAGCTCCGTTGCTGGCAAAGAACTGAAACTGACATACATTCCTGTGGGGAAACACAGGGCTTTGCTAGGATTTCTCTAGGCAGTGTGTTTTCCCTGGACCTCACTGCAGCAACACTATCTCGCCAGGGCAACACTGCGTGGGATTTCCTCTGCCAGGAGAGAGCTGCTGCTTTGTAGTTTGTGCTGGGAAACCTTGCTTTGGCAAGTGCGAATTGACTGCATTCAGAGAGAAAGAAAAGAGAATAGCAAGAGGCCTTTTCTCCCCGGCTGCTTTCCCAAGCGCTTCCAGCTAAAACTATGTCGTTGCTCCTCTGGAAGGATCTCTGCACCGCGACGTAGTTTCTCAGAAGAAGCCCTGCGTTTGCAAGAGCAAATGAGGAATTCTTTGCAGGAAAGAGGAAGGAAAGAAAGTTTCTCTCCCTCTGTCTGCTTTGCTCAGAGGACTGGATGAAGTCAGGGAGTTCTCCCTTTCACTGAGAAACGTGCGGGCTGCTGTTGCCTGGGCGCTCTCTTCTTTGCAAAAGAGTCTGCAGTTCCATGCTTTGAACCGTGGAAAGGCGCCGGGCTCTGCTAAGACTTCCCCCGGCGCTTCGTTTGCCCTGGGCCAGAGCGAGCCTTCACAATAGCTGAACGCTAACACTGCATACTCGTTCCACTTCCAGAACAGGGCTACCGCGAGGCAGTTCTCCGGGGGAAAACGGCCCTTCGCGAAGGGCAGATCTGCCGAGCTCATTGCGGGAAAGCGAAAGCAAAGGACGCTTTTCTCCCTCTAACCGCTTTCGTCAGAGGAACGGGGGAAGTCACAGTGTTCTTTCTCTCACTGAGATACACACAATCTGACGTTGTCTCTGAGCTCCGTTGCTGGCAAAGAACTGAACCTGACATACATTCCTGTGGGGAAACACAGGGCTTTGCTAGGATTTCTCTAGGCAGTGTGATTTCCCTGGGCCTCACTGTAGCAACACTATCTCGCCAGGGCAACACCGCGTGGGATTTCCTCTTCCAAGAGAGCTGCTGCTTTGTAGTTTGTGCTGGGAAACCTTATTTTGGCAAGTGCGAATTGACCGCATTCAGGCAGAAAGAAAAGAGAACAGCAAGAGGGCTTTTTTCCCCGGCTGCTTTCCCAAGCCCTTCCAGCTCAAACTATGTCGTTGCTCCTCTGGAAGGATCCTTGCACCGCGACGTAGTTTTTCAGAAGAAACCCTGCTTTTGCATGAGCAAATGAGGAATTCGTTGCAGGAAAGAGGAAGGAAAGAAAGTTTCTCTCCCTCTGCCTGCTTTGTTCAGAGGACTGGATGAAGTCAGGGAGTTCTCCCTTTCACTGAGAAACGTGCGGGCTGCTGTTGCCTGGGCGCTCTCTTCTTTGCAAAAGAGTCTGCAGTTCCACGCTTTGAACCGTGGAAAGGTGCCGGGCTCTGCTAAGACTTCCCCCGGCGCTTCGTTTGCCCTGGGCCAGAGCGAGCCTTCACAATAGCTGAACGCTAACACTGCATACTCGTTCCACTTCCAGAACAGGGCTAGCGCGAGGCAGTTCTCCGGGGAAAAGGCCCTTCGCGAAGGGCAGATCTGCCGAGCTCATTGCGGGAAAGCGAAAGCAAAAGACGCTTTTCTCCCTCTAACCGCTTTCGTCAGAGGAACGGGGGAAGTCACAGTGTTCTTTCTCTCACTGAGATACACACAATCTGATGTTGCCTCTGAGCTCCGTTGCTGGCAAAGAACTGAAACTGACATCCATTCCTGTGGGGAAACACAGGGCTTTGCTAGGATTTCTCTAGGCAGTGTGATTTCCCTGGGCCTCTGTGTAGCAACACTATCTCGCCAGGGCAACACTGCGTGGGATTTCCTCTTCCAAGAGAGCTGCTGCTTTGTAGTTTGTGCTGGGAAACCTTATTTTGGCAAGTGCGAATTGACCGCATTCAGGCAGAAAGAAAAGAGAACAGCAAGAGGCCTTTTTTCCCTGGCTGCTTTCCCAAGCCCTTCCAGCTCAAACTATGTCGTTGCTCCTCTGGAAGGATCCTTGCACCGCGACGTAGTTTTTCAGAAGAAGCCCTGCTTTTGCAAGAGCAAATGAGGAATTCGTTGCAGGAAAGAGGAAGGAAAGAAAGTTTCTCTCCCTCTGCCTGCTTTGCTCAGAGAACTGGATGAAGTCAGGGAGTTCTCCCTTTCACTGAGAAACGTGCGGGCTGCTGTTGCCTGTGCGCTCTCTTCTTTGCAAAAGAGTCTGCAGTTCCACGGTTTGAACCGTGGAAAGGCGCCGGGCTCTGCTAAGACTTCCCCCGGCGCTTCGTTTGCCCTGGGCCAAAGCCAGCCTTCAGAATAGCTGAATGCTAACACAGCATACTCGTTACACTTCCAGAACAGGGCTACCGCGAGGCAGTTCTCCGGGGGAAAACGGCCCTTCGCGAAGGGCAGATCTGCCGAGCTCATTGCGGGAAAGCGAAAGCAAAGGACGCTTTTCTCCCTCTAACCGCTTTCGTCAGAGGAACGGGGGAAGTCACAGTGTTCTTTCTCTCACTGAGATACACACAATCTGACGTTGCCTCTGAGCTCCGTTGCTGGCAAAGAACTGAAACTGACATACATTCCTGTGGGGAAACACAGGGCTTTGCTAGGATTTCTCTAGGCAGTGTGATTTCCCTGGGCCTCACTGTAGCAACACTATCTCGCCAGGGCAACACTGCGTGGGATTTCCTCTGCCAGGAGAGAGCTGCTGCTTTGTAGTTTGTGCTGGGAAACCTTATTTTGGCAAGTGCGAATTGACCGCATTCAGGCAGAAAGAAAAGAGAACAGCAAGAGGCCTTTTTTCCCCGGCTGCTTTCCCAAGCCCTTCCAGCTCAAACTATGTCGTTTCTCCTCTGGAAGGATCCTTGCACCGCGACGTAGTTTTTCAGAAGAAGCCCTGCTTTTGCAAGAGCAAATGAGGAATTCGTTGCAGGAAAGAGGAAGGAAAGAAAGTTTCTCTCCCTCTGCCTGCTTTGCTCAGAGAACTGGATGAAGTCAGGGAGTTCTCCCTTTCACTGAGAAACGTGCGGGCTGCTGTTGCCTGTGCGCTCTCTTCTTTGCAAAAGAGTCTGCAGTTCCATGCTTTGAACCGTGGAAAGGCGCCGGGCTCTGCTAAGACTTCCCCCGGCGCTTCGTTTGCCCTGGGCCAGAGCGAGCCTTCACAATAGCTGAACGCTAACACTGCATACTCGTTCCACTTCCAGAACAGGGCTACCGCGAGGCAGTTCTCCGGGGGAAAACGGCCCTTCGCGAAGGGCAGATCTGCCGAGCTCATTGCGGGAAAGCGAAAGCAAAGGACGCTTTTCTCCCTCTAACCGCTTTCGTCAGAGGAACGGGGGAAGTCACAGTGTTCTTTCTCTCACTGAGATACACACAATCTGACGTTGCCTCTGAGCTCCGTTGCTGGCAAAGAACTGAACCTGACATACATTCCTGTGGGGAAACACAGGGCTTTGCTAGGATTTCTCTAGGCAGTGTGATTTCCCTGGGCCTCACTGTAGCAACACTATCTCGCCAGGGCAACACTGCGTGGGATTTCCTCTTCCAAGAGAGCTGCTGCTTTGTAGTTTGTGCTGGGAAACCTTATTTTGGCAAGTGCGAATTGACCGCATTCAGGCAGAAAGAAAAGAGAACAGCAAGAGGCCTTTTTTCCCCGGCTGCTTTCCCAAGCCCTTCCAGCTCAAACTATGTCGTTGCTCCTCTGGAAGGATCCTTGCACCGCGACGTAGTTTTTCAGAAGAAGCCCTGCTTTTGCAAGAGCAAATGAGGAATTCGTTGCAGGAAAGAGGAAGGAAAGAAAGTTTCTCTCCCTCTGCCTGCTTTGTTCAGAGGACTGGATGAAGTCAGGGAGTTCTCCCTTTCACTGAGAAACGTGCGGGCTGCTGTTGCCTGGGCGCTCTCTTCTTTGCAAAAGAGTCTGCAGTTCCACGCTTTGAACCGTGGAAAGGCGCCGGGCTCTGCTAAGACTTCCCCCGGCGCTTCGTTTGCCCTGGGCCAAAGCCAGCCTTCACAATAGCTGAATGCTAACACAGCATACTCGTTCCACTTCCAGAACAGCGCTACCGCGAGGCAGTTCTCCGGGGGAAAACGGCCCTTCGCGAAGGGCAGATCTGCCGAGCTCATTGCGGGAAAGCGAAAGCAAAGGACGCTATTCTCCCTCTAAGCGCTTTCGTCAGAGGAACGGGGGAAGTCACAGTGTTCTTTCTCTCACTGAGATACACACAATCTGACGTTGCCTCTGAGCTCCGTTGCTGGCAAAGAACTGAAACTGACATACATTCCTGTGGGGAAACACAGGGCTTTGCTAGGATTTCTCTAGGCAGTGTGATTTCCCTGGGCCTCACTGTAGCAACACTATCTCGCCAGGGCAACACTGCGTGGGATTTCCTCTGCCAGGAGAGAGCTGCTGCTTTGTAGTTTGTGCTGGGAAACCTTGCTTTGGCAAGTGCGAATTGACTGCATTCAGGCAGAAAGAAAAGAGAACAGCAAGAGGCCTTTTCTCCCCGGCTGCTTTCCAAAGCCCTTCCAGCTCAAACTATGTCGTTTCTCCTCTGGAAGGATCCTTGCACCGCCACGTAGTTTTTCAGAAGAAGCCCTGCGTTTGCAAGAACAAAGGAGCAATTCGTTGCAGGAAAGAGGAAGGAAAGAAAGTTTCTCTCCCTCTGCCTGCTTTGCTCAGAGGACTGGATGAAGTCAGGGAGTTCTCCCTTTCACTGAGATACGTGCGGGCTGCTGTTGCCTGTGTGCTCTCTTCTTTGCAAAAGAGTCTGCAGTTCCACGCTTTGAACCGTGGAAAGGTGCCGGGCTCTGCTAAGACTTCCCCCGGCGCTTCGTTTGCCCTGGGCCAGAGCGAGCCTTCACAATAGCTGAACGCTAACACTGCATACTCGTTCCACTTCCAGAACAGGGCTAGCGCGAGGCAGTTCTCCGGGGAAAAGGCCCTTCGCGAAGGGCAGATCTGCCGAGCTCATTGCGGGAAAGCGAAAGCAAAGGACGCTTTTCTCCCTCTAACCGCTTTCGTCAGAGGAACGGGGGAAGTCACAGTGTTCTTTCTCTCACTGAGATACACACAATCTGATGTTGCCTCTGAGCTCCGTTGCTGGCAAAGAACTGAAACTGACATCCATTCCTGTGGGGAAACACAGGGCTTTGCTAGGATTTCTCTAGGCAGTGTGATTTCCCTGGGCCTCTGTGTAGCAACACTATCTTGCCAGGGCAACACTGCGTGGGATTTCCTCTTCCAAGAGAGCTGCTGCTTTGTAGTTTGTGCTGGGAAACCTATTTTGGCAAGTGCGAATTGACCGCATTCAGGCAGAAAGAAAAGAGAACAGCAAGAGGCCTTTTTTCCCTGGCTGCTTTCCCAAGCCCTTCCAGCTCAAACTATGTCGTTGCTCCTCTGGAAGGATCCTTGCACCGCGACGTAGTTTTTCAGAAGAAGCCCTGCTTTTGCAAGAGCAAATGAGGAATTCGTTGCAGGAAAGAGGAAGGAAAGAAAGTTTCTCTCCCTCTGCCTGCTTTGCTCAGAGAACTGGATAAAGTCAGGGAGTTCTCCCTTTCACTGAGAAACGTGCGGGCTGCTGTTGCCTGTGCGCTCTCTTCTTTGCAAAAGAGTCTGCAGTTCCATGCTTTGAACCGTGGAAAGGCGCCGGGCTCTGCTAAGACTTCCCCCGGCGCTTCGTTTGCCCTGGGCCAGAGCGAGCCTTCACAATAGCTGAACGCTAACACTGCATACTCGTTCCACTTCCAGAACAGGGCTACCGCGAGGCAGTTCTCCGGGGGAAAACGGCCCTTCGCGAAGGGCAGATCTGCCGAGCTCATTGCGGGAAAGCGAAAGCAAAGGACGCTTTTCTCCCTCTAACCGCTTTCGTCAGAGGAACGGGGGAAGTCACAGTGTTCTTTCTCTCACTGAGATACACACAATCTGACGTTGCCTCTGAGCTCCGTTGCTGGCAAAGAACTGAACCTGACATACATTCCTGTGGGGAAACACAGGGCTTTGCTAGGATTTCTCTAGGCAGTGTGATTTCCCTGGGCCTCACTGTAGCAACACTATCTCGCCAGGGCAACACTGCGTGGGATTTCCTCTTCCAAGAGAGCTGCTGCTTTGTAGTTTGTGCTGGGAAACCTTATTTTGGCAAGTGCGAATTGACCGCATTCAGGCAGAAAGAAAAGAGAACAGCAAGAGGCCTTTTTTCCCCGGCTGCTTTCCCAAGCCCTTCCATTCAAACTATGTCGTTGCTCCTCTGGAAGGATCCTTGCACCGCGACGTAGTTTTTCAGAAGAAGCCCTGCTTTTGCAAGAGCAAATGAGGAATTCGTTGCAGGAAAGAGGAAGGAAAGAAAGTTTCTCTCCCTCTGCCTGCTTTGTTCAGAGGACTGGATGAAGTCAGGGAGTTCTCCCTTTCACTGAGAAACGTGCGGGCTGCTGTTGCCTGGGCGCTCTCTTCTTTGCAAAAGAGTCTGCAGTTCCACGCTTTGAACCGTGGAAAGGCGCCGGGCTCTGCTAAGACTTCCCCCGGCGCTTCGTTTGCCCTGGGCCAAAGCCAGCCTTCACAATAGCTGAATGCTAACACAGCATACTCGTCCCACTTCCAGAACAGCGCTACCGCGAGGCAGTTCTCCGGGGGAAAACGGCCCTTCGCGAAGGGCAGATCTGCCGAGCTCATTGCGGGAAAGCGAAAGCAAAGGACGCTTTTCTCCCTCTAACCGCTTTCGTCAGAGGAACGGGGGAAGTCACAGTGTTCTTTCTCTCACTGAGATACACACAATCTGACGTTGCCTCTGAGCTCCGTTGCTGGCAAAGAACTGAACCTGACATACATTCCTGTGGGGAAACACAGGGCTTTGCTAGGATTTCTCTAGGCAGTGTGATTTCCCTGGGCCTCACTGTAGCAACACTATCTCGCCAGGGCAACACTGCGTGGGATTTCCTCTTCCAAGAGAGCTGCTGCTTTGTAGTTTGTGCTGGGAAACCTTGCTTTGGCAAGTGCGAATTGACTGCATTCAGGCAGAAAGAAAAGAGAATAGCAAGAGGCCTTTTCTCCCCGGCTGCTTTCCCAAGCCCTTCCAGCTCAAACTATGTCGTTGCTCCTCTGGAAGGATCCCTGCACCGCGACGTAGTTTCTCAGAAGAAGCCCTGCGTTTGCAAGAGCAAATGAGGAATTCGTTGCAGGAAAGAGGAAGGATAGAATGTTTCTCTCCCTCTGCCTGCTTTGTTCAGAGGACTGGATGAAGTCAGGGAGTTCTCCCTTTCACTGAGATACGTGCGGGCTGCTGTTGCCTGTGCGCTCTCTTCTTTGCAAAAGAGTCTGCAGTTCCACGCTTTGAACCGAGGAAAGGCGCCGGGCTCTGCTAAGACTTCCCCCGGCGCTTCGTTTGCCCTGGGCCAGAGCGAGCCTTCACAATAGCTGAACGCTAACACTGCATACTCGTTCCACTTCCAGAACAGGTCTACAGCGAGGTAGTTCTCCGGGGGAAAACGGCCCTTCGCGAAGGGCAGATCTGCCGAGCTCATTGCGGGAAAGCGAAAGCAAAGGACACTTTTCTCCCTCTAACCGCTTTCGTCAGAGGAACGGGGGAAGTCACAGTGTTCTTTCTCTCACTGAGATACACACAATCTGACGTTGCCTCTGAGCTCCGTTGCTGGCAAAGAACTGAAACTGACATACATTCCTGTGGGGAAACACAGGGCTTTGCTAGGATTTCTCTAGGCAGTGTGTTTTCCCTGGACCTCACTGCAGCAACACTATCTCGCCAGGGCAACACTGCGTGGGATTTCCTCTGCCAGGAGAGAGCTGCTGCTTTGTAGTTTGTGCTGGGAAACCTTGCTTTGGCAAGTGCGAATTGACTGCATTCAGAGAGAAAGAAAAGAGAATAGCAAGAGGCCTTTTTTCCCCGGCTGCTTTCCCAAGCCCTTCCAGCTAAAACTATGTCGTTGCTCCTCTGGAAGGATTCCTGAACCGCGACGTAGTTTTTCAGAAGAAGCCCTGCGTTTGCAAGAGCAAGGGAGCAATTCGTTGCAGGAAAGAGGAAGGAAAGAAAGTTTCTGTCCCTCTGCCTGCTTTGCTCAGAGGACTGGATGAAGTCAGGGAGTTCTCCCTTTCACTGAGAAACGTGCGGGCTGCTTTTGCCTGTGCGCTCTCTTCTTTGCAAAAGAGTCTGCAGTTTCACGCTTTGAACCGTGGAAAGGCGCCGGGCTCTGCTAAGACTTCCCCCGGCGCTTCGTTTGCCCTGGGCCAAAGCGAGCCTTCACAATAGCTGAACGCTAACACTGCATACTCGTTCCACTTCCAGAACAGGGCTACCGCGAGGCAGTTCTCCGGGGGAAAACGGCCCTTCGCGAAGGGCAGATCTGCCGAGCTCATTGCGGGAAAGCGAAAGCAAAGGACGCTTTTCTCCCTCTAACCGCTTTCGTCAGAGGAACGGGGGAAGTCACAGTGTTCTTTCTCTCACTGAGATACACACAATCTGACGTTGCCTCTGAGCTCCGTTGCTGGCAAAGAACTGAAACTGACATACATTCCTGTGGGGAAACACAGGGCTTTGCTAGAATTTCTCTAGGCAGTGTGATTTCCCTGGGCCTCACTGTAGCAACACTATCTCGCCAGGGCAACACTGCGTGGGATTTCCTCTGCCAGGAGAGAGCTGCTGCTTTGTAGTTTGTGCTGGGAAACCTTGCTTTGGCAAGTGCGAATTGACCGCATTCAGGCAGAAAGAAAAGAGAATAGCAAGAGGCCTTTTCTCCCCGGCTGCTTTCCCAAGCGCTTCCAGCTAAAACTATGTCGTTGCTCCTCTGGAAGGATCTCTGCACCGCGACGTAGTTTCTCAGAAGAAGCCCTGCGTTTGCAAGAGCAAATGAGGAATTCTTTGCAGGAAAGAGGAAGGAAAGAAAGTTTCTCTCCCTCTGTCTGCTTTGCTCAGAGGACTGGATGAAGTCAGGGAGTTCTCCCTTTCACTGAGAAACGTGCGGGCTGCTGTTGCCTGGGCGCTCTCTTCTTTGCAAAAGAGTCTGCAGTTCCATGCTTTGAACCGTGGAAAGGCGCCGGGCTCTGCTAAGACTTCCCCCGGCGCTTCGTTTGCCCTGGGCCAGAGCGAGCCTTCACAATAGCTGAACGCTAACACTGCATACTCGTTCCACTTCCAGAACAGGGCTACCGCGAGGCAGTTCTCCGGGGGAAAACGGCCCTTCGCGAAGGGCAGATCTGCCGAGCTCATTGCGGGAAAGCGAAAGCAAAGGACGCTTTTCTCCCTCTAACCGCTTTCGTCAGAGGAACGGGGGAAGTCACAGTGTTCTTTCTCTCACTGAGATACACACAATCTGACGTTGTCTCTGAGCTCCGTTGCTGGCAAAGAACTGAACCTGACATACATTCCTGTGGGGAAACACAGGGCTTTGCTAGGATTTCTCTAGGCAGTGTGATTTCCCTGGGCCTCACTGTAGCAACACTATCTCGCCAGGGCAACACCGCGTGGGATTTCCTCTTCCAAGAGAGCTGCTGCTTTGTAGTTTGTGCTGGGAAACCTTATTTTGGCAAGTGCGAATTGACCGCATTCAGGCAGAAAGAAAAGAGAACAGCAAGAGGGCTTTTTTCCCCGGCTGCTTTCCCAAGCCCTTCCAGCTCAAACTATGTCGTTGCTCCTCTGGAAGGATCCTTGCACCGCGACGTAGTTTTTCAGAAGAAACCCTGCTTTTGCATGAGCAAATGAGGAATTCGTTGCAGGAAAGAGGAAGGAAAGAAAGTTTCTCTCCCTCTGCCTGCTTTGTTCAGAGGACTGGATGAAGTCAGGGAGTTCTCCCTTTCACTGAGAAACGTGCGGGCTGCTGTTGCCTGGGCGCTCTCTTCTTTGCAAAAGAGTCTGCAGTTCCACGCTTTGAACCGTGGAAAGGCGCCGGGCTCTGCTAAGACTTCCCCCGGCGCTTCGTTTGCCCTGGGCCAAAGCCAGCCTTCACAATAGCTGAATGCTAACACAGCATACTCGTCCCACTTCCAGAACAGCGCTACCGCGAGGCAGTTCTCCGGGGGAAAACGGCCCTTCGCGAAGGGCAGATCTGCCGAGCTCATTGCGGGAAAGCGAAAGCAAAGGACGCTTTTCTCCCTCTAACCGCTTTCGTCAGAGGAACGGGGGAAGTCACAGTGTTCTTTCTCTCACTGAGATACACACAATCTGACGTTGCCTCTGAGCTCCGTTGCTGGCAAAGAACTGAACCTGACATACATTCCTGTGGGGAAACACAGGGCTTTGCTAGGATTTCTCTAGGCAGTGTGATTTCCCTGGGCCTCACTGTAGCAACACTATCTCGCCAGGGCAACACTGCGTGGGATTTCCTCTTCCAAGAGAGCTGCTGCTTTGTAGTTTGTGCTGGGAAACCTTGCTTTGGCAAGTGCGAATTGACTGCATTCAGGCAGAAAGAAAAGAGAATAGCAAGAGGCCTTTTCTCCCCGGCTGCTTTCCCAAGCCCTTCCAGCTCAAACTATGTCGTTGCTCCTCTGGAAGGATCCCTGCACCGCGACGTAGTTTCTCAGAAGAAGCCCTGCGTTTGCAAGAGCAAATGAGGAATTCGTTGCAGGAAAGAGGAAGGATAGAATGTTTCTCTCCCTCTGCCTGCTTTGTTCAGAGGACTGGATGAAGTCAGGGAGTTCTCCCTTTCACTGAGATACGTGCGGGCTGCTGTTGCCTGTGCGCTCTCTTCTTTGCAAAAGAGTCTGCAGTTCCACGCTTTGAACCGAGGAAAGGCGCCGGGCTCTGCTAAGACTTCCCCCGGCGCTTCGTTTGCCCTGGGCCAGAGCGAGCCTTCACAATAGCTGAACGCTAACACTGCATACTCGTTCCACTTCCAGAACAGGTCTACAGCGAGGTAGTTCTCCGGGGGAAAACGGCCCTTCGCGAAGGGCAGATCTGCCGAGCTCATTGCGGGAAAGCGAAAGCAAAGGACACTTTTCTCCCTCTAACCGCTTTCGTCAGAGGAACGGGGGAAGTCACAGTGTTCTTTCTCTCACTGAGATACACACAATCTGACGTTGCCTCTGAGCTCCGTTGCTGGCAAAGAACTGAAACTGACATACATTCCTGTGGGGAAACACAGGGCTTTGCTAGGATTTCTCTAGGCAGTGTGTTTTCCCTGGACCTCACTGCAGCAACACTATCTCGCCAGGGCAACACTGCGTGGGATTTCCTCTGCCAGGAGAGAGCTGCTGCTTTGTAGTTTGTGCTGGGAAACCTTGCTTTGGCAAGTGCGAATTGACTGCATTCAGAGAGAAAGAAAAGAGAATAGCAAGAGGCCTTTTTTCCCCGGCTGCTTTCCCAAGCCCTTCCAGCTAAAACTATGTCGTTGCTCCTCTGGAAGGATTCCTGAACCGCGACGTAGTTTTTCAGAAGAAGCCCTGCGTTTGCAAGAGCAAGGGAGCAATTCGTTGCAGGAAAGAGGAAGGAAAGAAAGTTTCTGTCCCTCTGCCTGCTTTGCTCAGAGGACTGGATGAAGTCAGGGAGTTCTCCCTTTCACTGAGAAACGTGCGGGCTGCTTTTGCCTGTGCGCTCTCTTCTTTGCAAAAGAGTCTGCAGTTTCACGCTTTGAACCGTGGAAAGGCGCCGGGCTCTGCTAAGACTTCCCCCGGCGCTTCGTTTGCCCTGGGCCAAAGCGAGCCTTCACAATAGCTGAACGCTAACACTGCATACTCGTTCCACTTCCAGAACAGGGCTACCGCGAGGCAGTTCTCCGGGGGAAAACGGCCCTTCGCGAAGGGCAGATCTGCCGAGCTCATTGCGGGAAAGCGAAAGCAAAGGACGCTTTTCTCCCTCTAACCGCTTTCGTCAGAGGAACGGGGGAAGTCACAGTGTTCTTTCTCTCACTGAGATACACACAATCTGACGTTGCCTCTGAGCTCCGTTGCTGGCAAAGAACTGAACCTGACATACATTCCTGTGGGGAAACACAGGGCTTTGCTAGGATTTCTCTAGGCAGTGTGATTTCCCTGGGCCTCACTGTAGCAACACTATCTCGCCAGGGCAACACTGCGTGGGATTTCCTCTTCCAAGAGAGCTGCTGCTTTGTAGTTTGTGCTGGGAAACCTTATTTTGGCAAGTGCGAATTGACCGCATTCAGGCAGAAAGAAAAGAGAACAGCAAGAGGCCTTTTTTCCCCGGCTGCTTTCCCAAGCCCTTCCATTCAAACTATGTCGTTGCTCCTCTGGAAGGATCCTTGCACCGCGACGTAGTTTTTCAGAAGAAGCCCTGCTTTTGCAAGAGCAAATGAGGAATTCGTTGCAGGAAAGAGGAAGGAAAGAAAGTTTCTCTCCCTCTGCCTGCTTTGTTCAGAGGACTGGATGAAGTCAGGGAGTTCTCCCTTTCACTGAGAAACGTGCGGGCTGCTGTTGCCTGGGCGCTCTCTTCTTTGCAAAAGAGTCTGCAGTTCCACGCTTTGAACCGTGGAAAGGCGCCGGGCTCTGCTAAGACTTCCCCCGGCGCTTCGTTTGCCCTGGGCCAAAGCCAGCCTTCACAATAGCTGAATGCTAACACAGCATACTCGTCCCACTTCCAGAACAGCGCTACCGCGAGGCAGTTCTCCGGGGGAAAACGGCCCTTCGCGAAGGGCAGATCTGCCGAGCTCATTGCGGGAAAGCGAAAGCAAAGGACGCTTTTCTCCCTCTAACCGCTTTCGTCAGAGGAACGGGGGAAGTCACAGTGTTCTTTCTCTCACTGAGATACACACAATCTGACGTTGCCTCTGAGCTCCGTTGCTGGCAAAGAACTGAACCTGACATACATTCCTGTGGGGAAACACAGGGCTTTGCTAGGATTTCTCTAGGCAGTGTGATTTCCCTGGGCCTCACTGTAGCAACACTATCTCGCCAGGGCAACACTGCGTGGGATTTCCTCTTCCAAGAGAGCTGCTGCTTTGTAGTTTGTGCTGGGAAACCTTGCTTTGGCAAGTGCGAATTGACTGCATTCAGGCAGAAAGAAAAGAGAATAGCAAGAGGCCTTTTCTCCCCGGCTGCTTTCCCAAGCCCTTCCAGCTCAAACTATGTCGTTGCTCCTCTGGAAGGATCCCTGCACCGCGACGTAGTTTCTCAGAAGAAGCCCTGCGTTTGCAAGAGCAAATGAGGAATTCGTTGCAGGAAAGAGGAAGGATAGAATGTTTCTCTCCCTCTGCCTGCTTTGTTCAGAGGACTGGATGAAGTCAGGGAGTTCTCCCTTTCACTGAGATACGTGCGGGCTGCTGTTGCCTGTGCGCTCTCTTCTTTGCAAAAGAGTCTGCAGTTCCACGCTTTGAACCGAGGAAAGGCGCCGGGCTCTGCTAAGACTTCCCCCGGCGCTTCGTTTGCCCTGGGCCAGAGCGAGCCTTCACAATAGCTGAACGCTAACACTGCATACTCGTTCCACTTCCAGAACAGGTCTACAGCGAGGTAGTTCTCCGGGGGAAAACGGCCCTTCGCGAAGGGCAGATCTGCCGAGCTCATTGCGGGAAAGCGAAAGCAAAGGACACTTTTCTCCCTCTAACCGCTTTCGTCAGAGGAACGGGGGAAGTCACAGTGTTCTTTCTCTCACTGAGATACACACAATCTGACGTTGCCTCTGAGCTCCGTTGCTGGCAAAGAACTGAAACTGACATACATTCCTGTGGGGAAACACAGGGCTTTGCTAGGATTTCTCTAGGCAGTGTGTTTTCCCTGGACCTCACTGCAGCAACACTATCTCGCCAGGGCAACACTGCGTGGGATTTCCTCTGCCAGGAGAGAGCTGCTGCTTTGTAGTTTGTGCTGGGAAACCTTGCTTTGGCAAGTGCGAATTGACTGCATTCAGAGAGAAAGAAAAGAGAATAGCAAGAGGCCTTTTTTCCCCGGCTGCTTTCCCAAGCCCTTCCAGCTAAAACTATGTCGTTGCTCCTCTGGAAGGATTCCTGAACCGCGACGTAGTTTTTCAGAAGAAGCCCTGCGTTTGCAAGAGCAAGGGAGCAATTCGTTGCAGGAAAGAGGAAGGAAAGAAAGTTTCTGTCCCTCTGCCTGCTTTGCTCAGAGGACTGGATGAAGTCAGGGAGTTCTCCCTTTCACTGAGAAACGTGCGGGCTGCTTTTGCCTGTGCGCTCTCTTCTTTGCAAAAGAGTCTGCAGTTTCACGCTTTGAACCGTGGAAAGGCGCCGGGCTCTGCTAAGACTTCCCCCGGCGCTTCGTTTGCCCTGGGCCAAAGCGAGCCTTCACAATAGCTGAACGCTAACACTGCATACTCGTTCCACTTCCAGAACAGGGCTACCGCGAGGCAGTTCTCCGGGGGAAAACGGCCCTTCGCGAAGGGCAGATCTGCCGAGCTCATTGCGGGAAAGCGAAAGCAAAGGACGCTTTTCTCCCTCTAACCGCTTTCGTCAGAGGAACGGGGGAAGTCACAGTGTTCTTTCTCTCACTGAGATACACACAATCTGACGTTGCCTCTGAGCTCCGTTGCTGGCAAAGAACTGAACCTGACATACATTCCTGTGGGGAAACACAGGGCTTTGCTAGGATTTCTCTAGGCAGTGTGATTTCCCTGGGCCTCACTGTAGCAACACTATCTCGCCAGGGCAACACTGCGTGGGATTTCCTCTTCCAAGAGAGCTGCTGCTTTGTAGTTTGTGCTGGGAAACCTTATTTTGGCAAGTGCGAATTGACCGCATTCAGGCAGAAAGAAAAGAGAACAGCAAGAGGCCTTTTTTCCCCGGCTGCTTTCCCAAGCCCTTCCATTCAAACTATGTCGTTGCTCCTCTGGAAGGATCCTTGCACCGCGACGTAGTTTTTCAGAAGAAGCCCTGCTTTTGCAAGAGCAAATGAGGAATTCGTTGCAGGAAAGAGGAAGGAAAGAAAGTTTCTCTCCCTCTGCCTGCTTTGTTCAGAGGACTGGATGAAGTCAGGGAGTTCTCCCTTTCACTGAGAAACGTGCGGGCTGCTGTTGCCTGGGCGCTCTCTTCTTTGCAAAAGAGTCTGCAGTTCCACGCTTTGAACCGTGGAAAGGCGCCGGGCTCTGCTAAGACTTCCCCCGGCGCTTCGTTTGCCCTGGGCCAAAGCCAGCCTTCACAATAGCTGAATGCTAACACAGCATACTCGTCCCACTTCCAGAACAGCGCTACCGCGAGGCAGTTCTCCGGGGGAAAACGGCCCTTCGCGAAGGGCAGATCTGCCGAGCTCATTGCGGGAAAGCGAAAGCAAAGGACGCTTTTCTCCCTCTAACCGCTTTCGTCAGAGGAACGGGGGAAGTCACAGTGTTCTTTCTCTCACTGAGATACACACAATCTGACGTTGCCTCTGAGCTCCGTTGCTGGCAAAGAACTGAACCTGACATACATTCCTGTGGGGAAACACAGGGCTTTGCTAGGATTTCTCTAGGCAGTGTGATTTCCCTGGGCCTCACTGTAGCAACACTATCTCGCCAGGGCAACACTGCGTGGGATTTCCTCTTCCAAGAGAGCTGCTGCTTTGTAGTTTGTGCTGGGAAACCTTATTTTGGCAAGTGCGAATTGACCGCATTCAGGCAGAAAGAAAAGAGAACAGCAAGAGGCCTTTTTTCCCTGGCTGCTTTCCCAAGCCCTTCCAGCTCAAACTATGTCGTTGCTCCTCTGGAAGGATCCTTGCACCGCGACGTAGTTTTTCAGAAGAAGCCCTGCTTTTGCAAGAGCAAATGAGGAATTCGTTGCAGGAAAGAGGAAGGAAAGAAAGTTTCTCTCCCTCTGCCTGCTTTGCTCAGAGAACTGGATGAAGTCAGGGAGTTCTCCCTTTCACTGAGAAACGTGCGGGCTGCTGTTGCCTGTGCGCTCTCTTCTTTGCAAAAGAGTCTGCAGTTCCACGGTTTGAACCGTGGAAAGGCGCCGGGCTCTGCTAAGACTTCCCCCGGCGCTTCGTTTGCCCTGGGCCAAAGCCAGCCTTCAGAATAGCTGAATGCTAACACAGCATACTCGTTACACTTCCAGAACAGGGCTACCGCGAGGCAGTTCTCCGGGGGAAAACGGCCCTTCGCGAAGGGCAGATCTGCCGAGCTCATTGCGGGAAAGCGAAAGCAAAGGACGCTTTTCTCCCTCTAACCGCTTTCGTCAGAGGAACGGGGGAAGTCACAGTGTTCTTTCTCTCACTGAGATACACACAATCTGACGTTGCCTCTGAGCTCCGTTGCTGGCAAAGAACTGAAACTGACATACATTCCTGTGGGGAAACACAGGGCTTTGCTAGGATTTCTCTAGGCAGTGTGATTTCCCTGGGCCTCACTGTAGCAACACTATCTCGCCAGGGCAACACTGCGTGGGATTTCCTCTGCCAGGAGAGAGCTGCTGCTTTGTAGTTTGTGCTGGGAAACCTTATTTTGGCAAGTGCGAATTGACCGCATTCAGGCAGAAAGAAAAGAGAACAGCAAGAGGCCTTTTTTCCCCGGCTGCTTTCCCAAGCCCTTCCAGCTCAAACTATGTCGTTTCTCCTCTGGAAGGATCCTTGCACCGCGACGTAGTTTTTCAGAAGAAGCCCTGCTTTTGCAAGAGCAAATGAGGAATTCGTTGCAGGAAAGAGGAAGGAAAGAAAGTTTCTCTCCCTCTGCCTGCTTTGCTCAGAGAACTGGATGAAGTCAGGGAGTTCTCCCTTTCACTGAGAAACGTGCGGGCTGCTGTTGCCTGTGCGCTCTCTTCTTTGCAAAAGAGTCTGCAGTTCCATGCTTTGAACCGTGGAAAGGCGCCGGGCTCTGCTAAGACTTCCCCCGGCGCTTCGTTTGCCCTGGGCCAGAGCGAGCCTTCACAATAGCTGAACGCTAACACTGCATACTCGTTCCACTTCCAGAACAGGGCTACCGCGAGGCAGTTCTCCGGGGGAAAACGGCCCTTCGCGAAGGGCAGATCTGCCGAGCTCATTGCGGGAAAGCGAAAGCAAAGGACGCTTTTCTCCCTCTAACCGCTTTCGTCAGAGGAACGGGGGAAGTCACAGTGTTCTTTCTCTCACTGAGATACACACAATCTGACGTTGCCTCTGAGCTCCGTTGCTGGCAAAGAACTGAACCTGACATACATTCCTGTGGGGAAACACAGGGCTTTGCTAGGATTTCTCTAGGCAGTGTGATTTCCCTGGGCCTCACTGTAGCAACACTATCTCGCCAGGGCAACACTGCGTGGGATTTCCTCTTCCAAGAGAGCTGCTGCTTTGTAGTTTGTGCTGGGAAACCTTATTTTGGCAAGTGCGAATTGACCGCATTCAGGCAGAAAGAAAAGAGAACAGCAAGAGGCCTTTTTTCCCCGGCTGCTTTCCCAAGCCCTTCCAGCTCAAACTATGTCGTTGCTCCTCTGGAAGGATCCTTGCACCGCGACGTAGTTTTTCAGAAGAAGCCCTGCTTTTGCAAGAGCAAATGAGGAATTCGTTGCAGGAAAGAGGAAGGAAAGAAAGTTTCTCTCCCTCTGCCTGCTTTGTTCAGAGGACTGGATGAAGTCAGGGAGTTCTCCCTTTCACTGAGAAACGTGCGGGCTGCTGTTGCCTGGGCGCTCTCTTCTTTGCAAAAGAGTCTGCAGTTCCACGCTTTGAACCGTGGAAAGGCGCCGGGCTCTGCTAAGACTTCCCCCGGCGCTTCGTTTGCCCTGGGCCAAAGCCAGCCTTCACAATAGCTGAATGCTAACACAGCATACTCGTTCCACTTCCAGAACAGCGCTACCGCGAGGCAGTTCTCCGGGGGAAAACGGCCCTTCGCGAAGGGCAGATCTGCCGAGCTCATTGCGGGAAAGCGAAAGCAAAGGACGCTATTCTCCCTCTAAGCGCTTTCGTCAGAGGAACGGGGGAAGTCACAGTGTTCTTTCTCTCACTGAGATACACACAATCTGACGTTGCCTCTGAGCTCCGTTGCTGGCAAAGAACTGAAACTGACATACATTCCTGTGGGGAAACACAGGGCTTTGCTAGGATTTCTCTAGGCAGTGTGATTTCCCTGGGCCTCACTGTAGCAACACTATCTCGCCAGGGCAACACTGCGTGGGATTTCCTCTGCCAGGAGAGAGCTGCTGCTTTGTAGTTTGTGCTGGGAAACCTTGCTTTGGCAAGTGCGAATTGACTGCATTCAGGCAGAAAGAAAAGAGAACAGCAAGAGGCCTTTTCTCCCCGGCTGCTTTCCAAAGCCCTTCCAGCTCAAACTATGTCGTTTCTCCTCTGGAAGGATCCTTGCACCGCCACGTAGTTTTTCAGAAGAAGCCCTGCGTTTGCAAGAGCAAAGGAGCAATTCGTTGCAGGAAAGAGGAAGGAAAGAAAGTTTCTCTCCCTCTGCCTGCTTTGCTCAGAGGACTGGATGAAGTCAGGGAGTTCTCCCTTTCACTGAGATACGTGCGGGCTGCTGTTGCCTGTGTGCTCTCTTCTTTGCAAAAGAGTCTGCAGTTCCACGCTTTGAACCGTGGAAAGGTGCCGGGCTCTGCTAAGACTTCCCCCGGCGCTTCGTTTGCCCTGGGCCAGAGCGAGCCTTCACAATAGCTGAACGCTAACACTGCATACTCGTTCCACTTCCAGAACAGGGCTAGCGCGAGGCAGTTCTCCGGGGAAAAGGCCCTTCGCGAAGGGCAGATCTGCCGAGCTCATTGCGGGAAAGCGAAAGCAAAGGACGCTTTTCTCCCTCTAACCGCTTTCGTCAGAGGAACGGGGGAAGTCACAGTGTTCTTTCTCTCACTGAGATACACACAATCTGATGTTGCCTCTGAGCTCCGTTGCTGGCAAAGAACTGAAACTGACATCCATTCCTGTGGGGAAACACAGGGCTTTGCTAGGATTTCTCTAGGCAGTGTGATTTCCCTGGGCCTCTGTGTAGCAACACTATCTTGCCAGGGCAACACTGCGTGGGATTTCCTCTTCCAAGAGAGCTGCTGCTTTGTAGTTTGTGCTGGGAAACCTATTTTGGCAAGTGCGAATTGACCGCATTCAGGCAGAAAGAAAAGAGAACAGCAAGAGGCCTTTTTTCCCTGGCTGCTTTCCCAAGCCCTTCCAGCTCAAACTATGTCGTTGCTCCTCTGGAAGGATCCTTGCACCGCGACGTAGTTTTTCAGAAGAAGCCCTGCTTTTGCAAGAGCAAATGAGGAATTCGTTGCAGGAAAGAGGAAGGAAAGAAAGTTTCTCTCCCTCTGCCTGCTTTGCTCAGAGAACTGGATAAAGTCAGGGAGTTCTCCCTTTCACTGAGAAACGTGCGGGCTGCTGTTGCCTGTGCGCTCTCTTCTTTGCAAAAGAGTCTGCAGTTCCATGCTTTGAACCGTGGAAAGGCGCCGGGCTCTGCTAAGACTTCCCCCGGCGCTTCGTTTGCCCTGGGCCAGAGCGAGCCTTCACAATAGCTGAACGCTAACACTGCATACTCGTTCCACTTCCAGAACAGGGCTACCGCGAGGCAGTTCTCCGGGGGAAAACGGCCCTTCGCGAAGGGCAGATCTGCCGAGCTCATTGCGGGAAAGCGAAAGCAAAGGACGCTTTTCTCCCTCTAACCGCTTTCGTCAGAGGAACGGGGGAAGTCACAGTGTTCTTTCTCTCACTGAGATACACACAATCTGACGTTGCCTCTGAGCTCCGTTGCTGGCAAAGAACTGAACCTGACATACATTCCTGTGGGGAAACACAGGGCTTTGCTAGGATTTCTCTAGGCAGTGTGATTTCCCTGGGCCTCACTGTAGCAACACTATCTCGCCAGGGCAACACTGCGTGGGATTTCCTCTTCCAAGAGAGCTGCTGCTTTGTAGTTTGTGCTGGGAAACCTTATTTTGGCAAGTGCGAATTGACCGCATTCAGGCAGAAAGAAAAGAGAACAGCAAGAGGCCTTTTTTCCCCGGCTGCTTTCCCAAGCCCTTCCATTCAAACTATGTCGTTGCTCCTCTGGAAGGATCCTTGCACCGCGACGTAGTTTTTCAGAAGAAGCCCTGCTTTTGCAAGAGCAAATGAGGAATTCGTTGCAGGAAAGAGGAAGGAAAGAAAGTTTCTCTCCCTCTGCCTGCTTTGTTCAGAGGACTGGATGAAGTCAGGGAGTTCTCCCTTTCACTGAGAAACGTGCGGGCTGCTGTTGCCTGGGCGCTCTCTTCTTTGCAAAAGAGTCTGCAGTTCCACGCTTTGAACCGTGGAAAGGCGCCGGGCTCTGCTAAGACTTCCCCCGGCGCTTCGTTTGCCCTGGGCCAAAGCCAGCCTTCACAATAGCTGAATGCTAACACAGCATACTCGTCCCACTTCCAGAACAGCGCTACCGCGAGGCAGTTCTCCGGGGGAAAACGGCCCTTCGCGAAGGGCAGATCTGCCGAGCTCATTGCGGGAAAGCGAAAGCAAAGGACGCTTTTCTCCCTCTAACCGCTTTCGTCAGAGGAACGGGGGAAGTCACAGTGTTCTTTCTCTCACTGAGATACACACAATCTGACGTTGCCTCTGAGCTCCGTTGCTGGCAAAGAACTGAACCTGACATACATTCCTGTGGGGAAACACAGGGCTTTGCTAGGATTTCTCTAGGCAGTGTGATTTCCCTGGGCCTCACTGTAGCAACACTATCTCGCCAGGGCAACACTGCGTGGGATTTCCTCTTCCAAGAGAGCTGCTGCTTTGTAGTTTGTGCTGGGAAACCTTGCTTTGGCAAGTGCGAATTGACTGCATTCAGGCAGAAAGAAAAGAGAATAGCAAGAGGCCTTTTCTCCCCGGCTGCTTTCCCAAGCCCTTCCAGCTCAAACTATGTCGTTGCTCCTCTGGAAGGATCCCTGCACCGCGACGTAGTTTCTCAGAAGAAGCCCTGCGTTTGCAAGAGCAAATGAGGAATTCGTTGCAGGAAAGAGGAAGGATAGAATGTTTCTCTCCCTCTGCCTGCTTTGTTCAGAGGACTGGATGAAGTCAGGGAGTTCTCCCTTTCACTGAGATACGTGCGGGCTGCTGTTGCCTGTGCGCTCTCTTCTTTGCAAAAGAGTCTGCAGTTCCACGCTTTGAACCGAGGAAAGGCGCCGGGCTCTGCTAAGACTTCCCCCGGCGCTTCGTTTGCCCTGGGCCAGAGCGAGCCTTCACAATAGCTGAACGCTAACACTGCATACTCGTTCCACTTCCAGAACAGGTCTACAGCGAGGTAGTTCTCCGGGGGAAAACGGCCCTTCGCGAAGGGCAGATCTGCCGAGCTCATTGCGGGAAAGCGAAAGCAAAGGACACTTTTCTCCCTCTAACCGCTTTCGTCAGAGGAACGGGGGAAGTCACAGTGTTCTTTCTCTCACTGAGATACACACAATCTGACGTTGCCTCTGAGCTCCGTTGCTGGCAAAGAACTGAAACTGACATACATTCCTGTGGGGAAACACAGGGCTTTGCTAGGATTTCTCTAGGCAGTGTGTTTTCCCTGGACCTCACTGCAGCAACACTATCTCGCCAGGGCAACACTGCGTGGGATTTCCTCTGCCAGGAGAGAGCTGCTGCTTTGTAGTTTGTGCTGGGAAACCTTGCTTTGGCAAGTGCGAATTGACTGCATTCAGAGAGAAAGAAAAGAGAATAGCAAGAGGCCTTTTTTCCCCGGCTGCTTTCCCAAGCCCTTCCAGCTAAAACTATGTCGTTGCTCCTCTGGAAGGATTCCTGAACCGCGACGTAGTTTTTCAGAAGAAGCCCTGCGTTTGCAAGAGCAAGGGAGCAATTCGTTGCAGGAAAGAGGAAGGAAAGAAAGTTTCTGTCCCTCTGCCTGCTTTGCTCAGAGGACTGGATGAAGTCAGGGAGTTCTCCCTTTCACTGAGAAACGTGCGGGCTGCTTTTGCCTGTGCGCTCTCTTCTTTGCAAAAGAGTCTGCAGTTTCACGCTTTGAACCGTGGAAAGGCGCCGGGCTCTGCTAAGACTTCCCCCGGCGCTTCGTTTGCCCTGGGCCAAAGCGAGCCTTCACAATAGCTGAACGCTAACACTGCATACTCGTTCCACTTCCAGAACAGGGCTACCGCGAGGCAGTTCTCCGGGGGAAAACGGCCCTTCGCGAAGGGCAGATCTGCCGAGCTCATTGCGGGAAAGCGAAAGCAAAGGACGCTTTTCTCCCTCTAACCGCTTTCGTCAGAGGAACGGGGGAAGTCACAGTGTTCTTTCTCTCACTGAGATACACACAATCTGACGTTGCCTCTGAGCTCCGTTGCTGGCAAAGAACTGAAACTGACATACATTCCTGTGGGGAAACACAGGGCTTTGCTAGAATTTCTCTAGGCAGTGTGATTTCCCTGGGCCTCACTGTAGCAACACTATCTCGCCAGGGCAACACTGCGTGGGATTTCCTCTGCCAGGAGAGAGCTGCTGCTTTGTAGTTTGTGCTGGGAAACCTTGCTTTGGCAAGTGCGAATTGACCGCATTCAGGCAGAAAGAAAAGAGAATAGCAAGAGGCCTTTTCTCCCCGGCTGCTTTCCCAAGCGCTTCCAGCTAAAACTATGTCGTTGCTCCTCTGGAAGGATCTCTGCACCGCGACGTAGTTTCTCAGAAGAAGCCCTGCGTTTGCAAGAGCAAATGAGGAATTCTTTGCAGGAAAGAGGAAGGAAAGAAAGTTTCTCTCCCTCTGTCTGCTTTGCTCAGAGGACTGGATGAAGTCAGGGAGTTCTCCCTTTCACTGAGAAACGTGCGGGCTGCTGTTGCCTGGGCGCTCTCTTCTTTGCAAAAGAGTCTGCAGTTCCATGCTTTGAACCGTGGAAAGGCGCCGGGCTCTGCTAAGACTTCCCCCGGCGCTTCGTTTGCCCTGGGCCAGAGCGAGCCTTCACAATAGCTGAACGCTAACACTGCATACTCGTTCCACTTCCAGAACAGGGCTACCGCGAGGCAGTTCTCCGGGGGAAAACGGCCCTTCGCGAAGGGCAGATCTGCCGAGCTCATTGCGGGAAAGCGAAAGCAAAGGACGCTTTTCTCCCTCTAACCGCTTTCGTCAGAGGAACGGGGGAAGTCACAGTGTTCTTTCTCTCACTGAGATACACACAATCTGACGTTGTCTCTGAGCTCCGTTGCTGGCAAAGAACTGAACCTGACATACATTCCTGTGGGGAAACACAGGGCTTTGCTAGGATTTCTCTAGGCAGTGTGATTTCCCTGGGCCTCACTGTAGCAACACTATCTCGCCAGGGCAACACCGCGTGGGATTTCCTCTTCCAAGAGAGCTGCTGCTTTGTAGTTTGTGCTGGGAAACCTTATTTTGGCAAGTGCGAATTGACCGCATTCAGGCAGAAAGAAAAGAGAACAGCAAGAGGGCTTTTTTCCCCGGCTGCTTTCCCAAGCCCTTCCAGCTCAAACTATGTCGTTGCTCCTCTGGAAGGATCCTTGCACCGCGACGTAGTTTTTCAGAAGAAACCCTGCTTTTGCATGAGCAAATGAGGAATTCGTTGCAGGAAAGAGGAAGGAAAGAAAGTTTCTCTCCCTCTGCCTGCTTTGTTCAGAGGACTGGATGAAGTCAGGGAGTTCTCCCTTTCACTGAGAAACGTGCGGGCTGCTGTTGCCTGGGCGCTCTCTTCTTTGCAAAAGAGTCTGCAGTTCCACGCTTTGAACCGTGGAAAGGCGCCGGGCTCTGCTAAGACTTCCCCCGGCGCTTCGTTTGCCCTGGGCCAAAGCCAGCCTTCACAATAGCTGAATGCTAACACAGCATACTCGTCCCACTTCCAGAACAGCGCTACCGCGAGGCAGTTCTCCGGGGGAAAACGGCCCTTCGCGAAGGGCAGATCTGCCGAGCTCATTGCGGGAAAGCGAAAGCAAAGGACGCTTTTCTCCCTCTAACCGCTTTCGTCAGAGGAACGGGGGAAGTCACAGTGTTCTTTCTCTCACTGAGATACACACAATCTGACGTTGCCTCTGAGCTCCGTTGCTGGCAAAGAACTGAACCTGACATACATTCCTGTGGGGAAACACAGGGCTTTGCTAGGATTTCTCTAGGCAGTGTGATTTCCCTGGGCCTCACTGTAGCAACACTATCTCGCCAGGGCAACACTGCGTGGGATTTCCTCTTCCAAGAGAGCTGCTGCTTTGTAGTTTGTGCTGGGAAACCTTGCTTTGGCAAGTGCGAATTGACTGCATTCAGGCAGAAAGAAAAGAGAATAGCAAGAGGCCTTTTCTCCCCGGCTGCTTTCCCAAGCCCTTCCAGCTCAAACTATGTCGTTGCTCCTCTGGAAGGATCCCTGCACCGCGACGTAGTTTCTCAGAAGAAGCCCTGCGTTTGCAAGAGCAAATGAGGAATTCGTTGCAGGAAAGAGGAAGGATAGAATGTTTCTCTCCCTCTGCCTGCTTTGTTCAGAGGACTGGATGAAGTCAGGGAGTTCTCCCTTTCACTGAGATACGTGCGGGCTGCTGTTGCCTGTGCGCTCTCTTCTTTGCAAAAGAGTCTGCAGTTCCACGCTTTGAACCGAGGAAAGGCGCCGGGCTCTGCTAAGACTTCCCCCGGCGCTTCGTTTGCCCTGGGCCAGAGCGAGCCTTCACAATAGCTGAACGCTAACACTGCATACTCGTTCCACTTCCAGAACAGGTCTACAGCGAGGTAGTTCTCCGGGGGAAAACGGCCCTTCGCGAAGGGCAGATCTGCCGAGCTCATTGCGGGAAAGCGAAAGCAAAGGACACTTTTCTCCCTCTAACCGCTTTCGTCAGAGGAACGGGGGAAGTCACAGTGTTCTTTCTCTCACTGAGATACACACAATCTGACGTTGCCTCTGAGCTCCGTTGCTGGCAAAGAACTGAAACTGACATACATTCCTGTGGGGAAACACAGGGCTTTGCTAGGATTTCTCTAGGCAGTGTGTTTTCCCTGGACCTCACTGCAGCAACACTATCTCGCCAGGGCAACACTGCGTGGGATTTCCTCTGCCAGGAGAGAGCTGCTGCTTTGTAGTTTGTGCTGGGAAACCTTGCTTTGGCAAGTGCGAATTGACTGCATTCAGAGAGAAAGAAAAGAGAATAGCAAGAGGCCTTTTTTCCCCGGCTGCTTTCCCAAGCCCTTCCAGCTAAAACTATGTCGTTGCTCCTCTGGAAGGATTCCTGAACCGCGACGTAGTTTTTCAGAAGAAGCCCTGCGTTTGCAAGAGCAAGGGAGCAATTCGTTGCAGGAAAGAGGAAGGAAAGAAAGTTTCTGTCCCTCTGCCTGCTTTGCTCAGAGGACTGGATGAAGTCAGGGAGTTCTCCCTTTCACTGAGAAACGTGCGGGCTGCTTTTGCCTGTGCGCTCTCTTCTTTGCAAAAGAGTCTGCAGTTTCACGCTTTGAACCGTGGAAAGGCGCCGGGCTCTGCTAAGACTTCCCCCGGCGCTTCGTTTGCCCTGGGCCAAAGCGAGCCTTCACAATAGCTGAACGCTAACACTGCATACTCGTTCCACTTCCAGAACAGGGCTACCGCGAGGCAGTTCTCCGGGGGAAAACGGCCCTTCGCGAAGGGCAGATCTGCCGAGCTCATTGCGGGAAAGCGAAAGCAAAGGACGCTTTTCTCCCTCTAACCGCTTTCGTCAGAGGAACGGGGGAAGTCACAGTGTTCTTTCTCTCACTGAGATACACACAATCTGACGTTGCCTCTGAGCTCCGTTGCTGGCAAAGAACTGAACCTGACATACATTCCTGTGGGGAAACACAGGGCTTTGCTAGGATTTCTCTAGGCAGTGTGATTTCCCTGGGCCTCACTGTAGCAACACTATCTCGCCAGGGCAACACTGCGTGGGATTTCCTCTTCCAAGAGAGCTGCTGCTTTGTAGTTTGTGCTGGGAAACCTTATTTTGGCAAGTGCGAATTGACCGCATTCAGGCAGAAAGAAAAGAGAACAGCAAGAGGCCTTTTTTCCCCGGCTGCTTTCCCAAGCCCTTCCATTCAAACTATGTCGTTGCTCCTCTGGAAGGATCCTTGCACCGCGACGTAGTTTTTCAGAAGAAGCCCTGCTTTTGCAAGAGCAAATGAGGAATTCGTTGCAGGAAAGAGGAAGGAAAGAAAGTTTCTCTCCCTCTGCCTGCTTTGTTCAGAGGACTGGATGAAGTCAGGGAGTTCTCCCTTTCACTGAGAAACGTGCGGGCTGCTGTTGCCTGGGCGCTCTCTTCTTTGCAAAAGAGTCTGCAGTTCCACGCTTTGAACCGTGGAAAGGCGCCGGGCTCTGCTAAGACTTCCCCCGGCGCTTCGTTTGCCCTGGGCCAAAGCCAGCCTTCACAATAGCTGAATGCTAACACAGCATACTCGTCCCACTTCCAGAACAGCGCTACCGCGAGGCAGTTCTCCGGGGGAAAACGGCCCTTCGCGAAGGGCAGATCTGCCGAGCTCATTGCGGGAAAGCGAAAGCAAAGGACGCTTTTCTCCCTCTAACCGCTTTCGTCAGAGGAACGGGGGAAGTCACAGTGTTCTTTCTCTCACTGAGATACACACAATCTGACGTTGCCTCTGAGCTCCGTTGCTGGCAAAGAACTGAACCTGACATACATTCCTGTGGGGAAACACAGGGCTTTGCTAGGATTTCTCTAGGCAGTGTGATTTCCCTGGGCCTCACTGTAGCAACACTATCTCGCCAGGGCAACACTGCGTGGGATTTCCTCTTCCAAGAGAGCTGCTGCTTTGTAGTTTGTGCTGGGAAACCTTGCTTTGGCAAGTGCGAATTGACTGCATTCAGGCAGAAAGAAAAGAGAATAGCAAGAGGCCTTTTCTCCCCGGCTGCTTTCCCAAGCCCTTCCAGCTCAAACTATGTCGTTGCTCCTCTGGAAGGATCCCTGCACCGCGACGTAGTTTCTCAGAAGAAGCCCTGCGTTTGCAAGAGCAAATGAGGAATTCGTTGCAGGAAAGAGGAAGGATAGAATGTTTCTCTCCCTCTGCCTGCTTTGTTCAGAGGACTGGATGAAGTCAGGGAGTTCTCCCTTTCACTGAGATACGTGCGGGCTGCTGTTGCCTGTGCGCTCTCTTCTTTGCAAAAGAGTCTGCAGTTCCACGCTTTGAACCGAGGAAAGGCGCCGGGCTCTGCTAAGACTTCCCCCGGCGCTTCGTTTGCCCTGGGCCAGAGCGAGCCTTCACAATAGCTGAACGCTAACACTGCATACTCGTTCCACTTCCAGAACAGGTCTACAGCGAGGTAGTTCTCCGGGGGAAAACGGCCCTTCGCGAAGGGCAGATCTGCCGAGCTCATTGCGGGAAAGCGAAAGCAAAGGACACTTTTCTCCCTCTAACCGCTTTCGTCAGAGGAACGGGGGAAGTCACAGTGTTCTTTCTCTCACTGAGATACACACAATCTGACGTTGCCTCTGAGCTCCGTTGCTGGCAAAGAACTGAAACTGACATACATTCCTGTGGGGAAACACAGGGCTTTGCTAGGATTTCTCTAGGCAGTGTGTTTTCCCTGGACCTCACTGCAGCAACACTATCTCGCCAGGGCAACACTGCGTGGGATTTCCTCTGCCAGGAGAGAGCTGCTGCTTTGTAGTTTGTGCTGGGAAACCTTGCTTTGGCAAGTGCGAATTGACTGCATTCAGAGAGAAAGAAAAGAGAATAGCAAGAGGCCTTTTTTCCCCGGCTGCTTTCCCAAGCCCTTCCAGCTAAAACTATGTCGTTGCTCCTCTGGAAGGATTCCTGAACCGCGACGTAGTTTTTCAGAAGAAGCCCTGCGTTTGCAAGAGCAAGGGAGCAATTCGTTGCAGGAAAGAGGAAGGAAAGAAAGTTTCTGTCCCTCTGCCTGCTTTGCTCAGAGGACTGGATGAAGTCAGGGAGTTCTCCCTTTCACTGAGATACGTGCGGGCTGCTGTTGCCTGTGCGCTCTCTTCTTTGCAAAAGAGTCTGCAGTTTCACGCTTTGAACCGTGGAAAGGCGCCGGGCTCTGCTAAGACTTCCCCCGGCGCTTCGTTTGCCCTGGGCCAAAGCGAGCCTTCACAATAGCTGAACGCTAACACTGCATACTCGTTCCACTTCCAGAACAGGGCTACCGCGAGGCAGTTCTCCGGGGGAAAACGGCCCTTCGCGAAGGGCAGATCTGCCGAGCTCATTGCGGGAAAGCGAAAGCAAAGGACGCTTTTCTCCCTCTAACCGCTTTCGTCAGAGGAACGGGGGAAGTCACAGTGTTCTTTCTCTCACTGAGATACACACAATCTGACGTTGCCTCTGAGCTCCGTTGCTGGCAAAGAACTGAAACTGACATACATTCCTGTGGGGAAACACAGGGCTTTGCTAGAATTTCTCTAGGCAGTGTGATTTCCCTGGGCCTCACTGTAGCAACACTATCTCGCCAGGGCAACACTGCGTGGGATTTCCTCTGCCAGGAGAGAGCTGCTGCTTTGTAGTTTGTGCTGGGAAACCTTGCTTTGGCAAGTGCGAATTGACCGCATTCAGGCAGAAAGAAAAGAGAATAGCAAGAGGCCTTTTCTCCCCGGCTGCTTTCCCAAGCGCTTCCAGCTAAAACTATGTCGTTGCTCCTCTGGAAGGATCTCTGCACCGCGACGTAGTTTCTCAGAAGAAGCCCTGCGTTTGCAAGAGCAAATGAGGAATTCTTTGCAGGAAAGAGGAAGGAAAGAAAGTTTCTCTCCCTCTGTCTGCTTTGCTCAGAGGACTGGATGAAGTCAGGGAGTTCTCCCTTTCACTGAGAAACGTGCGGGCTGCTGTTGCCTGGGCGCTCTCTTCTTTGCAAAAGAGTCTGCAGTTCCATGCTTTGAACCGTGGAAAGGCGCCGGGCTCTGCTAAGACTTCCCCCGGCGCTTCGTTTGCCCTGGGCCAGAGCGAGCCTTCACAATAGCTGAACGCTAACACTGCATACTCGTTCCACTTCCAGAACAGGGCTACCGCGAGGCAGTTCTCCGGGGGAAAACGGCCCTTCGCGAAGGGCAGATCTGCCGAGCTCATTGCGGGAAAGCGAAAGCAAAGGACGCTTTTCTCCCTCTAACCGCTTTCGTCAGAGGAACGGGGGAAGTCACAGTGTTCTTTCTCTCACTGAGATACACACAATCTGACGTTGTCTCTGAGCTCCGTTGCTGGCAAAGAACTGAACCTGACATACATTCCTGTGGGGAAACACAGGGCTTTGCTAGGATTTCTCTAGGCAGTGTGATTTCCCTGGGCCTCACTGTAGCAACACTATCTCGCCAGGGCAACACCGCGTGGGATTTCCTCTTCCAAGAGAGCTGCTGCTTTGTAGTTTGTGCTGGGAAACCTTATTTTGGCAAGTGCGAATTGACCGCATTCAGGCAGAAAGAAAAGAGAACAGCAAGAGGGCTTTTTTCCCCGGCTGCTTTCCCAAGCCCTTCCAGCTCAAACTATGTCGTTGCTCCTCTGGAAGGATCCTTGCACCGCGACGTAGTTTTTCAGAAGAAACCCTGCTTTTGCATGAGCAAATGAGGAATTCGTTGCAGGAAAGAGGAAGGAAAGAAAGTTTCTCTCCCTCTGCCTGCTTTGTTTAGAGGACTGGATGAAGTCAGGGAGTTCTCCCTTTCACTGAGAAACGTGCGGGCTGCTGTTGCCTGGGCGCTCTCTTCTTTGCAAAAGAGTCTGCAGTTCCACGCTTTGAACCGTGGAAAGGCGCCGGGCTCTGCTAAGACTTCCCCCGGCGCTTCGTTTGCCCTGGGCCAAAGCCAGCCTTCACAATAGCTGAATGCTAACACAGCATACTCGTCCCACTTCCAGAACAGCGCTACCGCGAGGCAGTTCTCCGGGGGAAAACGGCCCTTCGCGAAGGGCAGATCTGCCGAGCTCATTGCGGGAAAGCGAAAGCAAAGGACGCTTTTCTCCCTCTAACCGCTTTCGTCAGAGGAACGGGGGAAGTCACAGTGTTCTTTCTCTCACTGAGATACACACAATCTGACGTTGCCTCTGAGCTCCGTTGCTGGCAAAGAACTGAACCTGACATACATTCCTGTGGGGAAACACAGGGCTTTGCTAGGATTTCTCTAGGCAGTGTGATTTCCCTGGGCCTCACTGTAGCAACACTATCTCGCCAGGGCAACACTGCGTGGGATTTCCTCTTCCAAGAGAGCTGCTGCTTTGTAGTTTGTGCTGGGAAACCTTGCTTTGGCAAGTGCGAATTGACTGCATTCAGGCAGAAAGAAAAGAGAATAGCAAGAGGCCTTTTCTCCCCGGCTGCTTTCCCAAGCCCTTCCAGCTCAAACTATGTCGTTGCTCCTCTGGAAGGATCCCTGCACCGCGACGTAGTTTCTCAGAAGAAGCCCTGCGTTTGCAAGAGCAAATGAGGAATTCGTTGCAGGAAAGAGGAAGGATAGAATGTTTCTCTCCCTCTGCCTGCTTTGTTCAGAGGACTGGATGAAGTCAGGGAGTTCTCCCTTTCACTGAGATACGTGCGGGCTGCTGTTGCCTGTGCGCTCTCTTCTTTGCAAAAGAGTCTGCAGTTCCACGCTTTGAACCGAGGAAAGGCGCCGGGCTCTGCTAAGACTTCCCCCGGCGCTTCGTTTGCCCTGGGCCAGAGCGAGCCTTCACAATAGCTGAACGCTAACACTGCATACTCGTTCCACTTCCAGAACAGGTCTACAGCGAGGTAGTTCTCCGGGGGAAAACGGCCCTTCGCGAAGGGCAGATCTGCCGAGCTCATTGCGGGAAAGCGAAAGCAAAGGACACTTTTCTCCCTCTAACCGCTTTCGTCAGAGGAACGGGGGAAGTCACAGTGTTCTTTCTCTCACTGAGATACACACAATCTGACGTTGCCTCTGAGCTCCGTTGCTGGCAAAGAACTGAAACTGACATACATTCCTGTGGGGAAACACAGGGCTTTGCTAGGATTTCTCTAGGCAGTGTGTTTTCCCTGGACCTCACTGCAGCAACACTATCTCGCCAGGGCAACACTGCGTGGGATTTCCTCTGCCAGGAGAGAGCTGCTGCTTTGTAGTTTGTGCTGGGAAACCTTGCTTTGGCAAGTGCGAATTGACTGCATTCAGAGAGAAAGAAAAGAGAATAGCAAGAGGCCTTTTTTCCCCGGCTGCTTTCCCAAGCCCTTCCAGCTAAAACTATGTCGTTGCTCCTCTGGAAGGATTCCTGAACCGCGACGTAGTTTTTCAGAAGAAGCCCTGCGTTTGCAAGAGCAAGGGAGCAATTCGTTGCAGGAAAGAGGAAGGAAAGAAAGTTTCTGTCCCTCTGCCTGCTTTGCTCAGAGGACTGGATGAAGTCAGGGAGTTCTCCCTTTCACTGAGAAACGTGCGGGCTGCTTTTGCCTGTGCGCTCTCTTCTTTGCAAAAGAGTCTGCAGTTTCACGCTTTGAACCGTGGAAAGGCGCCGGGCTCTGCTAAGACTTCCCCCGGCGCTTCGTTTGCCCTGGGCCAAAGCGAGCCTTCACAATAGCTGAACGCTAACACTGCATACTCGTTCCACTTCCAGAACAGGGCTACCGCGAGGCAGTTCTCCGGGGGAAAACGGCCCTTCGCGAAGGGCAGATCTGCCGAGCTCATTGCGGGAAAGCGAAAGCAAAGGACGCTTTTCTCCCTCTAACCGCTTTCGTCAGAGGAACGGGGGAAGTCACAGTGTTCTTTCTCTCACTGAGATACACACAATCTGACGTTGCCTCTGAGCTCCGTTGCTGGCAAAGAACTGAAACTGACATACATTCCTGTGGGGAAACACAGGGCTTTGCTAGAATTTCTCTAGGCAGTGTGATTTCCCTGGGCCTCACTGTAGCAACACTATCTCGCCAGGGCAACACTGCGTGGGATTTCCTCTTCCAAGAGAGCTGCTGCTTTGTAGTTTGTGCTGGGAAACCTTGCTTTGGCAAGTGCGAATTGACCGCATTCAGGCAGAAAGAAAAGAGAATAGCAAGAGGCCTTTTCTCCCCGGCTGCTTTCCCAAGCGCTTCCAGCTAAAACTATGTCGTTGCTCCTCTGGAAGGATCTCTGCACCGCGACGTAGTTTCTCAGAAGAAGCCCTGCGTTTGCAAGAGCAAATGAGGAATTCTTTGCAGGAAAGAGGAAGGAAAGAAAGTTTCTCTCCCTCTGTCTGCTTTGCTCAGAGGACTGGATGAAGTCAGGGAGTTCTCCCTTTCACTGAGAAACGTGCGGGCTGCTGTTGCCTGGGCGCTCTCTTCTTTGCAAAAGAGTCTGCAGTTCCATGCTTTGAACCGTGGAAAGGCGCCGGGCTCTGCTAAGACTTCCCCCGGCGCTTCGTTTGCCCTGGGCCAGAGCGAGCCTTCACAATAGCTGAACGCTAACACTGCATACTCGTTCCACTTCCAGAACAGGGCTACCGCGAGGCAGTTCTCCGGGGGAAAACGGCCCTTCGCGAAGGGCAGATCTGCCGAGCTCATTGCGGGAAAGCGAAAGCAAAGGACGCTTTTCTCCCTCTAACCGCTTTCGTCAGAGGAACGGGGGAAGTCACAGTGTTCTTTCTCTCACTGAGATACACACAATCTGACGTTGTCTCTGAGCTCCGTTGCTGGCAAAGAACTGAACCTGACATACATTCCTGTGGGGAAACACAGGGCTTTGCTAGGATTTCTCTAGGCAGTGTGATTTCCCTGGGCCTCACTGTAGCAACACTATCTCGCCAGGGCAACACCGCGTGGGATTTCCTCTTCCAAGAGAGCTGCTGCTTTGTAGTTTGTGCTGGGAAACCTTATTTTGGCAAGTGCGAATTGACCGCATTCAGGCAGAAAGAAAAGAGAACAGCAAGAGGGCTTTTTTCCCCGGCTGCTTTCCCAAGCCCTTCCAGCTCAAACTATGTCGTTGCTCCTCTGGAAGGATCCTTGCACCGCGACGTAGTTTTTCAGAAGAAACCCTGCTTTTGCATGAGCAAATGAGGAATTCGTTGCAGGAAAGAGGAAGGAAAGAAAGTTTCTCTCCCTCTGCCTGCTTTGTTCAGAGGACTGGATGAAGTCAGGGAGTTCTCCCTTTCACTGAGAAACGTGCGGGCTGCTGTTGCCTGGGCGCTCTCTTCTTTGCAAAAGAGTCTGCAGTTCCACGCTTTGAACCGTGGAAAGGCGCCGGGCTCTGCTAAGACTTCCCCCGGCGCTTCGTTTGTCCTGGGCCAAAGCCAGCCTTCACAATAGCTGAATGCTAACACAGCATACTCGTTCCACTTCCAGAACAGGGCTACCGCGAGGCAGTTCTCCGGGGGAAAACGGCCCTTCGCGAAGGGCAGATCTGCCGAGCTCATTGCGGGAAAGCGAAAGCAAAGGACGCTTTTCTCCCTCTAAGCGCTTTCGTCAGAGGAACGGGGGAAGTCACAGTGTTCTTTCTCTCACTGAGATACACACAATCTGACGTTGCCTCTGAGCTCCGTTGCTGGCAAAGAACTGAAACTGACATACATTCCTGTGGGGAAACACAGGGCTTTGCTAGGATTTCTCTAGGAAGTGTGATTTCCCTGGTCCTCACTGTAGCAACACTATCTCGCCAGGGCAACACTGCGTGGGATTTCCTCTGCCAGGAGAGAGCTGCTGCTTTGTAGTTTGTGCTGGGAAACCTAGCTTTGGCAAGTGCGAATTGACTGCCTTCAGGCAGAAAGAAAAGAGAACAGCAAGAGGCCTTTTCTCCCCGGCTGCTTTCCAAAGCCCTTCCAGCTCAAACTATGTCGTTTCTCCTCTGGAAGGATCCTTGCACCGCCACGTAGTTTTTCAGAAGAAGCCCTGCGTTTGCAAGAGCAAAGGAGTAATTCGTTGCAGGAAAGAGGAAGGAAAGAAAGTTTCTCTCCCTCTGCCTGCTTTGCTCAGAGGACTGGATGAAGTCAGGGAGTTCTCCCTTTCACTGAGATACGTGCGGGCTGCTGTTGCCTGTGTGCTCTCTTCTTTGCAAAAGAGTCTGCAGTTCCACGCTTTGAACCGTGGAAAGGTGCCGGGCTCTGCTAAGACTTCCCCCGGCGCTTCGTTTGCCCTGGGCCAAAGCCAGCCTTCACAATAGCTGAATGCTAACACAGCATACTCGTTCCACTTCCAGAACAGCGCTACCGCGAGGCAGTTCTCCGGGGGAAAACGGCCCTTCGCGAAGGGCAGATCTGCCGAGCTCATTGCGGGAAAGCGAAAGCAAAGGACGCTTTTCTCCCTCTAACCGCTTTCGTCAGAGGAACGGGGGAAGTCACAGTGTTCTTTCTCTCACTGAGATACACACAATCTGACGTTGCCTCTGAGCTCCGTTGCTGGCAAAGAACTGAACCTGACATACATTCCTGTGGGGAAACACAGGGCTTTGCTAGGATTTCTCTAGGCAGTGTGATTTCCCTGGGCCTCACTGTAGCAACACTATCTCGCCAGGGCAACACTGCGTGGGATTTCCTCTTCCAAGAGAGCTGCTGCTTTGTAGTTTGTGCTGGGAAACCTTATTTTGGCAAGTGCGAATTGACCGCATTCAGGCAGAAAGAAAAGAGAACAGCAAGAGGCGTTTTCTCCCCGGCTGCTTTCCCAAGCCCTTCCAGCTCAAACTATGTCGTTGCTCCTCTGGAAGGATCCTTGCACCGCGACGTAGTTTCTCAGAAGAAGCCCTGCGTTTGCAAGAGCAAAGGAGCAATTCGTTGCAGGAAAGAGGAAGGAAAGAAAGTTTCTCTCCTTCTGCCTGCTTTGCTCAGAGGACTGGATGAAGTCAGGGACTTCTCCCTTTCACTGAGATACGTGCGGGCTGCTGTTGCCTGTGTGCTCTCTTCTTTGCAAAAGAGTCTGCAGTTCCACGCTTTGAACCGTGGAAAGGCGCCAGGCTCTGCTAAGACTTCCCCCGGCGCTTCGTTTGCCCTGGGCCAAAGCGAGCCTTCACAATAGCTGAACGCTAACACTGCATACTCGTTCCACTTCCAGAACAGGGCTACCGCGAGGCAGTTCTCCGGGGGAAAACGGCCCTTCGCGAAGGGCAGATCTGCCGAGCTCATTGCGGGAAAGCGAAAGCAAAGGACGCTTTTCTCCCTCTAACCGCTTTCGTCAGAGGAACGGGGGAAGTCACAGTGTTCTTTCTCTCACTGAGATACACACAATCTGACGTTGCCTCTAAGCTCCGTTGCTGGGAAATAACTGAAACTGACATACATTCCTGTGGGGAAACACAGGGCTTTGCTAGGATTTCTTTAGGCAGTGTGTTTTCCCTGGGCCTCACTGCAGCAAGACTATCTCGCCAGGGCAACACTGCGTGGGATTTCCTCTGCCAGGAGAGAGCTGCTGCTTTGTAGTTTGTGCTGGGAAACCTTGCTTTGGCAAGTGCGAATTGACTGCATTCAGGCAGAAAGAAAAGAGAATAGCAAGAGGCCTTTTCTCCCCGGCTGCTTTCCCAAGCCCTTCCAGCTCAAACTATGTCGTTGCTCCTCTGGAAGGATCCCTGCACCGCGACGTAGTTTCTCAGAAGAAGCCCTGCGTTTGCAAGAGCAAATGAGGAATTCGTTGCAGGAAAGAGGAAGGATAGAATGTTTCTCTCCCTCTGCCTGCTTTGTTCAGAGGACTGGATGAAGTCAGGGAGTTCTCCCTTTCACTGAGATACGTGCGGGCTGCTGTTGCCTGTGCGCTCTCTTCTTTGCAAAAGAGTCTGCAGTTCCACGCTTTGAACCGAGGAAAGGCGCCGGGCTCTGCTAAGACTTCCCCCGGCGCTTCGTTTGCCCTGGGCCAGAGCGAGCCTTCACAATAGCTGAACGCTAACACTGCATACTCGTTCCACTTCCAGAACAGGTCTACAGCGAGGTAGTTCTCCGGGGGAAAACGGCCCTTCGCGAAGGGCAGATCTGCCGAGCTCATTGCGGGAAAGCGAAAGCAAAGGACACTTTTCTCCCTCTAACCGCTTTCGTCAGAGGAACGGGGGAAGTCACAGTGTTCTTTCTCTCACTGAGATACACACAATCTGACGTTGCCTCTGAGCTCCGTTGCTGGCAAAGAACTGAAACTGACATACATTCCTGTGGGGAAACACAGGGCTTTGCTAGGATTTCTCTAGGCAGTGTGTTTTCCCTGGACCTCACTGCAGCAACACTATCTCGCCAGGGCAACACTGCGTGGGATTTCCTCTGCCAGGAGAGAGCTGCTGCTTTGTAGTTTGTGCTGGGAAACCTTGCTTTGGCAAGTGCGAATTGACTGCATTCAGAGAGAAAGAAAAGAGAATAGCAAGAGGCCTTTTTTCCCCGGCTGCTTTCCCAAGCCCTTCCAGCTAAAACTATGTCGTTGCTCCTCTGGAAGGATTCCTGAACCGCGACGTAGTTTTTCAGAAGAAGCCCTGCGTTTGCAAGAGCAAGGGAGCAATTCGTTGCAGGAAAGAGGAAGGAAAGAAAGTTTCTGTCCCTCTGCCTGCTTTGCTCAGAGGACTGGATGAAGTCAGGGAGTTCTCCCTTTCACTGAGAAACGTGCGGGCTGCTTTTGCCTGTGCGCTCTCTTCTTTGCAAAAGAGTCTGCAGTTTCACGCTTTGAACCGTGGAAAGGCGCCGGGCTCTGCTAAGACTTCCCCCGGCGCTTCGTTTGCCCTGGGCCAAAGCGAGCCTTCACAATAGCTGAACGCTAACACTGCATACTCGTTCCACTTCCAGAACAGGGCTACCGCGAGGCAGTTCTCCGGGGGAAAACGGCCCTTCGCGAAGGGCAGATCTGCCGAGCTCATTGCGGGAAAGCGAAAGCAAAGGACGCTTTTCTCCCTCTAACCGCTTTCGTCAGAGGAACGGGGGAAGTCACAGTGTTCTTTCTCTCACTGAGATACACACAATCTGACGTTGCCTCTGAGCTCCGTTGCTGGCAAAGAACTGAAACTGACATACATTCCTGTGGGGAAACACAGGGCTTTGCTAGAATTTCTCTAGGCCGTGTGATTTCCCTGGGCCTCACTGTAGCAACACTATCTCGCCAGGGCAACACTGCGTGGGATTTCCTCTGCCAGGAGAGAGCTGCTGCTTTGTAGTTTGTGCTGGGAAACCTTGCTTTGGCAAGTGCGAATTGACTGCCTTCAGGCAGAAAGAAAAGAGAACAGCAAGAGGCCTTTTCTCCCCGGCTGCTTTCCAAAGCCCTTCCAGCTCAAACTATGTCGTTTCTCCTCTGGAAGGATCCTTGCACCGCCACGTAGTTTTTCAGAAGAAGCCCTGCGTTTGCAAGGGCAAAGGAGTAATTCGTTGCAGGAAAGAGGAAGGAAAGAAAGTTTCTCTCCCTCTGCCTGCTTTGCTCAGAGGACTGGATGAAGTCAGGGAGTTCTCCCTTTCACTGAGATACGTGCGGGCTGCTGTTGCCTGTGTGCTCTCTTCTTTGCAAAAGAGTCTGCAGTTCCACGCTTTGAACCGTGGAAAGGTGCCGGGCTCTGCTAAGACTTCCCCCGGCGCTTCGTTTGCCCTGGGCCAAAGCCAGCCTTCACAATAGCTGAATGCTAACACAGCATACTCGTTCCACTTCCAGAACAGCGCTACCGCGAGGCAGTTCTCCGGGGGAAAACGGCCCTTCGCGAAGGGCAGATCTGCCGAGCTCATTGCGGGAAAGCGAAAGCAAAGGACGCTTTTCTCCCTCTAACCGCTTTCGTCAGAGGAACGGGGGAAGTCACAGTGTTCTTTCTCTCACTGAGATACACACAATCTGACGTTGCCTCTGAGCTCCGTTGCTGGCAAAGAACTGAACCTGACATACATTCCTGTGGGGAAACACAGGGCTTTGCTAGGATTTCTCTAGGCAGTGTGATTTCCCTGGGCCTCACTGTAGCAACACTATCTCGCCAGGGCAACACTGCGTGGGATTTCCTCTTCCAAGAGAGCTGCTGCTTTGTAGTTTGTGCTGGGAAACCTTATTTTGGCAAGTGCGAATTGACCGCATTCAGGCAGAAAGAAAAGAGAACAGCAAGAGGCGTTTTCTCCCCGGCTGCTTTCCCAAGCCCTTCCAGCTCAAACTATGTCGTTGCTCCTCTGGAAGGATCCTTGCACCGCGACGTAGTTTTTCAGAAGAAGCCCTGCTTTTGCAAGAGCAAATGAGGAATTCGTTGCAGGAAAGAGGAAGGAAAGAAAGTTTCTCTCCCTCTGCCTGCTTTGCTCAGAGGACTGGATGTAGTCAGGGAGTTCTCCCTTTCACTGAGAAACGTGCGGGCTGCTGTTGCCTGTGCGCTCTCTTCTTTGCAAAAGAGTCTGCAGTTCCACGCTTTGAACCGTGGAAAGGCGCCGGGCTCTGCTAAGACTTCCCCCGGCGCTTCGTTTGCCCTGGGCCAGGGCGAGCCTTCACAATAGCTGAACGCTAACACTGCATACTCGTTCCACTTCCAGAACAGGGCTACCGCGAGGCAGTTCTCCGGGGGAAAACGGCCCTTCGCGAAGGGCAGATCTGCCGAGCTCATTGCGGGAAAGCGAAAGCAAAGGACGCTTTTCTCCCTCTAACCGCTTTCGTCAGAGGAACGGGGGAAGTCACAGTGTTCTTTCTCTCACTGAGATACACACTATCTGACGTTGCCTCTGAGCTCCGTTGCTGGCAAAGAACTGAAACTGACATACATTCCTGTGGGGAAACACAGGGCTTTGCTAGGATTTCTCTAGGCAGTGTGATTTCCCTGGGCCTCACTGTAGCAACACTATCTCGCCAGGGCAACACTGCGTGGGATTTCCTCTGCCAGGAGAGAGCTGCTGCTTTGTAGTTTGTGCTGGGAAACCTTATTTTGGCAAGTGCGAATTGACTGCATTCAGGCAGAAAGAAAAGAGAACAGCAAGAGACCTTTTTTCCCCGGCTGCTTTCCCAAGCCCTTCCAGCTCAAACTATGTCGTTGCTCCTCTGGAAGGATCCTTGCACCGCGACGTAGTTTTTCAGAAGAAGCCCTGCTTTTGCAAGAGCAAATGAGGAATTCGTTGCAGGAAAGAGGAAGGAAAGAAAGTTTCTCTCCCTCTGCCTGCTTTGCTCAGAGAACTGGATGAAGTCAGGGAGTTCTCCCTTTCACTGAGAAACGTGCGGGCTGCTGTTGCCTGTGCGCTCTCTTCTTTGAAAAGAGTCTGCAGTTCCACGCTTTGAACCGTGGAAAGGCGCCGGGCTCTGCTAAGACTTCCCCCGGCGCTTCGTTTGCCCTGGGCCAGAGCGAGCCTTCACAATAGCTGAACGCTAACACTGCATACTCGTTCCACTTCCAGAACAGGGCTACCGCGAGGCAGTTCTCCGGGGGAAAACGGCCCTTCGCGAAGGGCAGATCTGCCGAGCTCATTGCGGGAAAGCGAAAGCAAAGGACGCTTTTCTCCCTCTAACCGCTTTCGTCAGAGGAACGGGGGAAGTCACAGTGTTCTTTCTCTCACTGAGATACACACAATCTGACGTTGCCTCTGAGCTCCGTTGCTGGCAAAGAACTGAACCTGACATACATTCCTGTGGGGAAACACAGGGCTTTGCTAGGATTTCTCTAGGCAGTGTGATTTCCCTGGGCCTCACTGTAGCAACACTATCTCGCCAGGGCAACACTGCGTGGGATTTCCTCTTCCAAGAGAGCTGCTGCTTTGTAGTTTGTGCTGGGAAACCTTATTTTGGCAAGTGCGAATTGACCGCATTCAGGCAGAAAGAAAAGAGAACAGCAAGAGGCCTTTTTTCCCCGGCTGCTTTCCCAAGCCCTTCCAGCTCAAACTATGTCGTTGCTCCTCTGGAAGGATCCTTGCACCGCGACGTAGTTTTTCAGAAGAAGCCCTGCTTTTGCAAGAGCAAATGAGGAATTCGTTGCAGGAAAGAGGAAGGAAAGAAAGTTTCTCTCCCTCTGCCTGCTTTGTTCAGAGGACTGGATGAAGTCAGGGAGTTCTCCCTTTCACTGAGAAACGTGCGGGCTGCTGTTGCCTGGGCGCTCTCTTCTTTGCAAAAGAGTCTGCAGTTCCACGCTTTGAACCGTGGAAAGGCGCCGGGCTCTGCTAAGACTTCCCCCGGCGCTTCGTTTGCCCTGGGCCAAAGCCAGCCTTCACAATAGCTGAATGCTAACACAGCATACTCGTTCCACTTCCAGAACAGCGCTACCGCGAGGCAGTTCTCCGGGGGAAAACGGCCCTTCGCGAAGGGCAGATCTGCCGAGCTCATTGCGGGAAAGCGAAAGCAAAGGACGCTATTCTCCCTCTAAGCGCTTTCGTCAGAGGAACGGGGGAAGTCACAGTGTTCTTTCTCTCACTGAGATACACACAATCTGACGTTGCCTCTGAGCTCCGTTGCTGGCAAAGAACTGAAACTGACATACATTCCTGTGGGGAAACACAGGGCTTTGCTAGGATTTCTCTAGGCAGTGTGATTTCCCTGGGCCTCACTGTAGCAACACTATCTCGCCAGGGCAACACTGCGTGGGATTTCCTCTGCCAGGAGAGAGCTGCTGCTTTGTAGTTTGTGCTGGGAAACCTTGCTTTGGCAAGTGCGAATTGACTGCATTCAGGCAGAAAGAAAAGAGAACAGCAAGAGGCCTTTTCTCCCCGGCTGCTTTCCAAAGCCCTTCCAGCTCAAACTATGTCGTTTCTCCTCTGGAAGGATCCTTGCACCGCCACGTAGTTTTTCAGAAGAAGCCCTGCGTTTGCAAGAGCAAAGGAGCAATTCGTTGCAGGAAAGAGGAAGGAAAGAAAGTTTCTCTCCCTCTGCCTGCTTTGCTCAGAGGACTGGATGAAGTCAGGGAGTTCTCCCTTTCACTGAGATACGTGCGGGCTGCTGTTGCCTGTGTGCTCTCTTCTTTGCAAAAGAGTCTGCAGTTCCACGCTTTGAACCGTGGAAAGGTGCCGGGCTCTGCTAAGACTTCCCCCGGCGCTTCGTTTGCCCTGGGCCAGAGCGAGCCTTCACAATAGCTGAACGCTAACACTGCATACTCGTTCCACTTCCAGAACAGGGCTAGCGCGAGGCAGTTCTCCGGGGAAAAGGCCCTTCGCGAAGGGCAGATCTGCCGAGCTCATTGCGGGAAAGCGAAAGCAAAAGACGCTTTTCTCCCTCTAACCGCTTTCGTCAGAGGAACGGGGGAAGTCACAGTGTTCTTTCTCTCACTGAGATACACACAATCTGATGTTGCCTCTGAGCTCCGTTGCTGGCAAAGAACTGAAACTGACATCCATTCCTGTGGGGAAACACAGGGCTTTGCTAGGATTTCTCTAGGCAGTGTGATTTCCCTGGGCCTCACTGTAGCAACACTATCTCGCCAGGGCAACACTGCGTGGGATTTCCTCTTCCAAGAGAGCTGCTGCTTTGTAGTTTGTGCTGGGAAACCTTATTTTGGCAAGTGCGAATTGACCGCATTCAGGCAGAAAGAAAAGAGAACAGCAAGAGGCCTTTTTTCCCCGGCTGCTTTCCCAAGCCCTTCCAGCTCAAACTATGTCGTTGCTCCTCTGGAAGGATCCTTGCACCGCGACGTAGTTTTTCAGAAGAAGCCCTGCTTTTGCAAGAGCAAATGAGGAATTCGTTGCAGGAAAGAGGAAGGAAAGAAAGTTTCTCTCCCTCTGCCTGCTTTGCTCAGAGGACTGGATGTAGTCAGGGAGTTCTCCCTTTCACTGAGAAACGTGCGGGCTGCTGTTGCCTGTGCGCTCTCTTCTTTGCAAAAGAGTCTGCAGTTCCACGCTTTGAACCGTGGAAAGGCGCCGGGCTCTGCTAAGACTTCCCCCGGCGCTTCGTTTGCCCTGGGCCAGGGCGAGCCTTCACAATAGCTGAACGCTAACACTGCATACTCGTTCCACTTCCAGAACAGGGCTACCGCGAGGCAGTTCTCCGGGGGAAAACGGCCCTTCGCGAAGGGCAGATCTGCCGAGCTCATTGCGGGAAAGCGAAAGCAAAGGACGCTTTTCTCCCTCTAACCGCTTTCGTCAGAGGAACGGGGGAAGTCACAGTGTTCTTTCTCTCACTGAGATACACACTATCTGACGTTGCCTCTGAGCTCCGTTGCTGGCAAAGAACTGAAACTGACATACATTCCTGTGGGGAAACACAGGGCTTTGCTAGGATTTCTCTAGGCAGTGTGATTTCCCTGGGCCTCACTGTAGCAACACTATCTCGCCAGGGCAACACTGCGTGGGATTTCCTCTGCCAGGAGAGAGCTGCTGCTTTGTAGTTTGTGCTGGGAAACCTTATTTTGGCAAGTGCGAATTGACTGCATTCAGGCAGAAAGAAAAGAGAACAGCAAGAGACCTTTTTTCCCCGGCTGCTTTCCCAAGCCCTTCCAGCTCAAACTATGTCGTTGCTCCTCTGGAAGGATCCTTGCACCGCGACGTAGTTTTTCAGAAGAAGCCCTGCTTTTGCAAGAGCAAATGAGGAATTCGTTGCAGGAAAGAGGAAGGAAAGAAAGTTTCTCTCCCTCTGCCTGCTTTGCTCAGAGAACTGGATGAAGTCAGGGAGTTCTCCCTTTCACTGAGAAACGTGCGGGCTGCTGTTGCCTGTGCGCTCTCTTCTTTGAAAAGAGTCTGCAGTTCCACGCTTTGAACCGTGGAAAGGCGCCGGGCTCTGCTAAGACTTCCCCCGGCGCTTCGTTTGCCCTGGGCCAGAGCGAGCCTTCACAATAGCTGAACGCTAACACTGCATACTCGTTCCATTTCCAGAACAGGGCTACCGCGAGGCAGTTCTCCGGGGGAAAACGGCCCTTCGCGAAGGGCAGATCTGCCGAGCTCATTGCGGGAAAGCGAAAGCAAAGGACGCTTTTCTCCCTCTAACCGCTTTCGTCAGAGGAACGGGGGAAGTCACAGTGTTCTTTCTCTCACTGAGATACACACAATCTGACGTTGCCTCTGAGCTCCGTTGCTGGCAAAGAACTGAAACTGACATACATTCCTGTGGGGAAACACAGGGCTTTGCTAGGATTTCTCTAGGCAGTGTGATTTCCCTGGGCCTCACTGTAGCAACACTATCTCGCCAGGGCAACACTGCGTGGGATTTCCTCTGCCAGGAGAGAGCTGCTGCTTTGTAGTTTGTGCTGGGAAACCTTATTTTGGCAAGTGCGAATTGACCGCATTCAGGCAGAAAGAAAAGAGAACAGCAAGAGGCCTTTTTTCCCCGGCTGCTTTCCCAAGCCCTTCCAGCTCAAACTATGTCGTTTCTCCTCTGGAAGGATCCTTGCACCGCGACGTAGTTTTTCAGAAGAAGCCCTGCTTTTGCAAGAGCAAATGAGGAATTCGTTGCAGGAAAGAGGAAGGAAAGAAAGTTTCTCTCCCTCTGCCTGCTTTGCTCAGAGAACTGGATGAAGTCAGGGAGTTCTCCCTTTCACTGAGAAACGTGCGGGCTGCTGTTGCCTGTGCGCTCTCTTCTTTGAAAAGAGTCTGCAGTTCCACGCTTTGAACCGTGGAAAGGCGCCGGGCTCTGCTAAGACTTCCCCCGGCGCTTCGTTTGCCCTGGGCCAGAGCGAGCCTTCACAATAGCTGAACGCTAACACTGCATACTCGTTCCACTTCCAGAACAGGGCTACCGCGAGGCAGTTCTCCGGGGGAAAACGGCCCTTCGCGAAGGGCAGATCTGCCGAGCTCATTGCGGGAAAGCGAAAGCAAAGGACGCTTTTCTCCCTCTAACCGCTTTCGTCAGAGGAACGGGGGAAGTCACAGTGTTCTTTCTCTCACTGAGATACACACAATCTGACGTTGCCTCTGAGCTCCGTTGCTGGCAAAGAACTGAACCTGACATACATTCCTGTGGGGAAACACAGGGCTTTGCTAGGATTTCTCTAGGCAGTGTGATTTCCCTGGGCCTCACTGTAGCAACACTATCTCGCCAGGGCAACACTGCGTGGGATTTCCTCTTCCAAGAGAGCTGCTGCTTTGTAGTTTGTGCTGGGAAACCTTATTTTGGCAAGTGCGAATTGACCGCATTCAGGCAGAAAGAAAAGAGAACAGCAAGAGGCCTTTTTTCCCCGGCTGCTTTCCCAAGCCCTTCCAGCTCAAACTATGTCGTTGCTCCTCTGGAAGGATCCTTGCACCGCGACGTAGTTTTTCAGAAGAAGCCCTGCTTTTGCAGGAGCAAATGAGGAATTCGTTGCAGGAAAGAGGAAGGAAAGAAAGTTTCTCTCCCTCTGCCTGCTTTGTTCAGAGGACTGGATGAAGTCAGGGAGTTCTCCCTTTCACTGAGAAACGTGCGGGCTGCTGTTGCCTGGGCGCTCTCTTCTTTGCAAAAGAGTCTGCAGTTCCACGCTTTGAACCGTGGAAAGGCGCCGGGCTCTGCTAAGACTTCCCCCGGCGCTTCGTTTGCCCTGGGCCAAAGCCAGCCTTCACAATAGCTGAATGCTAACACAGCATACTCGTTCCACTTCCAGAACAGCGCTACCGCGAGGCAGTTCTCCGGGGGAAAACGGCCCTTCGCGAAGGGCAGATCTGCCGAGCTCATTGCGGGAAAGCGAAAGCAAAGGACGCTATTCTCCCTCTAAGCGCTTTCGTCAGAGGAACGGGGGAAGTCACAGTGTTCTTTCTCTCACTGAGATACACACAATCTGACGTTGCCTCTGAGCTCCGTTGCTGGCAAAGAACTGAAACTGACATACATTCCTGTGGGGAAACACAGGGCTTTGCTAGGATTTCTCTAGGCAGTGTGATTTCCCTGGGCCTCACTGTAGCAACACTATCTCGCCAGGGCAACACTGCGTGGGATTTCCTCTGCCAGGAGAGAGCTGCTGCTTTGTAGTTTGTGCTGGGAAACCTTGCTTTGGCAAGTGCGAATTGACTGCATTCAGGCAGAAAGAAAAGAGAACAGCAAGAGGCCTTTTCTCCCCGGCTGCTTTCCAAAGCCCTTCCAGCTCAAACTATGTCGTTTCTCCTCTGGAAGGATCCTTGCACCGCCACGTAGTTTTTCAGAAGAAGCCCTGCGTTTGCAAGAGCAAAGGAGCAATTCGTTGCAGGAAAGAGGAAGGAAAGAAAGTTTCTCTCCCTCTGCCTGCTTTGCTCAGAGGACTGGATGAAGTCAGGGAGTTCTCCCTTTCACTGAGATACGTGCGGGCTGCTGTTGCCTGTGTGCTCTCTTCTTTGCAAAAGAGTCTGCAGTTCCACGCTTTGAACCGTGGAAAGGTGCCGGGCTCTGCTAAGACTTCCCCCGGCGCTTCGTTTGCCCTGGGCCAGAGCGAGCCTTCACAATAGCTGAACGCTAACACTGCATACTCGTTCCACTTCCAGAACAGGGCTAGCGCGAGGCAGTTCTCCGGGGAAAAGGCCCTTCGCGAAGGGCAGATCTGCCGAGCTCATTGCGGGAAAGCGAAAGCAAAAGACGCTTTTCTCCCTCTAACCGCTTTCGTCAGAGGAACGGGGGAAGTCACAGTGTTCTTTCTCTCACTGAGATACACACAATCTGATGTTGCCTCTGAGCTCCGTTGCTGGCAAAGAACTGAAACTGACATCCATTCCTGTGGGGAAACACAGGGCTTTGCTAGGATTTCTCTAGGCAGTGTGATTTCCCTGGGCCTCACTGTAGCAACACTATCTCGCCAGGGCAACACTGCGTGGGATTTCCTCTTCCAAGAGAGCTGCTGCTTTGTAGTTTGTGCTGGGAAACCTTATTTTGGCAAGTGCGAATTGACCGCATTCAGGCAGAAAGAAAAGAGAACAGCAAGAGGCCTTTTTTCCCCGGCTGCTTTCCCAAGCCCTTCCAGCTCAAACTATGTCGTTGCTCCTCTGGAAGGATCCTTGCACCGCGACGTAGTTTTTCAGAAGAAGCCCTGCTTTTGCAAGAGCAAATGAGGAATTCGTTGCAGGAAAGAGGAAGGAAAGAAAGTTTCTCTCCCTCTGCCTGCTTTGCTCAGAGGACTGGATGTAGTCAGGGAGTTCTCCCTTTCACTGAGAAACGTGCGGGCTGCTGTTGCCTGTGCGCTCTCTTCTTTGCAAAAGAGTCTGCAGTTCCACGCTTTGAACCGTGGAAAGGCGCCGGGCTCTGCTAAGACTTCCCCCGGCGCTTCGTTTGCCCTGGGCCAGGGCGAGCCTTCACAATAGCTGAACGCTAACACTGCATACTCGTTCCACTTCCAGAACAGGGCTACCGCGAGGCAGTTCTCCGGGGGAAAACGGCCCTTCGCGAAGGGCAGATCTGCCGAGCTCATTGCGGGAAAGCGAAAGCAAAGGACGCTTTTCTCCCTCTAACCGCTTTCGTCAGAGGAACGGGGGAAGTCACAGTGTTCTTTCTCTCACTGAGATACACACTATCTGACGTTGCCTCTGAGCTCCGTTGCTGGCAAAGAACTGAAACTGACATACATTCCTGTGGGGAAACACAGGGCTTTGCTAGGATTTCTCTAGGCAGTGTGATTTCCCTGGGCCTCACTGTAGCAACACTATCTCGCCAGGGCAACACTGCGTGGGATTTCCTCTGCCAGGAGAGAGCTGCTGCTTTGTAGTTTGTGCTGGGAAACCTTATTTTGGCAAGTGCGAATTGACTGCATTCAGGCAGAAAGAAAAGAGAACAGCAAGAGACCTTTTTTCCCCGGCTGCTTTCCCAAGCCCTTCCAGCTCAAACTATGTCGTTGCTCCTCTGGAAGGATCCTTGCACCGCGACGTAGTTTTTCAGAAGAAGCCCTGCTTTTGCAAGAGCAAATGAGGAATTCGTTGCAGGAAAGAGGAAGGAAAGAAAGTTTCTCTCCCTCTGCCTGCTTTGCTCAGAGAACTGGATGAAGTCAGGGAGTTCTCCCTTTCACTGAGAAACGTGCGGGCTGCTGTTGCCTGTGCGCTCTCTTCTTTGAAAAGAGTCTGCAGTTCCACGCTTTGAACCGTGGAAAGGCGCCGGGCTCTGCTAAGACTTCCCCCGGCGCTTCGTTTGCCCTGGGCCAGAGCGAGCCTTCACAATAGCTGAACGCTAACACTGCATACTCGTTCCATTTCCAGAACAGGGCTACCGCGAGGCAGTTCTCCGGGGGAAAACGGCCCTTCGCGAAGGGCAGATCTGCCGAGCTCATTGCGGGAAAGCGAAAGCAAAGGACGCTTTTCTCCCTCTAACCGCTTTCGTCAGAGGAACGGGGGAAGTCACAGTGTTCTTTCTCTCACTGAGATACACACAATCTGACGTTGCCTCTGAGCTCCGTTGCTGGCAAAGAACTGAAACTGACATACATTCCTGTGGGGAAACACAGGGCTTTGCTAGGATTTCTCTAGGCAGTGTGATTTCCCTGGGCCTCACTGTAGCAACACTATCTCGCCAGGGCAACACTGCGTGGGATTTCCTCTGCCAGGAGAGAGCTGCTGCTTTGTAGTTTGTGCTGGGAAACCTTATTTTGGCAAGTGCGAATTGACCGCATTCAGGCAGAAAGAAAAGAGAACAGCAAGAGGCCTTTTTTCCCCGGCTGCTTTCCCAAGCCCTTCCAGCTCAAACTATGTCGTTTCTCCTCTGGAAGGATCCTTGCACCGCGACGTAGTTTTTCAGAAGAAGCCCTGCTTTTGCAAGAGCAAATGAGGAATTCGTTGCAGGAAAGAGGAAGGAAAGAAAGTTTCTCTCCCTCTGCCTGCTTTGCTCAGAGAACTGGATGAAGTCAGGGAGTTCTCCCTTTCACTGAGAAACGTGCGGGCTGCTGTTGCCTGTGCGCTCTCTTCTTTGCAAAAGAGTCTGCAGTTCCACGCTTTGAACCGTGGAAAGGCGCCGGGCTCTGCTAAGACTTCCCCCGGCGCTTCGTTTGCCCTGGGCCAGAGCGAGCCTTCACAATAGCTGAACGCTAACACTGCATACTCGTTCCACTTCCAGAACAGGGCTACCGCGAGGCAGTTCTCCGGGGGAAAACGGCCCTTCGCGAAGGGCAGATCTGCCGAGCTCATTGCGGGAAAGCGAAAGCAAAGGACGCTTTTCTCCCTCTAACCGCTTTCGTCAGAGGAACGGGGGAAGTCACAGTGTTCTTTCTCTCACTGAGATACACACAATCTGACGTTGCCTCTGAGCTCCGTTGCTGGCAAAGAACTGAACCTGACATACATTCCTGTGGGGAAACACAGGGCTTTGCTAGGATTTCTCTAGGCAGTGTGATTTCCCTGGGCCTCACTGTAGCAACACTATCTCGCCAGGGCAACACTGCGTGGGATTTCCTCTTCCAAGAGAGCTGCTGCTTTGTAGTTTGTGCTGGGAAACCTTGCTTTGGCAAGTGCGAATTGACTGCATTCAGGCAGAAAGAAAAGAGAACAGCAAGAGGCCTTTTCTCCCCGGCTGCTTTCCAAAGCCCTTCCAGCTCAAACTATGTCGTTTCTCCTCTGGAAGGATCCTTGCACCGCCACGTAGTTTTTCAGAAGAAGCCCTGCGTTTGCAAGAGCAAAGGAGCAATTCGTTGCAGGAAAGAGGAAGGAAAGAAAGTTTCTCTCCCTCTGCCTGCTTTGCTCAGAGGACTGGATGAAGTCAGGGAGTTCTCCCTTTCACTGAGAAACGTGCGGGCTGCTGTTGCCTGTGCGCTCTCTTCTTTGCAAAAGAGTCTGCAGTTCCACGGTTTGAACCGTGGAAAGGCGCCGGGCTCTGCTAAGACTTCCCCCGGCGCTTCGTTTGCCCTGGGCCAAAGCCAGCTTTCACAATAGCTGAATGCTAACACAGCATACTCGTTACACTTCCAGAACAGGGCTACCGCGAGGCAGTTCTCCGGGGGAAAACGGCCCTTCGCGAAGGGCAGATCTGCCGAGCTCATTGCGGGAAAGCGAAAGCAAAGGACGCTTTTCTCCCTCTAACCGCTTTCGTCAGAGGAACGGGGGAAGTCACAGTGTTCTTTCTCTCACTGAGATACACACAATCTGACGTTGCCTCTGAGCTCCGTTGCTGGCAAAGAACTGAAACTGACATACATTCCTGTGGGGAAACACAGGGCTTTGCTAGGATTTCTCTAGGCAGTGTGATTTCCCTGGGCCTCACTGTAGCAACACTATCTCGCCAGGGCAACACTGCGTGGGATTTCCTCTGCCAGGAGAGAGCTGCTGCTTTGTAGTTTGTGCTGGGAAACCTTATTTTGGCAAGTGCGAATTGACCGCATTCAGGCAGAAAGAAAAGAGAACAGCAAGAGGCCTTTTTTCCCCGGCTGCTTTCCCAAGCCCTTCCAGCTCAAACTATGTCGTTTCTCCTCTGGAAGGATCCTTGCACCGCGACGTAGTTTTTCAGAAGAAGCCCTGCTTTTGCAAGAGCAAATGAGGAATTCGTTGCAGGAAAGAGGAAGGAAAGAAAGTTTCTCTCCCTCTGCCTGCTTTGCTCAGAGAACTGGATGAAGTCAGGGAGTTCTCCCTTTCACTGAGAAACGTGCGGGCTGCTGTTGCCTGTGTGCTCTCTTCTTTGCAAAAGAGTCTGCAGTTCCATGCTTTGAACCGTGGAAAGGCGCCGGGCTCTGCTAAGACTTCCCCCGGCGCTTCGTTTGCCCTGGGCCAGAGCGAGCCTTCACAATAGCTGAACGCTAACACTGCATACTCGTTCCACTTCCAGAACAGGGCTACCGCGAGGCAGTTCTCCGGGGGAAAACGGCCCTTCGCGAAGGGCAGATCTGCCGAGCTCATTGCGGGAAAGCGAAAGCAAAGGACGCTTTTCTCCCTCTAACCGCTTTCGTCAGAGGAACGGGGGAAGTCACAGTGTTCTTTCTCTCACTGAGATACACACAATCTGACGTTGCCTCTGAGCTCCGTTGCTGGCAAAGAACTGAACCTGACATACATTCCTGTGGGGAAACACAGGGCTTTGCTAGGATTTCTCTAGGCAGTGTGATTTCCCTGGGCCTCACTGTAGCAACACTATCTCGCCAGGGCAACACTGCGTGGGATTTCCTCTTCCAAGAGAGTTGCTGCTTTGTAGTTTGTGCTGGGAAACCTTATTTTGGCAAGTGCGAATTGACCGCATTCAGGCAGAAAGAAAAGAGAACAGCAAGAGGCCTTTTTTCCCCGGCTGCTTTCCCAAGCCCTTCCAGCTCAAACTATGTCGTTGCTCCTCTGGAAGGATCCTTGCACCGCCACGTAGTTTTTCAGAAGAAGCCCTGCTTTTGCAAGAGCAAATGAGGAATTCGTTGCAGGAAAGAGGAAGGAAAGAAAGTTTCTCTCCCTCTGCCTGCTTTGTTCAGAGGACTGGATGAAGTCAGGGAGTTCTCCCTTTCACTGAGAAACGTGCGGGCTGCTGTTGCCTGGGCGCTCTCTTCTTTGCAAAAGAGTCTGCAGTTCCACGCTTTGAACCGTGGAAAGGCGCCGGGCTCTGCTAAGACTTCCCCCGGCGCTTCGTTTGCCCTGGGCCAAAGCCAGCCTTCACAATAGCTGAATGCTAACACAGCATACTCGTTCCACTTCCAGAACAGCGCTACCGCGAGGCAGTTCTCCGGGGGAAAACGGCCCTTCGCGAAGGGCAGATCTGCCGAGCTCATTGCGGGAAAGCGAAAGCAAAGGACGCTATTCTCCCTCTAAGCGCTTTCGTCAGAGGAACGGGGGAAGTCACAGTGTTCTTTCTCTCACTGAGATACACACAATCTGACGTTGCCTCTGAGCTCCGTTGCTGGCAAAGAACTGAAACTGACATACATTCCTGTGGGGAAACACAGGGCTTTGCTAGGATTTCTCTAGGCAGTGTGATTTCCCTGGGCCTCACTGTAGCAACACTATCTCGCCAGGGCAACACTGCGTGGGATTTCCTCTGCCAGGAGAGAGCTGCTGCTTTGTAGTTTGTGCTGGGAAACCTTGCTTTGGCAAGTGCGAATTGACTGCATTCAGGCAGAAAGAAAAGAGAACAGCAAGAGGCCTTTTCTCCCCGGCTGCTTTCCAAAGCCCTTCCAGCTCAAACTATGTCGTTTCTCCTCTGGAAGGATCCTTGCACCGCCACGTAGTTTTTCAGAAGAAGCCCTGCGTTTGCAAGAGCAAAGGAGCAATTCGTTGCAGGAAAGAGGAAGGAAAGAAAGTTTCTCTCCCTCTGCCTGCTTTGCTCAGAGGACTGGATGAAGTCAGGGAGTTCTCCCTTTCACTGAGATACGTGCGGGCTGCTGTTGCCTGTGTGCTCTCTTCTTTGCAAAAGAGTCTGCAGTTCCACGCTTTGAACCGTGGAAAGGTGCCGGGCTCTGCTAAGACTTCCCCCGGCGCTTCGTTTGCCCTGGGCCAGAGCGAGCCTTCACAATAGCTGAACGCTAACACTGCATACTCGTTCCACTTCCAGAACAGGGCTAGCGCGAGGCAGTTCTCCGGGGAAAAGGCCCTTCGCGAAGGGCAGATCTGCCGAGCTCATTGCGGGAAAGCGAAAGCAAAAGACGCTTTTCTCCCTCTAACCGCTTTCGTCAGAGGAACGGGGGAAGTCACAGTGTTCTTTCTCTCACTGAGATACACACAATCTGATGTTGCCTCTGAGCTCCGTTGCTGGCAAAGAACTGAAACTGACATCCATTCCTGTGGGGAAACACAGGGCTTTGCTAGGATTTCTCTAGGCAGTGTGATTTCCCTGGGCCTCTGTGTAGCAACACTATCTCGCCAGGGCAACACTGCGTGGGATTTCCTCTTCCAAGAGAGCTGCTGCTTTGTAGTTTGTGCTGGGAAACCTTATTTTGGCAAGTGCGAATTGACCGCATTCAGGCAGAAAGAAAAGAGAACAGCAAGAGGCCTTTTTTCCCTGGCTGCTTTCCCAAGCCCTTCCAGCTCAAACTATGTCGTTGCTCCTCTGGAAGGATCCTTGCACCGCGACGTAGTTTTTCAGAAGAAGCCCTGCTTTTGCAAGAGCAAATGAGGAATTCGTTGCAGGAAAGAGGAAGGAAAGAAAGTTTCTCTCCCTCTGCCTGCTTTGCTCAGAGAACTGGATGAAGTCAGGGAGTTCTCCCTTTCACTGAGAAACGTGCGGGCTGCTGTTGCCTGTGCGCTCTCTTCTTTGCAAAAGAGTCTGCAGTTCCACGGTTTGAACCGTAGAAAGGCGCCGGGCTCTGCTAAGACTTCCCCCGGCGCTTCGTTTGCCCTGGGCCAAAGCCAGCCTTCAGAATAGCTGAATGCTAACACAGCATACTCGTTACACTTCCAGAACAGGGCTACCGCGAGGCAGTTCTCCGGGGGAAAACGGCCCTTCGCGAAGGGCAGATCTGCCGAGCTCATTGCGGGAAAGCGAAAGCAAAGGACGCTTTTCTCCCTCTAACCGCTTTCGTCAGAGGAACGGGGGAAGTCACAGTGTTCTTTCTCTCACTGAGATACACACAATCTGACGTTGCCTCTGAGCTCCGTTGCTGGCAAAGAACTGAACCTGACATACATTCCTGTGGGGAAACACAGGGCTTTGCTAGGATTTCTCTAGGCAGTGTGATTTCCCTGGGCCTCACTGTAGCAACACTATCTCGCCAGGGCAACACTGCGTGGGATTTCCTCTTCCAAGAGAGCTGCTGCTTTGTAGTTTGTGCTGGGAAACCTTATTTTGGCAAGTGCGAATTGACCGCATTCAGGCAGAAAGAAAAGAGAACAGCAAGAGGCCTTTTTTCCCCGGCTGCTTTCCCAAGCCCTTCCAGCTCAAACTATGTCGTTGCTCCTCTGGAAGGATCCTTGCACCGCGACGTAGTTTTTCAGAAGAAGCCCTGCTTTTGCAAGAGCAAATGAGGAATTCGTTGCAGGAAAGAGGAAGGAAAGAAAGTTTCTCTCCCTCTGCCTGCTTTGTTCAGAGGACTGGATGAAGTCAGGGAGTTCTCCCTTTCACTGAGAAACGTGCGGGCTGCTGTTGCCTGGGCGCTCTCTTCTTTGCAAAAGAGTCTGCAGTTCCACGCTTTGAACCGTGGAAAGGCGCCGGGCTCTGCTAAGACTTCCCCCGGCGCTTCGTTTGCCCTGGGCCAAAGCCAGCCTTCACAATAGCTGAATGCTAACACAGCATACTCGTTCCACTTCCAGAACAGCGCTACCGCGAGGCAGTTCTCCGGGGGAAAACGGCCCTTCGCGAAGGGCAGATCTGCCGAGCTCATTGCGGGAAAGCGAAAGCAAAGGACGCTATTCTCCCTCTAAGCGCTTTCGTCAGAGGAACGGGGGAAGTCACAGTGTTCTTTCTCTCACTGAGATACACACAATCTGACGTTGCCTCTGAGCTCCGTTGCTGGCAAAGAACTGAAACTGACATACATTCCTGTGGGGAAACACAGGGCTTTGCTAGGATTTCTCTAGGCAGTGTGATTTCCCTGGGCCTCACTGTAGCAACACTATCTCGCCAGGGCAACACTGCGTGGGATTTCCTCTGCCAGGAGAGAGCTGCTGCTTTGTAGTTTGTGCTGGGAAACCTTGCTTTGGCAAGTGCGAATTGACTGCATTCAGGCAGAAAGAAAAGAGAACAGCAAGAGGCCTTTTCTCCCCGGCTGCTTTCCAAAGCCCTTCCAGCTCAAACTATGTCGTTTCTCCTCTGGAAGGATCCTTGCACCGCCACGTAGTTTTTCAGAAGAAGCCCTGCGTTTGCAAGAGCAAAGGAGCAATTCGTTGCAGGAAAGAGGAAGGAAAGAAAGTTTCTCTCCCTCTGCCTGCTTTGCTCAGAGGACTGGATGAAGTCAGGGAGTTCTCCCTTTCACTGAGATACGTGCGGGCTGCTGTTGCCTGTGTGCTCTCTTCTTTGCAAAAGAGTCTGCAGTTCCACGCTTTGAACCGTGGAAAGGTGCCGGGCTCTGCTAAGACTTCCCCCGGCGCTTCGTTTGCCCTGGGCCAGAGCGAGCCTTCACAATAGCTGAACGCTAACACTGCATACTCGTTCCACTTCCAGAACAGGGCTACCGCGAGGCAGTTCTCCGGGGAAAAGGCCCTTCGCGAAGGGCAGATCTGCCGAGCTCATTGCGGGAAAGCGAAAGCAAAAGACGCTTTTCTCCCTCTAACCGCTTTCGTCAGAGGAACGGGGGAAGTCACAGTGTTCTTTCTCTCACTGAGATACACACAATCTGATGTTGCCTCTGAGCTCCGTTGCTGGCAAAGAACTGAAACTGACATCCATTCCTGTGGGGAAACACAGGGCTTTGCTAGGATTTCTCTAGGCAGTGTGATTTCCCTGGGCCTCACTGTAGCAACACTATCTCGCCAGGGCAACACTGCGTGGGATTTCCTCTTCCAAGAGAGCTGCTGCTTTGTAGTTTGTGCTGGGAAACCTTATTTTGGCAAGTGCGAATTGACCGCATTCAGGCAGAAAGAAAAGAGAACAGCAAGAGGCCTTTTTTCCCCGGCTGCTTTCCCAAGCCCTTCCAGCTCAAACTATGTCGTTGCTCCTCTGGAAGGATCCTTGCACCGCGACGTAGTTTTTCAGAAGAAGCCCTGCTTTTGCAAGAGCAAATGAGGAATTCGTTGCAGGAAAGAGGAAGGAAAGAAAGTTTCTCTCCCTCTGCCTGCTTTGCTCAGAGAACTGGATGAAGTCAGGGAGTTCTCCCTTTCACTGAGAAACGTGCGGGCTGCTGTTGCCTGTGCGCTCTCTTCTTTGCAAAAGAGTCTGCAGTTCCATGCTTTGAACCGTGGAAAGGCGCCGGGCTCTGCTAAGACTTCCCCCGGCGCTTCGTTTGCCCTGGGCCAGAGCGAGCCTTCACAATAGCTGAACGCTAACACTGCATACTCGTTCCACTTCCAGAACAGGGCTACCGCGAGGCAGTTCTCCGGGGGAAAACGGCCCTTCGCGAAGGGCAGATCTGCCGAGCTCATTGCGGGAAAGCGAAAGCAAAGGACGCTTTTCTCCCTCTAACCGCTTTCGTCAGAGGAACGGGGGAAGTCACAGTGTTCTTTCTCTCACTGAGATACACACAATCTGACGTTGCCTCTGAGCTCCGTTGCTGGCAAAGAACTGAACCTGACATACATTCCTGTGGGGAAACACAGGGCTTTGCTAGGATTTCTCTAGGCAGTGTGATTTCCCTGGGCCTCACTGTAGCAACACTATCTCGCCAGGGCAACACTGCGTGGGATTTCCTCTTCCAAGAGAGCTGCTGCTTTGTAGTTTGTGCTGGGAAACCTTATTTTGGCAAGTGCGAATTGACCGCATTCAGGCAGAAAGAAAAGAGAACAGCAAGAGGCCTTTTTTCCCCGGCTGCTTTCCCAAGCCCTTCCAGCTCAAACTATGTCGTTGCTCCTCTGGAAGGATCCTTGCACCGCGACGTAGTTTTTCAGAAGAAGCCCTGCTTTTGCAAGAGCAAATGAGGAATTCGTTGCAGGAAAGAGGAAGGAAAGAAAGTTTCTCTCCCTCTGCCTGCTTTGCTCAGAGAACTGGATGAAGTCAGGGAGTTCTCCCTTTCACTGAGAAACGTGCGGGCTGCTGTTGCCTGTGCGCTCTCTTCTTTGCAAAAGAGTCTGCAGTTCCACGGTTTGAACCGTAGAAAGGCGCCGGGCTCTGCTAAGACTTCCCCCGGCGCTTCGTTTGCCCTGGGCCAAAGCCAGCCTTCAGAATAGCTGAATGCTAACACAGCATACTCGTTACACTTCCAGAACAGGGCTACCGCGAGGCAGTTCTCCGGGGGAAAACGGCCCTTCGCGAAGGGCAGATCTGCCGAGCTCATTGCGGGAAAGCGAAAGCAAAGGACGCTTTTCTCCCTCTAACCGCTTTCGTCAGAGGAACGGGGGAAGTCACAGTGTTCTTTCTCTCACTGAGATACACACAATCTGACGTTGCCTCTGAGCTCCGTTGCTGGCAAAGAACTGAACCTGACATACATTCCTGTGGGGAAACACAGGGCTTTGCTAGGATTTCTCTAGGCAGTGTGATTTCCCTGGGCCTCACTGTAGCAACACTATCTCGCCAGGGCAACACTGCGTGGGATTTCCTCTTCCAAGAGAGCTGCTGCTTTGTAGTTTGTGCTGGGAAACCTTATTTTGGCAAGTGCGAATTGACCGCATTCAGGCAGAAAGAAAAGAGAACAGCAAGAGGCCTTTTTTCCCCGGCTGCTTTCCCAAGCCCTTCCAGCTCAAACTATGTCGTTGCTCCTCTGGAAGGATCCTTGCACCGCGACGTAGTTTTTCAGAAGAAGCCCTGCTTTTGCAAGAGCAAATGAGGAATTCGTTGCAGGAAAGAGGAAGGAAAGAAAGTTTCTCTCCCTCTGCCTGCTTTGTTCAGAGGACTGGATGAAGTCAGGGAGTTCTCCCTTTCACTGAGAAACGTGCGGGCTGCTGTTGCCTGGGCGCTCTCTTCTTTGCAAAAGAGTCTGCAGTTCCACGCTTTGAACCGTGGAAAGGCGCCGGGCTCTGCTAAGACTTCCCCCGGCGCTTCGTTTGCCCTGGGCCAAAGCCAGCCTTCACAATAGCTGAATGCTAACACAGCATACTCGTTCCACTTCCAGAACAGCGCTACCGCGAGGCAGTTCTCCGGGGGAAAACGGCCCTTCGCGAAGGGCAGATCTGCCGAGCTCATTGCGGGAAAGCGAAAGCAAAGGACGCTATTCTCCCTCTAAGCGCTTTCGTCAGAGGAACGGGGGAAGTCACAGTGTTCTTTCTCTCACTGAGATACACACAATCTGACGTTGCCTCTGAGCTCCGTTGCTGGCAAAGAACTGAAACTGACATACATTCCTGTGGGGAAACACAGGGCTTTGCTAGGATTTCTCTAGGCAGTGTGATTTCCCTGGGCCTCACTGTAGCAACACTATCTCGCCAGGGCAACACTGCGTGGGATTTCCTCTGCCAGGAGAGAGCTGCTGCTTTGTAGTTTGTGCTGGGAAACCTTGCTTTGGCAAGTGCGAATTGACTGCATTCAGGCAGAAAGAAAAGAGAACAGCAAGAGGCCTTTTCTCCCCGGCTGCTTTCCAAAGCCCTTCCAGCTCAAACTATGTCGTTTCTCCTCTGGAAGGATCCTTGCACCGCCACGTAGTTTTTCAGAAGAAGCCCTGCGTTTGCAAGAGCAAAGGAGCAATTCGTTGCAGGAAAGAGGAAGGAAAGAAAGTTTCTCTCCCTCTGCCTGCTTTGCTCAGAGGACTGGATGAAGTCAGGGAGTTCTCCCTTTCACTGAGATACGTGCGGGCTGCTGTTGCCTGTGTGCTCTCTTCTTTGCAAAAGAGTCTGCAGTTCCACGCTTTGAACCGTGGAAAGGTGCCGGGCTCTGCTAAGACTTCCCCCGGCGCTTCGTTTGCCCTGGGCCAGAGCGAGCCTTCACAATAGCTGAACGCTAACACTGCATACTCGTTCCACTTCCAGAACAGGGCTAGCGCGAGGCAGTTCTCCGGGGAAAAGGCCCTTCGCGAAGGGCAGATCTGCCGAGCTCATTGCGGGAAAGCGAAAGCAAAAGACGCTTTTCTCCCTCTAACCGCTTTCGTCAGAGGAACGGGGGAAGTCACAGTGTTCTTTCTCTCACTGAGATACACACAATCAGATGTTGCCTCTGAGCTCCGTTGCTGGCAAAGAACTGAAACTGACATCCATTCCTGTGGGGAAACACAGGGCTTTGCTAGGATTTCTCTAGGCAGTGTGATTTCCCTGGGCCTCACTGTAGCAACACTATCTCGCCAGGGCAACACTGCGTGGGATTTCCTCTTCCAAGAGAGCTGCTGCTTTGTAGTTTGTGCTGGGAAACCTTATTTTGGCAAGTGCGAATTGACCGCATTCAGGCAGAAAGAAAAGAGAACAGCAAGAGGCCTTTTTTCCCCGGCTGCTTTCCCAAGCCCTTCCAGCTCAAACTATGTCGTTGCTCCTCTGGAAGGATCCTTGCACCGCGACGTAGTTTTTCAGAAGAAGCCCTGCTTTTGCAAGAGCAAATGAGGAATTCGTTGCAGGAAAGAGGAAGGAAAGAAAGTTTCTCTCCCTCTGCCTGCTTTGCTCAGAGAACTGGATGAAGTCAGGGAGTTCTCCCTTTCACTGAGAAACGTGCGGGCTGCTGTTGCCTGTGCGCTCTCTTCTTTGCAAAAGAGTCTGCAGTTCCATGCTTTGAACCGTGGAAAGGCGCCGGGCTCTGCTAAGACTTCCCCCGGCGCTTCGTTTGCCCTGGGCCAGAGCGAGCCTTCACAATAGCTGAACGCTAACACTGCATACTCGTTCCACTTCCAGAACAGGGCTACCGCGAGGCAGTTCTCCGGGGGAAAACGGCCCTTCGCGAAGGGCAGATCTGCCGAGCTCATTGCGGGAAAGCGAAAGCAAAGGACGCTTTTCTCCCTCTAACCGCTTTCGTCAGAGGAACGGGGGAAGTCACAGTGTTCTTTCTCTCACTGAGATACACACAATCTGACGTTGCCTCTGAGCTCCGTTGCTGGCAAAGAACTGAACCTGACATACATTCCTGTGGGGAAACACAGGGCTTTGCTAGGATTTCTCTAGGCAGTGTGATTTCCCTGGGCCTCACTGTAGCAACACTATCTCGCCAGGGCAACACTGCGTGGGATTTCCTCTTCCAAGAGAGCTGCTGCTTTGTAGTTTGTGCTGGGAAACCTTATTTTGGCAAGTGCGAATTGACCGCATTCAGGCAGAAAGAAAAGAGAACAGCAAGAGGCCTTTTTTCCCCGGCTGCTTTCCCAAGCCCTTCCAGCTCAAACTATGTCGTTGCTCCTCTGGAAGGATCCTTGCACCGCGACGTAGTTTTTCAGAAGAAGCCCTGCTTTTGCAAGAGCAAATGAGGAATTCGTTGCAGGAAAGAGGAAGGAAAGAAAGTTTCTCTCCCTCTGCCTGCTTTGTTCAGAGGACTGGATGAAGTCAGGGAGTTCTCCCTTTCACTGAGAAACGTGCGGGCTGCTGTTGCCTGTGCGCTCTCTTCTTTGCAAAAGAGTCTGCAGTTCCACGCTTTGAACCGTGGAAAGGCGCCGGGCTCTGCTAAGACTTCCCCCGGCGCTTCGTTTGCCCTGGGCCAAAGCCAGCCTTCACAATAGCTGAATGCTAACACAGCATACTCGTTCCACTTCCAGAACAGCGCTACCGCGAGGCCGTTCTCCGGGGGAAAACGGCCCTTCGCGAAGGGCAGATCTGCCGAGCTCATTGCGGGAAAGCGAAAGCAAAAGACGCTATTCTCCCTCTAACCGCTTTCGTCAGAGGAACGGGGGAAGTCACAGTGTTCTTTCTCTCACTGAGATACACACAATCTGATGTTGCCTCTGAGCTCCGTTGCTGGCAAAGAACTGAAACTGACATCCATTCCTGTGGGGAAACACAGGGCTTTGCTAGGATTTCTCTAGGCAGTGTGATTTCCCTGGGCCTCACTGTAGCAACACTATCTCGCCAGGGCAACACTGCGTGGGATTTCCTCTTCCAAGAGAGCTGCTGCTTTGTAGTTTGTGCTGGGAAACCTTATTTTGGCAAGTGCGAATTGACCGCATTCAGGCAGAAAGAAAAGAGAACAGCAAGAGGCCTTTTTTCCCCGGCTGCTTTCCCAAGCCCTTCCAGCTCAAACTATGTCGTTGCTCCTCTGGAAGGATCCTTGCACCGCGACGTAGTTTTTCAGAAGAAGCCCTGCTTTTGCAAGAGCAAATGAGGAATTCGTTGCAGGAAAGAGGAAGGAAAGAAAGTTTCTCTCCCTCTGCCTGCTTTGCTCAGAGAACTGGATGAAGTCAGGGAGTTCTCCCTTTCACTGAGAAACGTGCGGGCTGCTGTTGCCTGTGCGCTCTCTTCTTTGCAAAAGAGTCTGCAGTTCCATGCTTTGAACCGTGGAAAGGCGCCGGGCTCTGCTAAGACTTCCCCCGGCGCTTCATTTGCCCTGGGCCAGAGCGAGCCTTCACAATAGCTGAACGCTAACACTGCATACTCGTTCCACTTCCAGAACAGGGCTACCGCGAGGCAGTTCTCCGGGGGAAAACGGCCCTTCGCGAAGGGCAGATCTGCCGAGCTCATTGCGGGAAAGCGAAAGCAAAGGACGCTTTTCTCCCTCTAACCGCTTTCGTCAGAGGAACGGGGGAAGTCACAGTGTTCTTTCTCTCACTGAGATACACACAATCTGACGTTGCCTCTGAGCTCCGTTGCTGGCAAAGAACTGAACCTGACATACATTCCTGTGGGGAAACACAGGGCTTTGCTAGGATTTCTCTAGGCAGTGTGATTTCCCTGGGCCTCACTGTAGCAACACTATCTCGCCAGGGCAACACTGCGTGGGATTTCCTCTTCCAAGAGAGCTGCTGCTTTGTAGTTTGTGCTGGGAAACCTTATTTTGGCAAGTGCGAATTGACCGCATTCAGGCAGAAAGAAAAGAGAACAGCAAGAGGCCTTTTTTCCCCGGCTGCTTTCCCAAGCCCTTCCAGCTCAAACTATGTCGTTGCTCCTCTGGAAGGATCCTTGCACCGCGACGTAGTTTTTCAGAAGAAGCCCTGCTTTTGCAAGAGCAAATGAGGAATTCGTTGCAGGAAAGAGGAAGGAAAGAAAGTTTCTCTCCCTCTGCCTGCTTTGTTCAGAGGACTGGATGAAGTCAGGGAGTTCTCCCTTTCACTGAGAAACGTGCGGGCTGCTGTTGCCTGTGCGCTCTCTTCTTTGCAAAAGAGTCTGCAGTTCCACGCTTTGAACCGTGGAAAGGCGCCGGGCTCTGCTAAGACTTCCCCCGGCGCTTCGTTTGCCCTGGGCCAAAGCCAGCCTTCACAATAGCTGAATGCTAACACAGCATACTCGTTCCACTTCCAGAACAGCGCTACCGCGAGGCCGTTCTCCGGGGGAAAACGGCCCTTCGCGAAGGGCAGATCTGCCGAGCTCATTGCGGGAAAGCGAAAGCAAAGGACGCTATTCTCCCTCTAAGCGCTTTCGTCAGAGGAACGGGGGAAGTCACAGTGTTCTTTCTCTCACTGAGATACACACAATCTGACGTTGCCTCTGAGCTCCGTTGCTGGCAAAGAACTGAAACTGACATACATTCCTGTGGGGAAACACAGGGCTTTGCTAGGATTTCTCTAGGCAGTGTGATTTCCCTGGGCCTCACTGTAGCAACACTATCTCGCCAGGGCAACACTGCGTGGGATTTCCTCTGCCAGGAGAGAGCTGCTGCTTTGTAGTTTGTGCTGGGAAACCTTGCTTTGGCAAGTGCGAATTGACCGCATTCAGGCAGAAAGAAAAGAGAACAGCAAGAGGCCTTTTTTCCCCGGCTGCTTTCCCAAGCCCTTCCAGCTCAAACTATGTCGTTTCTCCTCTGGAAGGATCCTTGCACCGCGACGTAGTTTTTCAGAAGAAGCCCTGCTTTTGCAAGAGCAAATGAGGAATTCGTTGCAGGAAAGAGGAAGGAAAGAAAGTTTCTCTCCCTCTGCCTGCTTTGCTCAGAGAACTGGATGAAGTCAGGGAGTTCTCCCTTTCACTGAGAAACGTGCGGGCTGCTGTTGCCTGTGCGCTCTCTTCTTTGCAAAAGAGTCTGCAGTTCCATGCTTTGAACCGTGGAAAGGCGCCGGGCTCTGCTAAGACTTCCCCCGGCGCTTCGTTTGCCCTGGGCCAGAGCGAGCCTTCACAATAGCTGAACGCTAACACTGCATACTCGTTCCACTTCCAGAACAGGGCTACCGCGAGGCAGTTCTCCGGGGGAAAACGGCCCTTCGCGAAGGGCAGATCTGCCGAGCTCATTGCGGGAAAGCGAAAGCAAAGGACGCTTTTCTCCCTCTAACCGCTTTCGTCAGAGGAACGGGGGAAGTCACAGTGTTCTTTCTCTCACTGAGATACACACAATCTGACGTTGCCTCTGAGCTCCGTTGCTGGCAAAGAACTGAACCTGACATACATTCCTGTGGGGAAACACAGGGCTTTGCTAGGATTTCTCTAGGCAGTGTGATTTCCCTGGGCCTCACTGTAGCAACACTATCTCGCCAGGGCAACACTGCGTGGGATTTCCTCTTCCAAGAGAGCTGCTGCTTTGTAGTTTGTGCTGGGAAACCTTATTTTGGCAAGTGCGAATTGACCGCATTCAGGCAGAAAGAAAAGAGAACAGCAAGAGGCCTTTTTTCCCCGGCTGCTTTCCCAAGCCCTTCCAGCTCAAACTATGTCGTTGCTCCTCTGGAAGGATCCTTGCACCGCGACGTAGTTTTTCAGAAGAAGCCCTGCTTTTGCAAGAGCAAATGAGGAATTCGTTGCAGGAAAGAGGAAGGAAAGAAAGTTTCTCTCCCTCTGCCTGCTTTGTTCAGAGGACTGGATGAAGTCAGGGAGTTCTCCCTTTCACTGAGAAACGTGCGGGCTGCTGTTGCCTGGGCGCTCTCTTCTTTGCAAAAGAGTCTGCAGTTCCACGCTTTGAACCGTGGAAAGGCGCCGGGCTCTGCTAAGACTTCCCCCGGCGCTTCGTTTGCCCTGGGCCAAAGCCAGCCTTCACAATAGCTGAATGCTAACACAGCATACTCGTTCCACTTCCAGAACAGCGCTACCGCGAGGCAGTTCTCCGGGGGAAAACGGCCCTTCGCGAAGGGCAGATCTGCCGAGCTCATTGCGGGAAAGCGAAAGCAAAGGACGCTATTCTCCCTCTAAGCGCTTTCGTCAGAGGAACGGGGGAAGTCACAGTGTTCTTTCTCTCACTGAGATACACACAATCTGACGTTGCCTCTGAGCTCCGTTGCTGGCAAAGAACTGAAACTGACATACATTCCTGTGGGGAAACACAGGGCTTTGCTAGGATTTCTCTAGGCAGTGTGATTTCCCTGGGCCTCACTGTAGCAACACTATCTCGCCAGGGCAACACTGCGTGGGATTTCCTCTGCCAGGAGAGAGCTGCTGCTTTGTAGTTTGTGCTGGGAAACCTTGCTTTGGCAAGTGCGAATTGACTGCATTCAGGCAGAAAGAAAAGAGAACAGCAAGAGGCCTTTTCTCCCCGGCTGCTTTCCAAAGCCCTTCCAGCTCAAACTATGTCGTTTCTCCTCTGGAAGGATCCTTGCACCGCCACGTAGTTTTTCAGAAGAAGCCCTGCGTTTGCAAGAGCAAAGGAGCAATTCGTTGCAGGAAAGAGGAAGGAAAGAAAGTTTCTCTCCCTCTGCCTGCTTTGCTCAGAGGACTGGATGAAGTCAGGGAGTTCTCCCTTTCACTGAGATACGTGCGGGCTGCTGTTGCCTGTGTGCTCTCTTCTTTGCAAAAGAGTCTGCAGTTCCACGCTTTGAACCGTGGAAAGGTGCCGGGCTCTGCTAAGACTTCCCCCGGCGCTTCGTTTGCCCTGGGCCAGAGCGAGCCTTCACAATAGCTGAACGCTAACACTGCATACTCGTTCCACTTCCAGAACAGGGCTAGCGCGAGGCAGTTCTCCGGGGAAAAGGCCCTTCGCGAAGGGCAGATCTGCCGAGCTCATTGCGGGAAAGCGAAAGCAAAAGACGCTTTTCTCCCTCTAACCGCTTTCGTCAGAGGAACGGGGGAAGTCACAGTGTTCTTTCTCTCACTGAGATACACACAATCTGATGTTGCCTCTGAGCTCCGTTGCTGGCAAAGAACTGAAACTGACATCCATTCCTGTGGGGAAACACAGGGCTTTGCTAGGATTTCTCTAGGCAGTGTGATTTCCCTGGGCCTCTGTGTAGCAACACTATCTCGCCAGGGCAACAATGCGTGGGATTTCCTCTTCCAAGAGAGCTGCTGCTTTGTAGTTTGTGCTGGGAAACCTTATTTTGGCAAGTGCGAATTGACCGCATTCAGGCAGAAAGAAAAGAGAACAGCAAGAGGCCTTTTTTCCCTGGCTGCTTTCCCAAGCCCTTCCAGCTCAAAGTATGTCGTTGCTCCTCTGGAAGGATCCTTGCACCGCGACGTAGTTTTTCAGAAGAAGCCCTGCTTTTGCAAGAGCAAATGAGGAATTCGTTGCAGGAAAGAGGAAGGAAAGAAAGTTTCTCTCCCTCTGCCTGCTTTGCTCAGAGAACTGGATGAAGTCAGGGAGTTCTCCCTTTCACTGAGAAACGTGCGGGCTGCTGTTGCCTGTGCGCTCTCTTCTTTGCAAAAGAGTCTGCAGTTCCACGGTTTGAACCGTAGAAAGGCGCCGGGCTCTGCTAAGACTTCCCCCGGCGCTTCGTTTGCCCTGGGCCAAAGCCAGCCTTCACAATAGCTGAATGCTAACACAGCATACTCGTTACACTTCCAGAACAGGGCTACCGCGAGGCAGTTCTCCGGGGGAAAACGGCCCTTCGCGAAGGGCAGATCTGCCGAGCTCATTGCGGGAAAGCGAAAGCAAAGGACGCTTTTCTCCCTCTAACCGCTTTCGTCAGAGGAACGGGGGAAGTCACAGTGTTCTTTCTCTCACTGAGATACACACAATCTGACGTTGCCTCTGAGCTCCGTTGCTGGCAAAGAACTGAAACTGACATACATTCCTGTGGGGAAACACAGGGCTTTGCTAGGATTTCTCTAGGCAGTGTGATTTCCCTGGGCCTCACTGTAGCAACACTATCTCGCCAGGGCAACACTGCGTGGGATTTCCTCTGCCAGGAGAGAGCTGCTGCTTTGTAGTTTGTGCTGGGAAACCTTATTTTGGCAAGTGCGAATTGACCGCATTCAGGCAGAAAGAAAAGAGAACAGCAAGAGGCCTTTTTTCCCCGGCTGCTTTCCCAAGCCCTTCCAGCTCAAACTATGTCGTTTCTCCTCTGGAAGGATCCTTGCACCGCGACGTAGTTTTTCAGAAGAAGCCCTGCTTTTGCAAGAGCAAATGAGGAATTCGTTGCAGGAAAGAGGAAGGAAAGAAAGTTTCTCTCCCTCTGCCTGCTTTGCTCAGAGAACTGGATGAAGTCAGGGAGTTCTCCCTTTCACTGAGAAACGTGCGGGCTGCTGTTGCCTGTGCGCTCTCTTCTTTGCAAAAGAGTCTGCAGTTCCATGCTTTGAACCGTGGAAAGGCGCCGGGCTCTGCTAAGACTTCCCCCGGCGCTTCGTTTGCCCTGGGCCAGAGCGAGCCTTCACAATAGCTGAACGCTAACACTGCATACTCGTTCCACTTCCAGAACAGGGCTACCGCGAGGCAGTTCTCCGGGGGAAAACGGCCCTTCGCGAAGGGCAGATCTGCCGAGCTCATTGCGGGAAAGCGAAAGCAAAGGACGCTTTTCTCCCTCTAACCGCTTTCGTCAGAGGAACGGGGGAAGTCACAGTGTTCTTTCTCTCACTGAGATACACACAATCTGACGTTGCCTCTGAGCTCCGTTGCTGGCAAAGAACTGAACCTGACATACATTCCTGTGGGGAAACACAGGGCTTTGCTAGGATTTCTCTAGGCAGTGTGATTTCCCTGGGCCTCACTGTAGCAACACTATCTCGCCAGGGCAACACTGCGTGGGATTTCCTCTGCCAGGAGAGAGCTGCTGCTTTGTAGTTTGTGCTGGGAAACCTTATTTTGGCAAGTGCGAATTGACCGCATTCAGGCAGAAAGAAAAGAGAACAGCAAGAGGCCTTTTTTCCCCGGCTGCTTTCCCAAGCCCTTCCAGCTCAAACTATGTCGTTTCTCCTCTGGAAGGATCCTTGCACCGCGACGTAGTTTTTCAGAAGAAGCCCTGCTTTTGCAAGAGCAAATGAGGAATTCGTTGCAGGAAAGAGGAAGGAAAGAAAGTTTCTCTCCCTCTGCCTGCTTTGCTCAGAGAACTGGATGAAGTCAGGGAGTTCTCCCTTTCACTGAGAAACGTGCGGGCTGCTGTTGCCTGTGCGCTCTCTTCTTTGCAAAAGAGTCTGCAGTTCCATGCTTTGAACCGTGGAAAGGCGCCGGGCTCTGCTAAGACTTCCCCCGGCGCTTCGTTTGCCCTGGGCCAGAGCGAGCCTTCACAATAGCTGAACGCTAACACTGCATACTCGTTCCACTTCCAGAACAGGGCTACCGCGAGGCAGTTCTCCGGGGGAAAACGGCCCTTCGCGAAGGGCAGATCTGCCGAGCTCATTGCGGGAAAGCGAAAGCAAAGGACGCTTTTCTCCCTCTAACCGCTTTCGTCAGAGGAACGGGGGAAGTCACAGTGTTCTTTCTCTCACTGAGATACACACAATCTGACGTTGCCTCTGAGCTCCGTTGCTGGCAAAGAACTGAACCTGACATACATTCCTGTGGGGAAACACAGGGCTTTGCTAGGATTTCTCTAGGCAGTGTGATTTCCCTGGGCCTCACTGTAGCAACACTATCTCGCCAGGGCAACACTGCGTGGGATTTCCTCTTCCAAGAGAGCTGCTGCTTTGTAGTTTGTGCTGGGAAACCTTATTTTGGCAAGTGCGAATTGACCGCATTCAGGCAGAAAGAAAAGAGAACAGCAAGAGGCCTTTTTTCCCCGGCTGCTTTCCCAAGCCCTTCCAGCTCAAACTATGTCGTTGCTCCTCTGGAAGGATCCTTGCACCGCGACGTAGTTTTTCAGAAGAAGCCCTGCTTTTGCAAGAGCAAATGAGGAATTCGTTGCAGGAAAGAGGAAGGAAAGAAAGTTTCTCTCCCTCTGCCTGCTTTGCTCAGAGGACTGGATGAAGTCAGGGAGTTCTCCCTTTCACTGAGATACGTGCGGGCTGCTGTTGCCTGTGTGCTCTCTTCTTTGCAAAAGAGTCTGCAGTTCCACGCTTTGAACCGTGGAAAGGTGCCGGGCTCTGCTAAGACTTCCCCCGGCGCTTCGTTTGCCCTGGGCCAGAGCGAGCCTTCACAATAGCTGAACGCTAACACTGCATACTCGTTCCACTTCCAGAACAGGGCTAGCGCGAGGCAGTTCTCCGGGGAAAAGGCCCTTCGCGAAGGGCAGATCTGCCGAGCTCATTGCGGGAAAGCGAAAGCAAAAGACGCTTTTCTCCCTCTAACCGCTTTCGTCAGAGGAACGGGGGAAGTCACAGTGTTCTTTCTCTCACTGAGATACACACAATCTGATGTTGCCTCTGAGCTCCGTTGCTGGCAAAGAACTGAAACTGACATCCATTCCTGTGGGGAAACACAGGGCTTTGCTAGGATTTCTCTAGGCAGTGTGATTTCCCTGGGCCTCACTGTAGCAACACTATCTCGCCAGGGCAACACTGCGTGGGATTTCCTCTTCCAAGAGAGCTGCTGCTTTGTAGTTTGTGCTGGGAAACCTTATTTTGGCAAGTGCGAAATGACCGCATTCAGGCAGAAAGAAAAGAGAACAGCAAGAGGCCTTTTTTCCCCGGCTGCTTTCCCAAGCCCTTCCAGCTCAAACTATGTCGTTGCTCCTCTGGAAGGATCCTTGCACCGCGACGTAGTTTTTCAGAAGAAGCCCTGCTTTTGCAAGAGCAAATGAGGAATTCGTTGCAGGAAAGAGGAAGGAAAGAAAGTTTCTCTCCCTCTGCCTGCTTTGCTCAGAGAACTGGATGAAGTCAGGGAGTTCTCCCTTTCACTGAGAAACGTGCGGGCTGCTGTTGCCTGTGCGCTCTCTTCTTTGCAAAAGAGTCTGCAGTTCCACGGTTTGAACCGTGGAAAGGAGCCGGGCTCTGCTAAGACTTCCCCCGGCGCTTCGTTTGCCCTGGGCCAAAGCCAGCCTTCACAATAGCTGAATGCTAACACAGCATACTCGTTACACTTCCAGAACAGGGCTACCGCGAGGCAGTTCTCCGGGGGAAAACGGCCCTTCGCGAAGGGCAGATCTGCCGAGCTCATTGCGGGAAAGCGAAAGCAAAGGACGCTTTTCTCCCTCTAACCGCTTTCGTCAGAGGAACGGGGGAAGTCACAGTGTTCTTTCTCTCACTGAGATACACACAATCTGACGTTGCCTCTGAGCTCCGTTGCTGGCAAAGAACTGAAACTGACATACATTCCTGTGGGGAAACACAGGGCTTTGCTAGGATTTCTCTAGGCAGTGTGATTTCCCTGGGCCTCACTGTAGCAACACTATCTCGCCAGGGCAACACTGCGTGGGATTTCCTCTGCCAGGAGAGAGCTGCTGCTTTGTAGTTTGTGCTGGGAAACCTTATTTTGGCAAGTGCGAATTGACCGCATTCAGGCAGAAAGAAAAGAGAACAGCAAGAGGCCTTTTTTCCCCGGCTGCTTTCCCAAGCCCTTCCAGCTCAAACTATGTCGTTTCTCCTCTGGAAGGATCCTTGCACCGCGACGTAGTTTTTCAGAAGAAGCCCTGCTTTTGCAAGAGCAAATGAGGAATTCGTTGCAGGAAAGAGGAAGGAAAGAAAGTTTCTCTCCCTCTGCCTGCTTTGCTCAGAGAACTGGATGAAGTCAGGGAGTTCTCCCTTTCACTGAGAAACGTGCGGGCTGCTGTTGCCTGTGCGCTCTCTTCTTTGCAAAAGAGTCTGCAGTTCCATGCTTTGAACCGTGGAAAGGCGCCGGGCTCTGCTAAGACTTCCCCCGGCGCTTCGTTTGCCCTGGGCCAGAGCGAGCCTTCACAATAGCTGAACGCTAACACTGCATACTCGTTCCACTTCCAGAACAGGGCTACCGCGAGGCAGTTCTCCGGGGGAAAACGGCCCTTCGCGAAGGGCAGATCTGCCGAGCTCATTGCGGGAAAGCGAAAGCAAAGGACGCTTTTCTCCCTCTAACCGCTTTCGTCAGAGGAACGGGGGAAGTCACAGTGTTCTTTCTCTCACTGAGATACACACAATCTGACGTTGCCTCTGAGCTCCGTTGCTGGCAAAGAACTGAACCTGACATACATTCCTGTGGGGAAACACAGGGCTTTGCTAGGATTTCTCTAGGCAGTGTGATTTCCCTGGGCCTCACTGTAGCAACACTATCTCGCCAGGGCAACACTGCGTGGGATTTCCTCTTCCAAGAGAGCTGCTGCTTTGTAGTTTGTGCTGGGAAACCTTATTTTGGCAAGTGCGAATTGACCGCATTCAGGCAGAAAGAAAAGAGAACAGCAAGAGGCCTTTTTTCCCCGGCTGCTTTCCCAAGCCCTTCCAGCTCAAACTATGTCGTTGCTCCTCTGGAAGGATCCTTGCACCGCGACGTAGTTTTTCAGAAGAAGCCCTGCTTTTGCAAGAGCAAATGAGGAATTCGTTGCAGGAAAGAGGAAGGAAAGAAAGTTTCTCTCCCTCTGCCTGCTTTGTTCAGAGGACTGGATGAAGTCAGGGAGTTCTCCCTTTCACTGAGAAACGTGCGGGCTGCTGTTGCCTGGGCGCTCTCTTCTTTGCAAAAGAGTCTGCAGTTCCACGCTTTGAACCGTGGAAAGGCGCCGGGCTCTGCTAAGACTTCCCCCGGCGCTTCGTTTGCCCTGGGCCAAAGCCAGCCTTCACAATAGCTGAATGCTAACACAGCATACTCGTTCCACTTCCAGAACAGCGCTACCGCGAGGCAGTTCTCCGGGGGAAAACGGCCCTTCGCGAAGGGCAGATCTGCCGAGCTCATTGCGGGAAAGCGAAAGCAAAGGACGCTATTCTCCCTCTAAGCGCTTTCGTCAGAGGAACGGGGGAAGTCACAGTGTTCTTTCTCTCACTGAGATACACACAATCTGACGTTGCCTCTGAGCTCCGTTGCTGGCAAAGAACTGAAACTGACATACATTCCTGTGGGGAAACACAGGGCTTTGCTAGGATTTCTCTAGGCAGTGTGATTTCCCTGGGCCTCACTGTAGCAACACTATCTCGCCAGGGCAACACTGCGTGGGATTTCCTCTGCCAGGAGAGAGCTGCTGCTTTGTAGTTTGTGCTGGGAAACCTTGCTTTGGCAAGTGCGAATTGACTGCATTCAGGCAGAAAGAAAAGAGAACAGCAAGAGGCCTTTTCTCCCCGGCTGCTTTCCAAAGCCCTTCCAGCTCAAACTATGTCGTTTCTCCTCTGGAAGGATCCTTGCACCGCCACGTAGTTTTTCAGAAGAAGCCCTGCGTTTGCAAGAGCAAAGGAGCAATTCGTTGCAGGAAAGAGGAAGGAAAGAAAGTTTCTCTCCCTCTGCCTGCTTTGTTCAGAGGACTGGATGAAGTCAGGGAGTTCTCCCTTTCACTGAGATACGTGCGGGCTGCTGTTGCCTGTGTGCTCTCTTCTTTGCAAAAGAGTCTGCAGTTCCACGCTTTGAACCGTGGAAAGGTGCAGGGCTCTGCTAAGACTTCCCCCGGCGCTTCGTTTGCCCTGGGCCAGAGCGAGCCTTCACAATAGCTGAACGCTAACACTGCATACTCGTTCCACTTCCAGAACAGGGCTAGCGCGAGGCAGTTCTCCGGGGAAAAGGCCCTTCGCGAAGGGCAGATCTGCCGAGCTCATTGCGGGAAAGCGAAAGCAAAAGACGCTTTTCTCCCTCTAACCGCTTTCGTCAGAGGAACGGGGGAAGTCACAGTGTTCTTTCTCTCACTGAGATACACACAATCTGATGTTGCCTCTGAGCTCCGTTGCTGGCAAAGAACTGAAACTGACATCCATTCCTGTGGGGAAACACAGGGCTTTGCTAGGATTTCTCTAGGCAGTGTGATTTCCCTGGGCCTCACTGTAGCAACACTATCTCGCCAGGGCAACACTGCGTGGGATTTCCTCTTCCAAGAGAGCTGCTGCTTTGTAGTTTGTGCTGGGAAACCTTATTTTGGCAAGTGCGAATTGACCGCATTCAGGCAGAAAGAAAAGAGAACAGCAAGAGGCCTTTTTTCCCCGGCTGCTTTCCCAAGCCCTTCCAGCTCAAACTATGTCGTTGCTCCTCTGGAAGGATCCTTGCACCGCGACGTAGTTTTTCAGAAGAAGCCCTGCTTTTGCAAGAGCAAATGAGGAATTCGTTGCAGGAAAGAGGAAGGAAAGAAAGTTTCTCTCCCTCTGCCTGCTTTGCTCAGAGAACTGGATGAAGTCAGGGAGTTCTCCCTTTCACTGAGAAACGTGCGGGCTGCTGTTGCCTGTGCGCTCTCTTCTTTGCAAAAGAGTCTGCAGTTCCACGGTTTGAACCGTGGAAAGGCGCCGGGCTCTGCTAAGACTTCCCCCGGCGCTTCGTTTGCCCTGGGCCAAAGCCAGCCTTCAGAATAGCTGAATGCTAACACAGCATACTCGTTACACTTCCAGAACAGGGCTACCGCGAGGCAGTTCTCCGGGGGAAAACGGCCCTTCGCGAAGGGCAGATCTGCCGAGCTCATTGCGGGAAAGCGAAAGCAAAGGACGCTTTTCTCCCTCTAACCGCTTTCGTCAGAGGAACGGGGGAAGTCACAGTGTTCTTTCTCTCACTGAGATACACACAATCTGACGTTGCCTCTGAGCTCCGTTGCTGGCAAAGAACTGAAACTGACATACATTCCTGTGGGGAAACACAGGGCTTTGCTAGGATTTCTCTAGGCAGTGTGATTTCCCTGGGCCTCACTGTAGCAACACTATCTCGCCAGGGCAACACTGCGTGGGATTTCCTCTGCCAGGAGAGAGCTGCTGCTTTGTAGTTTGTGCTGGGAAACCTTATTTTGGCAAGTGCGAATTGACCGCATTCAGGCAGAAAGAAAAGAGAACAGCAAGAGGCCTTTTTTCCCCGGCTGCTTTCCCAAGCCCTTCCAGCTCAAACTATGTCGTTTCTCCTCTGGAAGGATCCTTGCACCGCGACGTAGTTTTTCAGAAGAAGCCCTGCTTTTGCAAGAGCAAATGAGGAATTCGTTGCAGGAAAGAGGAAGGAAAGAAAGTTTCTCTCCCTCTGCCTGCTTTGCTCAGAGAACTGGATGAAGTCAGGGAGTTCTCCCTTTCACTGAGAAACGTGCGGGCTGCTGTTGCCTGTGCGCTCTCTTCTTTGCAAAAGAGTCTGCAGTTCCATGCTTTGAACCGTGGAAAGGCGCCGGGCTCTGCTAAGACTTCCCCCGGCGCTTCGTTTGCCCTGGGCCAGAGCGAGCCTTCACAATAGCTGAACGCTAACACTGCATACTCGTTCCACTTCCAGAACAGGGCTACCGCGAGGCAGTTCTCCGGGGGAAAACGGCCCTTCGCGAAGGGCAGATCTGCCGAGCTCATTGCGGGAAAGCGAAAGCAAAGGACGCTTTTCTCCCTCTAACCGCTTTCGTCAGAGGAACGGGGGAAGTCACAGTGTTCTTTCTCTCACTGAGATACACACAATCTGACGTTGCCTCTGAGCTCCGTTGCTGGCAAAGAACTGAACCTGACATACATTCCTGTGGGGAAACACAGGGCTTTGCTAGGATTTCTCTAGGCAGTGTGATTTCCCTGGGCCTCACTGTAGCAACACTATCTCGCCAGGGCAACACTGCGTGGGATTTCCTCTTCCAAGAGAGCTGCTGCTTTGTAGTTTGTGCTGGGAAACCTTATTTTGGCAAGTGCGAATTGACCGCATTCAGGCAGAAAGAAAAGAGAACAGCAAGAGGCCTTTTTTCCCCGGCTGCTTTCCCAAGCCCTTCCAGCTCAAACTATGTCGTTGCTCCTCTGGAAGGATCCTTGCACCGCGACGTAGTTTTTCAGAAGAAGCCCTGCTTTTGCAAGAGCAAATGAGGAATTCGTTGCAGGAAAGAGGAAGGAAAGAAAGTTTCTCTCCCTCTGCCTGCTTTGTTCAGAGGACTGGATGAAGTCAGGGAGTTCTCCCTTTCACTGAGAAACGTGCGGGCTGCTGTTGCCTGGGCGCTCTCTTCTTTGCAAAAGAGTCTGCAGTTCCACGCTTTGAACCGTGGAAAGGCGCCGGGCTCTGCTAAGACTTCCCCCGGCGCTTCGTTTGCCCTGGGCCAAAGCCAGCCTTCACAATAGCTGAATGCTAACACAGCATACTCGTTCCACTTCCAGAACAGCGCTACCGCGAGGCAGTTCTCCGGGGGAAAACGGCCCTTCGCGAAGGGCAGATCTGCCGAGCTCATTGCGGGAAAGCGAAAGCAAAGGACGCTATTCTCCCTCTAAGCGCTTTCGTCAGAGGAACGGGGGAAGTCACAGTGTTCTTTCTCTCACTGAGATACACACAATCTGACGTTGCCTCTGAGCTCCGTTGCTGGCAAAGAACTGAAACTGACATACATTCCTGTGGGGAAACACAGGGCTTTGCTAGGATTTCTCTAGGCAGTGTGATTTCCCTGGGCCTCACTGTAGCAACACTATCTCGCCAGGGCAACACTGCGTGGGATTTCCTCTGCCAGGAGAGAGCTGCTGCTTTGTAGTTTGTGCTGGGAAACCTTGCTTTGGCAAGTGCGAATTGACTGCATTCAGGCAGAAAGAAAAGAGAACAGCAAGAGGCCTTTTCTCCCCGGCTGCTTTCCAAAGCCCTTCCAGCTCAAACTATGTCGTTTCTCCTCTGGAAGGATCCTTGCACCGCCACGTAGTTTTTCAGAAGAAGCCCTGCGTTTGCAAGAGCAAAGGAGCAATTCGTTGCAGGAAAGAGGAAGGAAAGAAAGTTTCTCTCCCTCTGCCTGCTTTGCTCAGAGGACTGGATGAAGTCAGGGAGTTCTCCCTTTCACTGAGATACGTGCGGGCTGCTGTTGCCTGTGTGCTCTCTTCTTTGCAAAAGAGTCTGCAGTTCCACGCTTTGAACCGTGGAAAGGTGCCGGGCTCTGCTAAGACTTCCCCCGGCGCTTCGTTTGCCCTGGGCCAGAGCGAGCCTTCACAATAGCTGAACGCTAACACTGCATACTCGTTCCACTTCCAGAACAGGGCTAGCGCGAGGCAGTTCTCCGGGGAAAAGGCCCTTCGCGAAGGGCAGATCTGCCGAGCTCATTGCGGGAAAGCGAAAGCAAAAGACGCTTTTCTCCCTCTAACCGCTTTCGTCAGAGGAACGGGGGAAGTCACAGTGTTCTTTCTCTCACTGAGATACACACAATCTGATGTTGCCTCTGAGCTCCGTTGCTGGCAAAGAACTGAAACTGACATCCATTCCTGTGGGGAAACACAGGGCTTTGCTAGGATTTCTCTAGGCAGTGTGATTTCCCTGGGCCTCACTGTAGCAACACTATCTCGCCAGGGCAACACTGCGTGGGATTTCCTCTTCCAAGAGAGCTGCTGCTTTGTAGTTTGTGCTGGGAAACCTTATTTTGGCAAGTGCGAATTGACCGCATTCAGGCAGAAAGAAAAGAGAACAGCAAGAGGCCTTTTTTCCCCGGCTGCTTTCCCAAGCCCTTCCAGCTCAAACTATGTCGTTGCTCCTCTGGAAGGATCCTTGCACCGCGACGTAGTTTTTCAGAAGAAGCCCTGCTTTTGCAAGAGCAAATGAGGAATTCGTTGCAGGAAAGAGGAAGGAAAGAAAGTTTCTCTCCCTCTGCCTGCTTTGCTCAGAGAACTGGATGAAGTCAGGGAGTTCTCCCTTTCACTGAGAAACGTGCGGGCTGCTGTTGCCTGTGCGCTCTCTTCTTTGCAAAAGAGTCTGCAGTTCCACGGTTTGAACCGTGGAAAGGCGCCGGGCTCTGCTAAGACTTCCCCCGGCGCTTCGTTTGCCCTGGGCCAAAGCCAGCCTTCACAATAGCTGAATGCTAACACAGCATACTCGTTACACTTCCAGAACAGGGCTACCGCGAGGCAGTTCTCCGGGGGAAAACGGCCCTTCGCGAAGGGCAGATCTGCCGAGCTCATTGCGGGAAAGCGAAAGCAAAGGACGCTTTTCTCCCTCTAACCGCTTTCGTCAGAGGAACGGGGGAAGTCACAGTGTTCTTTCTCTCACTGAGATACACACAATCTGACGTTGCCTCTGAGCTCCGTTGCTGGCAAAGAACTGAAACTGACATACATTCCTGTGGGGAAACACAGGGCTTTGCTAGGATTTCTCTAGGCAGTGTGATTTCCCTGGGCCTCACTGTAGCAACACTATCTCGCCAGGGCAACACTGCGTGGGATTTCCTCTGCCAGGAGAGAGCTGCTGCTTTGTAGTTTGTGCTGGGAAACCTTATTTTGGCAAGTGCGAATTGACCGCATTCAGGCAGAAAGAAAAGAGAACAGCAAGAGGCCTTTTTTCCCCGGCTGCTTTCCCAAGCCCTTCCAGCTCAAACTATGTCGTTTCTCCTCTGGAAGGATCCTTGCACCGCGACGTAGTTTTTCAGAAGAAGCCCTGCTTTTGCAAGAGCAAATGAGGAATTCGTTGCAGGAAAGAGGAAGGAAAGAAAGTTTCTCTCCCTCTGCCTGCTTTGCTCAGAGAACTGGATGAAGTCAGGGAGTTCTCCCTTTCACTGAGAAACGTGCGGGCTGCTGTTGCCTGTGCGCTCTCTTCTTTGCAAAAGAGTCTGCAGTTCCATGCTTTGAACCGTGGAAAGGCGCCGGGCTCTGCTAAGACTTCCCCCGGCGCTTCGTTTGCCCTGGGCCAGAGCGAGCCTTCACAATAGCTGAACGCTAACACTGCATACTCGTTCCACTTCCAGAACAGGGCTACCGCGAGGCAGTTCTCCGGGGGAAAACGGCCCTTCGCGAAGGGCAGATCTGCCGAGCTCATTGCGGGAAAGCGAAAGCAAAGGACGCTTTTCTCCCTCTAACCGCTTTCGTCAGAGGAACGGGGGAAGTCACAGTGTTCTTTCTCTCACTGAGATACACACAATCTGACGTTGCCTCTGAGCTCCGTTGCTGGCAAAGAACTGAACCTGACATACATTCCTGTGGGGAAACACAGGGCTTTGCTAGGATTTCTCTAGGCAGTGTGATTTCCCTGGGCCTCACTGTAGCAACACTATCTCGCCAGGGCAACACTGCGTGGGATTTCCTCTTCCAAGAGAGCTGCTGCTTTGTAGTTTGTGCTGGGAAACCTTATTTTGGCAAGTGCGAATTGACCGCATTCAGGCAGAAAGAAAAGAGAACAGCAAGAGGCCTTTTTTCCCCGGCTGCTTTCCCAAGCCCTTCCAGCTCAAACTATGTCGTTGCTCCTCTGGAAGGATCCTTGCACCGCGACGTAGTTTTTCAGAAGAAGCCCTGCTTTTGCAGGAGCAAATGAGGAATTCGTTGCAGGAAAGAGGAAGGAAAGAAAGTTTCTCTCCCTCTGCCTGCTTTGTTCAGAGGACTGGATGAAGTCAGGGAGTTCTCCCTTTCACTGAGAAACGTGCGGGCTGCTGTTGCCTGGGCGCTCTCTTCTTTGCAAAAGAGTCTGCAGTTCCACGCTTTGAACCGTGGAAAGGCGCCGGGCTCTGCTAAGACTTCCCCCGGCGCTTCGTTTGCCCTGGGCCAAAGCCAGCCTTCACAATAGCTGAATGCTAACACAGCATACTCGTTCCACTTCCAGAACAGCGCTACCGCGAGGCAGTTCTCCGGGGGAAAACGGCCCTTCGCGAAGGGCAGATCTGCCGAGCTCATTGCGGGAAAGCGAAAGCAAAGGACGCTATTCTCCCTCTAAGCGCTTTCGTCAGAGGAACGGGGGAAGTCACAGTGTTCTTTCTCTCACTGAGATACACACAATCTGACGTTGCCTCTGAGCTCCGTTGCTGGCAAAGAACTGAAACTGACATACATTCCTGTGGGGAAACACAGGGCTTTGCTAGGATTTCTCTAGGCAGTGTGATTTCCCTGGGCCTCACTGTAGCAACACTATCTCGCCAGGGCAACACTGCGTGGGATTTCCTCTGCCAGGAGAGAGCTGCTGCTTTGTAGTTTGTGCTGGGAAACCTTGCTTTGGCAAGTGCGAATTGACTGCATTCAGGCAGAAAGAAAAGAGAACAGCAAGAGGCCTTTTCTCCCCGGCTGCTTTCCAAAGCCCTTCCAGCTCAAACTATGTCGTTTCTCCTCTGGAAGGATCCTTGCACCGCCACGTAGTTTTTCAGAAGAAGCCCTGCGTTTGCAAGAGCAAAGGAGCAATTCGTTGCAGGAAAGAGGAAGGAAAGAAAGTTTCTCTCCCTCTGCCTGCTTTGCTCAGAGGACTGGATGAAGTCAGGGAGTTCTCCCTTTCACTGAGATACGTGCGGGCTGCTGTTGCCTGTGTGCTCTCTTCTTTGCAAAAGAGTCTGCAGTTCCACGCTTTGAACCGTGGAAAGGTGCCGGGCTCTGCTAAGACTTCCCCCGGCGCTTCGTTTGCCCTGGGCCAGAGCGAGCCTTCACAATAGCTGAACGCTAACACTGCATACTCGTTCCACTTCCAGAACAGGGCTAGCGCGAGGCAGTTCTCCGGGGAAAAGGCCCTTCGCGAAGGGCAGATCTGCCGAGCTCATTGCGGGAAAGCGAAAGCAAAAGACGCTTTTCTCCCTCTAACCGCTTTCGTCAGAGGAACGGGGGAAGTCACAGTGTTCTTTCTCTCACTGAGATACACACAATCTGATGTTGCCTCTGAGCTCCGTTGCTGGCAAAGAACTGAAACTGACATCCATTCCTGTGGGGAAACACAGGGCTTTGCTAGGATTTCTCTAGGCAGTGTGATTTCCCTGGGCCTCACTGTAGCAACACTATCTCGCCAGGGCAACACTGCGTGGGATTTCCTCTTCCAAGAGAGCTGCTGCTTTGTAGTTTGTGCTGGGAAACCTTATTTTGGCAAGTGCGAATTGACCGCATTCAGGCAGAAAGAAAAGAGAACAGCAAGAGGCCTTTTTTCCCCGGCTGCTTTCCCAAGCCCTTCCAGCTCAAACTATGTCGTTGCTCCTCTGGAAGGATCCTTGCACCGCGACGTAGTTTTTCAGAAGAAGCCCTGCTTTTGCAAGAGCAAATGAGGAATTCGTTGCAGGAAAGAGGAAGGAAAGAAAGTTTCTCTCCCTCTGCCTGCTTTGCTCAGAGGACTGGATGTAGTCAGGGAGTTCTCCCTTTCACTGAGAAACGTGCGGGCTGCTGTTGCCTGTGCGCTCTCTTCTTTGCAAAAGAGTCTGCAGTTCCACGCTTTGAACCGTGGAAAGGCGCCGGGCTCTGCTAAGACTTCCCCCGGCGCTTCGTTTGCCCTGGGCCAGGGCGAGCCTTCACAATAGCTGAACGCTAACACTGCATACTCGTTCCACTTCCAGAACAGGGCTACCGCGAGGCAGTTCTCCGGGGGAAAACGGCCCTTCGCGAAGGGCAGATCTGCCGAGCTCATTGCGGGAAAGCGAAAGCAAAGGACGCTTTTCTCCCTCTAACCGCTTTCGTCAGAGGAACGGGGGAAGTCACAGTGTTCTTTCTCTCACTGAGATACACACTATCTGACGTTGCCTCTGAGCTCCGTTGCTGGCAAAGAACTGAAACTGACATACATTCCTGTGGGGAAACACAGGGCTTTGCTAGGATTTCTCTAGGCAGTGTGATTTCCCTGGGCCTCACTGTAGCAACACTATCTCGCCAGGGCAACACTGCGTGGGATTTCCTCTGCCAGGAGAGAGCTGCTGCTTTGTAGTTTGTGCTGGGAAACCTTATTTTGGCAAGTGCGAATTGACTGCATTCAGGCAGAAAGAAAAGAGAACAGCAAGAGACCTTTTTTCCCCGGCTGCTTTCCCAAGCCCTTCCAGCTCAAACTATGTCGTTGCTCCTCTGGAAGGATCCTTGCACCGCGACGTAGTTTTTCAGAAGAAGCCCTGCTTTTGCAAGAGCAAATGAGGAATTCGTTGCAGGAAAGAGGAAGGAAAGAAAGTTTCTCTCCCTCTGCCTGCTTTGCTCAGAGAACTGGATGAAGTCAGGGAGTTCTCCCTTTCACTGAGAAACGTGCGGGCTGCTGTTGCCTGTGCGCTCTCTTCTTTGAAAAGAGTCTGCAGTTCCACGCTTTGAACCGTGGAAAGGCGCCGGGCTCTGCTAAGACTTCCCCCGGCGCTTCGTTTGCCCTGGGCCAGAGCGAGCCTTCACAATAGCTGAACGCTAACACTGCATACTCGTTCCATTTCCAGAACAGGGCTACCGCGAGGCAGTTCTCCGGGGGAAAACGGCCCTTCGCGAAGGGCAGATCTGCCGAGCTCATTGCGGGAAAGCGAAAGCAAAGGACGCTTTTCTCCCTCTAACCGCTTTCGTCAGAGGAACGGGGGAAGTCACAGTGTTCTTTCTCTCACTGAGATACACACAATCTGACGTTGCCTCTGAGCTCCGTTGCTGGCAAAGAACTGAAACTGACATACATTCCTGTGGGGAAACACAGGGCTTTGCTAGGATTTCTCTAGGCAGTGTGATTTCCCTGGGCCTCACTGTAGCAACACTATCTCGCCAGGGCAACACTGCGTGGGATTTCCTCTGCCAGGAGAGAGCTGCTGCTTTGTAGTTTGTGCTGGGAAACCTTATTTTGGCAAGTGCGAATTGACCGCATTCAGGCAGAAAGAAAAGAGAACAGCAAGAGGCCTTTTTTCCCCGGCTGCTTTCCCAAGCCCTTCCAGCTCAAACTATGTCGTTTCTCCTCTGGAAGGATCCTTGCACCGCGACGTAGTTTTTCAGAAGAAGCCCTGCTTTTGCAAGAGCAAATGAGGAATTCGTTGCAGGAAAGAGGAAGGAAAGAAAGTTTCTCTCCCTCTGCCTGCTTTGCTCAGAGAACTGGATGAAGTCAGGGAGTTCTCCCTTTCACTGAGAAACGTGCGGGCTGCTGTTGCCTGTGCGCTCTCTTCTTTGCAAAAGAGTCTGCAGTTCCACGCTTTGAACCGTGGAAAGGCGCCGGGCTCTGCTAAGACTTCCCCCGGCGCTTCGTTTGCCCTGGGCCAGAGCGAGCCTTCACAATAGCTGAACGCTAACACTGCATACTCGTTCCACTTCCAGAACAGGGCTACCGCGAGGCAGTTCTCCGGGGGAAAACGGCCCTTCGCGAAGGGCAGATCTGCCGAGCTCATTGCGGGAAAGCGAAAGCAAAGGACGCTTTTCTCCCTCTAACCGCTTTCGTCAGAGGAACGGGGGAAGTCACAGTGTTCTTTCTCTCACTGAGATACACACAATCTGACGTTGCCTCTGAGCTCCGTTGCTGGCAAAGAACTGAACCTGACATACATTCCTGTGGGGAAACACAGGGCTTTGCTAGGATTTCTCTAGGCAGTGTGATTTCCCTGGGCCTCACTGTAGCAACACTATCTCGCCAGGGCAACACTGCGTGGGATTTCCTCTTCCAAGAGAGCTGCTGCTTTGTAGTTTGTGCTGGGAAACCTTGCTTTGGCAAGTGCGAATTGACTGCATTCAGGCAGAAAGAAAAGAGAACAGCAAGAGGCCTTTTCTCCCCGGCTGCTTTCCAAAGCCCTTCCAGCTCAAACTATGTCGTTTCTCCTCTGGAAGGATCCTTGCACCGCCACGTAGTTTTTCAGAAGAAGCCCTGCGTTTGCAAGAGCAAAGGAGCAATTCGTTGCAGGAAAGAGGAAGGAAAGAAAGTTTCTCTCCCTCTGCCTGCTTTGCTCAGAGGACTGGATGAAGTCAGGGAGTTCTCCCTTTCACTGAGAAACGTGCGGGCTGCTGTTGCCTGTGCGCTCTCTTCTTTGCAAAAGAGTCTGCAGTTCCACGGTTTGAACCGTGGAAAGGCGCCGGGCTCTGCTAAGACTTCCCCCGGCGCTTCGTTTGCCCTGGGCCAAAGCCAGCTTTCACAATAGCTGAATGCTAACACAGCATACTCGTTACACTTCCAGAACAGGGCTACCGCGAGGCAGTTCTCCGGGGGAAAACGGCCCTTCGCGAAGGGCAGATCTGCCGAGCTCATTGCGGGAAAGCGAAAGCAAAGGACGCTTTTCTCCCTCTAACCGCTTTCGTCAGAGGAACGGGGGAAGTCACAGTGTTCTTTCTCTCACTGAGATACACACAATCTGACGTTGCCTCTGAGCTCCGTTGCTGGCAAAGAACTGAAACTGACATACATTCCTGTGGGGAAACACAGGGCTTTGCTAGGATTTCTCTAGGCAGTGTGATTTCCCTGGGCCTCACTGTAGCAACACTATCTCGCCAGGGCAACACTGCGTGGGATTTCCTCTGCCAGGAGAGAGCTGCTGCTTTGTAGTTTGTGCTGGGAAACCTTATTTTGGCAAGTGCGAATTGACCGCATTCAGGCAGAAAGAAAAGAGAACAGCAAGAGGCCTTTTTTCCCCGGCTGCTTTCCCAAGCCCTTCCAGCTCAAACTATGTCGTTTCTCCTCTGGAAGGATCCTTGCACCGCGACGTAGTTTTTCAGAAGAAGCCCTGCTTTTGCAAGAGCAAATGAGGAATTCGTTGCAGGAAAGAGGAAGGAAAGAAAGTTTCTCTCCCTCTGCCTGCTTTGCTCAGAGAACTGGATGAAGTCAGGGAGTTCTCCCTTTCACTGAGAAACGTGCGGGCTGCTGTTGCCTGTGTGCTCTCTTCTTTGCAAAAGAGTCTGCAGTTCCATGCTTTGAACCGTGGAAAGGCGCCGGGCTCTGCTAAGACTTCCCCCGGCGCTTCGTTTGCCCTGGGCCAGAGCGAGCCTTCACAATAGCTGAACGCTAACACTGCATACTCGTTCCACTTCCAGAACAGGGCTACCGCGAGGCAGTTCTCCGGGGGAAAACGGCCCTTCGCGAAGGGCAGATCTGCCGAGCTCATTGCGGGAAAGCGAAAGCAAAGGACGCTTTTCTCCCTCTAACCGCTTTCGTCAGAGGAACGGGGGAAGTCACAGTGTTCTTTCTCTCACTGAGATACACACAATCTGACGTTGCCTCTGAGCTCCGTTGCTGGCAAAGAACTGAACCTGACATACATTCCTGTGGGGAAACACAGGGCTTTGCTAGGATTTCTCTAGGCAGTGTGATTTCCCTGGGCCTCACTGTAGCAACACTATCTCGCCAGGGCAACACTGCGTGGGATTTCCTCTTCCAAGAGAGTTGCTGCTTTGTAGTTTGTGCTGGGAAACCTTATTTTGGCAAGTGCGAATTGACCGCATTCAGGCAGAAAGAAAAGAGAACAGCAAGAGGCCTTTTTTCCCCGGCTGCTTTCCCAAGCCCTTCCAGCTCAAACTATGTCGTTGCTCCTCTGGAAGGATCCTTGCACCGCCACGTAGTTTTTCAGAAGAAGCCCTGCTTTTGCAAGAGCAAATGAGGAATTCGTTGCAGGAAAGAGGAAGGAAAGAAAGTTTCTCTCCCTCTGCCTGCTTTGTTCAGAGGACTGGATGAAGTCAGGGAGTTCTCCCTTTCACTGAGAAACGTGCGGGCTGCTGTTGCCTGGGCGCTCTCTTCTTTGCAAAAGAGTCTGCAGTTCCACGCTTTGAACCGTGGAAAGGCGCCGGGCTCTGCTAAGACTTCCCCCGGCGCTTCGTTTGCCCTGGGCCAAAGCCAGCCTTCACAATAGCTGAATGCTAACACAGCATACTCGTTCCACTTCCAGAACAGCGCTACCGCGAGGCAGTTCTCCGGGGGAAAACGGCCCTTCGCGAAGGGCAGATCTGCCGAGCTCATTGCGGGAAAGCGAAAGCAAAGGACGCTATTCTCCCTCTAAGCGCTTTCGTCAGAGGAACGGGGGAAGTCACAGTGTTCTTTCTCTCACTGAGATACACACAATCTGACGTTGCCTCTGAGCTCCGTTGCTGGCAAAGAACTGAAACTGACATACATTCCTGTGGGGAAACACAGGGCTTTGCTAGGATTTCTCTAGGCAGTGTGATTTCCCTGGGCCTCACTGTAGCAACACTATCTCGCCAGGGCAACACTGCGTGGGATTTCCTCTGCCAGGAGAGAGCTGCTGCTTTGTAGTTTGTGCTGGGAAACCTTGCTTTGGCAAGTGCGAATTGACTGCATTCAGGCAGAAAGAAAAGAGAACAGCAAGAGGCCTTTTCTCCCCGGCTGCTTTCCAAAGCCCTTCCAGCTCAAACTATGTCGTTTCTCCTCTGGAAGGATCCTTGCACCGCCACGTAGTTTTTCAGAAGAAGCCCTGCGTTTGCAAGAGCAAAGGAGCAATTCGTTGCAGGAAAGAGGAAGGAAAGAAAGTTTCTCTCCCTCTGCCTGCTTTGCTCAGAGGACTGGATGAAGTCAGGGAGTTCTCCCTTTCACTGAGATACGTGCGGGCTGCTGTTGCCTGTGTGCTCTCTTCTTTGCAAAAGAGTCTGCAGTTCCACGCTTTGAACCGTGGAAAGGTGCCGGGCTCTGCTAAGACTTCCCCCGGCGCTTCGTTTGCCCTGGGCCAGAGCGAGCCTTCACAATAGCTGAACGCTAACACTGCATACTCGTTCCACTTCCAGAACAGGGCTAGCGCGAGGCAGTTCTCCGGGGAAAAGGCCCTTCGCGAAGGGCAGATCTGCCGAGCTCATTGCGGGAAAGCGAAAGCAAAAGACGCTTTTCTCCCTCTAACCGCTTTCGTCAGAGGAACGGGGGAAGTCACAGTGTTCTTTCTCTCACTGAGATACACACAATCTGATGTTGCCTCTGAGCTCCGTTGCTGGCAAAGAACTGAAACTGACATCCATTCCTGTGGGGAAACACAGGGCTTTGCTAGGATTTCTCTAGGCAGTGTGATTTCCCTGGGCCTCTGTGTAGCAACACTATCTCGCCAGGGCAACACTGCGTGGGATTTCCTCTTCCAAGAGAGCTGCTGCTTTGTAGTTTGTGCTGGGAAACCTTATTTTGGCAAGTGCGAATTGACCGCATTCAGGCAGAAAGAAAAGAGAACAGCAAGAGGCCTTTTTTCCCTGGCTGCTTTCCCAAGCCCTTCCAGCTCAAACTATGTCGTTGCTCCTCTGGAAGGATCCTTGCACCGCGACGTAGTTTTTCAGAAGAAGCCCTGCTTTTGCAAGAGCAAATGAGGAATTCGTTGCAGGAAAGAGGAAGGAAAGAAAGTTTCTCTCCCTCTGCCTGCTTTGCTCAGAGAACTGGATGAAGTCAGGGAGTTCTCCCTTTCACTGAGAAACGTGCGGGCTGCTGTTGCCTGTGCGCTCTCTTCTTTGCAAAAGAGTCTGCAGTTCCACGGTTTGAACCGTAGAAAGGCGCCGGGCTCTGCTAAGACTTCCCCCGGCGCTTCGTTTGCCCTGGGCCAAAGCCAGCCTTCAGAATAGCTGAATGCTAACACAGCATACTCGTTACACTTCCAGAACAGGGCTACCGCGAGGCAGTTCTCCGGGGGAAAACGGCCCTTCGCGAAGGGCAGATCTGCCGAGCTCATTGCGGGAAAGCGAAAGCAAAGGACGCTTTTCTCCCTCTAACCGCTTTCGTCAGAGGAACGGGGGAAGTCACAGTGTTCTTTCTCTCACTGAGATACACACAATCTGACGTTGCCTCTGAGCTCCGTTGCTGGCAAAGAACTGAACCTGACATACATTCCTGTGGGGAAACACAGGGCTTTGCTAGGATTTCTCTAGGCAGTGTGATTTCCCTGGGCCTCACTGTAGCAACACTATCTCGCCAGGGCAACACTGCGTGGGATTTCCTCTTCCAAGAGAGCTGCTGCTTTGTAGTTTGTGCTGGGAAACCTTATTTTGGCAAGTGCGAATTGACCGCATTCAGGCAGAAAGAAAAGAGAACAGCAAGAGGCCTTTTTTCCCCGGCTGCTTTCCCAAGCCCTTCCAGCTCAAACTATGTCGTTGCTCCTCTGGAAGGATCCTTGCACCGCGACGTAGTTTTTCAGAAGAAGCCCTGCTTTTGCAAGAGCAAATGAGGAATTCGTTGCAGGAAAGAGGAAGGAAAGAAAGTTTCTCTCCCTCTGCCTGCTTTGTTCAGAGGACTGGATGAAGTCAGGGAGTTCTCCCTTTCACTGAGAAACGTGCGGGCTGCTGTTGCCTGGGCGCTCTCTTCTTTGCAAAAGAGTCTGCAGTTCCACGCTTTGAACCGTGGAAAGGCGCCGGGCTCTGCTAAGACTTCCCCCGGCGCTTCGTTTGCCCTGGGCCAAAGCCAGCCTTCACAATAGCTGAATGCTAACACAGCATACTCGTTCCACTTCCAGAACAGCGCTACCGCGAGGCAGTTCTCCGGGGGAAAACGGCCCTTCGCGAAGGGCAGATCTGCCGAGCTCATTGCGGGAAAGCGAAAGCAAAGGACGCTATTCTCCCTCTAAGCGCTTTCGTCAGAGGAACGGGGGAAGTCACAGTGTTCTTTCTCTCACTGAGATACACACAATCTGACGTTGCCTCTGAGCTCCGTTGCTGGCAAAGAACTGAAACTGACATACATTCCTGTGGGGAAACACAGGGCTTTGCTAGGATTTCTCTAGGCAGTGTGATTTCCCTGGGCCTCACTGTAGCAACACTATCTCGCCAGGGCAACACTGCGTGGGATTTCCTCTGCCAGGAGAGAGCTGCTGCTTTGTAGTTTGTGCTGGGAAACCTTGCTTTGGCAAGTGCGAATTGACTGCATTCAGGCAGAAAGAAAAGAGAACAGCAAGAGGCCTTTTCTCCCCGGCTGCTTTCCAAAGCCCTTCCAGCTCAAACTATGTCGTTTCTCCTCTGGAAGGATCCTTGCACCGCCACGTAGTTTTTCAGAAGAAGCCCTGCGTTTGCAAGAGCAAAGGAGCAATTCGTTGCAGGAAAGAGGAAGGAAAGAAAGTTTCTCTCCCTCTGCCTGCTTTGCTCAGAGGACTGGATGAAGTCAGGGAGTTCTCCCTTTCACTGAGATACGTGCGGGCTGCTGTTGCCTGTGTGCTCTCTTCTTTGCAAAAGAGTCTGCAGTTCCACGCTTTGAACCGTGGAAAGGTGCCGGGCTCTGCTAAGACTTCCCCCGGCGCTTCGTTTGCCCTGGGCCAGAGCGAGCCTTCACAATAGCTGAACGCTAACACTGCATACTCGTTCCACTTCCAGAACAGGGCTACCGCGAGGCAGTTCTCCGGGGAAAAGGCCCTTCGCGAAGGGCAGATCTGCCGAGCTCATTGCGGGAAAGCGAAAGCAAAAGACGCTTTTCTCCCTCTAACCGCTTTCGTCAGAGGAACGGGGGAAGTCACAGTGTTCTTTCTCTCACTGAGATACACACAATCTGATGTTGCCTCTGAGCTCCGTTGCTGGCAAAGAACTGAAACTGACATCCATTCCTGTGGGGAAACACAGGGCTTTGCTAGGATTTCTCTAGGCAGTGTGATTTCCCTGGGCCTCACTGTAGCAACACTATCTCGCCAGGGCAACACTGCGTGGGATTTCCTCTTCCAAGAGAGCTGCTGCTTTGTAGTTTGTGCTGGGAAACCTTATTTTGGCAAGTGCGAATTGACCGCATTCAGGCAGAAAGAAAAGAGAACAGCAAGAGGCCTTTTTTCCCCGGCTGCTTTCCCAAGCCCTTCCAGCTCAAACTATGTCGTTGCTCCTCTGGAAGGATCCTTGCACCGCGACGTAGTTTTTCAGAAGAAGCCCTGCTTTTGCAAGAGCAAATGAGGAATTCGTTGCAGGAAAGAGGAAGGAAAGAAAGTTTCTCTCCCTCTGCCTGCTTTGCTCAGAGAACTGGATGAAGTCAGGGAGTTCTCCCTTTCACTGAGAAACGTGCGGGCTGCTGTTGCCTGTGCGCTCTCTTCTTTGCAAAAGAGTCTGCAGTTCCATGCTTTGAACCGTGGAAAGGCGCCGGGCTCTGCTAAGACTTCCCCCGGCGCTTCGTTTGCCCTGGGCCAGAGCGAGCCTTCACAATAGCTGAACGCTAACACTGCATACTCGTTCCACTTCCAGAACAGGGCTACCGCGAGGCAGTTCTCCGGGGGAAAACGGCCCTTCGCGAAGGGCAGATCTGCCGAGCTCATTGCGGGAAAGCGAAAGCAAAGGACGCTTTTCTCCCTCTAACCGCTTTCGTCAGAGGAACGGGGGAAGTCACAGTGTTCTTTCTCTCACTGAGATACACACAATCTGACGTTGCCTCTGAGCTCCGTTGCTGGCAAAGAACTGAACCTGACATACATTCCTGTGGGGAAACACAGGGCTTTGCTAGGATTTCTCTAGGCAGTGTGATTTCCCTGGGCCTCACTGTAGCAACACTATCTCGCCAGGGCAACACTGCGTGGGATTTCCTCTTCCAAGAGAGCTGCTGCTTTGTAGTTTGTGCTGGGAAACCTTATTTTGGCAAGTGCGAATTGACCGCATTCAGGCAGAAAGAAAAGAGAACAGCAAGAGGCCTTTTTTCCCCGGCTGCTTTCCCAAGCCCTTCCAGCTCAAACTATGTCGTTGCTCCTCTGGAAGGATCCTTGCACCGCGACGTAGTTTTTCAGAAGAAGCCCTGCTTTTGCAAGAGCAAATGAGGAATTCGTTGCAGGAAAGAGGAAGGAAAGAAAGTTTCTCTCCCTCTGCCTGCTTTGCTCAGAGAACTGGATGAAGTCAGGGAGTTCTCCCTTTCACTGAGAAACGTGCGGGCTGCTGTTGCCTGTGCGCTCTCTTCTTTGCAAAAGAGTCTGCAGTTCCACGGTTTGAACCGTAGAAAGGCGCCGGGCTCTGCTAAGACTTCCCCCGGCGCTTCGTTTGCCCTGGGCCAAAGCCAGCCTTCAGAATAGCTGAATGCTAACACAGCATACTCGTTACACTTCCAGAACAGGGCTACCGCGAGGCAGTTCTCCGGGGGAAAACGGCCCTTCGCGAAGGGCAGATCTGCCGAGCTCATTGCGGGAAAGCGAAAGCAAAGGACGCTTTTCTCCCTCTAACCGCTTTCGTCAGAGGAACGGGGGAAGTCACAGTGTTCTTTCTCTCACTGAGATACACACAATCTGACGTTGCCTCTGAGCTCCGTTGCTGGCAAAGAACTGAACCTGACATACATTCCTGTGGGGAAACACAGGGCTTTGCTAGGATTTCTCTAGGCAGTGTGATTTCCCTGGGCCTCACTGTAGCAACACTATCTCGCCAGGGCAACACTGCGTGGGATTTCCTCTTCCAAGAGAGCTGCTGCTTTGTAGTTTGTGCTGGGAAACCTTATTTTGGCAAGTGCGAATTGACCGCATTCAGGCAGAAAGAAAAGAGAACAGCAAGAGGCCTTTTTTCCCCGGCTGCTTTCCCAAGCCCTTCCAGCTCAAACTATGTCGTTGCTCCTCTGGAAGGATCCTTGCACCGCGACGTAGTTTTTCAGAAGAAGCCCTGCTTTTGCAAGAGCAAATGAGGAATTCGTTGCAGGAAAGAGGAAGGAAAGAAAGTTTCTCTCCCTCTGCCTGCTTTGTTCAGAGGACTGGATGAAGTCAGGGAGTTCTCCCTTTCACTGAGAAACGTGCGGGCTGCTGTTGCCTGGGCGCTCTCTTCTTTGCAAAAGAGTCTGCAGTTCCACGCTTTGAACCGTGGAAAGGCGCCGGGCTCTGCTAAGACTTCCCCCGGCGCTTCGTTTGCCCTGGGCCAAAGCCAGCCTTCACAATAGCTGAATGCTAACACAGCATACTCGTTCCACTTCCAGAACAGCGCTACCGCGAGGCAGTTCTCCGGGGGAAAACGGCCCTTCGCGAAGGGCAGATCTGCCGAGCTCATTGCGGGAAAGCGAAAGCAAAGGACGCTATTCTCCCTCTAAGCGCTTTCGTCAGAGGAACGGGGGAAGTCACAGTGTTCTTTCTCTCACTGAGATACACACAATCTGACGTTGCCTCTGAGCTCCGTTGCTGGCAAAGAACTGAAACTGACATACATTCCTGTGGGGAAACACAGGGCTTTGCTAGGATTTCTCTAGGCAGTGTGATTTCCCTGGGCCTCACTGTAGCAACACTATCTCGCCAGGGCAACACTGCGTGGGATTTCCTCTGCCAGGAGAGAGCTGCTGCTTTGTAGTTTGTGCTGGGAAACCTTGCTTTGGCAAGTGCGAATTGACTGCATTCAGGCAGAAAGAAAAGAGAACAGCAAGAGGCCTTTTCTCCCCGGCTGCTTTCCAAAGCCCTTCCAGCTCAAACTATGTCGTTTCTCCTCTGGAAGGATCCTTGCACCGCCACGTAGTTTTTCAGAAGAAGCCCTGCGTTTGCAAGAGCAAAGGAGCAATTCGTTGCAGGAAAGAGGAAGGAAAGAAAGTTTCTCTCCCTCTGCCTGCTTTGCTCAGAGGACTGGATGAAGTCAGGGAGTTCTCCCTTTCACTGAGATACGTGCGGGCTGCTGTTGCCTGTGTGCTCTCTTCTTTGCAAAAGAGTCTGCAGTTCCACGCTTTGAACCGTGGAAAGGTGCCGGGCTCTGCTAAGACTTCCCCCGGCGCTTCGTTTGCCCTGGGCCAGAGCGAGCCTTCACAATAGCTGAACGCTAACACTGCATACTCGTTCCACTTCCAGAACAGGGCTAGCGCGAGGCAGTTCTCCGGGGAAAAGGCCCTTCGCGAAGGGCAGATCTGCCGAGCTCATTGCGGGAAAGCGAAAGCAAAAGACGCTTTTCTCCCTCTAACCGCTTTCGTCAGAGGAACGGGGGAAGTCACAGTGTTCTTTCTCTCACTGAGATACACACAATCAGATGTTGCCTCTGAGCTCCGTTGCTGGCAAAGAACTGAAACTGACATCCATTCCTGTGGGGAAACACAGGGCTTTGCTAGGATTTCTCTAGGCAGTGTGATTTCCCTGGGCCTCACTGTAGCAACACTATCTCGCCAGGGCAACACTGCGTGGGATTTCCTCTTCCAAGAGAGCTGCTGCTTTGTAGTTTGTGCTGGGAAACCTTATTTTGGCAAGTGCGAATTGACCGCATTCAGGCAGAAAGAAAAGAGAACAGCAAGAGGCCTTTTTTCCCCGGCTGCTTTCCCAAGCCCTTCCAGCTCAAACTATGTCGTTGCTCCTCTGGAAGGATCCTTGCACCGCGACGTAGTTTTTCAGAAGAAGCCCTGCTTTTGCAAGAGCAAATGAGGAATTCGTTGCAGGAAAGAGGAAGGAAAGAAAGTTTCTCTCCCTCTGCCTGCTTTGCTCAGAGAACTGGATGAAGTCAGGGAGTTCTCCCTTTCACTGAGAAACGTGCGGGCTGCTGTTGCCTGTGCGCTCTCTTCTTTGCAAAAGAGTCTGCAGTTCCATGCTTTGAACCGTGGAAAGGCGCCGGGCTCTGCTAAGACTTCCCCCGGCGCTTCGTTTGCCCTGGGCCAGAGCGAGCCTTCACAATAGCTGAACGCTAACACTGCATACTCGTTCCACTTCCAGAACAGGGCTACCGCGAGGCAGTTCTCCGGGGGAAAACGGCCCTTCGCGAAGGGCAGATCTGCCGAGCTCATTGCGGGAAAGCGAAAGCAAAGGACGCTTTTCTCCCTCTAACCGCTTTCGTCAGAGGAACGGGGGAAGTCACAGTGTTCTTTCTCTCACTGAGATACACACAATCTGACGTTGCCTCTGAGCTCCGTTGCTGGCAAAGAACTGAACCTGACATACATTCCTGTGGGGAAACACAGGGCTTTGCTAGGATTTCTCTAGGCAGTGTGATTTCCCTGGGCCTCACTGTAGCAACACTATCTCGCCAGGGCAACACTGCGTGGGATTTCCTCTTCCAAGAGAGCTGCTGCTTTGTAGTTTGTGCTGGGAAACCTTATTTTGGCAAGTGCGAATTGACCGCATTCAGGCAGAAAGAAAAGAGAACAGCAAGAGGCCTTTTTTCCCCGGCTGCTTTCCCAAGCCCTTCCAGCTCAAACTATGTCGTTGCTCCTCTGGAAGGATCCTTGCACCGCGACGTAGTTTTTCAGAAGAAGCCCTGCTTTTGCAAGAGCAAATGAGGAATTCGTTGCAGGAAAGAGGAAGGAAAGAAAGTTTCTCTCCCTCTGCCTGCTTTGTTCAGAGGACTGGATGAAGTCAGGGAGTTCTCCCTTTCACTGAGAAACGTGCGGGCTGCTGTTGCCTGTGCGCTCTCTTCTTTGCAAAAGAGTCTGCAGTTCCACGCTTTGAACCGTGGAAAGGCGCCGGGCTCTGCTAAGACTTCCCCCGGCGCTTCGTTTGCCCTGGGCCAAAGCCAGCCTTCACAATAGCTGAATGCTAACACAGCATACTCGTTCCACTTCCAGAACAGCGCTACCGCGAGGCCGTTCTCCGGGGGAAAACGGCCCTTCGCGAAGGGCAGATCTGCCGAGCTCATTGCGGGAAAGCGAAAGCAAAAGACGCTATTCTCCCTCTAACCGCTTTCGTCAGAGGAACGGGGGAAGTCACAGTGTTCTTTCTCTCACTGAGATACACACAATCTGATGTTGCCTCTGAGCTCCGTTGCTGGCAAAGAACTGAAACTGACATCCATTCCTGTGGGGAAACACAGGGCTTTGCTAGGATTTCTCTAGGCAGTGTGATTTCCCTGGGCCTCACTGTAGCAACACTATCTCGCCAGGGCAACACTGCGTGGGATTTCCTCTTCCAAGAGAGCTGCTGCTTTGTAGTTTGTGCTGGGAAACCTTATTTTGGCAAGTGCGAATTGACCGCATTCAGGCAGAAAGAAAAGAGAACAGCAAGAGGCCTTTTTTCCCCGGCTGCTTTCCCAAGCCCTTCCAGCTCAAACTATGTCGTTGCTCCTCTGGAAGGATCCTTGCACCGCGACGTAGTTTTTCAGAAGAAGCCCTGCTTTTGCAAGAGCAAATGAGGAATTCGTTGCAGGAAAGAGGAAGGAAAGAAAGTTTCTCTCCCTCTGCCTGCTTTGCTCAGAGAACTGGATGAAGTCAGGGAGTTCTCCCTTTCACTGAGAAACGTGCGGGCTGCTGTTGCCTGTGCGCTCTCTTCTTTGCAAAAGAGTCTGCAGTTCCATGCTTTGAACCGTGGAAAGGCGCCGGGCTCTGCTAAGACTTCCCCCGGCGCTTCATTTGCCCTGGGCCAGAGCGAGCCTTCACAATAGCTGAACGCTAACACTGCATACTCGTTCCACTTCCAGAACAGGGCTACCGCGAGGCAGTTCTCCGGGGGAAAACGGCCCTTCGCGAAGGGCAGATCTGCCGAGCTCATTGCGGGAAAGCGAAAGCAAAGGACGCTTTTCTCCCTCTAACCGCTTTCGTCAGAGGAACGGGGGAAGTCACAGTGTTCTTTCTCTCACTGAGATACACACAATCTGACGTTGCCTCTGAGCTCCGTTGCTGGCAAAGAACTGAACCTGACATACATTCCTGTGGGGAAACACAGGGCTTTGCTAGGATTTCTCTAGGCAGTGTGATTTCCCTGGGCCTCACTGTAGCAACACTATCTCGCCAGGGCAACACTGCGTGGGATTTCCTCTTCCAAGAGAGCTGCTGCTTTGTAGTTTGTGCTGGGAAACCTTATTTTGGCAAGTGCGAATTGACCGCATTCAGGCAGAAAGAAAAGAGAACAGCAAGAGGCCTTTTTTCCCCGGCTGCTTTCCCAAGCCCTTCCAGCTCAAACTATGTCGTTGCTCCTCTGGAAGGATCCTTGCACCGCGACGTAGTTTTTCAGAAGAAGCCCTGCTTTTGCAAGAGCAAATGAGGAATTCGTTGCAGGAAAGAGGAAGGAAAGAAAGTTTCTCTCCCTCTGCCTGCTTTGTTCAGAGGACTGGATGAAGTCAGGGAGTTCTCCCTTTCACTGAGAAACGTGCGGGCTGCTGTTGCCTGTGCGCTCTCTTCTTTGCAAAAGAGTCTGCAGTTCCACGCTTTGAACCGTGGAAAGGCGCCGGGCTCTGCTAAGACTTCCCCCGGCGCTTCGTTTGCCCTGGGCCAAAGCCAGCCTTCACAATAGCTGAATGCTAACACAGCATACTCGTTCCACTTCCAGAACAGCGCTACCGCGAGGCCGTTCTCCGGGGGAAAACGGCCCTTCGCGAAGGGCAGATCTGCCGAGCTCATTGCGGGAAAGCGAAAGCAAAGGACGCTATTCTCCCTCTAAGCGCTTTCGTCAGAGGAACGGGGGAAGTCACAGTGTTCTTTCTCTCACTGAGATACACACAATCTGACGTTGCCTCTGAGCTCCGTTGCTGGCAAAGAACTGAAACTGACATACATTCCTGTGGGGAAACACAGGGCTTTGCTAGGATTTCTCTAGGCAGTGTGATTTCCCTGGGCCTCACTGTAGCAACACTATCTCGCCAGGGCAACACTGCGTGGGATTTCCTCTGCCAGGAGAGAGCTGCTGCTTTGTAGTTTGTGCTGGGAAACCTTGCTTTGGCAAGTGCGAATTGACCGCATTCAGGCAGAAAGAAAAGAGAACAGCAAGAGGCCTTTTTTCCCCGGCTGCTTTCCCAAGCCCTTCCAGCTCAAACTATGTCGTTTCTCCTCTGGAAGGATCCTTGCACCGCGACGTAGTTTTTCAGAAGAAGCCCTGCTTTTGCAAGAGCAAATGAGGAATTCGTTGCAGGAAAGAGGAAGGAAAGAAAGTTTCTCTCCCTCTGCCTGCTTTGCTCAGAGAACTGGATGAAGTCAGGGAGTTCTCCCTTTCACTGAGAAACGTGCGGGCTGCTGTTGCCTGTGCGCTCTCTTCTTTGCAAAAGAGTCTGCAGTTCCATGCTTTGAACCGTGGAAAGGCGCCGGGCTCTGCTAAGACTTCCCCCGGCGCTTCGTTTGCCCTGGGCCAGAGCGAGCCTTCACAATAGCTGAACGCTAACACTGCATACTCGTTCCACTTCCAGAACAGGGCTACCGCGAGGCAGTTCTCCGGGGGAAAACGGCCCTTCGCGAAGGGCAGATCTGCCGAGCTCATTGCGGGAAAGCGAAAGCAAAGGACGCTTTTCTCCCTCTAACCGCTTTCGTCAGAGGAACGGGGGAAGTCACAGTGTTCTTTCTCTCACTGAGATACACACAATCTGACGTTGCCTCTGAGCTCCGTTGCTGGCAAAGAACTGAACCTGACATACATTCCTGTGGGGAAACACAGGGCTTTGCTAGGATTTCTCTAGGCAGTGTGATTTCCCTGGGCCTCACTGTAGCAACACTATCTCGCCAGGGCAACACTGCGTGGGATTTCCTCTTCCAAGAGAGCTGCTGCTTTGTAGTTTGTGCTGGGAAACCTTATTTTGGCAAGTGCGAATTGACCGCATTCAGGCAGAAAGAAAAGAGAACAGCAAGAGGCCTTTTTTCCCCGGCTGCTTTCCCAAGCCCTTCCAGCTCAAACTATGTCGTTGCTCCTCTGGAAGGATCCTTGCACCGCGACGTAGTTTTTCAGAAGAAGCCCTGCTTTTGCAAGAGCAAATGAGGAATTCGTTGCAGGAAAGAGGAAGGAAAGAAAGTTTCTCTCCCTCTGCCTGCTTTGTTCAGAGGACTGGATGAAGTCAGGGAGTTCTCCCTTTCACTGAGAAACGTGCGGGCTGCTGTTGCCTGGGCGCTCTCTTCTTTGCAAAAGAGTCTGCAGTTCCACGCTTTGAACCGTGGAAAGGCGCCGGGCTCTGCTAAGACTTCCCCCGGCGCTTCGTTTGCCCTGGGCCAAAGCCAGCCTTCACAATAGCTGAATGCTAACACAGCATACTCGTTCCACTTCCAGAACAGCGCTACCGCGAGGCAGTTCTCCGGGGGAAAACGGCCCTTCGCGAAGGGCAGATCTGCCGAGCTCATTGCGGGAAAGCGAAAGCAAAGGACGCTATTCTCCCTCTAAGCGCTTTCGTCAGAGGAACGGGGGAAGTCACAGTGTTCTTTCTCTCACTGAGATACACACAATCTGACGTTGCCTCTGAGCTCCGTTGCTGGCAAAGAACTGAAACTGACATACATTCCTGTGGGGAAACACAGGGCTTTGCTAGGATTTCTCTAGGCAGTGTGATTTCCCTGGGCCTCACTGTAGCAACACTATCTCGCCAGGGCAACACTGCGTGGGATTTCCTCTGCCAGGAGAGAGCTGCTGCTTTGTAGTTTGTGCTGGGAAACCTTGCTTTGGCAAGTGCGAATTGACTGCATTCAGGCAGAAAGAAAAGAGAACAGCAAGAGGCCTTTTCTCCCCGGCTGCTTTCCAAAGCCCTTCCAGCTCAAACTATGTCGTTTCTCCTCTGGAAGGATCCTTGCACCGCCACGTAGTTTTTCAGAAGAAGCCCTGCGTTTGCAAGAGCAAAGGAGCAATTCGTTGCAGGAAAGAGGAAGGAAAGAAAGTTTCTCTCCCTCTGCCTGCTTTGCTCAGAGGACTGGATGAAGTCAGGGAGTTCTCCCTTTCACTGAGATACGTGCGGGCTGCTGTTGCCTGTGTGCTCTCTTCTTTGCAAAAGAGTCTGCAGTTCCACGCTTTGAACCGTGGAAAGGTGCCGGGCTCTGCTAAGACTTCCCCCGGCGCTTCGTTTGCCCTGGGCCAGAGCGAGCCTTCACAATAGCTGAACGCTAACACTGCATACTCGTTCCACTTCCAGAACAGGGCTAGCGCGAGGCAGTTCTCCGGGGAAAAGGCCCTTCGCGAAGGGCAGATCTGCCGAGCTCATTGCGGGAAAGCGAAAGCAAAAGACGCTTTTCTCCCTCTAACCGCTTTCGTCAGAGGAACGGGGGAAGTCACAGTGTTCTTTCTCTCACTGAGATACACACAATCTGATGTTGCCTCTGAGCTCCGTTGCTGGCAAAGAACTGAAACTGACATCCATTCCTGTGGGGAAACACAGGGCTTTGCTAGGATTTCTCTAGGCAGTGTGATTTCCCTGGGCCTCTGTGTAGCAACACTATCTCGCCAGGGCAACAATGCGTGGGATTTCCTCTTCCAAGAGAGCTGCTGCTTTGTAGTTTGTGCTGGGAAACCTTATTTTGGCAAGTGCGAATTGACCGCATTCAGGCAGAAAGAAAAGAGAACAGCAAGAGGCCTTTTTTCCCTGGCTGCTTTCCCAAGCCCTTCCAGCTCAAAGTATGTCGTTGCTCCTCTGGAAGGATCCTTGCACCGCGACGTAGTTTTTCAGAAGAAGCCCTGCTTTTGCAAGAGCAAATGAGGAATTCGTTGCAGGAAAGAGGAAGGAAAGAAAGTTTCTCTCCCTCTGCCTGCTTTGCTCAGAGAACTGGATGAAGTCAGGGAGTTCTCCCTTTCACTGAGAAACGTGCGGGCTGCTGTTGCCTGTGCGCTCTCTTCTTTGCAAAAGAGTCTGCAGTTCCACGGTTTGAACCGTAGAAAGGCGCCGGGCTCTGCTAAGACTTCCCCCGGCGCTTCGTTTGCCCTGGGCCAAAGCCAGCCTTCACAATAGCTGAATGCTAACACAGCATACTCGTTACACTTCCAGAACAGGGCTACCGCGAGGCAGTTCTCCGGGGGAAAACGGCCCTTCGCGAAGGGCAGATCTGCCGAGCTCATTGCGGGAAAGCGAAAGCAAAGGACGCTTTTCTCCCTCTAACCGCTTTCGTCAGAGGAACGGGGGAAGTCACAGTGTTCTTTCTCTCACTGAGATACACACAATCTGACGTTGCCTCTGAGCTCCGTTGCTGGCAAAGAACTGAAACTGACATACATTCCTGTGGGGAAACACAGGGCTTTGCTAGGATTTCTCTAGGCAGTGTGATTTCCCTGGGCCTCACTGTAGCAACACTATCTCGCCAGGGCAACACTGCGTGGGATTTCCTCTGCCAGGAGAGAGCTGCTGCTTTGTAGTTTGTGCTGGGAAACCTTATTTTGGCAAGTGCGAATTGACCGCATTCAGGCAGAAAGAAAAGAGAACAGCAAGAGGCCTTTTTTCCCCGGCTGCTTTCCCAAGCCCTTCCAGCTCAAACTATGTCGTTTCTCCTCTGGAAGGATCCTTGCACCGCGACGTAGTTTTTCAGAAGAAGCCCTGCTTTTGCAAGAGCAAATGAGGAATTCGTTGCAGGAAAGAGGAAGGAAAGAAAGTTTCTCTCCCTCTGCCTGCTTTGCTCAGAGAACTGGATGAAGTCAGGGAGTTCTCCCTTTCACTGAGAAACGTGCGGGCTGCTGTTGCCTGTGCGCTCTCTTCTTTGCAAAAGAGTCTGCAGTTCCATGCTTTGAACCGTGGAAAGGCGCCGGGCTCTGCTAAGACTTCCCCCGGCGCTTCGTTTGCCCTGGGCCAGAGCGAGCCTTCACAATAGCTGAACGCTAACACTGCATACTCGTTCCACTTCCAGAACAGGGCTACCGCGAGGCAGTTCTCCGGGGGAAAACGGCCCTTCGCGAAGGGCAGATCTGCCGAGCTCATTGCGGGAAAGCGAAAGCAAAGGACGCTTTTCTCCCTCTAACCGCTTTCGTCAGAGGAACGGGGGAAGTCACAGTGTTCTTTCTCTCACTGAGATACACACAATCTGACGTTGCCTCTGAGCTCCGTTGCTGGCAAAGAACTGAACCTGACATACATTCCTGTGGGGAAACACAGGGCTTTGCTAGGATTTCTCTAGGCAGTGTGATTTCCCTGGGCCTCACTGTAGCAACACTATCTCGCCAGGGCAACACTGCGTGGGATTTCCTCTGCCAGGAGAGAGCTGCTGCTTTGTAGTTTGTGCTGGGAAACCTTATTTTGGCAAGTGCGAATTGACCGCATTCAGGCAGAAAGAAAAGAGAACAGCAAGAGGCCTTTTTTCCCCGGCTGCTTTCCCAAGCCCTTCCAGCTCAAACTATGTCGTTTCTCCTCTGGAAGGATCCTTGCACCGCGACGTAGTTTTTCAGAAGAAGCCCTGCTTTTGCAAGAGCAAATGAGGAATTCGTTGCAGGAAAGAGGAAGGAAAGAAAGTTTCTCTCCCTCTGCCTGCTTTGCTCAGAGAACTGGATGAAGTCAGGGAGTTCTCCCTTTCACTGAGAAACGTGCGGGCTGCTGTTGCCTGTGCGCTCTCTTCTTTGCAAAAGAGTCTGCAGTTCCATGCTTTGAACCGTGGAAAGGCGCCGGGCTCTGCTAAGACTTCCCCCGGCGCTTCGTTTGCCCTGGGCCAGAGCGAGCCTTCACAATAGCTGAACGCTAACACTGCATACTCGTTCCACTTCCAGAACAGGGCTACCGCGAGGCAGTTCTCCGGGGGAAAACGGCCCTTCGCGAAGGGCAGATCTGCCGAGCTCATTGCGGGAAAGCGAAAGCAAAGGACGCTTTTCTCCCTCTAACCGCTTTCGTCAGAGGAACGGGGGAAGTCACAGTGTTCTTTCTCTCACTGAGATACACACAATCTGACGTTGCCTCTGAGCTCCGTTGCTGGCAAAGAACTGAACCTGACATACATTCCTGTGGGGAAACACAGGGCTTTGCTAGGATTTCTCTAGGCAGTGTGATTTCCCTGGGCCTCACTGTAGCAACACTATCTCGCCAGGGCAACACTGCGTGGGATTTCCTCTTCCAAGAGAGCTGCTGCTTTGTAGTTTGTGCTGGGAAACCTTATTTTGGCAAGTGCGAATTGACCGCATTCAGGCAGAAAGAAAAGAGAACAGCAAGAGGCCTTTTTTCCCCGGCTGCTTTCCCAAGCCCTTCCAGCTCAAACTATGTCGTTGCTCCTCTGGAAGGATCCTTGCACCGCGACGTAGTTTTTCAGAAGAAGCCCTGCTTTTGCAAGAGCAAATGAGGAATTCGTTGCAGGAAAGAGGAAGGAAAGAAAGTTTCTCTCCCTCTGCCTGCTTTGCTCAGAGGACTGGATGAAGTCAGGGAGTTCTCCCTTTCACTGAGATACGTGCGGGCTGCTGTTGCCTGTGTGCTCTCTTCTTTGCAAAAGAGTCTGCAGTTCCACGCTTTGAACCGTGGAAAGGTGCCGGGCTCTGCTAAGACTTCCCCCGGCGCTTCGTTTGCCCTGGGCCAGAGCGAGCCTTCACAATAGCTGAACGCTAACACTGCATACTCGTTCCACTTCCAGAACAGGGCTAGCGCGAGGCAGTTCTCCGGGGAAAAGGCCCTTCGCGAAGGGCAGATCTGCCGAGCTCATTGCGGGAAAGCGAAAGCAAAAGACGCTTTTCTCCCTCTAACCGCTTTCGTCAGAGGAACGGGGGAAGTCACAGTGTTCTTTCTCTCACTGAGATACACACAATCTGATGTTGCCTCTGAGCTCCGTTGCTGGCAAAGAACTGAAACTGACATCCATTCCTGTGGGGAAACACAGGGCTTTGCTAGGATTTCTCTAGGCAGTGTGATTTCCCTGGGCCTCACTGTAGCAACACTATCTCGCCAGGGCAACACTGCGTGGGATTTCCTCTTCCAAGAGAGCTGCTGCTTTGTAGTTTGTGCTGGGAAACCTTATTTTGGCAAGTGCGAAATGACCGCATTCAGGCAGAAAGAAAAGAGAACAGCAAGAGGCCTTTTTTCCCCGGCTGCTTTCCCAAGCCCTTCCAGCTCAAACTATGTCGTTGCTCCTCTGGAAGGATCCTTGCACCGCGACGTAGTTTTTCAGAAGAAGCCCTGCTTTTGCAAGAGCAAATGAGGAATTCGTTGCAGGAAAGAGGAAGGAAAGAAAGTTTCTCTCCCTCTGCCTGCTTTGCTCAGAGAACTGGATGAAGTCAGGGAGTTCTCCCTTTCACTGAGAAACGTGCGGGCTGCTGTTGCCTGTGCGCTCTCTTCTTTGCAAAAGAGTCTGCAGTTCCACGGTTTGAACCGTGGAAAGGAGCCGGGCTCTGCTAAGACTTCCCCCGGCGCTTCGTTTGCCCTGGGCCAAAGCCAGCCTTCACAATAGCTGAATGCTAACACAGCATACTCGTTACACTTCCAGAACAGGGCTACCGCGAGGCAGTTCTCCGGGGGAAAACGGCCCTTCGCGAAGGGCAGATCTGCCGAGCTCATTGCGGGAAAGCGAAAGCAAAGGACGCTTTTCTCCCTCTAACCGCTTTCGTCAGAGGAACGGGGGAAGTCACAGTGTTCTTTCTCTCACTGAGATACACACAATCTGACGTTGCCTCTGAGCTCCGTTGCTGGCAAAGAACTGAAACTGACATACATTCCTGTGGGGAAACACAGGGCTTTGCTAGGATTTCTCTAGGCAGTGTGATTTCCCTGGGCCTCACTGTAGCAACACTATCTCGCCAGGGCAACACTGCGTGGGATTTCCTCTGCCAGGAGAGAGCTGCTGCTTTGTAGTTTGTGCTGGGAAACCTTATTTTGGCAAGTGCGAATTGACCGCATTCAGGCAGAAAGAAAAGAGAACAGCAAGAGGCCTTTTTTCCCCGGCTGCTTTCCCAAGCCCTTCCAGCTCAAACTATGTCGTTTCTCCTCTGGAAGGATCCTTGCACCGCGACGTAGTTTTTCAGAAGAAGCCCTGCTTTTGCAAGAGCAAATGAGGAATTCGTTGCAGGAAAGAGGAAGGAAAGAAAGTTTCTCTCCCTCTGCCTGCTTTGCTCAGAGAACTGGATGAAGTCAGGGAGTTCTCCCTTTCACTGAGAAACGTGCGGGCTGCTGTTGCCTGTGCGCTCTCTTCTTTGCAAAAGAGTCTGCAGTTCCATGCTTTGAACCGTGGAAAGGCGCCGGGCTCTGCTAAGACTTCCCCCGGCGCTTCGTTTGCCCTGGGCCAGAGCGAGCCTTCACAATAGCTGAACGCTAACACTGCATACTCGTTCCACTTCCAGAACAGGGCTACCGCGAGGCAGTTCTCCGGGGGAAAACGGCCCTTCGCGAAGGGCAGATCTGCCGAGCTCATTGCGGGAAAGCGAAAGCAAAGGACGCTTTTCTCCCTCTAACCGCTTTCGTCAGAGGAACGGGGGAAGTCACAGTGTTCTTTCTCTCACTGAGATACACACAATCTGACGTTGCCTCTGAGCTCCGTTGCTGGCAAAGAACTGAACCTGACATACATTCCTGTGGGGAAACACAGGGCTTTGCTAGGATTTCTCTAGGCAGTGTGATTTCCCTGGGCCTCACTGTAGCAACACTATCTCGCCAGGGCAACACTGCGTGGGATTTCCTCTTCCAAGAGAGCTGCTGCTTTGTAGTTTGTGCTGGGAAACCTTATTTTGGCAAGTGCGAATTGACCGCATTCAGGCAGAAAGAAAAGAGAACAGCAAGAGGCCTTTTTTCCCCGGCTGCTTTCCCAAGCCCTTCCAGCTCAAACTATGTCGTTGCTCCTCTGGAAGGATCCTTGCACCGCGACGTAGTTTTTCAGAAGAAGCCCTGCTTTTGCAAGAGCAAATGAGGAATTCGTTGCAGGAAAGAGGAAGGAAAGAAAGTTTCTCTCCCTCTGCCTGCTTTGTTCAGAGGACTGGATGAAGTCAGGGAGTTCTCCCTTTCACTGAGAAACGTGCGGGCTGCTGTTGCCTGGGCGCTCTCTTCTTTGCAAAAGAGTCTGCAGTTCCACGCTTTGAACCGTGGAAAGGCGCCGGGCTCTGCTAAGACTTCCCCCGGCGCTTCGTTTGCCCTGGGCCAAAGCCAGCCTTCACAATAGCTGAATGCTAACACAGCATACTCGTTCCACTTCCAGAACAGCGCTACCGCGAGGCAGTTCTCCGGGGGAAAACGGCCCTTCGCGAAGGGCAGATCTGCCGAGCTCATTGCGGGAAAGCGAAAGCAAAGGACGCTATTCTCCCTCTAAGCGCTTTCGTCAGAGGAACGGGGGAAGTCACAGTGTTCTTTCTCTCACTGAGATACACACAATCTGACGTTGCCTCTGAGCTCCGTTGCTGGCAAAGAACTGAAACTGACATACATTCCTGTGGGGAAACACAGGGCTTTGCTAGGATTTCTCTAGGCAGTGTGATTTCCCTGGGCCTCACTGTAGCAACACTATCTCGCCAGGGCAACACTGCGTGGGATTTCCTCTGCCAGGAGAGAGCTGCTGCTTTGTAGTTTGTGCTGGGAAACCTTGCTTTGGCAAGTGCGAATTGACTGCATTCAGGCAGAAAGAAAAGAGAACAGCAAGAGGCCTTTTCTCCCCGGCTGCTTTCCAAAGCCCTTCCAGCTCAAACTATGTCGTTTCTCCTCTGGAAGGATCCTTGCACCGCCACGTAGTTTTTCAGAAGAAGCCCTGCGTTTGCAAGAGCAAAGGAGCAATTCGTTGCAGGAAAGAGGAAGGAAAGAAAGTTTCTCTCCCTCTGCCTGCTTTGTTCAGAGGACTGGATGAAGTCAGGGAGTTCTCCCTTTCACTGAGATACGTGCGGGCTGCTGTTGCCTGTGTGCTCTCTTCTTTGCAAAAGAGTCTGCAGTTCCACGCTTTGAACCGTGGAAAGGTGCAGGGCTCTGCTAAGACTTCCCCCGGCGCTTCGTTTGCCCTGGGCCAGAGCGAGCCTTCACAATAGCTGAACGCTAACACTGCATACTCGTTCCACTTCCAGAACAGGGCTAGCGCGAGGCAGTTCTCCGGGGAAAAGGCCCTTCGCGAAGGGCAGATCTGCCGAGCTCATTGCGGGAAAGCGAAAGCAAAAGACGCTTTTCTCCCTCTAACCGCTTTCGTCAGAGGAACGGGGGAAGTCACAGTGTTCTTTCTCTCACTGAGATACACACAATCTGATGTTGCCTCTGAGCTCCGTTGCTGGCAAAGAACTGAAACTGACATCCATTCCTGTGGGGAAACACAGGGCTTTGCTAGGATTTCTCTAGGCAGTGTGATTTCCCTGGGCCTCACTGTAGCAACACTATCTCGCCAGGGCAACACTGCGTGGGATTTCCTCTTCCAAGAGAGCTGCTGCTTTGTAGTTTGTGCTGGGAAACCTTATTTTGGCAAGTGCGAATTGACCGCATTCAGGCAGAAAGAAAAGAGAACAGCAAGAGGCCTTTTTTCCCCGGCTGCTTTCCCAAGCCCTTCCAGCTCAAACTATGTCGTTGCTCCTCTGGAAGGATCCTTGCACCGCGACGTAGTTTTTCAGAAGAAGCCCTGCTTTTGCAAGAGCAAATGAGGAATTCGTTGCAGGAAAGAGGAAGGAAAGAAAGTTTCTCTCCCTCTGCCTGCTTTGCTCAGAGAACTGGATGAAGTCAGGGAGTTCTCCCTTTCACTGAGAAACGTGCGGGCTGCTGTTGCCTGTGCGCTCTCTTCTTTGCAAAAGAGTCTGCAGTTCCACGGTTTGAACCGTGGAAAGGCGCCGGGCTCTGCTAAGACTTCCCCCGGCGCTTCGTTTGCCCTGGGCCAAAGCCAGCCTTCAGAATAGCTGAATGCTAACACAGCATACTCGTTACACTTCCAGAACAGGGCTACCGCGAGGCAGTTCTCCGGGGGAAAACGGCCCTTCGCGAAGGGCAGATCTGCCGAGCTCATTGCGGGAAAGCGAAAGCAAAGGACGCTTTTCTCCCTCTAACCGCTTTCGTCAGAGGAACGGGGGAAGTCACAGTGTTCTTTCTCTCACTGAGATACACACAATCTGACGTTGCCTCTGAGCTCCGTTGCTGGCAAAGAACTGAAACTGACATACATTCCTGTGGGGAAACACAGGGCTTTGCTAGGATTTCTCTAGGCAGTGTGATTTCCCTGGGCCTCACTGTAGCAACACTATCTCGCCAGGGCAACACTGCGTGGGATTTCCTCTGCCAGGAGAGAGCTGCTGCTTTGTAGTTTGTGCTGGGAAACCTTATTTTGGCAAGTGCGAATTGACCGCATTCAGGCAGAAAGAAAAGAGAACAGCAAGAGGCCTTTTTTCCCCGGCTGCTTTCCCAAGCCCTTCCAGCTCAAACTATGTCGTTTCTCCTCTGGAAGGATCCTTGCACCGCGACGTAGTTTTTCAGAAGAAGCCCTGCTTTTGCAAGAGCAAATGAGGAATTCGTTGCAGGAAAGAGGAAGGAAAGAAAGTTTCTCTCCCTCTGCCTGCTTTGCTCAGAGAACTGGATGAAGTCAGGGAGTTCTCCCTTTCACTGAGAAACGTGCGGGCTGCTGTTGCCTGTGCGCTCTCTTCTTTGCAAAAGAGTCTGCAGTTCCATGCTTTGAACCGTGGAAAGGCGCCGGGCTCTGCTAAGACTTCCCCCGGCGCTTCGTTTGCCCTGGGCCAGAGCGAGCCTTCACAATAGCTGAACGCTAACACTGCATACTCGTTCCACTTCCAGAACAGGGCTACCGCGAGGCAGTTCTCCGGGGGAAAACGGCCCTTCGCGAAGGGCAGATCTGCCGAGCTCATTGCGGGAAAGCGAAAGCAAAGGACGCTTTTCTCCCTCTAACCGCTTTCGTCAGAGGAACGGGGGAAGTCACAGTGTTCTTTCTCTCACTGAGATACACACAATCTGACGTTGCCTCTGAGCTCCGTTGCTGGCAAAGAACTGAACCTGACATACATTCCTGTGGGGAAACACAGGGCTTTGCTAGGATTTCTCTAGGCAGTGTGATTTCCCTGGGCCTCACTGTAGCAACACTATCTCGCCAGGGCAACACTGCGTGGGATTTCCTCTTCCAAGAGAGCTGCTGCTTTGTAGTTTGTGCTGGGAAACCTTATTTTGGCAAGTGCGAATTGACCGCATTCAGGCAGAAAGAAAAGAGAACAGCAAGAGGCCTTTTTTCCCCGGCTGCTTTCCCAAGCCCTTCCAGCTCAAACTATGTCGTTGCTCCTCTGGAAGGATCCTTGCACCGCGACGTAGTTTTTCAGAAGAAGCCCTGCTTTTGCAAGAGCAAATGAGGAATTCGTTGCAGGAAAGAGGAAGGAAAGAAAGTTTCTCTCCCTCTGCCTGCTTTGTTCAGAGGACTGGATGAAGTCAGGGAGTTCTCCCTTTCACTGAGAAACGTGCGGGCTGCTGTTGCCTGGGCGCTCTCTTCTTTGCAAAAGAGTCTGCAGTTCCACGCTTTGAACCGTGGAAAGGCGCCGGGCTCTGCTAAGACTTCCCCCGGCGCTTCGTTTGCCCTGGGCCAAAGCCAGCCTTCACAATAGCTGAATGCTAACACAGCATACTCGTTCCACTTCCAGAACAGCGCTACCGCGAGGCAGTTCTCCGGGGGAAAACGGCCCTTCGCGAAGGGCAGATCTGCCGAGCTCATTGCGGGAAAGCGAAAGCAAAGGACGCTATTCTCCCTCTAAGCGCTTTCGTCAGAGGAACGGGGGAAGTCACAGTGTTCTTTCTCTCACTGAGATACACACAATCTGACGTTGCCTCTGAGCTCCGTTGCTGGCAAAGAACTGAAACTGACATACATTCCTGTGGGGAAACACAGGGCTTTGCTAGGATTTCTCTAGGCAGTGTGATTTCCCTGGGCCTCACTGTAGCAACACTATCTCGCCAGGGCAACACTGCGTGGGATTTCCTCTGCCAGGAGAGAGCTGCTGCTTTGTAGTTTGTGCTGGGAAACCTTGCTTTGGCAAGTGCGAATTGACTGCATTCAGGCAGAAAGAAAAGAGAACAGCAAGAGGCCTTTTCTCCCCGGCTGCTTTCCAAAGCCCTTCCAGCTCAAACTATGTCGTTTCTCCTCTGGAAGGATCCTTGCACCGCCACGTAGTTTTTCAGAAGAAGCCCTGCGTTTGCAAGAGCAAAGGAGCAATTCGTTGCAGGAAAGAGGAAGGAAAGAAAGTTTCTCTCCCTCTGCCTGCTTTGCTCAGAGGACTGGATGAAGTCAGGGAGTTCTCCCTTTCACTGAGATACGTGCGGGCTGCTGTTGCCTGTGTGCTCTCTTCTTTGCAAAAGAGTCTGCAGTTCCACGCTTTGAACCGTGGAAAGGTGCCGGGCTCTGCTAAGACTTCCCCCGGCGCTTCGTTTGCCCTGGGCCAGAGCGAGCCTTCACAATAGCTGAACGCTAACACTGCATACTCGTTCCACTTCCAGAACAGGGCTAGCGCGAGGCAGTTCTCCGGGGAAAAGGCCCTTCGCGAAGGGCAGATCTGCCGAGCTCATTGCGGGAAAGCGAAAGCAAAAGACGCTTTTCTCCCTCTAACCGCTTTCGTCAGAGGAACGGGGGAAGTCACAGTGTTCTTTCTCTCACTGAGATACACACAATCTGATGTTGCCTCTGAGCTCCGTTGCTGGCAAAGAACTGAAACTGACATCCATTCCTGTGGGGAAACACAGGGCTTTGCTAGGATTTCTCTAGGCAGTGTGATTTCCCTGGGCCTCACTGTAGCAACACTATCTCGCCAGGGCAACACTGCGTGGGATTTCCTCTTCCAAGAGAGCTGCTGCTTTGTAGTTTGTGCTGGGAAACCTTATTTTGGCAAGTGCGAATTGACCGCATTCAGGCAGAAAGAAAAGAGAACAGCAAGAGGCCTTTTTTCCCCGGCTGCTTTCCCAAGCCCTTCCAGCTCAAACTATGTCGTTGCTCCTCTGGAAGGATCCTTGCACCGCGACGTAGTTTTTCAGAAGAAGCCCTGCTTTTGCAAGAGCAAATGAGGAATTCGTTGCAGGAAAGAGGAAGGAAAGAAAGTTTCTCTCCCTCTGCCTGCTTTGCTCAGAGAACTGGATGAAGTCAGGGAGTTCTCCCTTTCACTGAGAAACGTGCGGGCTGCTGTTGCCTGTGCGCTCTCTTCTTTGCAAAAGAGTCTGCAGTTCCACGGTTTGAACCGTGGAAAGGCGCCGGGCTCTGCTAAGACTTCCCCCGGCGCTTCGTTTGCCCTGGGCCAAAGCCAGCCTTCACAATAGCTGAATGCTAACACAGCATACTCGTTACACTTCCAGAACAGGGCTACCGCGAGGCAGTTCTCCGGGGGAAAACGGCCCTTCGCGAAGGGCAGATCTGCCGAGCTCATTGCGGGAAAGCGAAAGCAAAGGACGCTTTTCTCCCTCTAACCGCTTTCGTCAGAGGAACGGGGGAAGTCACAGTGTTCTTTCTCTCACTGAGATACACACAATCTGACGTTGCCTCTGAGCTCCGTTGCTGGCAAAGAACTGAAACTGACATACATTCCTGTGGGGAAACACAGGGCTTTGCTAGGATTTCTCTAGGCAGTGTGATTTCCCTGGGCCTCACTGTAGCAACACTATCTCGCCAGGGCAACACTGCGTGGGATTTCCTCTGCCAGGAGAGAGCTGCTGCTTTGTAGTTTGTGCTGGGAAACCTTATTTTGGCAAGTGCGAATTGACCGCATTCAGGCAGAAAGAAAAGAGAACAGCAAGAGGCCTTTTTTCCCCGGCTGCTTTCCCAAGCCCTTCCAGCTCAAACTATGTCGTTTCTCCTCTGGAAGGATCCTTGCACCGCGACGTAGTTTTTCAGAAGAAGCCCTGCTTTTGCAAGAGCAAATGAGGAATTCGTTGCAGGAAAGAGGAAGGAAAGAAAGTTTCTCTCCCTCTGCCTGCTTTGCTCAGAGAACTGGATGAAGTCAGGGAGTTCTCCCTTTCACTGAGAAACGTGCGGGCTGCTGTTGCCTGTGCGCTCTCTTCTTTGCAAAAGAGTCTGCAGTTCCATGCTTTGAACCGTGGAAAGGCGCCGGGCTCTGCTAAGACTTCCCCCGGCGCTTCGTTTGCCCTGGGCCAGAGCGAGCCTTCACAATAGCTGAACGCTAACACTGCATACTCGTTCCACTTCCAGAACAGGGCTACCGCGAGGCAGTTCTCCGGGGGAAAACGGCCCTTCGCGAAGGGCAGATCTGCCGAGCTCATTGCGGGAAAGCGAAAGCAAAGGACGCTTTTCTCCCTCTAACCGCTTTCGTCAGAGGAACGGGGGAAGTCACAGTGTTCTTTCTCTCACTGAGATACACACAATCTGACGTTGCCTCTGAGCTCCGTTGCTGGCAAAGAACTGAACCTGACATACATTCCTGTGGGGAAACACAGGGCTTTGCTAGGATTTCTCTAGGCAGTGTGATTTCCCTGGGCCTCACTGTAGCAACACTATCTCGCCAGGGCAACACTGCGTGGGATTTCCTCTTCCAAGAGAGCTGCTGCTTTGTAGTTTGTGCTGGGAAACCTTATTTTGGCAAGTGCGAATTGACCGCATTCAGGCAGAAAGAAAAGAGAACAGCAAGAGGCCTTTTTTCCCCGGCTGCTTTCCCAAGCCCTTCCAGCTCAAACTATGTCGTTGCTCCTCTGGAAGGATCCTTGCACCGCGACGTAGTTTTTCAGAAGAAGCCCTGCTTTTGCAAGAGCAAATGAGGAATTCGTTGCAGGAAAGAGGAAGGAAAGAAAGTTTCTCTCCCTCTGCCTGCTTTGTTCAGAGGACTGGATGAAGTCAGGGAGTTCTCCCTTTCACTGAGAAACGTGCGGGCTGCTGTTGCCTGGGCGCTCTCTTCTTTGCAAAAGAGTCTGCAGTTCCACGCTTTGAACCGTGGAAAGGCGCCGGGCTCTGCTAAGACTTCCCCCGGCGCTTCGTTTGCCCTGGGCCAAAGCCAGCCTTCACAATAGCTGAATGCTAACACAGCATACTCGTTCCACTTCCAGAACAGCGCTACCGCGAGGCAGTTCTCCGGGGGAAAACGGCCCTTCGCGAAGGGCAGATCTGCCGAGCTCATTGCGGGAAAGCGAAAGCAAAGGACGCTATTCTCCCTCTAAGCGCTTTCGTCAGAGGAACGGGGGAAGTCACAGTGTTCTTTCTCTCACTGAGATACACACAATCTGACGTTGCCTCTGAGCTCCGTTGCTGGCAAAGAACTGAAACTGACATACATTCCTGTGGGGAAACACAGGGCTTTGCTAGGATTTCTCTAGGCAGTGTGATTTCCCTGGGCCTCACTGTAGCAACACTATCTCGCCAGGGCAACACTGCGTGGGATTTCCTCTGCCAGGAGAGAGCTGCTGCTTTGTAGTTTGTGCTGGGAAACCTTGCTTTGGCAAGTGCGAATTGACTGCATTCAGGCAGAAAGAAAAGAGAACAGCAAGAGGCCTTTTCTCCCCGGCTGCTTTCCAAAGCCCTTCCAGCTCAAACTATGTCGTTTCTCCTCTGGAAGGATCCTTGCACCGCCACGTAGTTTTTCAGAAGAAGCCCTGCGTTTGCAAGAGCAAAGGAGCAATTCGTTGCAGGAAAGAGGAAGGAAAGAAAGTTTCTCTCCCTCTGCCTGCTTTGCTCAGAGGACTGGATGAAGTCAGGGAGTTCTCCCTTTCACTGAGATACGTGCGGGCTGCTGTTGCCTGTGTGCTCTCTTCTTTGCAAAAGAGTCTGCAGTTCCACGCTTTGAACCGTGGAAAGGTGCCGGGCTCTGCTAAGACTTCCCCCGGCGCTTCGTTTGCCCTGGGCCAGAGCGAGCCTTCACAATAGCTGAACGCTAACACTGCATACTCGTTCCACTTCCAGAACAGGGCTAGCGCGAGGCAGTTCTCCGGGGAAAAGGCCCTTCGCGAAGGGCAGATCTGCCGAGCTCATTGCGGGAAAGCGAAAGCAAAAGACGCTTTTCTCCCTCTAACCGCTTTCGTCAGAGGAACGGGGGAAGTCACAGTGTTCTTTCTCTCACTGAGATACACACAATCTGATGTTGCCTCTGAGCTCCGTTGCTGGCAAAGAACTGAAACTGACATCCATTCCTGTGGGGAAACACAGGGCTTTGCTAGGATTTCTCTAGGCAGTGTGATTTCCCTGGGCCTCTGTGTAGCAACACTATCTCGCCAGGGCAACACTGCGTGGGATTTCCTCTTCCAAGAGAGCTGCTGCTTTGTAGTTTGTGCTGGGAAACCTATTTTGGCAAGTGCGAATTGACCGCATTCAGGCAGAAAGAAAAGAGAACAGCAAGAGGCCTTTTTTCCCTGGCTGCTTTCCCAAGCCCTTCCAGCTCAAACTATGTCGTTGCTCCTCTGGAAGGATCCTTGCACCGCGACGTAGTTTTTCAGAAGAAGCCCTGCTTTTGCAAGAGCAAATGAGGAATTCGTTGCAGGAAAGAGGAAGGAAAGAAAGTTTCTCTCCCTCTGCCTGCTTTGCTCAGAGAACTGGATAAAGTCAGGGAGTTCTCCCTTTCACTGAGAAACGTGCGGGCTGCTGTTGCCTGTGCGCTCTCTTCTTTGCAAAAGAGTCTGCAGTTCCATGCTTTGAACCGTGGAAAGGCGCCGGGCTCTGCTAAGACTTCCCCCGGCGCTTCGTTTGCCCTGGGCCAGAGCGAGCCTTCACAATAGCTGAACGCTAACACTGCATACTCGTTCCACTTCCAGAACAGGGCTACCGCGAGGCAGTTCTCCGGGGGAAAACGGCCCTTCGCGAAGGGCAGATCTGCCGAGCTCATTGCGGGAAAGCGAAAGCAAAGGACGCTTTTCTCCCTCTAACCGCTTTCGTCAGAGGAACGGGGGAAGTCACAGTGTTCTTTCTCTCACTGAGATACACACAATCTGACGTTGCCTCTGAGCTCCGTTGCTGGCAAAGAACTGAACCTGACATACATTCCTGTGGGGAAACACAGGGCTTTGCTAGGATTTCTCTAGGCAGTGTGATTTCCCTGGGCCTCACTGTAGCAACACTATCTCGCCAGGGCAACACTGCGTGGGATTTCCTCTTCCAAGAGAGCTGCTGCTTTGTAGTTTGTGCTGGGAAACCTTATTTTGGCAAGTGCGAATTGACCGCATTCAGGCAGAAAGAAAAGAGAACAGCAAGAGGCCTTTTTTCCCCGGCTGCTTTCCCAAGCCCTTCCATTCAAACTATGTCGTTGCTCCTCTGGAAGGATCCTTGCACCGCGACGTAGTTTTTCAGAAGAAGCCCTGCTTTTGCAAGAGCAAATGAGGAATTCGTTGCAGGAAAGAGGAAGGAAAGAAAGTTTCTCTCCCTCTGCCTGCTTTGTTCAGAGGACTGGATGAAGTCAGGGAGTTCTCCCTTTCACTGAGAAACGTGCGGGCTCCTGTTGCCTGGGCGCTCTCTTCTTTGCAAAAGAGTCTGCAGTTCCACGCTTTGAACCGTGGAAAGGCGCCGGGCTCTGCTAAGACTTCCCCCGGCGCTTCGTTTGCCCTGGGCCAAAGCCAGCCTTCACAATAGCTGAATGCTAACACAGCATACTCGTCCCACTTCCAGAACAGCGCTACCGCGAGGCAGTTCTCCGGGGGAAAACGGCCCTTCGCGAAGGGCAGATCTGCCGAGCTCATTGCGGGAAAGCGAAAGCAAAGGACGCTTTTCTCCCTCTAACCGCTTTCGTCAGAGGAACGGGGGAAGTCACAGTGTTCTTTCTCTCACTGAGATACACACAATCTGACGTTGCCTCTGAGCTCCGTTGCTGGCAAAGAACTGAACCTGACATACATTCCTGTGGGGAAACACAGGGCTTTGCTAGGATTTCTCTAGGCAGTGTGATTTCCCTGGGCCTCACTGTAGCAACACTATCTCGCCAGGGCAACACTGCGTGGGATTTCCTCTTCCAAGAGAGCTGCTGCTTTGTAGTTTGTGCTGGGAAACCTTGCTTTGGCAAGTGCGAATTGACTGCATTCAGGCAGAAAGAAAAGAGAATAGCAAGAGGCCTTTTCTCCCCGGCTGCTTTCCCAAGCCCTTCCAGCTCAAACTATGTCGTTGCTCCTCTGGAAGGATCCCTGCACCGCGACGTAGTTTCTCAGAAGAAGCCCTGCGTTTGCAAGAGCAAATGAGGAATTCGTTGCAGGAAAGAGGAAGGATAGAATGTTTCTCTCCCTCTGCCTGCTTTGTTCAGAGGACTGGATGAAGTCAGGGAGTTCTCCCTTTCACTGAGATACGTGCGGGCTGCTGTTGCCTGTGCGCTCTCTTCTTTGCAAAAGAGTCTGCAGTTCCACGCTTTGAACCGAGGAAAGGCGCCGGGCTCTGCTAAGACTTCCCCCGGCGCTTCGTTTGCCCTGGGCCAGAGCGAGCCTTCACAATAGCTGAACGCTAACACTGCATACTCGTTCCACTTCCAGAACAGGTCTACAGCGAGGTAGTTCTCCGGGGGAAAACGGCCCTTCGCGAAGGGCAGATCTGCCGAGCTCATTGCGGGAAAGCGAAAGCAAAGGACACTTTTCTCCCTCTAACCGCTTTCGTCAGAGGAACGGGGGAAGTCACAGTGTTCTTTCTCTCACTGAGATACACACAATCTGACGTTGCCTCTGAGCTCCGTTGCTGGCAAAGAACTGAAACTGACATACATTCCTGTGGGGAAACACAGGGCTTTGCTAGGATTTCTCTAGGCAGTGTGTTTTCCCTGGACCTCACTGCAGCAACACTATCTCGCCAGGGCAACACTGCGTGGGATTTCCTCTGCCAGGAGAGAGCTGCTGCTTTGTAGTTTGTGCTGGGAAACCTTGCTTTGGCAAGTGCGAATTGACTGCATTCAGAGAGAAAGAAAAGAGAATAGCAAGAGGCCTTTTTTCCCCGGCTGCTTTCCCAAGCCCTTCCAGCTAAAACTATGTCGTTGCTCCTCTGGAAGGATTCCTGAACCGCGACGTAGTTTTTCAGAAGAAGCCCTGCGTTTGCAAGAGCAAGGGAGCAATTCGTTGCAGGAAAGAGGAAGGAAAGAAAGTTTCTGTCCCTCTGCCTGCTTTGCTCAGAGGACTGGATGAAGTCAGGGAGTTCTCCCTTTCACTGAGAAACGTGCGGGCTGCTTTTGCCTGTGCGCTCTCTTCTTTGCAAAAGAGTCTGCAGTTTCACGCTTTGAACCGTGGAAAGGCGCCGGGCTCTGCTAAGACTTCCCCCGGCGCTTCGTTTGCCCTGGGCCAAAGCGAGCCTTCACAATAGCTGAACGCTAACACTGCATACTCGTTCCACTTCCAGAACAGGGCTACCGCGAGGCAGTTCTCCGGGGGAAAACGGCCCTTCGCGAAGGGCAGATCTGCCGAGCTCATTGCGGGAAAGCGAAAGCAAAGGACGCTTTTCTCCCTCTAACCGCTTTCGTCAGAGGAACGGGGGAAGTCACAGTGTTCTTTCTCTCACTGAGATACACACAATCTGACGTTGCCTCTGAGCTCCGTTGCTGGCAAAGAACTGAAACTGACATACATTCCTGTGGGGAAACACAGGGCTTTGCTAGAATTTCTCTAGGCAGTGTGATTTCCCTGGGCCTCACTGTAGCAACACTATCTCGCCAGGGCAACACTGCGTGGGATTTCCTCTGCCAGGAGAGAGCTGCTGCTTTGTAGTTTGTGCTGGGAAACCTTGCTTTGGCAAGTGCGAATTGACCGCATTCAGGCAGATAGAAAAGAGAATAGCAAGAGGCCTTTTCTCCCCGGCTGCTTTCCCAAGCGCTTCCAGCTAAAACTATGTCGTTGCTCCTCTGGAAGGATCTCTGCACCGCGACGTAGTTTCTCAGAAGAAGCCCTGCGTTTGCAAGAGCAAATGAGGAATTCTTTGCAGGAAAGAGGAAGGAAAGAAAGTTTCTCTCCCTCTGTCTGCTTTGCTCAGAGGACTGGATGAAGTCAGGGAGTTCTCCCTTTCACTGAGAAACGTGCGGGCTGCTGTTGCCTGGGCGCTCTCTTCTTTGCAAAAGAGTCTGCAGTTCCATGCTTTGAACCGTGGAAAGGCGCCGGGCTCTGCTAAGACTTCCCCCGGCGCTTCGTTTGCCCTGGGCCAGAGCGAGCCTTCACAATAGCTGAACGCTAACACTGCATACTCGTTCCACTTCCAGAACAGGGCTACCGCGAGGCAGTTCTCCGGGGGAAAACGGCCCTTCGCGAAGGGCAGATCTGCCGAGCTCATTGCGGGAAAGCGAAAGCAAAGGACGCTTTTCTCCCTCTAACCGCTTTCGTCAGAGGAACGGGGGAAGTCACAGTGTTCTTTCTCTCACTGAGATACACACAATCTGACGTTGTCTCTGAGCTCCGTTGCTGGCAAAGAACTGAACCTGACATACATTCCTGTGGGGAAACACAGGGCTTTGCTAGGATTTCTCTAGGCAGTGTGATTTCCCTGGGCCTCACTGTAGCAACACTATCTCGCCAGGGCAACACCGCGTGGGATTTCCTCTTCCAAGAGAGCTGCTGCTTTGTAGTTTGTGCTGGGAAACCTTATTTTGGCAAGTGCGAATTGACCGCATTCAGGCAGAAAGAAAAGAGAACAGCAAGAGGGCTTTTTTCCCCGGCTGCTTTCCCAAGCCCTTCCAGCTCAAACTATGTCGTTGCTCCTCTGGAAGGATCCTTGCACCGCGACGTAGTTTTTCAGAAGAAACCCTGCTTTTGCATGAGCAAATGAGGAATTCGTTGCAGGAAAGAGGAAGGAAAGAAAGTTTCTCTCCCTCTGCCTGCTTTGTTCAGAGGACTGGATGAAGTCAGGGAGTTCTCCCTTTCACTGAGAAACGTGCGGGCTGCTGTTGCCTGGGCGCTCTCTTCTTTGCAAAAGAGTCTGCAGTTCCACGCTTTGAACCGTGGAAAGGCGCCGGGCTCTGCTAAGACTTCCCCCGGCGCTTCGTTTGCCCTGGGCCAAAGCCAGCCTTCACAATAGCTGAATGCTAACACAGCATACTCGTCCCACTTCCAGAACAGCGCTACCGCGAGGCAGTTCTCCGGGGGAAAACGGCCCTTCGCGAAGGGCAGATCTGCCGAGCTCATTGCGGGAAAGCGAAAGCAAAGGACGCTTTTCTCCCTCTAACCGCTTTCGTCAGAGGAACGGGGGAAGTCACAGTGTTCTTTCTCTCACTGAGATACACACAATCTGACGTTGCCTCTGAGCTCCGTTGCTGGCAAAGAACTGAACCTGACATACATTCCTGTGGGGAAACACAGGGCTTTGCTAGGATTTCTCTAGGCAGTGTGATTTCCCTGGGCCTCACTGTAGCAACACTATCTCGCCAGGGCAACACTGCGTGGGATTTCCTCTTCCAAGAGAGCTGCTGCTTTGTAGTTTGTGCTGGGAAACCTTGCTTTGGCAAGTGCGAATTGACTGCATTCAGGCAGAAAGAAAAGAGAATAGCAAGAGGCCTTTTCTCCCCGGCTGCTTTCCCAAGCCCTTCCAGCTCAAACTATGTCGTTGCTCCTCTGGAAGGATCCCTGCACCGCGACGTAGTTTCTCAGAAGAAGCCCTGCGTTTGCAAGAGCAAATGAGGAATTCGTTGCAGGAAAGAGGAAGGATAGAATGTTTCTCTCCCTCTGCCTGCTTTGTTCAGAGGACTGGATGAAGTCAGGGAGTTCTCCCTTTCACTGAGATACGTGCGGGCTGCTGTTGCCTGTGCGCTCTCTTCTTTGCAAAAGAGTCTGCAGTTCCACGCTTTGAACCGAGGAAAGGCGCCGGGCTCTGCTAAGACTTCCCCCGGCGCTTCGTTTGCCCTGGGCCAGAGCGAGCCTTCACAATAGCTGAACGCTAACACTGCATACTCGTTCCACTTCCAGAACAGGTCTACAGCGAGGTAGTTCTCCGGGGGAAAACGGCCCTTCGCGAAGGGCAGATCTGCCGAGCTCATTGCGGGAAAGCGAAAGCAAAGGACACTTTTCTCCCTCTAACCGCTTTCGTCAGAGGAACGGGGGAAGTCACAGTGTTCTTTCTCTCACTGAGATACACACAATCTGACGTTGCCTCTGAGCTCCGTTGCTGGCAAAGAACTGAAACTGACATACATTCCTGTGGGGAAACACAGGGCTTTGCTAGGATTTCTCTAGGCAGTGTGTTTTCCCTGGACCTCACTGCAGCAACACTATCTCGCCAGGGCAACACTGCGTGGGATTTCCTCTGCCAGGAGAGAGCTGCTGCTTTGTAGTTTGTGCTGGGAAACCTTGCTTTGGCAAGTGCGAATTGACTGCATTCAGAGAGAAAGAAAAGAGAATAGCAAGAGGCCTTTTTTCCCCGGCTGCTTTCCCAAGCCCTTCCAGCTAAAACTATGTCGTTGCTCCTCTGGAAGGATTCCTGAACCGCGACGTAGTTTTTCAGAAGAAGCCCTGCGTTTGCAAGAGCAAGGGAGCAATTCGTTGCAGGAAAGAGGAAGGAAAGAAAGTTTCTGTCCCTCTGCCTGCTTTGCTCAGAGGACTGGATGAAGTCAGGGAGTTCTCCCTTTCACTGAGAAACGTGCGGGCTGCTTTTGCCTGTGCGCTCTCTTCTTTGCAAAAGAGTCTGCAGTTTCACGCTTTGAACCGTGGAAAGGCGCCGGGCTCTGCTAAGACTTCCCCCGGCGCTTCGTTTGCCCTGGGCCAAAGCGAGCCTTCACAATAGCTGAACGCTAACACTGCATACTCGTTCCACTTCCAGAACAGGGCTACCGCGAGGCAGTTCTCCGGGGGAAAACGGCCCTTCGCGAAGGGCAGATCTGCCGAGCTCATTGCGGGAAAGCGAAAGCAAAGGACGCTTTTCTCCCTCTAACCGCTTTCGTCAGAGGAACGGGGGAAGTCACAGTGTTCTTTCTCTCACTGAGATACACACAATCTGACGTTGCCTCTGAGCTCCGTTGCTGGCAAAGAACTGAAACTGACATACATTCCTGTGGGGAAACACAGGGCTTTGCTAGAATTTCTCTAGGCAGTGTGATTTCCCTGGGCCTCACTGTAGCAACACTATCTCGCCAGGGCAACACTGCGTGGGATTTCCTCTGCCAGGAGAGAGCTGCTGCTTTGTAGTTTGTGCTGGGAAACCTTGCTTTGGCAAGTGCGAATTGACCGCATTCAGGCAGAAAGAAAAGAGAATAGCAAGAGGCCTTTTCTCCCCGGCTGCTTTCCCAAGCGCTTCCAGCTAAAACTATGTCGTTGCTCCTCTGGAAGGATCTCTGCACCGCGACGTAGTTTCTCAGAAGAAGCCCTGCGTTTGCAAGAGCAAATGAGGAATTCTTTGCAGGAAAGAGGAAGGAAAGAAAGTTTCTCTCCCTCTGTCTGCTTTGCTCAGAGGACTGGATGAAGTCAGGGAGTTCTCCCTTTCACTGAGAAACGTGCGGGCTGCTGTTGCCTGGGCGCTCTCTTCTTTGCAAAAGAGTCTGCAGTTCCATGCTTTGAACCGTGGAAAGGCGCCGGGCTCTGCTAAGACTTCCCCCGGCGCTTCGTTTGCCCTGGGCCAGAGCGAGCCTTCACAATAGCTGAACGCTAACACTGCATACTCGTTCCACTTCCAGAACAGGGCTACCGCGAGGCAGTTCTCCGGGGGAAAACGGCCCTTCGCGAAGGGCAGATCTGCCGAGCTCATTGCGGGAAAGCGAAAGCAAAGGACGCTTTTCTCCCTCTAACCGCTTTCGTCAGAGGAACGGGGGAAGTCACAGTGTTCTTTCTCTCACTGAGATACACACAATCTGACGTTGTCTCTGAGCTCCGTTGCTGGCAAAGAACTGAACCTGACATACATTCCTGTGGGGAAACACAGGGCTTTGCTAGGATTTCTCTAGGCAGTGTGATTTCCCTGGGCCTCAGTGTAGCAACACTATCTCGCCAGGGCAACACCGCGTGGGATTTCCTCTTCCAAGAGAGCTGCTGCTTTGTAGTTTGTGCTGGGAAACCTTATTTTGGCAAGTGCGAATTGACCGCATTCAGGCAGAAAGAAAAGAGAACAGCAAGAGGGCTTTTTTCCCCGGCTGCTTTCCCAAGCCCTTCCAGCTCAAACTATGTCGTTGCTCCTCTGGAAGGATCCTTGCACCGCGACGTAGTTTTTCAGAAGAAACCCTGCTTTTGCATGAGCAAATGAGGAATTCGTTGCAGGAAAGAGGAAGGAAAGAAAGTTTCTCTCCCTCTGCCTGCTTTGTTCAGAGGACTGGATGAAGTCAGGGAGTTCTCCCTTTCACTGAGAAACGTGCGGGCTGCTGTTGCCTGGGCGCTCTCTTCTTTGCAAAAGAGTCTGCAGTTCCACGCTTTGAACCGTGGAAAGGCGCCGGGCTCTGCTAAGACTTCCCCCGGCGCTTCGTTTGTCCTGGGCCAAAGCCAGCCTTCACAATAGCTGAATGCTAACACAGCATACTCGTTCCACTTCCAGAACAGCGCTACCGCGAGGCAGTTCTCCGGGGGAAAACGGCCCTTCGCGAAGGGCAGATCTGCCGAGCTCATTGCGGGAAAGCGAAAGCAAAGGACGCTTTTCTCCCTCTAAGCGCTTTCGTCAGAGGAACGGGGGAAGTCACAGTGTTCTTTCTCTCACTGAGATACACACAATCTGACGTTGCCTCTGAGCTCCGTTGCTGGCAAAGAACTGAAACTGACATACATTCCTGTGGGGAAACACAGGGCTTTGCTAGGATTTCTCTAGGAAGTGTGATTTCCCTGGTCCTCACTGTAGCAACACTATCTCGCCAGGGCAACACTGCGTGGGATTTCCTCTGCCAGGAGAGAGCTGCTGCTTTGTAGTTTGTGCTGGGAAACCTAGCTTTGGCAAGTGCGAATTGACTGCCTTCAGGCAGAAAGAAAAGAGAACAGCAAGAGGCCTTTTCTCCCCGGCTGCTTTCCAAAGCCCTTCCAGCTCAAACTATGTCGTTTCTCCTCTGGAAGGATCCTTGCACCGCCACGTAGTTTTTCAGAAGAAGCCCTGCGTTTGCAAGAGCAAAGGAGTAATTCGTTGCAGGAAAGAGGAAGGAAAGAAAGTTTCTCTCCCTCTGCCTGCTTTGCTCAGAGGACTGGATGAAGTCAGGGAGTTCTCCCTTTCACTGAGATACGTGCGGGCTGCTGTTGCCTGTGTGCTCTCTTCTTTGCAAAAGAGTCTGCAGTTCCACGCTTTGAACCGTGGAAAGGTGCCGGGCTCTGCTAAGACTTCCCCCGGCGCTTCGTTTGCCCTGGGCCAAAGCCAGCCTTCACAATAGCTGAATGCTAACACAGCATACTCGTTCCACTTCCAGAACAGCGCTACCGCGAGGCAGTTCTCCGGGGGAAAACGGCCCTTCGCGAAGGGCAGATCTGCCGAGCTCATTGCGGGAAAGCGAAAGCAAAGGACGCTTTTCTCCCTCTAACCGCTTTCGTCAGAGGAACGGGGGAAGTCACAGTGTTCTTTCTCTCACTGAGATACACACAATCTGACGTTGCCTCTGAGCTCCGTTGCTGGCAAAGAACTGAACCTGACATACATTCCTGTGGGGAAACACAGGGCTTTGCAAGGATTTCTCTAGGCAGTGTGATTTCCCTGGGCCTCACTGTAGCAACACTATCTCGCCAGGGCAACACTGCGTGGGATTTCCTCTTCCAAGAGAGCTGCTGCTTTGTAGTTTGTGCTGGGAAACCTTATTTTGGCAAGTGCGAATTGACCGCATTCAGGCAGAAAGAAAAGAGAACAGCAAGAGGCGTTTTCTCCCCGGCTGCTTTCCCAAGCCCTTCCAGCTCAAACTATGTCGTTGCTCCTCTGGAAGGATCCTTGCACCGCGACGTAGTTTCTCAGAAGAAGCCCTGCGTTTGCAAGAGCAAAGGAGCAATTCGTTGCAGGAAAGAGGAAGGAAAGAAAGTTTCTCTCCTTCTGCCTGCTTTGCTCAGAGGACTGGATGAAGTCAGGGAGTTCTCCCTTTCACTGAGATACGTGCGGGCTGCTGTTGCCTGTGTGCTCTCTTCTTTGCAAAAGAGTCTGCAGTTCCACGCTTTGAACCGTGGAAAGGCGCCAGGCTCTGCTAAGACTTCCCCCGGCGCTTCGTTTGCCCTGGGCCAAAGCGAGCCTTCACAATAGCTGAACGCTAACACTGCATACTCGTTCCACTTCCAGAACAGGGCTACCGCGAGGCAGTTCTCCGGGGGAAAACGGCCCTTCGCGAAGGGCAGATCTGCCGAGCTCATTGCGGGAAAGCGAAAGCAAAGGACGCTTTTCTCCCTCTAACCGCTTTCGTCAGAGGAACGGGGGAAGTCACAGTGTTCTTTCTCTCACTGAGATACACACAATCTGACGTTGCCTCTAAGCTCCGTTGCTGGGAAATAACTGAAACTGACATACATTCCTGTGGGGAAACACAGGGCTTTGCTAGGATTTCTTTAGGCAGTGTGTTTTCCCTGGGCCTCACTGCAGCAAGACTATCTCGCCAGGGCAACACTGCGTGGGATTTCCTCTGCCAGGAGAGAGCTGCTGCTTTGTAGTTTGTGCTGGGAAACCTTGCTTTGGCAAGTGCGAATTGACTGCATTCAGGCAGAAAGAAAAGAGAATAGCAAGAGGCCTTTTCTCCCCGGCTGCTTTCCCAAGCCCTTCCAGCTCAAACTATGTCGTTGCTCCTCTGGAAGGATCCCTGCACCGCGACGTAGTTTCTCAGAAGAAGCCCTGCGTTTGCAAGAGCAAATGAGGAATTCGTTGCAGGAAAGAGGAAGGATAGAATGTTTCTCTCCCTCTGCCTGCTTTGTTCAGAGGACTGGATGAAGTCAGGGAGTTCTCCCTTTCACTGAGATACGTGCGGGCTGCTGTTGCCTGTGCGCTCTCTTCTTTGCAAAAGAGTCTGCAGTTCCACGCTTTGAACCGAGGAAAGGCGCCGGGCTCTGCTAAGACTTCCCCCGGCGCTTCGTTTGCCCTGGGCCAGAGCGAGCCTTCACAATAGCTGAACGCTAACACTGCATACTCGTTCCACTTCCAGAACAGGTCTACAGCGAGGTAGTTCTCCGGGGGAAAACGGCCCTTCGCGAAGGGCAGATCTGCCGAGCTCATTGCGGGAAAGCGAAAGCAAAGGACACTTTTCTCCCTCTAACCGCTTTCGTCAGAGGAACGGGGGAAGTCACAGTGTTCTTTCTCTCACTGAGATACACACAATCTGACGTTGCCTCTGAGCTCCGTTGCTGGCAAAGAACTGAAACTGACATACATTCCTGTGGGGAAACACAGGGCTTTGCTAGGATTTCTCTAGGCAGTGTGTTTTCCCTGGACCTCACTGCAGCAACACTATCTCGCCAGGGCAACACTGCGTGGGATTTCCTCTGCCAGGAGAGAGCTGCTGCTTTGTAGTTTGTGCTGGGAAACCTTGCTTTGGCAAGTGCGAATTGACTGCATTCAGAGAGAAAGAAAAGAGAATAGCAAGAGGCCTTTTTTCCCCGGCTGCTTTCCCAAGCCCTTCCAGCTAAAACTATGTCGTTGCTCCTCTGGAAGGATTCCTGAACCGCGACGTAGTTTTTCAGAAGAAGCCCTGCGTTTGCAAGAGCAAGGGAGCAATTCGTTGCAGGAAAGAGGAAGGAAAGAAAGTTTCTGTCCCTCTGCCTGCTTTGCTCAGAGGACTGGATGAAGTCAGGGAGTTCTCCCTTTCACTGAGAAACGTGCGGGCTGCTTTTGCCTGTGCGCTCTCTTCTTTGCAAAAGAGTCTGCAGTTTCACGCTTTGAACCGTGGAAAGGCGCCGGGCTCTGCTAAGACTTCCCCCGGCGCTTCGTTTGCCCTGGGCCAAAGCGAGCCTTCACAATAGCTGAACGCTAACACTGCATACTCGTTCCACTTCCAGAACAGGGCTACCGCGAGGCAGTTCTCCGGGGGAAAACGGCCCTTCGCGAAGGGCAGATCTGCCGAGCTCATTGCGGGAAAGCGAAAGCAAAGGACGCTTTTCTCCCTCTAACCGCTTTCGTCAGAGGAACGGGGGAAGTCACAGTGTTCTTTCTCTCACTGAGATACACACAATCTGACGTTGCCTCTGAGCTCCGTTGCTGGCAAAGAACTGAAACTGACATACATTCCTGTGGGGAAACACAGGGCTTTGCTAGAATTTCTCTAGGCAGTGTGATTTCCCTGGGCCTCACTGTAGCAACACTATCTCGCCAGGGCAACACTGCGTGGGATTTCCTCTGCCAGGAGAGAGCTGCTGCTTTGTAGTTTGTGCTGGGAAACCTTGCTTTGGCAAGTGCGAATTGACCGCATTCAGGCAGAAAGAAAAGAGAATAGCAAGAGGCCTTTTCTCCCCGGCTGCTTTCCCAAGCGCTTCCAGCTAAAACTATGTCGTTGCTCCTCTGGAAGGATCTCTGCACCGCGACGTAGTTTCTCAGAAGAAGCCCTGCGTTTGCAAGAGCAAATGAGGAATTCTTTGCAGGAAAGAGGAAGGAAAGAAAGTTTCTCTCCCTCTGTCTGCTTTGCTCAGAGGACTGGATGAAGTCAGGGAGTTCTCCCTTTCACTGAGAAACGTGCGGGCTGCTGTTGCCTGGGCGCTCTCTTCTTTGCAAAAGAGTCTGCAGTTCCATGCTTTGAACCGTGGAAAGGCGCCGGGCTCTGCTAAGACTTCCCCCGGCGCTTCGTTTGCCCTGGGCCAGAGCGAGCCTTCACAATAGCTGAACGCTAACACTGCATACTCGTTCCACTTCCAGAACAGGGCTACCGCGAGGCAGTTCTCCGGGGGAAAACGGCCCTTCGCGAAGGGCAGATCTGCCGAGCTCATTGCGGGAAAGCGAAAGCAAAGGACGCTTTTCTCCCTCTAACCGCTTTCGTCAGAGGAACGGGGGAAGTCACAGTGTTCTTTCTCTCACTGAGATACACACAATCTGACGTTGTCTCTGAGCTCCGTTGCTGGCAAAGAACTGAACCTGACATACATTCCTGTGGGGAAACACAGGGCTTTGCTAGGATTTCTCTAGGCAGTGTGATTTCCCTGGGCCTCACTGTAGCAACACTATCTCGCCAGGGCAACACCGCGTGGGATTTCCTCTTCCAAGAGAGCTGCTGCTTTGTAGTTTGTGCTGGGAAACCTTATTTTGGCAAGTGCGAATTGACCGCATTCAGGCAGAAAGAAAAGAGAACAGCAAGAGGGCTTTTTTCCCCGGCTGCTTTCCCAAGCCCTTCCAGCTCAAACTATGTCGTTGCTCCTCTGGAAGGATCCTTGCACCGCGACGTAGTTTCTCAGAAGAAGCCCTGCGTTTGCAAGAGCAAAGGAGCAATTCGTTGCAGGAAAGAGGAAGGAAAGAAAGTTTCTCTCCTTCTGCCTGCTTTGCTCAGAGGACTGGATGAAGTCAGGGAGTTCTCCCTTTCACTGAGATACGTGCGGGCTGCTGTTGCCTGTGTGCTCTCTTCTTTGCAAAAGAGTCTGCAGTTCCACGCTTTGAACCGTGGAAAGGCGCCAGGCTCTGCTAAGACTTCCCCCGGCGCTTCGTTTGCCCTGGGCCAAAGCGAGCCTTCACAATAGCTGAACGCTAACACTGCATACTCGTTCCACTTCCAGAACAGGGCTACCGCGAGGCAGTTCTCCGGGGGAAAACGGCCCTTCGCGAAGGGCAGATCTGCCGAGCTCATTGCGGGAAAGCGAAAGCAAAGGACGCTTTTCTCCCTCTAACCGCTTTCGTCAGAGGAACGGGGGAAGTCACAGTGTTCTTTCTCTCACTGAGATACACACAATCTGACGTTGCCTCTAAGCTCCGTTGCTGGGAAATAACTGAAACTGACATACATTCCTGTGGGGAAACACAGGGCTTTGCTAGGATTTCTTTAGGCAGTGTGTTTTCCCTGGGCCTCACTGCAGCAAGACTATCTCGCCAGGGCAACACTGCGTGGGATTTCCTCTGCCAGGAGAGAGCTGCTGCTTTGTAGTTTGTGCTGGGAAACCTTGCTTTGGCAAGTGCGAATTGACTGCATTCAGGCAGAAAGAAAAGAGAATAGCAAGAGGCCTTTTCTCCCCGGCTGCTTTCCCAAGCCCTTCCAGCTCAAACTATGTCGTTGCTCCTCTGGAAGGATCCCTGCACCGCGACGTAGTTTCTCAGAAGAAGCCCTGCGTTTGCAAGAGCAAATGAGGAATTCGTTGCAGGAAAGAGGAAGGATAGAATGTTTCTCTCCCTCTGCCTGCTTTGTTCAGAGGACTGGATGAAGTCAGGGAGTTCTCCCTTTCACTGAGATACGTGCGGGCTGCTGTTGCCTGTGCGCTCTCTTCTTTGCAAAAGAGTCTGCAGTTCCACGCTTTGAACCGAGGAAAGGCGCCGGGCTCTGCTAAGACTTCCCCCGGCGCTTCGTTTGCCCTGGGCCAGAGCGAGCCTTCACAATAGCTGAACGCTAACACTGCATACTCGTTCCACTTCCAGAACAGGTCTACAGCGAGGTAGTTCTCCGGGGGAAAACGGCCCTTCGCGAAGGGCAGATCTGCCGAGCTCATTGCGGGAAAGCGAAAGCAAAGGACACTTTTCTCCCTCTAACCGCTTTCGTCAGAGGAACGGGGGAAGTCACAGTGTTCTTTCTCTCACTGAGATACACACAATCTGACGTTGCCTCTGAGCTCCGTTGCTGGCAAAGAACTGAAACTGACATACATTCCTGTGGGGAAACACAGGGCTTTGCTAGGATTTCTCTAGGCAGTGTGTTTTCCCTGGACCTCACTGCAGCAACACTATCTCGCCAGGGCAACACTGCGTGGGATTTCCTCTGCCAGGAGAGAGCTGCTGCTTTGTAGTTTGTGCTGGGAAACCTTGCTTTGGCAAGTGCGAATTGACTGCATTCAGAGAGAAAGAAAAGAGAATAGCAAGAGGCCTTTTTTCCCCGGCTGCTTTCCCAAGCCCTTCCAGCTAAAACTATGTCGTTGCTCCTCTGGAAGGATTCCTGAACCGCGACGTAGTTTTTCAGAAGAAGCCCTGCGTTTGCAAGAGCAAGGGAGCAATTCGTTGCAGGAAAGAGGAAGGAAAGAAAGTTTCTGTCCCTCTGCCTGCTTTGCTCAGAGGACTGGATGAAGTCAGGGAGTTCTCCCTTTCACTGAGAAACGTGCGGGCTGCTTTTGCCTGTGCGCTCTCTTCTTTGCAAAAGAGTCTGCAGTTTCACGCTTTGAACCGTGGAAAGGCGCCGGGCTCTGCTAAGACTTCCCCCGGCGCTTCGTTTGCCCTGGGCCAAAGCGAGCCTTCACAATAGCTGAACGCTAACACTGCATACTCGTTCCACTTCCAGAACAGGGCTACCGCGAGGCAGTTCTCCGGGGGAAAACGGCCCTTCGCGAAGGGCAGATCTGCCGAGCTCATTGCGGGAAAGCGAAAGCAAAGGACGCTTTTCTCCCTCTAACCGCTTTCGTCAGAGGAACGGGGGAAGTCACAGTGTTCTTTCTCTCACTGAGATACACACAATCTGACGTTGCCTCTGAGCTCCGTTGCTGGCAAAGAACTGAAACTGACATACATTCCTGTGGGGAAACACAGGGCTTTGCTAGAATTTCTCTAGGCCGTGTGATTTCCCTGGGCCTCACTGTAGCAACACTATCTCGCCAGGGCAACACTGCGTGGGATTTCCTCTGCCAGGAGAGAGCTGCTGCTTTGTAGTTTGTGCTGGGAAACCTTGCTTTGGCAAGTGCGAATTGACTGCCTTCAGGCAGAAAGAAAAGAGAACAGCAAGAGGCCTTTTCTCCCCGGCTGCTTTCCAAAGCCCTTCCAGCTCAAACTATGTCGTTTCTCCTCTGGAAGGATCCTTGCACCGCCACGTAGTTTTTCAGAAGAAGCCCTGCGTTTGCAAGGGCAAAGGAGTAATTCGTTGCAGGAAAGAGGAAGGAAAGAAAGTTTCTCTCCCTCTGCCTGCTTTGCTCAGAGGACTGGATGAAGTCAGGGAGTTCTCCCTTTCACTGAGATACGTGCGGGCTGCTGTTGCCTGTGTGCTCTCTTCTTTGCAAAAGAGTCTGCAGTTCCACGCTTTGAACCGTGGAAAGGTGCCGGGCTCTGCTAAGACTTCCCCCGGCGCTTCGTTTGCCCTGGGCCAAAGCCAGCCTTCACAATAGCTGAATGCTAACACAGCATACTCGTTCCACTTCCAGAACAGCGCTACCGCGAGGCAGTTCTCCGGGGGAAAACGGCCCTTCGCGAAGGGCAGATCTGCCGAGCTCATTGCGGGAAAGCGAAAGCAAAGGACGCTTTTCTCCCTCTAACCGCTTTCGTCAGAGGAACGGGGGAAGTCACAGTGTTCTTTCTCTCACTGAGATACACACAATCTGACGTTGCCTCTGAGCTCCGTTGCTGGCAAAGAACTGAACCTGACATACATTCCTGTGGGGAAACACAGGGCTTTGCTAGGATTTCTCTAGGCAGTGTGATTTCCCTGGGCCTCACTGTAGCAACACTATCTCGCCAGGGCAACACTGCGTGGGATTTCCTCTTCCAAGAGAGCTGCTGCTTTGTAGTTTGTGCTGGGAAACCTTATTTTGGCAAGTGCGAATTGACCGCATTCAGGCAGAAAGAAAAGAGAACAGCAAGAGGCGTTTTCTCCCCGGCTGCTTTCCCAAGCCCTTCCAGCTCAAACTATGTCGTTGCTCCTCTGGAAGGATCCTTGCACCGCGACGTAGTTTTTCAGAAGAAGCCCTGCTTTTGCAAGAGCAAATGAGGAATTCGTTGCAGGAAAGAGGAAGGAAAGAAAGTTTCTCTCCCTCTGCCTGCTTTGCTCAGAGGACTGGATGTAGTCAGGGAGTTCTCCCTTTCACTGAGAAACGTGCGGGCTGCTGTTGCCTGTGCGCTCTCTTCTTTGCAAAAGAGTCTGCAGTTCCACGCTTTGAACCGTGGAAAGGCGCCGGGCTCTGCTAAGACTTCCCCCGGCGCTTCGTTTGCCCTGGGCCAGGGCGAGCCTTCACAATAGCTGAACGCTAACACTGCATACTCGTTCCACTTCCAGAACAGGGCTACCGCGAGGCAGTTCTCCGGGGGAAAACGGCCCTTCGCGAAGGGCAGATCTGCCGAGCTCATTGCGGGAAAGCGAAAGCAAAGGACGCTTTTCTCCCTCTAACCGCTTTCGTCAGAGGAACGGGGGAAGTCACAGTGTTCTTTCTCTCACTGAGATACACACAATCTGACGTTGCCTCTGAGCTCCGTTGCTGGCAAAGAACTGAACCTGACATACATTCCTGTGGGGAAACACAGGGCTTTGCTAGGATTTCTCTAGGCAGTGTGATTTCCCTGGGCCTCACTGTAGCAACACTATCTCGCCAGGGCAACACTGCGTGGGATTTCCTCTTCCAAGAGAGCTGCTGCTTTGTAGTTTGTGCTGGGAAACCTTATTTTGGCAAGTGCGAATTGACCGCATTCAGGCAGAAAGAAAAGAGAACAGCAAGAGGCCTTTTTTCCCCGGCTGCTTTCCCAAGCCCTTCCAGCTCAAACTATGTCGTTGCTCCTCTGGAAGGATCCTTGCACCGCGACGTAGTTTTTCAGAAGAAGCCCTGCTTTTGCAAGAGCAAATGAGGAATTCGTTGCAGGAAAGAGGAAGGAAAGAAAGTTTCTCTCCCTCTGCCTGCTTTGTTCAGAGGACTGGATGAAGTCAGGGAGTTCTCCCTTTCACTGAGAAACGTGCGGGCTGCTGTTGCCTGGGCGCTCTCTTCTTTGCAAAAGAGTCTGCAGTTCCACGCTTTGAACCGTGGAAAGGCGCCGGGCTCTGCTAAGACTTCCCCCGGCGCTTCGTTTGCCCTGGGCCAAAGCCAGCCTTCACAATAGCTGAATGCTAACACAGCATACTCGTTCCACTTCCAGAACAGCGCTACCGCGAGGCAGTTCTCCGGGGGAAAACGGCCCTTCGCGAAGGGCAGATCTGCCGAGCTCATTGCGGGAAAGCGAAAGCAAAGGACGCTATTCTCCCTCTAAGCGCTTTCGTCAGAGGAACGGGGGAAGTCACAGTGTTCTTTCTCTCACTGAGATACACACAATCTGACGTTGCCTCTGAGCTCCGTTGCTGGCAAAGAACTGAAACTGACATACATTCCTGTGGGGAAACACAGGGCTTTGCTAGGATTTCTCTAGGCAGTGTGATTTCCCTGGGCCTCACTGTAGCAACACTATCTCGCCAGGGCAACACTGCGTGGGATTTCCTCTGCCAGGAGAGAGCTGCTGCTTTGTAGTTTGTGCTGGGAAACCTTGCTTTGGCAAGTGCGAATTGACTGCATTCAGGCAGAAAGAAAAGAGAACAGCAAGAGGCCTTTTCTCCCCGGCTGCTTTCCAAAGCCCTTCCAGCTCAAACTATGTCGTTTCTCCTCTGGAAGGATCCTTGCACCGCCACGTAGTTTTTCAGAAGAAGCCCTGCGTTTGCAAGAGCAAAGGAGCAATTCGTTGCAGGAAAGAGGAAGGAAAGAAAGTTTCTCTCCCTCTGCCTGCTTTGCTCAGAGGACTGGATGAAGTCAGGGAGTTCTCCCTTTCACTGAGATACGTGCGGGCTGCTGTTGCCTGTGTGCTCTCTTCTTTGCAAAAGAGTCTGCAGTTCCACGCTTTGAACCGTGGAAAGGTGCCGGGCTCTGCTAAGACTTCCCCCGGCGCTTCGTTTGCCCTGGGCCAGAGCGAGCCTTCACAATAGCTGAACGCTAACACTGCATACTCGTTCCACTTCCAGAACAGGGCTAGCGCGAGGCAGTTCTCCGGGGAAAAGGCCCTTCGCGAAGGGCAGATCTGCCGAGCTCATTGCGGGAAAGCGAAAGCAAAAGACGCTTTTCTCCCTCTAACCGCTTTCGTCAGAGGAACGGGGGAAGTCACAGTGTTCTTTCTCTCACTGAGATACACACAATCTGATGTTGCCTCTGAGCTCCGTTGCTGGCAAAGAACTGAAACTGACATCCATTCCTGTGGGGAAACACAGGGCTTTGCTAGGATTTCTCTAGGCAGTGTGATTTCCCTGGGCCTCACTGTAGCAACACTATCTCGCCAGGGCAACACTGCGTGGGATTTCCTCTTCCAAGAGAGCTGCTGCTTTGTAGTTTGTGCTGGGAAACCTTATTTTGGCAAGTGCGAATTGACCGCATTCAGGCAGAAAGAAAAGAGAACAGCAAGAGGCCTTTTTTCCCCGGCTGCTTTCCCAAGCCCTTCCAGCTCAAACTATGTCGTTGCTCCTCTGGAAGGATCCTTGCACCGCGACGTAGTTTTTCAGAAGAAGCCCTGCTTTTGCAAGAGCAAATGAGGAATTCGTTGCAGGAAAGAGGAAGGAAAGAAAGTTTCTCTCCCTCTGCCTGCTTTGCTCAGAGGACTGGATGTAGTCAGGGAGTTCTCCCTTTCACTGAGAAACGTGCGGGCTGCTGTTGCCTGTGCGCTCTCTTCTTTGCAAAAGAGTCTGCAGTTCCACGCTTTGAACCGTGGAAAGGCGCCGGGCTCTGCTAAGACTTCCCCCGGCGCTTCGTTTGCCCTGGGCCAGGGCGAGCCTTCACAATAGCTGAACGCTAACACTGCATACTCGTTCCACTTCCAGAACAGGGCTACCGCGAGGCAGTTCTCCGGGGGAAAACGGCCCTTCGCGAAGGGCAGATCTGCCGAGCTCCTTGCGGGAAAGCGAAAGCAAAGGACGCTTTTCTCCCTCTAACCGCTTTCGTCAGAGGAACGGGGGAAGTCACAGTGTTCTTTCTCTCACTGAGATACACACTATCTGACGTTGCCTCTGAGCTCCGTTGCTGGCAAAGAACTGAAACTGACATACATTCCTGTGGGGAAACACAGGGCTTTGCTAGGATTTCTCTAGGCAGTGTGATTTCCCTGGGCCTCACTGTAGCAACACTATCTCGCCAGGGCAACACTGCGTGGGATTTCCTCTGCCAGGAGAGAGCTGCTGCTTTGTAGTTTGTGCTGGGAAACCTTATTTTGGCAAGTGCGAATTGACTGCATTCAGGCAGAAAGAAAAGAGAACAGCAAGAGACCTTTTTTCCCCGGCTGCTTTCCCAAGCCCTTCCAGCTCAAAGTATGTCGTTGCTCCTCTGGAAGGATCCTTGCACCGCGACGTAGTTTTTCAGAAGAAGCCCTGCTTTTGCAAGAGCAAATGAGGAATTCGTTGCAGGAAAGAGGAAGGAAAGAAAGTTTCTCTCCCTCTGCCTGCTTTGCTCAGAGAACTGGATGAAGTCAGGGAGTTCTCCCTTTCACTGAGAAACGTGCGGGCTGCTGTTGCCTGTGCGCTCTCTTCTTTGCAAAAGAGTCTGCAGTTCCACGGTTTGAACCGTAGAAAGGCGCCGGGCTCTGCTAAGACTTCCCCCGGCGCTTCGTTTGCCCTGGGCCAAAGCCAGCCTTCACAATAGCTGAATGCTAACACAGCATACTCGTTACACTTCCAGAACAGGGCTACCGCGAGGCAGTTCTCCGGGGGAAAACGGCCCTTCGCGAAGGGCAGATCTGCCGAGCTCATTGCCGGAAAGCGAAAGCAAAGGACGCTTTTCTCCCTCTAACCGCTTTCGTCAGAGGAACGGGGGAAGTCACAGTGTTCTTTCTCTCACTGAGATACACACAATCTGACGTTGCCTCTGAGCTCCGTTGCTGGCAAAGAACTGAAACTGACATACATTCCTGTGGGGAAACACAGGGCTTTGCTAGGATTTCTCTAGGCAGTGTGATTTCCCTGGGCCTCACTGTAGCAACACTATCTCGCCAGGGCAACACTGCGTGGGATTTCCTCTGCCAGGAGAGAGCTGCTGCTTTGTAGTTTGTGCTGGGAAACCTTATTTTGGCAAGTGCGAATTGACCGCATTCAGGCAGAAAGAAAAGAGAACAGCAAGAGGCCTTTTTTCCCCGGCTGCTTTCCCAAGCCCTTCCAGCTCAAACTATGTCGTTTCTCCTCTGGAAGGATCCTTGCACCGCGACGTAGTTTTTCAGAAGAAGCCCTGCTTTTGCAAGAGCAAATGAGGAATTCGTTGCAGGAAAGAGGAAGGAAAGAAAGTTTCTCTCCCTCTGCCTGCTTTGCTCAGAGAACTGGATGAAGTCAGGGAGTTCTCCCTTTCACTGAGAAACGTGCGGGCTGCTGTTGCCTGTGCGCTCTCTTCTTTGCAAAAGAGTCTGCAGTTCCATGCTTTGAACCGTGGAAAGGCGCCGGGCTCTGCTAAGACTTCCCCCGGCGCTTCGTTTGCCCTGGGCCAGAGCGAGCCTTCACAATAGCTGAACGCTAACACTGCATACTCGTTCCACTTCCAGAACAGGGCTACCGCGAGGCAGTTCTCCGGGGGAAAACGGCCCTTCGCGAAGGGCAGATCTGCCGAGCTCATTGCGGGAAAGCGAAAGCAAAGGACGCTTTTCTCCCTCTAACCGCTTTCGTCAGAGGAACGGGGGAAGTCACAGTGTTCTTTCTCTCACTGAGATACACACAATCTGACGTTGCCTCTGAGCTCCGTTGCTGGCAAAGAACTGAACCTGACATACATTCCTGTGGGGAAACACAGGGCTTTGCTAGGATTTCTCTAGGCAGTGTGATTTCCCTGGGCCTCACTGTAGCAACACTATCTCGCCAGGGCAACACTGCGTGGGATTTCCTCTTCCAAGAGAGCTGCTGCTTTGTAGTTTGTGCTGGGAAACCTTATTTTGGCAAGTGCGAATTGACCGCATTCAGGCAGAAAGAAAAGAGAACAGCAAGAGGCCTTTTTTCCCCGGCTGCTTTCCCAAGCCCTTCCAGCTCAAACTATGTCGTTGCTCCTCTGGAAGGATCCTTGCACCGCGACGTAGTTTTTCAGAAGAAGCCCTGCTTTTGCAAGAGCAAATGAGGAATTCGTTGCAGGAAAGAGGAAGGAAAGAAAGTTTCTCTCCCTCTGCCTGCTTTGTTCAGAGGACTGGATGAAGTCAGGGAGTTCTCCCTTTCACTGAGAAACGTGCGGGCTGCTGTTGCCTGGGCGCTCTCTTCTTTGCAAAAGAGTCTGCAGTTCCACGCTTTGAACCGTGGAAAGGCGCCGGGCTCTGCTAAGACTTCCCCCGGCGCTTCGTTTGCCCTGGGCCAAAGCCAGCCTTCACAATAGCTGAATGCTAACACAGCATACTCGTTCCACTTCCAGAACAGCGCTACCGCGAGGCAGTTCTCCGGGGGAAAACGGCCCTTCGCGAAGGGCAGATCTGCCGAGCTCATTGCGGGAAAGCGAAAGCAAAGGACGCTATTCTCCCTCTAAGCGCTTTCGTCAGAGGAACGGGGGAAGTCACAGTGTTCTTTCTCTCACTGAGATACACACAATCTGACGTTGCCTCTGAGCTCCGTTGCTGGCAAAGAACTGAAACTGACATACATTCCTGTGGGGAAACACAGGGCTTTGCTAGGATTTCTCTAGGCAGTGTGATTTCCCTGGGCCTCACTGTAGCAACACTATCTCGCCAGGGCAACACTGCGTGGGATTTCCTCTGCCAGGAGAGAGCTGCTGCTTTGTAGTTTGTGCTGGGAAACCTTGCTTTGGCAAGTGCGAATTGACTGCATTCAGGCAGAAAGAAAAGAGAACAGCAAGAGGCCTTTTCTCCCCGGCTGCTTTCCAAAGCCCTTCCAGCTCAAACTATGTCGTTTCTCCTCTGGAAGGATCCTTGCACCGCCACGTAGTTTTTCAGAAGAAGCCCTGCGTTTGCAAGAGCAAAGGAGCAATTCGTTGCAGGAAAGAGGAAGGAAAGAAAGTTTCTCTCCCTCTGCCTGCTTTGCTCAGAGGACTGGATGAAGTCAGGGAGTTCTCCCTTTCACTGAGATACGTGCGGGCTGCTGTTGCCTGTGTGCTCTCTTCTTTGCAAAAGAGTCTGCAGTTCCACGCTTTGAACCGTGGAAAGGTGCCGGGCTCTGCTAAGACTTCCCCCGGCGCTTCGTTTGCCCTGGGCCAGAGCGAGCCTTCACAATAGCTGAACGCTAACACTGCATACTCGTTCCACTTCCAGAACAGGGCTAGCGCGAGGCAGTTCTCCGGGGAAAAGGCCCTTCGCGAAGGGCAGATCTGCCGAGCTCATTGCGGGAAAGCGAAAGCAAAAGACGCTTTTCTCCCTCTAACCGCTTTCGTCAGAGGAACGGGAGAAGTCACAGTGTTCTTTCTCTCACTGAGATACACACAATCTGATGTTGCCTCTGAGCTCCGTTGCTGGCAAAGAACTGAAACTGACATCCATTCCTGTGGGGAAACACAGGGCTTTGCTAGGATTTCTCTAGGCAGTGTGATTTCCCTGGGCCTCACTGTAGCAACACTATCTCGCCAGGGCAACACTGCGTGGGATTTCCTCTTCCAAGAGAGCTGCTGCTTTGTAGTTTGTGCTGGGAAACCTTATTTTGGCAAGTGCGAATTGACCGCATTCAGGCAGAAAGAAAAGAGAACAGCAAGAGGCCTTTTTTCCCCGGCTGCTTTCCCAAGCCCTTCCAGCTCAAACTATGTCGTTGCTCCTCTGGAAGGATCCTTGCACCGCGACGTAGTTTTTCAGAAGAAGCCCTGCTTTTGCAAGAGCAAATGAGGAATTCGTTGCAGGAAAGAGGAAGGAAAGAAAGTTTCTCTCCCTCTGCCTGCTTTGCTCAGAGAACTGGATGAAGTCAGGGAGTTCTCCCTTTCACTGAGAAACGTGCGGGCTGCTGTTGCCTGTGCGCTCTCTTCTTTGCAAAAGAGTCTGCAGTTCCACGGTTTGAACCGTGGAAAGGCGCCGGGCTCTGCTAAGACTTCCACCGGCGCTTCGTTTGCCCTGGGCCAAAGCCAGCCTTCACAATAGCTGAATGCTAACACAGCATACTCGTTACACTTCCAGAACAGGGCTACCGCGAGGCAGTTCTCCGGGGGAAAACGGCCCTTCGCGAAGGGCAGATCTGCCGAGCTCATTGCGGGAAAGCGAAAGCAAAGGACGCTTTTCTCCCTCTAACCGCTTTCGTCAGAGGAACGGGGGAAGTCACAGTGTTCTTTCTCTCACTGAGATACACACAATCTGACGTTGCCTCTGAGCTCCGTTGCTGGCAAAGAACTGAAACTGACATACATTCCTGTGGGGAAACACAGGGCTTTGCTAGGATTTCTCTAGGCAGTGTGATTTCCCTGGGCCTCACTGTAGCAACACTATCTCGCCAGGGCAACACTGCGTGGGATTTCCTCTGCCAGGAGAGAGCTGCTGCTTTGTAGTTTGTGCTGGGAAACCTTATTTTGGCAAGTGCGAATTGACCGCATTCAGGCAGAAAGAAAAGAGAACAGCAAGAGGCCTTTTTTCCCTGGCTGCTTTCCCAAGCCCTTCCAGCTCAAACTATGTCGTTTCTCCTCTGGAAGGATCCTTGCACCGCGACGTAGTTTTTCAGAAGAAGCCCTGCTTTTGCAAGAGCAAATGAGGAATTCGTTGCAGGAAAGAGGAAGGAAAGAAAGTTTCTCTCCCTCTGCCTGCTTTGCTCAGAGAACTGGATGAAGTCAGGGAGTTCTCCCTTTCACTGAGAAACGTGCGGGCTGCTGTTGCCTGTGCGCTCTCTTCTTTGCAAAAGAGTCTGCAGTTCCATGCTTTGAACCGTGGAAAGGCGCCGGGCTCTGCTAAGACTTCCCCCGGCGCTTCGTTTGCCCTGGGCCAGAGCGAGCCTTCACAATAGCTGAACGCTAACACTGCATACTCGTTCCACTTCCAGAACAGGGCTACCGCGAGGCAGTTCTCCGGGGGAAAACGGCCCTTCGCGAAGGGCAGATCTGCCGAGCTCATTGCGGGAAAGCGAAAGCAAAGGACGCTTTTCTCCCTCTAACCGCTTTCGTCAGAGGAACGGGGGAAGTCACAGTGTTCTTTCTCTCACTGAGATACACACAATCTGACGTTGCCTCTGAGCTCCGTTGCTGGCAAAGAACTGAACCTGACATACATTCCTGTGGGGAAACACAGGGCTTTGCTAGGATTTCTCTAGGCAGTGTGATTTCCCTGGGCCTCACTGTAGCAACACTATCTCGCCAGGGCAACACTGCGTGGGATTTCCTCTTCCAAGAGAGCTGCTGCTTTGTAGTTTGTGCTGGGAAACCTTATTTTGGCAAGTGCGAATTGACCGCATTCAGGCAGAAAGAAAAGAGAACAGCAAGAGGCCTTTTTTCCCCGGCTGCTTTCCCAAGCCCTTCCAGCTCAAACTATGTCGTTGCTCCTCTGGAAGGATCCTTGCACCGCGACGTAGTTTTTCAGAAGAAGCCCTGCTTTTGCAAGAGCAAATGAGGAATTCGTTGCAGGAAAGAGGAAGGAAAGAAAGTTTCTCTCCCTCTGCCTGCTTTGTTCAGAGGACTGGATGAAGTCAGGGAGTTCTCCCTTTCACTGAGAAACGTGCGGGCTGCTGTTGCCTGGGCGCTCTCTTCTTTGCAAAAGAGTCTGCAGTTCCACGCTTTGAACCGTGGAAAGGCGCCGGGCTCTGCTAAGACTTCCCCCGGCGCTTCGTTTGCCCTGGGCCAAAGCCAGCCTTCACAATAGCTGAATGCTAACACAGCATACTCGTTCCACTTCCAGAACAGCGCTACCGCGAGGCAGTTCTCCGGGGGAAAACGGCCCTTCGCGAAGGGCAGATCTGCCGAGCTCATTGCGGGAAAGCGAAAGCAAAGGACGCTATTCTCCCTCTAAGCGCTTTCGTCAGAGGAACGGGGGAAGTCACAGTGTTCTTTCTCTCACTGAGATACACACAATCTGACGTTGCCTCTGAGCTCCGTTGCTGGCAAAGAACTGAAACTGACATACATTCCTGTGGGGAAACACAGGGCTTTGCTAGGATTTCTCTAGGCAGTGTGATTTCCCTGGGCCTCACTGTAGCAACACTATCTCGCCAGGGCAACACTGCGTGGGATTTCCTCTGCCAGGAGAGAGCTGCTGCTTTGTAGTTTGTGCTGGGAAACCTTGCTTTGGCAAGTGCGAATTGACTGCATTCAGGCAGAAAGAAAAGAGAACAGCAAGAGGCCTTTTCTCCCCGGCTGCTTTCCAAAGCCCTTCCAGCTCAAACTATGTCGTTTCTCCTCTGGAAGGATCCTTGCACCGCCACGTAGTTTTTCAGAAGAAGCCCTGCGTTTGCAAGAGCAAAGGAGCAATTCGTTGCAGGAAAGAGGAAGGAAAGAAAGTTTCTCTCCCTCTGCCTGCTTTGTTCAGAGGACTGGATGAAGTCAGGGAGTTCTCCCTTTCACTGAGATACGTGCGGGCTGCTGTTGCCTGTGTGCTCTCTTCTTTGCAAAAGAGTCTGCAGTTCCACGCTTTGAACCGTGGAAAGGTGCCGGGCTCTGCTAAGACTTCCCCCGGCGCTTCGTTTGCCCTGGGCCAGAGCGAGCCTTCACAATAGCTGAACGCTAACACTGCATACTCGTTCCACTTCCAGAACAGGGCTAGCGCGAGGCAGTTCTCCGGGGAAAAGGCCCTTCGCGAAGGGCAGATCTGCCGAGCTCATTGCGGGAAAGCGAAAGCAAAAGACGCTTTTCTCCCTCTAACCGCTTTCGTCAGAGGAACGGGGGAAGTCACAGTGTTCTTTCTCTCACTGAGATACACACAATCTGATGTTGCCTCTGAGCTCCGTTGCTGGCAAAGAACTGAAACTGACATCCATTCCTGTGGGGAAACACAGGGCTTTGCTAGGATTTCTCTAGGCAGTGTGATTTCCCTGGGCCTCTGTGTAGCAACACTATCTCGCCAGGGCAACACTGCGTGGGATTTCCTCTTCCAAGAGAGCTGCTGCTTTGTAGTTTGTGCTGGGAAACCTTATTTTGGCAAGTGCGAATTGACCGCATTCAGGCAGAAAGAAAAGAGAACAGCAAGAGGCCTTTTTTCCCTGGCTGCTTTCCCAAGCCCTTCCAGCTCAAACTATGTCGTTGCTCCTCTGGAAGGATCCTTGCACCGCGACGTAGTTTTTCAGAAGAAGCCCTGCTTTTGCAAGAGCAAATGAGGAATTCGTTGCAGGAAAGAGGAAGGAAAGAAAGTTTCTCTCCCTCTGCCTGCTTTGCTCAGAGAACTGGATGAAGTCAGGGAGTTCTCCCTTTCACTGAGAAACGTGCGGGCTGCTGTTGCCTGTGCGCTCTCTTCTTTGCAAAAGAGTCTGCAGTTCCACGGTTTGAACCGTGGAAAGGCGCCGGGCTCTGCTAAGACTTCCCCCGGCGCTTCGTTTGCCCTGGGCCAAAGCCAGCCTTCAGAATAGCTGAATGCTAACACAGCATACTCGTTACACTTCCAGAACAGGGCTACCGCGAGGCAGTTCTCCGGGGGAAAACGGCCCTTCGCGAAGGGCAGATCTGCCGAGCTCATTGCGGGAAAGCGAAAGCAAAGGACGCTTTTCTCCCTCTAACCGCTTTCGTCAGAGGAACGGGGGAAGTCACAGTGTTCTTTCTCTCACTGAGATACACACAATCTGACGTTGCCTCTGAGCTCCGTTGCTGGCAAAGAACTGAAACTGACATACATTCCTGTGGGGAAACACAGGGCTTTGCTAGGATTTCTCTAGGCAGTGTGATTTCCCTGGGCCTCACTGTAGCAACACTATCTCGCCAGGGCAACACTGCGTGGGATTTCCTCTGCCAGGAGAGAGCTGCTGCTTTGTAGTTTGTGCTGGGAAACCTTATTTTGGCAAGTGCGAATTGACCGCATTCAGGCAGAAAGAAAAGAGAACAGCAAGAGGCCTTTTTTCCCCGGCTGCTTTCCCAAGCCCTTCCAGCTCAAACTATGTCGTTTCTCCTCTGGAAGGATCCTTGCACCGCGACGTAGTTTTTCAGAAGAAGCCCTGCTTTTGCAAGAGCAAATGAGGAATTCGTTGCAGGAAAGAGGAAGGAAAGAAAGTTTCTCTCCCTCTGCCTGCTTTGCTCAGAGAACTGGATGAAGTCAGGGAGTTCTCCCTTTCACTGAGAAACGTGCGGGCTGCTGTTGCCTGTGCGCTCTCTTCTTTGCAAAAGAGTCTGCAGTTCCATGCTTTGAACCGTGGAAAGGCGCCGGGCTCTGCTAAGACTTCCCCCGGCGCTTCGTTTGCCCTGGGCCAGAGCGAGCCTTCACAATAGCTGAACGCTAACACTGCATACTCGTTCCACTTCCAGAACAGGGCTACCGCGAGGCAGTTCTCCGGGGGAAAACGGCCCTTCGCGAAGGGCAGATCTGCCGAGCTCATTGCGGGAAAGCGAAAGCAAAGGACGCTTTTCTCCCTCTAACCGCTTTCGTCAGAGGAACGGGGGAAGTCACAGTGTTCTTTCTCTCACTGAGATACACACAATCTGACGTTGCCTCTGAGCTCCGTTGCTGGCAAAGAACTGAACCTGACATACATTCCTGTGGGGAAACACAGGGCTTTGCTAGGATTTCTCTAGGCAGTGTGATTTCCCTGGGCCTCACTGTAGCAACACTATCTCGCCAGGGCAACACTGCGTGGGATTTCCTCTTCCAAGAGAGCTGCTGCTTTGTAGTTTGTGCTGGGAAACCTTATTTTGGCAAGTGCGAATTGACCGCATTCAGGCAGAAAGAAAAGAGAACAGCAAGAGGCCTTTTTTCCCCGGCTGCTTTCCCAAGCCCTTCCAGCTCAAACTATGTCGTTGCTCCTCTGGAAGGATCCTTGCACCGCGACGTAGTTTTTCAGAAGAAGCCCTGCTTTTGCAAGAGCAAATGAGGAATTCGTTGCAGGAAAGAGGAAGGAAAGAAAGTTTCTCTCCCTCTGCCTGCTTTGTTCAGAGGACTGGATGAAGTCAGGGAGTTCTCCCTTTCACTGAGAAACGTGCGGGCTGCTGTTGCCTGGGCGCTCTCTTCTTTGCAAAAGAGTCTGCAGTTCCACGCTTTGAACCGTGGAAAGGCGCCGGGCTCTGCTAAGACTTCCCCCGGCGCTTCGTTTGCCCTGGGCCAAAGCCAGCCTTCACAATAGCTGAATGCTAACACAGCATACTCGTTCCACTTCCAGAACAGCGCTACCGCGAGGCAGTTCTCCGGGGGAAAACGGCCCTTCGCGAAGGGCAGATCTGCCGAGCTCATTGCGGGAAAGCGAAAGCAAAGGACGCTATTCTCCCTCTAAGCGCTTTCGTCAGAGGAACGGGGGAAGTCACAGTGTTCTTTCTCTCACTGAGATACACACAATCTGACGTTGCCTCTGAGCTCCGTTGCTGGCAAAGAACTGAAACTGACATACATTCCTGTGGGGAAACACAGGGCTTTGCTAGGATTTCTCTAGGCAGTGTGATTTCCCTGGGCCTCACTGTAGCAACACTATCTCGCCAGGGCAACACTGCGTGGGATTTCCTCTGCCAGGAGAGAGCTGCTGCTTTGTAGTTTGTGCTGGGAAACCTTGCTTTGGCAAGTGCGAATTGACTGCATTCAGGCAGAAAGAAAAGAGAACAGCAAGAGGCCTTTTCTCCCCGGCTGCTTTCCAAAGCCCTTCCAGCTCAAACTATGTCGTTTCTCCTCTGGAAGGATCCTTGCACCGCCACGTAGTTTTTCAGAAGAAGCCCTGCGTTTGCAAGAGCAAAGGAGCAATTCGTTGCAGGAAAGAGGAAGGAAAGAAAGTTTCTCTCCCTCTGCCTGCTTTGCTCAGAGGACTGGATGAAGTCAGGGAGTTCTCCCTTTCACTGAGATACGTGCGGGCTGCTGTTGCCTGTGTGCTCTCTTCTTTGCAAAAGAGTCTGCAGTTCCACGCTTTGAACCGTGGAAAGGTGCCGGGCTCTGCTAAGACTTCCCCCGGCGCTTCGTTTGCCCTGGGCCAGAGCGAGCCTTCACAATAGCTGAACGCTAACACTGCATACTCGTTCCACTTCCAGAACAGGGCTAGCGCGAGGCAGTTCTCCGGGGAAAAGGCCCTTCGCGAAGGGCAGATCTGCCGAGCTCATTGCGGGAAAGCGAAAGCAAAAGACGCTTTTCTCCCTCTAACCGCTTTCGTCAGAGGAACGGGGGAAGTCACAGTGTTCTTTCTCTCACTGAGATACACACAATCTGATGTTGCCTCTGAGCTCCGTTGCTGGCAAAGAACTGAAACTGACATCCATTCCTGTGGGGAAACACAGGGCTTTGCTAGGATTTCTCTAGGCAGTGTGATTTCCCTGGGCCTCTGTGTAGCAACACTATCTCGCCAGGGCAACACTGCGTGGGATTTCCTCTTCCAAGAGAGCTGCTGCTTTGTAGTTTGTGCTGGGAAACCTATTTTGGCAAGTGCGAATTGACCGCATTCAGGCAGAAAGAAAAGAGAACAGCAAGAGGCCTTTTTTCCCTGGCTGCTTTCCCAAGCCCTTCCAGCTCAAACTATGTCGTTGCTCCTCTGGAAGGATCCTTGCACCGCGACGTAGTTTTTCAGAAGAAGCCCTGCTTTTGCAAGAGCAAATGAGGAATTCGTTGCAGGAAAGAGGAAGGAAAGAAAGTTTCTCTCCCTCTGCCTGCTTTGCTCAGAGAACTGGATAAAGTCAGGGAGTTCTCCCTTTCACTGAGAAACGTGCGGGCTGCTGTTGCCTGTGCGCTCTCTTCTTTGCAAAAGAGTCTGCAGTTCCATGCTTTGAACCGTGGAAAGGCGCCGGGCTCTGCTAAGACTTCCCCCGGCGCTTCGTTTGCCCTGGGCCAGAGCGAGCCTTCACAATAGCTGAACGCTAACACTGCATACTCGTTCCACTTCCAGAACAGGGCTACCGCGAGGCAGTTCTCCGGGGGAAAACGGCCCTTCGCGAAGGGCAGATCTGCCGAGCTCATTGCGGGAAAGCGAAAGCAAAGGACGCTTTTCTCCCTCTAACCGCTTTCGTCAGAGGAACGGGGGAAGTCACAGTGTTCTTTCTCTCACTGAGATACACACAATCTGACGTTGCCTCTGAGCTCCGTTGCTGGCAAAGAACTGAACCTGACATACATTCCTGTGGGGAAACACAGGGCTTTGCTAGGATTTCTCTAGGCAGTGTGATTTCCCTGGGCCTCACTGTAGCAACACTATCTCGCCAGGGCAACACCGCGTGGGATTTCCTCTTCCAAGAGAGCTGCTGCTTTGTAGTTTGTGCTGGGAAACCTTATTTTGGCAAGTGCGAATTGACCGCATTCAGGCAGAAAGAAAAGAGAACAGCAAGAGGGCTTTTTTCCCCGGCTGCTTTCCCAAGCCCTTCCAGCTCAAACTATGTCGTTGCTCCTCTGGAAGGATCCTTGCACCGCGACGTAGTTTTTCAGAAGAAACCCTGCTTTTGCATGAGCAAATGAGGAATTCGTTGCAGGAAAGAGGAAGGAAAGAAAGTTTCTCTCCCTCTGCCTGCTTTGTTCAGAGGACTGGATGAAGTCAGGGAGTTCTCCCTTTCACTGAGAAACGTGCGGGCTGCTGTTGCCTGGGCGCTCTCTTCTTTGCAAAAGAGTCTGCAGTTCCACGCTTTGAACCGTGGAAAGGTGCCGGGCTCTGCTAAGACTTCCCCCGGCGCTTCGTTTGCCCTGGGCCAGAGCGAGCCTTCACAATAGCTGAACGCTAACACTGCATACTCGTTCCACTTCCAGAACAGGGCTAGCGCGAGGCAGTTCTCCGGGGAAAAGGCCCTTCGCGAAGGGCAGATCTGCCGAGCTCATTGCGGGAAAGCGAAAGCAAAAGACGCTTTTCTCCCTCTAACCGCTTTCGTCAGAGGAACGGGGGAAGTCACAGTGTTCTTTCTCTCACTGAGATACACACAATCTGATGTTGCCTCTGAGCTCCGTTGCTGGCAAAGAACTGAAACTGACATCCATTCCTGTGGGGAAACACAGGGCTTTGCTAGGATTTCTCTAGGCAGTGTGATTTCCCTGGGCCTCTGTGTAGCAACACTATCTCGCCAGGGCAACACTGCGTGGGATTTCCTCTTCCAAGAGAGCTGCTGCTTTGTAGTTTGTGCTGGGAAACCTTATTTTGGCAAGTGCGAATTGACCGCATTCAGGCAGAAAGAAAAGAGAACAGCAAGAGGCCTTTTTTCCCTGGCTGCTTTCCCAAGCCCTTCCAGCTCAAACTATGTCGTTGCTCCTCTGGAAGGATCCTTGCACCGCGACGTAGTTTTTCAGAAGAAGCCCTGCTTTTGCAAGAGCAAATGAGGAATTCGTTGCAGGAAAGAGGAAGGAAAGAAAGTTTCTCTCCCTCTGCCTGCTTTGCTCAGAGAACTGGATGAAGTCAGGGAGTTCTCCCTTTCACTGAGAAACGTGCGGGCTGCTGTTGCCTGTGCGCTCTCTTCTTTGCAAAAGAGTCTGCAGTTCCACGGTTTGAACCGTGGAAAGGCGCCGGGCTCTGCTAAGACTTCCCCCGGCGCTTCGTTTGCCCTGGGCCAAAGCCAGCCTTCAGAATAGCTGAATGCTAACACAGCATACTCGTTACACTTCCAGAACAGGGCTACCGCGAGGCAGTTCTCCGGGGGAAAACGGCCCTTCGCGAAGGGCAGATCTGCCGAGCTCATTGCGGGAAAGCGAAAGCAAAGGACGCTTTTCTCCCTCTAACCGCTTTCGTCAGAGGAACGGGGGAAGTCACAGTGTTCTTTCTCTCACTGAGATACACACAATCTGACGTTGCCTCTGAGCTCCGTTGCTGGCAAAGAACTGAAACTGACATACATTCCTGTGGGGAAACACAGGGCTTTGCTAGGATTTCTCTAGGCAGTGTGATTTCCCTGGGCCTCACTGTAGCAACACTATCTCGCCAGGGCAACACTGCGTGGGATTTCCTCTGCCAGGAGAGAGCTGCTGCTTTGTAGTTTGTGCTGGGAAACCTTATTTTGGCAAGTGCGAATTGACCGCATTCAGGCAGAAAGAAAAGAGAACAGCAAGAGGCCTTTTTTCCCCGGCTGCTTTCCCAAGCCCTTCCAGCTCAAACTATGTCGTTGCTCCTCTGGAAGGATCCTTGCACCGCGACGTAGTTTTTCAGAAGAAGCCCTGCTTTTGCAAGAGCAAATGAGGAATTCGTTGCAGGAAAGAGGAAGGAAAGAAAGTTTCTCTCCCTCTGCCTGCTTTGCTCAGAGAACTGGATAAAGTCAGGGAGTTCTCCCTTTCACTGAGAAACGTGCGGGCTGCTGTTGCCTGTGCGCTCTCTTCTTTGCAAAAGAGTCTGCAGTTCCATGCTTTGAACCGTGGAAAGGCGCCGGGCTCTGCTAAGACTTCCCCCGGCGCTTCGTTTGCCCTGGGCCAGAGCGAGCCTTCACAATAGCTGAACGCTAACACTGCATACTCGTTCCACTTCCAGAACAGGGCTACCGCGAGGCAGTTCTCCGGGGGAAAACGGCCCTTCGCGAAGGGCAGATCTGCCGAGCTCATTGCGGGAAAGCGAAAGCAAAGGACGCTTTTCTCCCTCTAACCGCTTTCGTCAGAGGAACGGGGGAAGTCACAGTGTTCTTTCTCTCACTGAGATACACACAATCTGACGTTGCCTCTGAGCTCCGTTGCTGGCAAAGAACTGAACCTGACATACATTCCTGTGGGGAAACACAGGGCTTTGCTAGGATTTCTCTAGGCAGTGTGATTTCCCTGGGCCTCACTGTAGCAACACTATCTCGCCAGGGCAACACCGCGTGGGATTTCCTCTTCCAAGAGAGCTTCTGCTTTGTAGTTTGTGCTGGGAAACCTTATTTTGGCAAGTGCGAATTGACCGCATTCAGGCAGAAAGAAAAGAGAACAGCAAGAGGGCTTTTTTCCCCGGCTGCTTTCCCAAGCCCTTCCAGCTCAAACTATGTCGTTGCTCCTCTGGAAGGATCCTTGCACCGCGACGTAGTTTTTCAGAAGAAACCCTGCTTTTGCATGAGCAAATGAGGAATTCGTTGCAGGAAAGAGGAAGGAAAGAAAGTTTCTCTCCCTCTGCCTGCTTTGTTCAGAGGACTGGATGAAGTCAGGGAGTTCTCCCTTTCACTGAGAAACGTGCGGGCTGCTGTTGCCTGGGCGCTCTCTTCTTTGCAAAAGAGTCTGCAGTTCCACGCTTTGAACCGTGGAAAGGTGCCGGGCTCTGCTAAGACTTCCCCCGGCGCTTCGTTTGCCCTGGGCCAGAGCGAGCCTTCACAATAGCTGAACGCTAACACTGCATACTCGTTCCACTTCCAGAACAGGGCTAGCGCGAGGCAGTTCTCCGGGGAAAAGGCCCTTCGCGAAGGGCAGATCTGCCGAGCTCATTGCGGGAAAGCGAAAGCAAAAGACGCTTTTCTCCCTCTAACCGCTTTCGTCAGAGGAACGGGGGAAGTCACAGTGTTCTTTCTCTCACTGAGATACACACAATCTGATGTTGCCTCTGAGCTCCGTTGCTGGCAAAGAACTGAAACTGACATCCATTCCTGTGGGGAAACACAGGGCTTTGCTAGGATTTCTCTAGGCAGTGTGATTTCCCTGGGCCTCTGTGTAGCAACACTATCTCGCCAGGGCAACACTGCGTGGGATTTCCTCTTCCAAGAGAGCTGCTGCTTTGTAGTTTGTGCTGGGAAACCTTATTTTGGCAAGTGCGAATTGACCGCATTCAGGCAGAAAGAAAAGAGAACAGCAAGAGGCCTTTTTTCCCTGGCTGCTTTCCCAAGCCCTTCCAGCTCAAACTATGTCGTTGCTCCTCTGGAAGGATCCTTGCACCGCGACGTAGTTTTTCAGAAGAAGCCCTGCTTTTGCAAGAGCAAATGAGGAATTCGTTGCAGGAAAGAGGAAGGGAAGAAAGTTTCTCTCCCTCTGCCTGCTTTGCTCAGAGAACTGGATGAAGTCAGGGAGTTCTCCCTTTCACTGAGAAACGTGCGGGCTGCTGTTGCCTGTGCGCTCTCTTCTTTGCAAAAGAGTCTGCAGTTCCACGGTTTGAACCGTGGAAAGGCGCCGGGCTCTGCTAAGACTTCCCCCGGCGCTTCGTTTGCCCTGGGCCAAAGCCAGCCTTCAGAATAGCTGAATGCTAACACAGCATACTCGTTACACTTCCAGAACAGGGCTACCGCGAGGCAGTTCTCCGGGGGAAAACGGCCCTTCGCGAAGGGCAGATCTGCCGAGCTCATTGCGGGAAAGCGAAAGCAAAGGACGCTTTTCTCCCTCTAACCGCTTTCGTCAGAGGAACGGGGGAAGTCACAGTGTTCTTTCTCTCACTGAGATACACACAATCTGACGTTGCCTCTGAGCTCCGTTGCTGGCAAAGAACTGAAACTGACATACATTCCTGTGGGGAAACACAGGGCTTTGCTAGGATTTCTCTAGGCAGTGTGATTTCCCTGGGCCTCACTGTAGCAACACTATCTCGCCAGGGCAACACTGCGTGGGATTTCCTCTGCCAGGAGAGAGCTGCTGCTTTGTAGTTTGTGCTGGGAAACCTTATTTTGGCAAGTGCGAATTGACCGCATTCAGGCAGAAAGAAAAGAGAACAGCAAGAGGCCTTTTTTCCCCGGCTGCTTTCCCAAGCCCTTCCAGCTCAAACTATGTCGTTTCTCCTCTGGAAGGATCCTTGCACCGCGACGTAGTTTTTCAGAAGAAGCCCTGCTTTTGCAAGAGCAAATGAGGAATTCGTTGCAGGAAAGAGGAAGGAAAGAAAGTTTCTCTCCCTCTGCCTGCTTTGCTCAGAGGACTGGATGAAGTCAGGGAGTTCTCCCTTTCACTGAGAAACGTGCGGGCTGCTGTTGCCTGTGCGCTCTCTTCTTTGCAAAAGAGTCTGCAGTTCCATGCTTTGAACCGTGGAAAGGCGCCGGGCTCTGCTAAGACTTCCCCCGGCGCTTCGTTTGCCCTGGGCCAGAGCGAGCCTTCACAATAGCTGAACGCTAACACTGCATACTCGTTCCACTTCCAGAACAGGGCTACCGCGAGGCAGTTCTCCGGGGGAAAACGGCCCTTCGCGAAGGGCAGATCTGCCGAGCTCATTGCGGGAAAGCGAAAGCAAAGGACGCTTTTCTCCCTCTAACCGCTTTCGTCAGAGGAACGGGGGAAGTCACAGTGTTCTTTCTCTCACTGAGATACACACAATCTGACGTTGCCTCTGAGCTCCGTTGCTGGCAAAGAACTGAACCTGACATACATTCCTGTGGGGAAACACAGGGCTTTGCTAGGATTTCTCTAGGCAGTGTGATTTCCCTGGGCCTCACTGTAGCAACACTATCTCGCCAGGGCAACACTGCGTGGGATTTCCTCTTCCAAGAGAGCTGCTGCTTTGTAGTTTGTGCTGGGAAACCTTATTTTGGCAAGTGCGAATTGACCGCATTCAGGCAGAAAGAAAAGAGAACAGCAAGAGGCCTTTTTTCCCCGGCTGCTTTCCCAAGCCCTTCCAGCTCAAACTATGTCGTTGCTCCTCTGGAAGGATCCTTGCACCGCGACGTAGTTTTTCAGAAGAAGCCCTGCTTTTGCAAGAGCAAATGAGGAATTCGTTGCAGGAAAGAGGAAGGAAAGAAAGTTTCTCTCCCTCTGCCTGCTTTGTTCAGAGGACTGGATGAAGTCAGGGAGTTCTCCCTTTCACTGAGAAACGTGCGGGCTGCTGTTGCCTGGGCGCTCTCTTCTTTGCAAAAGAGTCTGCAGTTCCACGCTTTGAACCGTGGAAAGGCGCCGGGCTCTGCTAAGACTTCCCCCGGCGCTTCGTTTGCCCTGGGCCAAAGCCAGCCTTCACAATAGCTGAATGCTAACACAGCATACTCGTTCCACTTCCAGAACAGCGCTACCGCGAGGCAGTTCTCCGGGGGAAAACGGCCCTTCGCGAAGGGCAGATCTGCCGAGCTCATTGCGGGAAAGCGAAAGCAAAGGACGCTATTCTCCCTCTAAGCGCTTTCGTCAGAGGAACGGGGGAAGTCACAGTGTTCTTTCTCTCACTGAGATACACACAATCTGACGTTGCCTCTGAGCTCCGTTGCTGGCAAAGAACTGAAACTGACATACATTCCTGTGGGGAAACACAGGGCTTTGCTAGGATTTCTCTAGGCAGTGTGATTTCCCTGGGCCTCACTGTAGCAACACTATCTCGCCAGGGCAACACTGCGTGGGATTTCCTCTGCCAGGAGAGAGCTGCTGCTTTGTAGTTTGTGCTGGGAAACCTTGCTTTGGCAAGTGCGAATTGACTGCATTCAGGCAGAAAGAAAAGAGAACAGCAAGAGGCCTTTTCTCCCCGGCTGCTTTCCAAAGCCCTTCCAGCTCAAACTATGTCGTTTCTCCTCTGGAAGGATCCTTGCACCGCCACGTAGTTTTTCAGAAGAAGCCCTGCGTTTGCAAGAGCAAAGGAGCAATTCGTTGCAGGAAAGAGGAAGGAAAGAAAGTTTCTCTCCCTCTGCCTGCTTTGCTCAGAGGACTGGATGAAGTCAGGGAGTTCTCCCTTTCACTGAGATACGTGCGGGCTGCTGTTGCCTGTGTGCTCTCTTCTTTGCAAAAGAGTCTGCAGTTCCACGCTTTGAACCGTGGAAAGGTGCCGGGCTCTGCTAAGACTTCCCCCGGCGCTTCGTTTGCCCTGGGCCAGAGCGAGCCTTCACAATAGCTGAACGCTAACACTGCATACTCGTTCCACTTCCAGAACAGGGCTAGCGCGAGGCAGTTCTCCGGGGAAAAGGCCCTTCGCGAAGGGCAGATCTGCCGAGCTCATTGCGGGAAAGCGAAAGCAAAAGACGCTTTTCTCCCTCTAACCGCTTTCGTCAGAGGAACGGGGGAAGTCACAGTGTTCTTTCTCTCACTGAGATACACACAATCTGATGTTGCCTCTGAGCTCCGTTGCTGGCAAAGAACTGAAACTGACATCCATTCCTGTGGGGAAACACAGGGCTTTGCTAGGATTTCTCTAGGCAGTGTGATTTCCCTGGGCCTCTGTGTAGCAACACTATCTCGCCAGGGCAACACTGCGTGGGATTTCCTCTTCCAAGAGAGCTGCTGCTTTGTAGTTTGTGCTGGGAAACCTATTTTGGCAAGTGCGAATTGACCGCATTCAGGCAGAAAGAAAAGAGAACAGCAAGAGGCCTTTTTTCCCTGGCTGCTTTCCCAAGCCCTTCCAGCTCAAACTATGTCGTTGCTCCTCTGGAAGGATCCTTGCACCGCGACGTAGTTTTTCAGAAGAAGCCCTGCTTTTGCAAGAGCAAATGAGGAATTCGTTGCAGGAAAGAGGAAGGAAAGAAAGTTTCTCTCCCTCTGCCTGCTTTGCTCAGAGAACTGGATAAAGTCAGGGAGTTCTCCCTTTCACTGAGAAACGTGCGGGCTGCTGTTGCCTGTGCGCTCTCTTCTTTGCAAAAGAGTCTGCAGTTCCATGCTTTGAACCGTGGAAAGGCGCCGGGCTCTGCTAAGACTTCCCCCGGCGCTTCGTTTGCCCTGGGCCAGAGCGAGCCTTCACAATAGCTGAACGCTAACACTGCATACTCGTTCCACTTCCAGAACAGGGCTACCGCGAGGCAGTTCTCCGGGGGAAAACGGCCCTTCGCGAAGGGCAGATCTGCCGAGCTCATTGCGGGAAAGCGAAAGCAAAGGACGCTTTTCTCCCTCTAACCGCTTTCGTCAGAGGAACGGGGGAAGTCACAGTGTTCTTTCTCTCACTGAGATACACACAATCTGACGTTGCCTCTGAGCTCCGTTGCTGGCAAAGAACTGAACCTGACATACATTCCTGTGGGGAAACACAGGGCTTTGCTAGGATTTCTCTAGGCAGTGTGATTTCCCTGGGCCTCACTGTAGCAACACTATCTCGCCAGGGCAACACCGCGTGGGATTTCCTCTTCCAAGAGAGCTGCTGCTTTGTAGTTTGTGCTGGGAAACCTTATTTTGGCAAGTGCGAATTGACCGCATTCAGGCAGAAAGAAAAGAGAACAGCAAGAGGGCTTTTTTCCCCGGCTGCTTTCCCAAGCCCTTCCAGCTCAAACTATGTCGTTGCTCCTCTGGAAGGATCCTTGCACCGCGACGTAGTTTTTCAGAAGAAACCCTGCTTTTGCATGAGCAAATGAGGAATTCGTTGCAGGAAAGAGGAAGGAAAGAAAGTTTCTCTCCCTCTGCCTGCTTTGTTCAGAGGACTGGATGAAGTCAGGGAGTTCTCCCTTTCACTGAGAAACGTGCGGGCTGCTGTTGCCTGGGCGCTCTCTTCTTTGCAAAAGAGTCTGCAGTTCCACGCTTTGAACCGTGGAAAGGTGCCGGGCTCTGCTAAGACTTCCCCCGGCGCTTCGTTTGCCCTGGGCCAGAGCGAGCCTTCACAATAGCTGAACGCTAACACTGCATACTCGTTCCACTTCCAGAACAGGGCTAGCGCGAGGCAGTTCTCCGGGGAAAAGGCCCTTCGCGAAGGGCAGATCTGCCGAGCTCATTGCGGGAAAGCGAAAGCAAAAGACGCTTTTCTCCCTCTAACCGCTTTCGTCAGAGGAACGGGGGAAGTCACAGTGTTCTTTCTCTCACTGAGATACACACAATCTGATGTTGCCTCTGAGCTCCGTTGCTGGCAAAGAACTGAAACTGACATCCATTCCTGTGGGGAAACACAGGGCTTTGCTAGGATTTCTCTAGGCAGTGTGATTTCCCTGGGCCTCTGTGTAGCAACACTATCTCGCCAGGGCAACACTGCGTGGGATTTCCTCTTCCAAGAGAGCTGCTGCTTTGTAGTTTGTGCTGGGAAACCTTATTTTGGCAAGTGCGAATTGACCGCATTCAGGCAGAAAGAAAAGAGAACAGCAAGAGGCCTTTTTTCCCTGGCTGCTTTCCCAAGCCCTTCCAGCTCAAACTATGTCGTTGCTCCTCTGGAAGGATCCTTGCACCGCGACGTAGTTTTTCAGAAGAAGCCCTGCTTTTGCAAGAGCAAATGAGGAATTCGTTGCAGGAAAGAGGAAGGAAAGAAAGTTTCTCTCCCTCTGCCTGCTTTGCTCAGAGAACTGGATGAAGTCAGGGAGTTCTCCCTTTCACTGAGAAACGTGCGGGCTGCTGTTGCCTGTGCGCTCTCTTCTTTGCAAAAGAGTCTGCAGTTCCACGGTTTGAACCGTGGAAAGGCGCCGGGCTCTGCTAAGACTTCCCCCGGCGCTTCGTTTGCCCTGGGCCAAAGCCAGCCTTCAGAATAGCTGAATGCTAACACAGCATACTCGTTACACTTCCAGAACAGGGCTACCGCGAGGCAGTTCTCCGGGGGAAAACGGCCCTTCGCGAAGGGCAGATCTGCCGAGCTCATTGCGGGAAAGCGAAAGCAAAGGACGCTTTTCTCCCTCTAACCGCTTTCGTCAGAGGAACGGGGGAAGTCACAGTGTTCTTTCTCTCACTGAGATACACACAATCTGACGTTGCCTCTGAGCTCCGTTGCTGGCAAAGAACTGAAACTGACATACATTCCTGTGGGGAAACACAGGGCTTTGCTAGGATTTCTCTAGGCAGTGTGATTTCCCTGGGCCTCACTGTAGCAACACTATCTCGCCAGGGCAACACTGCGTGGGATTTCCTCTGCCAGGAGAGAGCTGCTGCTTTGTAGTTTGTGCTGGGAAACCTTATTTTGGCAAGTGCGAATTGACCGCATTCAGGCAGAAAGAAAAGAGAACAGCAAGAGGCCTTTTTTCCCCGGCTGCTTTCCCAAGCCCTTCCAGCTCAAACTATGTCGTTGCTCCTCTGGAAGGATCCTTGCACCGCGACGTAGTTTTTCAGAAGAAGCCCTGCTTTTGCAAGAGCAAATGAGGAATTCGTTGCAGGAAAGAGGAAGGAAAGAAAGTTTCTCTCCCTCTGCCTGCTTTGCTCAGAGAACTGGATAAAGTCAGGGAGTTCTCCCTTTCACTGAGAAACGTGCGGGCTGCTGTTGCCTGTGCGCTCTCTTCTTTGCAAAAGAGTCTGCAGTTCCATGCTTTGAACCGTGGAAAGGCGCCGGGCTCTGCTAAGACTTCCCCCGGCGCTTCGTTTGCCCTGGGCCAGAGCGAGCCTTCACAATAGCTGAACGCTAACACTGCATACTCGTTCCACTTCCAGAACAGGGCTACCGCGAGGCAGTTCTCCGGGGGAAAACGGCCCTTCGCGAAGGGCAGATCTGCCGAGCTCATTGCGGGAAAGCGAAAGCAAAGGACGCTTTTCTCCCTCTAACCGCTTTCGTCAGAGGAACGGGGGAAGTCACAGTGTTCTTTCTCTCACTGAGATACACACAATCTGACGTTGCCTCTGAGCTCCGTTGCTGGCAAAGAACTGAACCTGACATACATTCCTGTGGGGAAACACAGGGCTTTGCTAGGATTTCTCTAGGCAGTGTGATTTCCCTGGGCCTCACTGTAGCAACACTATCTCGCCAGGGCAACACCGCGTGGGATTTCCTCTTCCAAGAGAGCTGCTGCTTTGTAGTTTGTGCTGGGAAACCTTATTTTGGCAAGTGCGAATTGACCGCATTCAGGCAGAAAGAAAAGAGAACAGCAAGAGGGCTTTTTTCCCCGGCTGCTTTCCCAAGCCCTTCCAGCTCAAACTATGTCGTTGCTCCTCTGGAAGATCCTTGCACCGCGACGTAGTTTTTCAGAAGAAACCCTGCTTTTGCATGAGCAAATGAGGAATTCGTTGCAGGAAAGAGGAAGGAAAGAAAGTTTCTCTCCCTCTGCCTGCTTTGTTCAGAGGACTGGATGAAGTCAGGGAGTTCTCCCTTTCACTGAGAAACGTGCGGGCTGCTGTTGCCTGGGCGCTCTCTTCTTTGCAAAAGAGTCTGCAGTTCCACGCTTTGAACCGTGGAAAGGTGCCGGGCTCTGCTAAGACTTCCCCCGGCGCTTCGTTTGCCCTGGGCCAGAGCGAGCCTTCACAATAGCTGAACGCTAACACTGCATACTCGTTCCACTTCCAGAACAGGGCTAGCGCGAGGCAGTTCTCCGGGGAAAAGGCCCTTCGCGAAGGGCAGATCTGCCGAGCTCATTGCGGGAAAGCGAAAGCAAAAGACGCTTTTCTCCCTCTAACCGCTTTCGTCAGAGGAACGGGGGAAGTCACAGTGTTCTTTCTCTCACTGAGATACACACAATCTGATGTTGCCTCTGAGCTCCGTTGCTGGCAAAGAACTGAAACTGACATCCATTCCTGTGGGGAAACACAGGGCTTTGCTAGGATTTCTCTAGGCAGTGTGATTTCCCTGGGCCTCTGTGTAGCAACACTATCTCGCCAGGGCAACACTGCGTGGGATTTCCTCTTCCAAGAGAGCTGCTGCTTTGTAGTTTGTGCTGGGAAACCTTATTTTGGCAAGTGCGAATTGACCGCATTCAGGCAGAAAGAAAAGAGAACAGCAAGAGGCCTTTTTTCCCTGGCTGCTTTCCCAAGCCCTTCCAGCTCAAACTATGTCGTTGCTCCTCTGGAAGGATCCTTGCACCGCGACGTAGTTTTTCAGAAGAAGCCCTGCTTTTGCAAGAGCAAATGAGGAATTCGTTGCAGGAAAGAGGAAGGGAAGAAAGTTTCTCTCCCTCTGCCTGCTTTGCTCAGAGAACTGGATGAAGTCAGGGAGTTCTCCCTTTCACTGAGAAACGTGCGGGCTGCTGTTGCCTGTGCGCTCTCTTCTTTGCAAAAGAGTCTGCAGTTCCACGGTTTGAACCGTGGAAAGGCGCCGGGCTCTGCTAAGACTTCCCCCGGCGCTTCGTTTGCCCTGGGCCAAAGCCAGCCTTCAGAATAGCTGAATGCTAACACAGCATACTCGTTACACTTCCAGAACAGGGCTACCGCGAGGCAGTTCTCCGGGGGAAAACGGCCCTTCGCGAAGGGCAGATCTGCCGAGCTCATTGCGGGAAAGCGAAAGCAAAGGACGCTTTTCTCCCTCTAACCGCTTTCGTCAGAGGAACGGGGGAAGTCACAGTGTTCTTTCTCTCACTGAGATACACACAATCTGACGTTGCCTCTGAGCTCCGTTGCTGGCAAAGAACTGAAACTGACATACATTCCTGTGGGGAAACACAGGGCTTTGCTAGGATTTCTCTAGGCAGTGTGATTTCCCTGGGCCTCACTGTAGCAACACTATCTCGCCAGGGCAACACTGCGTGGGATTTCCTCTGCCAGGAGAGAGCTGCTGCTTTGTAGTTTGTGCTGGGAAACCTTATTTTGGCAAGTGCGAATTGACCGCATTCAGGCAGAAAGAAAAGAGAACAGCAAGAGGCCTTTTTTCCCCGGCTGCTTTCCCAAGCCCTTCCAGCTCAAACTATGTCGTTTCTCCTCTGGAAGGATCCTTGCACCGCGACGTAGTTTTTCAGAAGAAGCCCTGCTTTTGCAAGAGCAAATGAGGAATTCGTTGCAGGAAAGAGGAAGGAAAGAAAGTTTCTCTCCCTCTGCCTGCTTTGCTCAGAGGACTGGATGAAGTCAGGGAGTTCTCCCTTTCACTGAGAAACGTGCGGGCTGCTGTTGCCTGTGCGCTCTCTTCTTTGCAAAAGAGTCTGCAGTTCCATGCTTTGAACCGTGGAAAGGCGCCGGGCTCTGCTAAGACTTCCCCCGGCGCTTCGTTTGCCCTGGGCCAGAGCGAGCCTTCACAATAGCTGAACGCTAACACTGCATACTCGTTCCACTTCCAGAACAGGGCTACCGCGAGGCAGTTCTCCGGGGGAAAACGGCCCTTCGCGAAGGGCAGATCTGCCGAGCTCATTGCGGGAAAGCGAAAGCAAAGGACGCTTTTCTCCCTCTAACCGCTTTCGTCAGAGGAACGGGGGAAGTCACAGTGTTCTTTCTCTCACTGAGATACACACAATCTGACGTTGCCTCTGAGCTCCGTTGCTGGCAAAGAACTGAACCTGACATACATTCCTGTGGGGAAACACAGGGCTTTGCTAGGATTTCTCTAGGCAGTGTGATTTCCCTGGGCCTCACTGTAGCAACACTATCTCGCCAGGGCAACACTGCGTGGGATTTCCTCTTCCAAGAGAGCTGCTGCTTTGTAGTTTGTGCTGGGAAACCTTATTTTGGCAAGTGCGAATTGACCGCATTCAGGCAGAAAGAAAAGAGAACAGCAAGAGGCCTTTTTTCCCTGGCTGCTTTCCCAAGCCCTTCCAGCTCAAACTATGTCGTTGCTCCTCTGGAAGGATCCTTGCACCGCGACGTAGTTTTTCAGAAGAAGCCCTGCTTTTGCAAGAGCAAATGAGGAATTCGTTGCAGGAAAGAGGAAGGAAAGAAAGTTTCTCTCCCTCTGCCTGCTTTGTTCAGAGGACTGGATGAAGTCAGGGAGTTCTCCCTTTCACTGAGAAACGTGCGGGCTGCTGTTGCCTGGGCGCTCTCTTCTTTGCAAAAGAGTCTGCAGTTCCACGCTTTGAACCGTGGAAAGGCGCCGGGCTCTGCTAAGACTTCCCCCGGCGCTTCGTTTGCCCTGGGCCAAAGCCAGCCTTCACAATAGCTGAATGCTAACACAGCATACTCGTTCCACTTCCAGAACAGCGCTACCGCGAGGCAGTTCTCCGGGGGAAAACGGCCCTTCGCGAAGGGCAGATCTGCCGAGCTCATTGCGGGAAAGCGAAAGCAAAGGACGCTATTCTCCCTCTAAGCGCTTTCGTCAGAGGAACGGGGGAAGTCACAGTGTTCTTTCTCTCACTGAGATACACACAATCTGACGTTGCCTCTGAGCTCCGTTGCTGGCAAAGAACTGAAACTGACATACATTCCTGTGGGGAAACACAGGGCTTTGCTAGGATTTCTCTAGGCAGTGTGATTTCCCTGGGCCTCACTGTAGCAACACTATCTCGCCAGGGCAACACTGCGTGGGATTTCCTCTGCCAGGAGAGAGCTGCTGCTTTGTAGTTTGTGCTGGGAAACCTTGCTTTGGCAAGTGCGAATTGACTGCATTCAGGCAGAAAGAAAAGAGAACAGCAAGAGGCCTTTTCTCCCCGGCTGCTTTCCAAAGCCCTTCCAGCTCAAACTATGTCGTTTCTCCTCTGGAAGGATCCTTGCACCGCCACGTAGTTTTTCAGAAGAAGCCCTGCTTTTGCAAGAGCAAATGAGGAATTCGTTGCAGGAAAGAGGAAGGAAAGAAAGTTTCTCTCCCTCTGCCTGCTTTGCTCAGAGGACTGGATGAAGTCAGGGAGTTCTCCCTTTCACTGAGATACGTGCGGGCTGCTGTTGCCTGTGTGCTCTCTTCTTTGCAAAAGAGTCTGCAGTTCCACGCTTTGAACCGTGGAAAGGTGCCGGGCTCTGCTAAGACTTCCCCCGGCGCTTCGTTTGCCCTGGGCCAGAGCGAGCCTTCACAATAGCTGAACGCTAACACTGCATACTCGTTCCACTTCCAGAACAGGGCTAGCGCGAGGCAGTTCTCCGGGGAAAAGGCCCTTCGCGAAGGGCAGATCTGCCGAGCTCATTGCGGGAAAGCGAAAGCAAAAGACGCTTTTCTCCCTCTAACCGCTTTCGTCAGAGGAACGGGGGAAGTCACAGTGTTCTTTCTCTCACTGAGATACACACAATCTGATGTTGCCTCTGAGCTCCGTTGCTGGCAAAGAACTGAAACTGACATCCATTCCTGTGGGGAAACACAGGGCTTTGCTAGGATTTCTCTAGGCAGTGTGATTTCCCTGGGCCTCTGTGTAGCAACACTATCTCGCCAGGGCAACACTGCGTGGGATTTCCTCTTCCAAGAGAGCTGCTGCTTTGTAGTTTGTGCTGGGAAACCTATTTTGGCAAGTGCGAATTGACCGCATTCAGGCAGAAAGAAAAGAGAACAGCAAGAGGCCTTTTTTCCCTGGCTGCTTTCCCAAGCCCTTCCAGCTCAAACTATGTCGTTGCTCCTCTGGAAGGATCCTTGCACCGCGACGTAGTTTTTCAGAAGAAGCCCTGCTTTTGCAAGAGCAAATGAGGAATTCGTTGCAGGAAAGAGGAAGGAAAGAAAGTTTCTCTCCCTCTGCCTGCTTTGCTCAGAGAACTGGATAAAGTCAGGGAGTTCTCCCTTTCACTGAGAAACGTGCGGGCTGCTGTTGCCTGTGCGCTCTCTTCTTTGCAAAAGAGTCTGCAGTTCCATGCTTTGAACCGTGGAAAGGCGCCGGGCTCTGCTAAGACTTCCCCCGGCGCTTCGTTTGCCCTGGGCCAGAGCGAGCCTTCACAATAGCTGAACGCTAACACTGCATACTCGTTCCACTTCCAGAACAGGGCTACCGCGAGGCAGTTCTCCGGGGGAAAACGGCCCTTCGCGAAGGGCAGATCTGCCGAGCTCATTGCGGGAAAGCGAAAGCAAAGGACGCTTTTCTCCCTCTAACCGCTTTCGTCAGAGGAACGGGGGAAGTCACAGTGTTCTTTCTCTCACTGAGATACACACAATCTGACGTTGCCTCTGAGCTCCGTTGCTGGCAAAGAACTGAACCTGACATACATTCCTGTGGGGAAACACAGGGCTTTGCTAGGATTTCTCTAGGCAGTGTGATTTCCCTGGGCCTCACTGTAGCAACACTATCTCGCCAGGGCAACACTGCGTGGGATTTCCTCTTCCAAGAGAGCTGCTGCTTTGTAGTTTGTGCTGGGAAACCTTATTTTGGCAAGTGCGAATTGACCGCATTCAGGCAGAAAGAAAAGAGAACAGCAAGAGGCCTTTTTTCCCCGGCTGCTTTCCCAAGCCCTTCCAGCTCAAACTATGTCGTTGCTCCTCTGGAAGGATCCTTGCACCGCGACGTAGTTTTTCAGAAGAAGCCCTGCTTTTGCAAGAGCAAATGAGGAATTCGTTGCAGGAAAGAGGAAGGAAAGAAAGTTTCTCTCCCTCTGCCTGCTTTGTTCAGAGGACTGGATGAAGTCAGGGAGTTCTCCCTTTCACTGAGAAACGTGCGGGCTGCTGTTGCCTGGGCGCTCTCTTCTTTGCAAAAGAGTCTGCAGTTCCACGCTTTGAACCGTGGAAAGGCGCCGGGCTCTGCTAAGACTTCCCCCGGCGCTTCGTTTGCCCTGGGCCAAAGCCAGCCTTCACAATAGCTGAATGCTAACACAGCATACTCGTTCCACTTCCAGAACAGCGCTACCGCGAGGCAGTTCTCCGGGGGAAAACGGCCCTTCGCGAAGGGCAGATCTGCCGAGCTCATTGCGGGAAAGCGAAAGCAAAGGACGCTATTCTCCCTCTAAGCGCTTTCGTCAGAGGAACGGGGGAAGTCACAGTGTTCTTTCTCTCACTGAGATACACACAATCTGACGTTGCCTCTGAGCTCCGTTGCTGGCAAAGAACTGAAACTGACATACATTCCTGTGGGGAAACACAGGGCTTTGCTAGGATTTCTCTAGGCAGTGTGATTTCCCTGGGCCTCACTGTAGCAACACTATCTCGCCAGGGCAACACTGCGTGGGATTTCCTCTGCCAGGAGAGAGCTGCTGCTTTGTAGTTTGTGCTGGGAAACCTTGCTTTGGCAAGTGCGAATTGACTGCATTCAGGCAGAAAGAAAAGAGAACAGCAAGAGGCCTTTTCTCCCCGGCTGCTTTCCAAAGCCCTTCCAGCTCAAACTATGTCGTTTCTCCTCTGGAAGGATCCTTGCACCGCCACGTAGTTTTTCAGAAGAAGCCCTGCGTTTGCAAGAGCAAAGGAGCAATTCGTTGCAGGAAAGAGGAAGGAAAGAAAGTTTCTCTCCCTCTGCCTGCTTTGCTCAGAGGACTGGATGAAGTCAGGGAGTTCTCCCTTTCACTGAGATACGTGCGGGCTGCTGTTGCCTGTGTGCTCTCTTCTTTGCAAAAGAGTCTGCAGTTCCACGCTTTGAACCGTGGAAAGGTGCCGGGCTCTGCTAAGACTTCCCCCGGCGCTTCGTTTGCCCTGGGCCAGAGCGAGCCTTCACAATAGCTGAACGCTAACACTGCATACTCGTTCCACTTCCAGAACAGGGCTAGCGCGAGGCAGTTCTCCGGGGAAAAGGCCCTTCGCGAAGGGCAGATCTGCCGAGCTCATTGCGGGAAAGCGAAAGCAAAAGACGCTTTTCTCCCTCTAACCGCTTTCGTCAGAGGAACGGGGGAAGTCACAGTGTTCTTTCTCTCACTGAGATACACACAATCTGATGTTGCCTCTGAGCTCCGTTGCTGGCAAAGAACTGAAACTGACATCCATTCCTGTGGGGAAACACAGGGCTTTGCTAGGATTTCTCTAGGCAGTGTGATTTCCCTGGGCCTCTGTGTAGCAACACTATCTCGCCAGGGCAACACTGCGTGGGATTTCCTCTTCCAAGAGAGCTGCTGCTTTGTAGTTTGTGCTGGGAAACCTATTTTGGCAAGTGCGAATTGACCGCATTCAGGCAGAAAGAAAAGAGAACAGCAAGAGGCCTTTTTTCCCTGGCTGCTTTCCCAAGCCCTTCCAGCTCAAACTATGTCGTTGCTCCTCTGGAAGGATCCTTGCACCGCGACGTAGTTTTTCAGAAGAAGCCCTGCTTTTGCAAGAGCAAATGAGGAATTCGTTGCAGGAAAGAGGAAGGAAAGAAAGTTTCTCTCCCTCTGCCTGCTTTGCTCAGAGAACTGGATAAAGTCAGGGAGTTCTCCCTTTCACTGAGAAACGTGCGGGCTGCTGTTGCCTGTGCGCTCTCTTCTTTGCAAAAGAGTCTGCAGTTCCATGCTTTGAACCGTGGAAAGGCGCCGGGCTCTGCTAAGACTTCCCCCGGCGCTTCGTTTGCCCTGGGCCAGAGCGAGCCTTCACAATAGCTGAACGCTAACACTGCATACTCGTTCCACTTCCAGAACAGGGCTACCGCGAGGCAGTTCTCCGGGGGAAAACGGCCCTTCGCGAAGGGCAGATCTGCCGAGCTCATTGCGGGAAAGCGAAAGCAAAGGACGCTTTTCTCCCTCTAACCGCTTTCGTCAGAGGAACGGGGGAAGTCACAGTGTTCTTTCTCTCACTGAGATACACACAATCTGACGTTGCCTCTGAGCTCCGTTGCTGGCAAAGAACTGAACCTGACATACATTCCTGTGGGGAAACACAGGGCTTTGCTAGGATTTCTCTAGGCAGTGTGATTTCCCTGGGCCTCACTGTAGCAACACTATCTCGCCAGGGCAACACTGCGTGGGATTTCCTCTTCCAAGAGAGCTGCTGCTTTGTAGTTTGTGCTGGGAAACCTTATTTTGGCAAGTGCGAATTGACCGCATTCAGGCAGAAAGAAAAGAGAACAGCAAGAGGCCTTTTTTCCCCGGCTGCTTTCCCAAGCCCTTCCATTCAAACTATGTCGTTGCTCCTCTGGAAGGATCCTTGCACCGCGACGTAGTTTTTCAGAAGAAGCCCTGCTTTTGCAAGAGCAAATGAGGAATTCGTTGCAGGAAAGAGGAAGGAAAGAAAGTTTCTCTCCCTCTGCCTGCTTTGTTCAGAGGACTGGATGAAGTCAGGGAGTTCTCCCTTTCACTGAGAAACGTGCGGGCTCCTGTTGCCTGGGCGCTCTCTTCTTTGCAAAAGAGTCTGCAGTTCCACGCTTTGAACCGTGGAAAGGCGCCGGGCTCTGCTAAGACTTCCCCCGGCGCTTCGTTTGCCCTGGGCCAAAGCCAGCCTTCACAATAGCTGAATGCTAACACAGCATACTCGTCCCACTTCCAGAACAGCGCTACCGCGAGGCAGTTCTCCGGGGGAAAACGGCCCTTCGCGAAGGGCAGATCTGCCGAGCTCATTGCGGGAAAGCGAAAGCAAAGGACGCTTTTCTCCCTCTAACCGCTTTCGTCAGAGGAACGGGGGAAGTCACAGTGTTCTTTCTCTCACTGAGATACACACAATCTGACGTTGCCTCTGAGCTCCGTTGCTGGCAAAGAACTGAACCTGACATACATTCCTGTGGGGAAACACAGGGCTTTGCTAGGATTTCTCTAGGCAGTGTGATTTCCCTGGGCCTCACTGTAGCAACACTATCTCGCCAGGGCAACACTGCGTGGGATTTCCTCTTCCAAGAGAGCTGCTGCTTTGTAGTTTGTGCTGGGAAACCTTGCTTTGGCAAGTGCGAATTGACTGCATTCAGGCAGAAAGAAAAGAGAATAGCAAGAGGCCTTTTCTCCCCGGCTGCTTTCCCAAGCCCTTCCAGCTCAAACTATGTCGTTGCTCCTCTGGAAGGATCCCTGCACCGCGACGTAGTTTCTCAGAAGAAGCCCTGCGTTTGCAAGAGCAAATGAGGAATTCGTTGCAGGAAAGAGGAAGGATAGAATGTTTCTCTCCCTCTGCCTGCTTTGTTCAGAGGACTGGATGAAGTCAGGGAGTTCTCCCTTTCACTGAGATACGTGCGGGCTGCTGTTGCCTGTGCGCTCTCTTCTTTGCAAAAGAGTCTGCAGTTCCACGCTTTGAACCGAGGAAAGGCGCCGGGCTCTGCTAAGACTTCCCCCGGCGCTTCGTTTGCCCTGGGCCAGAGCGAGCCTTCACAATAGCTGAACGCTAACACTGCATACTCGTTCCACTTCCAGAACAGGTCTACAGCGAGGTAGTTCTCCGGGGGAAAACGGCCCTTCGCGAAGGGCAGATCTGCCGAGCTCATTGCGGGAAAGCGAAAGCAAAGGACACTTTTCTCCCTCTAACCGCTTTCGTCAGAGGAACGGGGGAAGTCACAGTGTTCTTTCTCTCACTGAGATACACACAATCTGACGTTGCCTCTGAGCTCCGTTGCTGGCAAAGAACTGAAACTGACATACATTCCTGTGGGGAAACACAGGGCTTTGCTAGGATTTCTCTAGGCAGTGTGTTTTCCCTGGACCTCACTGCAGCAACACTATCTCGCCAGGGCAACACTGCGTGGGATTTCCTCTGCCAGGAGAGAGCTGCTGCTTTGTAGTTTGTGCTGGGAAACCTTGCTTTGGCAAGTGCGAATTGACTGCATTCAGAGAGAAAGAAAAGAGAATAGCAAGAGGCCTTTTTTCCCCGGCTGCTTTCCCAAGCCCTTCCAGCTAAAACTATGTCGTTGCTCCTCTGGAAGGATTCCTGAACCGCGACGTAGTTTTTCAGAAGAAGCCCTGCGTTTGCAAGAGCAAGGGAGCAATTCGTTGCAGGAAAGAGGAAGGAAAGAAAGTTTCTGTCCCTCTGCCTGCTTTGCTCAGAGGACTGGATGAAGTCAGGGAGTTCTCCCTTTCACTGAGAAACGTGCGGGCTGCTTTTGCCTGTGCGCTCTCTTCTTTGCAAAAGAGTCTGCAGTTTCACGCTTTGAACCGTGGAAAGGCGCCGGGCTCTGCTAAGACTTCCCCCGGCGCTTCGTTTGCCCTGGGCCAAAGCGAGCCTTCACAATAGCTGAACGCTAACACTGCATACTCGTTCCACTTCCAGAACAGGGCTACCGCGAGGCAGTTCTCCGGGGGAAAACGGCCCTTCGCGAAGGGCAGATCTGCCGAGCTCATTGCGGGAAAGCGAAAGCAAAGGACGCTTTTCTCCCTCTAACCGCTTTCGTCAGAGGAACGGGGGAAGTCACAGTGTTCTTTCTCTCACTGAGATACACACAATCTGACGTTGCCTCTGAGCTCCGTTGCTGGCAAAGAACTGAAACTGACATACATTCCTGTGGGGAAACACAGGGCTTTGCTAGAATTTCTCTAGGCAGTGTGATTTCCCTGGGCCTCACTGTAGCAACACTATCTCGCCAGGGCAACACTGCGTGGGATTTCCTCTGCCAGGAGAGAGCTGCTGCTTTGTAGTTTGTGCTGGGAAACCTTGCTTTGGCAAGTGCGAATTGACCGCATTCAGGCAGAAAGAAAAGAGAATAGCAAGAGGCCTTTTCTCCCCGGCTGCTTTCCCAAGCGCTTCCAGCTAAAACTATGTCGTTGCTCCTCTGGAAGGATCTCTGCACCGCGACGTAGTTTCTCAGAAGAAGCCCTGCGTTTGCAAGAGCAAATGAGGAATTCTTTGCAGGAAAGAGGAAGGAAAGAAAGTTTCTCTCCCTCTGTCTGCTTTGCTCAGAGGACTGGATGAAGTCAGGGAGTTCTCCCTTTCACTGAGAAACGTGCGGGCTGCTGTTGCCTGGGCGCTCTCTTCTTTGCAAAAGAGTCTGCAGTTCCATGCTTTGAACCGTGGAAAGGCGCCGGGCTCTGCTAAGACTTCCCCCGGCGCTTCGTTTGCCCTGGGCCAGAGCGAGCCTTCACAATAGCTGAACGCTAACACTGCATACTCGTTCCACTTCCAGAACAGGGCTACCGCGAGGCAGTTCTCCGGGGGAAAACGGCCCTTCGCGAAGGGCAGATCTGCCGAGCTCATTGCGGGAAAGCGAAAGCAAAGGACGCTTTTCTCCCTCTAACCGCTTTCGTCAGAGGAACGGGGGAAGTCACAGTGTTCTTTCTCTCACTGAGATACACACAATCTGACGTTGTCTCTGAGCTCCGTTGCTGGCAAAGAACTGAACCTGACATACATTCCTGTGGGGAAACACAGGGCTTTGCTAGGATTTCTCTAGGCAGTGTGATTTCCCTGGGCCTCACTGTAGCAACACTATCTCGCCAGGGCAACACCGCGTGGGATTTCCTCTTCCAAGAGAGCTGCTGCTTTGTAGTTTGTGCTGGGAAACCTTATTTTGGCAAGTGCGAATTGACCGCATTCAGGCAGAAAGAAAAGAGAACAGCAAGAGGGCTTTTTTCCCCGGCTGCTTTCCCAAGCCCTTCCAGCTCAAACTATGTCGTTGCTCCTCTGGAAGGATCCTTGCACCGCGACGTAGTTTTTCAGAAGAAACCCTGCTTTTGCATGAGCAAATGAGGAATTCGTTGCAGGAAAGAGGAAGGAAAGAAAGTTTCTCTCCCTCTGCCTGCTTTGTTCAGAGGACTGGATGAAGTCAGGGAGTTCTCCCTTTCACTGAGAAACGTGCGGGCTGCTGTTGCCTGGGCGCTCTCTTCTTTGCAAAAGAGTCTGCAGTTCCACGCTTTGAACCGTGGAAAGGCGCCGGGCTCTGCTAAGACTTCCCCCGGCGCTTCGTTTGCCCTGGGCCAAAGCCAGCCTTCACAATAGCTGAATGCTAACACAGCATACTCGTCCCACTTCCAGAACAGCGCTACCGCGAGGCAGTTCTCCGGGGGAAAACGGCCCTTCGCGAAGGGCAGATCTGCCGAGCTCATTGCGGGAAAGCGAAAGCAAAGGACGCTTTTCTCCCTCTAACCGCTTTCGTCAGAGGAACGGGGGAAGTCACAGTGTTCTTTCTCTCACTGAGATACACACAATCTGACGTTGCCTCTGAGCTCCGTTGCTGGCAAAGAACTGAACCTGACATACATTCCTGTGGGGAAACACAGGGCTTTGCTAGGATTTCTCTAGGCAGTGTGATTTCCCTGGGCCTCACTGTAGCAACACTATCTCGCCAGGGCAACACTGCGTGGGATTTCCTCTTCCAAGAGAGCTGCTGCTTTGTAGTTTGTGCTGGGAAACCTTGCTTTGGCAAGTGCGAATTGACTGCATTCAGGCAGAAAGAAAAGAGAATAGCAAGAGGCCTTTTCTCCCCGGCTGCTTTCCCAAGCCCTTCCAGCTCAAACTATGTCGTTGCTCCTCTGGAAGGATCCCTGCACCGCGACGTAGTTTCTCAGAAGAAGCCCTGCGTTTGCAAGAGCAAATGAGGAATTCGTTGCAGGAAAGAGGAAGGATAGAATGTTTCTCTCCCTCTGCCTGCTTTGTTCAGAGGACTGGATGAAGTCAGGGAGTTCTCCCTTTCACTGAGATACGTGCGGGCTGCTGTTGCCTGTGCGCTCTCTTCTTTGCAAAAGAGTCTGCAGTTCCACGCTTTGAACCGAGGAAAGGCGCCGGGCTCTGCTAAGACTTCCCCCGGCGCTTCGTTTGCCCTGGGCCAGAGCGAGCCTTCACAATAGCTGAACGCTAACACTGCATACTCGTTCCACTTCCAGAACAGGTCTACAGCGAGGTAGTTCTCCGGGGGAAAACGGCCCTTCGCGAAGGGCAGATCTGCCGAGCTCATTGCGGGAAAGCGAAAGCAAAGGACACTTTTCTCCCTCTAACCGCTTTCGTCAGAGGAACGGGGGAAGTCACAGTGTTCTTTCTCTCACTGAGATACACACAATCTGACGTTGCCTCTGAGCTCCGTTGCTGGCAAAGAACTGAAACTGACATACATTCCTGTGGGGAAACACAGGGCTTTGCTAGGATTTCTCTAGGCAGTGTGTTTTCCCTGGACCTCACTGCAGCAACACTATCTCGCCAGGGCAACACTGCGTGGGATTTCCTCTGCCAGGAGAGAGCTGCTGCTTTGTAGTTTGTGCTGGGAAACCTTGCTTTGGCAAGTGCGAATTGACTGCATTCAGAGAGAAAGAAAAGAGAATAGCAAGAGGCCTTTTTTCCCCGGCTGCTTTCCCAAGCCCTTCCAGCTAAAACTATGTCGTTGCTCCTCTGGAAGGATTCCTGAACCGCGACGTAGTTTTTCAGAAGAAGCCCTGCGTTTGCAAGAGCAAGGGAGCAATTCGTTGCAGGAAAGAGGAAGGAAAGAAAGTTTCTGTCCCTCTGCCTGCTTTGCTCAGAGGACTGGATGAAGTCAGGGAGTTCTCCCTTTCACTGAGAAACGTGCGGGCTGCTTTTGCCTGTGCGCTCTCTTCTTTGCAAAAGAGTCTGCAGTTTCACGCTTTGAACCGTGGAAAGGCGCCGGGCTCTGCTAAGACTTCCCCCGGCGCTTCGTTTGCCCTGGGCCAAAGCGAGCCTTCACAATAGCTGAACGCTAACACTGCATACTCGTTCCACTTCCAGAACAGGGCTACCGCGAGGCAGTTCTCCGGGGGAAAACGGCCCTTCGCGAAGGGCAGATCTGCCGAGCTCATTGCGGGAAAGCGAAAGCAAAGGACGCTTTTCTCCCTCTAACCGCTTTCGTCAGAGGAACGGGGGAAGTCACAGTGTTCTTTCTCTCACTGAGATACACACAATCTGACGTTGCCTCTGAGCTCCGTTGCTGGCAAAGAACTGAAACTGACATACATTCCTGTGGGGAAACACAGGGCTTTGCTAGAATTTCTCTAGGCAGTGTGATTTCCCTGGGCCTCACTGTAGCAACACTATCTCGCCAGGGCAACACTGCGTGGGATTTCCTCTGCCAGGAGAGAGCTGCTGCTTTGTAGTTTGTGCTGGGAAACCTTGCTTTGGCAAGTGCGAATTGACCGCATTCAGGCAGAAAGAAAAGAGAATAGCAAGAGGCCTTTTCTCCCCGGCTGCTTTCCCAAGCGCTTCCAGCTAAAACTATGTCGTTGCTCCTCTGGAAGGATCTCTGCACCGCGACGTAGTTTCTCAGAAGAAGCCCTGCGTTTGCAAGAGCAAATGAGGAATTCTTTGCAGGAAAGAGGAAGGAAAGAAAGTTTCTCTCCCTCTGTCTGCTTTGCTCAGAGGACTGGATGAAGTCAGGGAGTTCTCCCTTTCACTGAGAAACGTGCGGGCTGCTGTTGCCTGGGCGCTCTCTTCTTTGCAAAAGAGTCTGCAGTTCCATGCTTTGAACCGTGGAAAGGCGCCGGGCTCTGCTAAGACTTCCCCCGGCGCTTCGTTTGCCCTGGGCCAGAGCGAGCCTTCACAATAGCTGAACGCTAACACTGCATACTCGTTCCACTTCCAGAACAGGGCTACCGCGAGGCAGTTCTCCGGGGGAAAACGGCCCTTCGCGAAGGGCAGATCTGCCGAGCTCATTGCGGGAAAGCGAAAGCAAAGGACGCTTTTCTCCCTCTAACCGCTTTCGTCAGAGGAACGGGGGAAGTCACAGTGTTCTTTCTCTCACTGAGATACACACAATCTGACGTTGTCTCTGAGCTCCGTTGCTGGCAAAGAACTGAACCTGACATACATTCCTGTGGGGAAACACAGGGCTTTGCTAGGATTTCTCTAGGCAGTGTGATTTCCCTGGGCCTCACTGTAGCAACACTATCTCGCCAGGGCAACACCGCGTGGGATTTCCTCTTCCAAGAGAGCTGCTGCTTTGTAGTTTGTGCTGGGAAACCTTATTTTGGCAAGTGCGAATTGACCGCATTCAGGCAGAAAGAAAAGAGAACAGCAAGAGGGCTTTTTTCCCCGGCTGCTTTCCCAAGCCCTTCCAGCTCAAACTATGTCGTTGCTCCTCTGGAAGGATCCTTGCACCGCGACGTAGTTTTTCAGAAGAAACCCTGCTTTTGCATGAGCAAATGAGGAATTCGTTGCAGGAAAGAGGAAGGAAAGAAAGTTTCTCTCCCTCTGCCTGCTTTGTTCAGAGGACTGGATGAAGTCAGGGAGTTCTCCCTTTCACTGAGAAACGTGCGGGCTGCTGTTGCCTGGGCGCTCTCTTCTTTGCAAAAGAGTCTGCAGTTCCACGCTTTGAACCGTGGAAAGGCGCCGGGCTCTGCTAAGACTTCCCCCGGCGCTTCGTTTGTCCTGGGCCAAAGCCAGCCTTCACAATAGCTGAATGCTAACACAGCATACTCGTTCCACTTCCAGAACAGCGCTACCGCGAGGCAGTTCTCCGGGGGAAAACGGCCCTTCGCGAAGGGCAGATCTGCCGAGCTCATTGCGGGAAAGCGAAAGCAAAGGACGCTTTTCTCCCTCTAAGCGCTTTCGTCAGAGGAACGGGGGAAGTCACAGTGTTCTTTCTCTCACTGAGATACACACAATCTGACGTTGCCTCTGAGCTCCGTTGCTGGCAAAGAACTGAAACTGACATACATTCCTGTGGGGAAACACAGGGCTTTGCTAGGATTTCTCTAGGAAGTGTGATTTCCCTGGTCCTCACTGTAGCAACACTATCTCGCCAGGGCAACACTGCGTGGGATTTCCTCTGCCAGGAGAGAGCTGCTGCTTTGTAGTTTGTGCTGGGAAACCTAGCTTTGGCAAGTGCGAATTGACTGCCTTCAGGCAGAAAGAAAAGAGAACAGCAAGAGGCCTTTTCTCCCCGGCTGCTTTCCAAAGCCCTTCCAGCTCAAACTATGTCGTTTCTCCTCTGGAAGGATCCTTGCACCGCCACGTAGTTTTTCAGAAGAAGCCCTGCGTTTGCAAGAGCAAAGGAGTAATTCGTTGCAGGAAAGAGGAAGGAAAGAAAGTTTCTCTCCCTCTGCCTGCTTTGCTCAGAGGACTGGATGAAGTCAGGGAGTTCTCCCTTTCACTGAGATACGTGCGGGCTGCTGTTGCCTGTGTGCTCTCTTCTTTGCAAAAGAGTCTGCAGTTCCACGCTTTGAACCGTGGAAAGGTGCCGGGCTCTGCTAAGACTTCCCCCGGCGCTTCGTTTGCCCTGGGCCAAAGCCAGCCTTCACAATAGCTGAATGCTAACACAGCATACTCGTTCCACTTCCAGAACAGCGCTACCGCGAGGCAGTTCTCCGGGGGAAAACGGCCCTTCGCGAAGGGCAGATCTGCCGAGCTCATTGCGGGAAAGCGAAAGCAAAGGACGCTTTTCTCCCTCTAACCGCTTTCGTCAGAGGAACGGGGGAAGTCACAGTGTTCTTTCTCTCACTGAGATACACACAATCTGACGTTGCCTCTGAGCTCCGTTGCTGGCAAAGAACTGAACCTGACATACATTCCTGTGGGGAAACACAGGGCTTTGCTAGGATTTCTCTAGGCAGTGTGATTTCCCTGGGCCTCACTGTAGCAACACTATCTCGCCAGGGCAACACTGCGTGGGATTTCCTCTTCCAAGAGAGCTGCTGCTTTGTAGTTTGTGCTGGGAAACCTTATTTTGGCAAGTGCGAATTGACCGCATTCAGGCAGAAAGAAAAGAGAACAGCAAGAGGCGTTTTCTCCCCGGCTGCTTTCCCAAGCCCTTCCAGCTCAAACTATGTCGTTGCTCCTCTGGAAGGATCCTTGCACCGCGACGTAGTTTCTCAGAAGAAGCCCTGCGTTTGCAAGAGCAAAGGAGCAATTCGTTGCAGGAAAGAGGAAGGAAAGAAAGTTTCTCTCCTTCTGCCTGCTTTGCTCAGAGGACTGGATGAAGTCAGGGAGTTCTCCCTTTCACTGAGATACGTGCGGGCTGCTGTTGCCTGTGTGCTCTCTTCTTTGCAAAAGAGTCTGCAGTTCCACGCTTTGAACCGTGGAAAGGCGCCAGGCTCTGCTAAGACTTCCCCCGGCGCTTCGTTTGCCCTGGGCCAAAGCGAGCCTTCACAATAGCTGAACGGTAACACTGCATACTCGTTCCACTTCCAGAACAGGGCTACCGCGAGGCAGTTCTCCGGGGGAAAACGGCCCTTCGCGAAGGGCAGATCTGCCGAGCTCATTGCGGGAAAGCGAAAGCAAAGGACGCTTTTCTCCCTCTAACCGCTTTCGTCAGAGGAACGGGGGAAGTCACAGTGTTCTTTCTCTCACTGAGATACACACAATCTGACGTTGCCTCTAAGCTCCGTTGCTGGGAAATAACTGAAACTGACATACATTCCTGTGGGGAAACACAGGGCTTTGCTAGGATTTCTTTAGGCAGTGTGTTTTCCCTGGGCCTCACTGCAGCAAGACTATCTCGCCAGGGCAACACTGCGTGGGATTTCCTCTGCCAGGAGAGAGCTGCTGCTTTGTAGTTTGTGCTGGGAAACCTTGCTTTGGCAAGTGCGATTTGACTGCATTCAGGCAGAAAGAAAAGAGAATAGCAAGAGGCCTTTTCTCCCCGGCTGCTTTCCCAAGCCCTTCCAGCTCAAACTATGTCGTTGCTCCTCTGGAAGGATCCCTGCACCGCGACGTAGTTTCTCAGAAGAAGCCCTGCGTTTGCAAGAGCAAATGAGGAATTCGTTGCAGGAAAGAGGAAGGATAGAATGTTTCTCTCCCTCTGCCTGCTTTGTTCAGAGGACTGGATGAAGTCAGGGAGTTCTCCCTTTCACTGAGATACGTGCGGGCTGCTGTTGCCTGTGCGCTCTCTTCTTTGCAAAAGAGTCTGCAGTTCCACGCTTTGAACCGAGGAAAGGCGCCGGGCTCTGCTAAGACTTCCCCCGGCGCTTCGTTTGCCCTGGGCCAGAGCGAGCCTTCACAATAGCTGAACGCTAACACTGCATACTCGTTCCACTTCCAGAACAGGTCTACAGCGAGGTAGTTCTCCGGGGGAAAACGGCCCTTCGCGAAGGGCAGATCTGCCGAGCTCATTGCGGGAAAGCGAAAGCAAAGGACACTTTTCTCCCTCTAACCGCTTTCGTCAGAGGAACGGGGGAAGTCACAGTGTTCTTTCTCTCACTGAGATACACACAATCTGACGTTGCCTCTGAGCTCCGTTGCTGGCAAAGAACTGAAACTGACATACATTCCTGTGGGGAAACACAGGGCTTTGCTAGGATTTCTCTAGGCAGTGTGTTTTCCCTGGACCTCACTGCAGCAACACTATCTCGCCAGGGCAACACTGCGTGGGATTTCCTCTGCCAGGAGAGAGCTGCTGCTTTGTAGTTTGTGCTGGGAAACCTTGCTTTGGCAAGTGCGAATTGACTGCATTCAGAGAGAAAGAAAAGAGAATAGCAAGAGGCCTTTTTTCCCCGGCTGCTTTCCCAAGCCCTTCCAGCTAAAACTATGTCGTTGCTCCTCTGGAAGGATTCCTGAACCGCGACGTAGTTTTTCAGAAGAAGCCCTGCGTTTGCAAGAGCAAGGGAGCAATTCGTTGCAGGAAAGAGGAAGGAAAGAAAGTTTCTGTCCCTCTGCCTGCTTTGCTCAGAGGACTGGATGAAGTCAGGGAGTTCTCCCTTTCACTGAGAAACGTGCGGGCTGCTTTTGCCTGTGCGCTCTCTTCTTTGCAAAAGAGTCTGCAGTTTCACGCTTTGAACCGTGGAAAGGCGCCGGGCTCTGCTAAGACTTCCCCTGGCGCTTCGTTTGCCCTGGGCCAAAGCGAGCCTTCACAATAGCTGAAAGCTAACACTGCATACTCGTTCCACTTCCAGAACAGGGCTACCGCGAGGCAGTTCTCCGGGGGAAAACGGCCCTTCGCGAAGGGCAGATCTGCCGAGCTCATTGCGGGAAAGCGAAAGCAAAGGACGCTTTTCTCCCTCTAACCGCTTTCGTCAGAGGAACGGGGGAAGTCACAGTGTTCTTTCTCTCACTGAGATACACACAATCTGACGTTGCCTCTGAGCTCCGTTGCTGGCAAAGAACTGAAACTGACATACATTCCTGTGGGGAAACACAGGGCTTTGCTAGAATTTCTCTAGGCCGTGTGATTTCCCTGGGCCTCACTGTAGCAACACTATCTCGCCAGGGCAACACTGCGTGGGATTTCCTCTGCCAGGAGAGAGCTGCTGCTTTGTAGTTTGTGCTGGGAAACCTTGCTTTGGCAAGTGCGAATTGACTGCCTTCAGGCAGAAAGAAAAGAGAACAGCAAGAGGCCTTTTCTCCCCGGCTGCTTTCCAAAGCCCTTCCAGCTCAAACTATGTCGTTTCTCCTCTGGAAGGATCCTTGCACCGCCACGTAGTTTTTCAGAAGAAGCCCTGCGTTTGCAAGGGCAAAGGAGTAATTCGTTGCAGGAAAGAGGAAGGAAAGAAAGTTTCTCTCCCTCTGCCTGCTTTGCTCAGAGGACTGGATGAAGTCAGGGAGTTCTCCCTTTCACTGAGATACGTGCGGGCTGCTGTTGCCTGTGTGCTCTCTTCTTTGCAAAAGAGTCTGCAGTTCCACGCTTTGAACCGTGGAAAGGTGCCGGGCTCTGCTAAGACTTCCCCCGGCGCTTCGTTTGCCCTGGGCCAAAGCCAGCCTTCACAATAGCTGAATGCTAACACAGCATACTCGTTCCACTTCCAGAACAGCGCTACCGCGAGGCAGTTCTCCGGGGGAAAACGGCCCTTCGCGAAGGGCAGATCTGCCGAGCTCATTGCGGGAAAGCGAAAGCAAAGGACGCTTTTCTCCCTCTAACCGCTTTCGTCAGAGGAACGGGGGAAGTCACAGTGTTCTTTCTCTCACTGAGATACACACAATCTGACGTTGCCTCTGAGCTCCGTTGCTGGCAAAGAACTGAACCTGACATACATTCCTGTGGGGAAACACAGGGCTTTGCTAGGATTTCTCTAGGCAGTGTGATTTCCCTGGGCCTCACTGTAGCAACACTATCTCGCCAGGGCAACACTGCGTGGGATTTCCTCTTCCAAGAGAGCTGCTGCTTTGTAGTTTGTGCTGGGAAACCTTATTTTGGCAAGTGCGAATTGACCGCATTCAGGCAGAAAGAAAAGAGAACAGCAAGAGGCGTTTTCTCCCCGGCTGCTTTCCCAAGCCCTTCCAGCTCAAACTATGTCGTTGCTCCTCTGGAAGGATCCTTGCACCGCGACGTAGTTTTTCAGAAGAAGCCCTGCTTTTGCAAGAGCAAATGAGGAATTCGTTGCAGGAAAGAGGAAGGAAAGAAAGTTTCTCTCCCTCTGCCTGCTTTGCTCAGAGGACTGGATGTAGTCAGGGAGTTCTCCCTTTCACTGAGAAACGTGCGGGCTGCTGTTGCCTGTGCGCTCTCTTCTTTGCAAAAGAGTCTGCAGTTTCACGCTTTGAACCGTGGAAAGGCGCCGGGCTCTGCTAAGACTTCCCCCGGCGCTTCGTTTGCCCTGGGCCAGGGCGAGCCTTCACAATAGCTGAACGCTAACACTGCATACTCGTTCCACTTCCAGAACAGGGCTACCGCGAGGCAGTTCTCCGGGGGAAAACGGCCCTTCGCGAAGGGCAGATCTGCCGAGCTCATTGCGGGAAAGCGAAAGCAAAGGACGCTTTTCTCCCTCTAACCGCTTTCGTCAGAGGAACGGGGGAAGTCACAGTGTTCTTTCTCTCACTGAGATACACACAATCTGACGTTGCCTCTGAGCTCCGTTGCTGGCAAAGAACTGAACCTGACATACATTCCTGTGGGGAAACACAGGGCTTTGCTAGGATTTCTCTAGGCAGTGTGATTTCCCTGGGCCTCACTGTAGCAACACTATCTCGCCAGGGCAACACTGCGTGGGATTTCCTCTTCCAAGAGAGCTGCTGCTTTGTAGTTTGTGCTGGGAAACCTTATTTTGGCAAGTGCGAATTGACCGCATTCAGGCAGAAAGAAAAGAGAACAGCAAGAGGCCTTTTTTCCCCGGCTGCTTTCCCAAGCCCTTCCAGCTCAAACTATGTCGTTGCTCCTCTGGAAGGATCCTTGCACCGCGACGTAGTTTTTCAGAAGAAGCCCTGCTTTTGCAAGAGCAAATGAGGAATTCGTTGCAGGAAAGAGGAAGGAAAGAAAGTTTCTCTCCCTCTGCCTGCTTTGTTCAGAGGACTGGATGAAGTCAGGGAGTTCTCCCTTTCACTGAGAAACGTGCGGGCTGCTGTTGCCTGGGCGCTCTCTTCTTTGCAAAAGAGTCTGCAGTTCCACGCTTTGAACCGTGGAAAGGCGCCGGGCTCTGCTAAGACTTCCCCCGGCGCTTCGTTTGCCCTGGGCCAAAGCCAGCCTTCACAATAGCTGAATGCTAACACAGCATACTCGTTCCACTTCCAGAACAGCGCTACCGCGAGGCAGTTTTCCGGGGGAAAACGGCCCTTCGCGAAGGGCAGATCTGCCGAGCTCATTGCGGGAAAGCGAAAGCAAAGGACGCTATTCTCCCTCTAAGCGCTTTCGTCAGAGGAACGGGGGAAGTCACAGTGTTCTTTCTCTCACTGAGATACACACAATCTGACGTTGCCTCTGAGCTCCGTTGCTGGCAAAGAACTGAAACTGACATACATTCCTGTGGGGAAACACAGGGCTTTGCTAGGATTTCTCTAGGCAGTGTGATTTCCCTGGGCCTCACTGTAGCAACACTATCTCGCCAGGGCAACACTGCGTGGGATTTCCTCTTCCAAGAGAGCTGCTGCTTTGTAGTTTGTGCTGGGAAACCTTATTTTGGCAAGTGCGAATTGACCGCATTCAGGCAGAAAGAAAAGAGAACAGCAAGAGGCCTTTTTTCCCCGGCTGCTTTCCCAAGCCCTTCCAGCTCAAACTATGTCGTTGCTCCTCTGGAAGGATCCTTGCACCGCGACGTAGTTTTTCAGAAGAAGCCCTGCTTTTGCAAGAGCAAATGAGGAATTCGTTGCAGGAAAGAGGAAGGAAAGAAAGTTTCTCTCCCTCTGCCTGCTTTGCTCAGAGGACTGGATGTAGTCAGGGAGTTCTCCCTTTCACTGAGAAACGTGCGGGCTGCTGTTGCCTGTGCGCTCTCTTCTTTGCAAAAGAGTCTGCAGTTCCACGCTTTGAACCGTGGAAAGGCGCCGGGCTCTGCTAAGACTTCCCCCGGCGCTTCGTTTGCCCTGGGCCAGGGCGAGCCTTCACAATAGCTGAACGCTAACACTGCATACTCGTTCCACTTCCAGAACAGGGCTACCGCGAGGCAGTTCTCCGGGGGAAAACGGCCCTTCGCGAAGGGCAGATCTGCCGAGCTCCTTGCGGGAAAGCGAAAGCAAAGGACGCTTTTCTCCCTCTAACCGCTTTCGTCAGAGGAACGGGGGAAGTCACAGTGTTCTTTCTCTCACTGAGATACACACTATCTGACGTTGCCTCTGAGCTCCGTTGCTGGCAAAGAACTGAAACTGACATACATTCCTGTGGGGAAACACAGGGCTTTGCTAGGATTTCTCTAGGCAGTGTGATTTCCCTGGGCCTCACTGTAGCAACACTATCTCGCCAGGGCAACACTGCGTGGGATTTCCTCTGCCAGGAGAGAGCTGCTGCTTTGTAGTTTGTGCTGGGAAACCTTATTTTGGCAAGTGCGAATTGACCGCATTCAGGCAGAAAGAAAAGAGAACAGCAAGAGACCTTTTTTCCCCGGCTGCTTTCCCAAGCCCTTCCAGCTCAAACTATGTCGTTGCTCCTCTGGAAGGATCCTTGCACCGCGACGTAGTTTTTCAGAAGAAGCCCTGCTTTTGCAAGAGCAAATGAGGAATTCGTTGCAGGAAAGAGGAAGGAAAGAAAGTTTCTCTCCCTCTGCCTGCTTTGCTCAGAGAACTGGATGAAGTCAGGGAGTTCTCCCTTTCACTGAGAAACGTGCGGGCTGCTGTTGCCTGTGCGCTCTCTTCTTTGAAAAGAGTCTGCAGTTCCACGCTTTGAACCGTGGAAAGGCGCCGGGCTCTGCTAAGACTTCCCCCGGCGCTTCGTTTGCCCTGGGCCAGAGCGAGCCTTCACAATAGCTGAACGCTAACACTGCATACTCGTTCCATTTCCAGAACAGGGCTACCGGGAGGCAGTTCTCCGGGGGAAAACGGCCCTTCGCGAAGGGCAGATCTGCCGAGCTCATTGCGGGAAAGCGAAAGCAAAGGACGCTTTTCTCCCTCTAACCGCTTTCGTCAGAGGAACGGGGGAAGTCACAGTGTTCTTTCTCTCACTGAGATACACACAATCTGACGTTGCCTCTGAGCTCCGTTGCTGGCAAAGATCTGAAACTGACATACATTCCTGTGGGGAAACACAGGGCTTTGCTAGGATTTCTCTAGGCAGTGTGATTTCCCTGGGCCTCACTGTAGCAACACTATCTCGCCAGGGCAACACTGCGTGGGATTTCCTCTGCCAGGAGAGAGCTGCTGCTTTGTAGTTTGTGCTGGGAAACCTTGCTTTGGCAAGTGCGAATTGACTGCATTCAGGCAGAAAGAAAAGAGAACAGCAAGAGGCCTTTTCTCCCCGGCTGCTTTCCAAAGCCCTTCCAGCTCAAACTATGTCGTTTCTCCTCTGGAAGGATCCTTGCACCGCCACGTAGTTTTTCAGAAGAAGCCCTGCGTTTGCAAGAGCAAAGGAGCAATTCGTTGCAGGAAAGAGGAAGGAAAGAAAGTTTCTCTCCCTCTGTCTGCTTTGCTCAGAGGACTGGATGAAGTCAGGGAGTTCTCCCTTTCACTGAGATACGTGCGGGCTGCTGTTGCCTGTGTGCTCTCTTCTTTGCAAAAGAGTCTGCAGTTCCACGCTTTGAACCGTGGAAAGGCGCCAGGCTCTGCTAAGACTTCTCCCGGCGCTTCGTTTGCCCTGGGCCAAAGCGAGCCTTCACAATAGCTGAACGCTAACACTGCATACTCGTTCCACTTCCAGAACAGGGCTACCGCGAGGCAGTTCTACGGGGGAAAACGGCCCTTCGCGAAGGGCAGATCTGCCGAGCTCATTGCGGGAAAGCGAAAGCAAAGGACGCTTTTCTCCCTCTAACCGCTTTCGTCAGAGGAACGGGGGAAGTCACAGTGTTCTTTCTCTCACTGAGATACACACAATCTGACGTTGCCTCTGAGCTCCGTTGCTGGCAAAGAACTGAAACTGACATACATTCCTGTGGGGAAACACAGGGCTTTGCTAGGATTTCTCTAGGCAGTGTGATTTCCCTGGGCCTCACTGTAGCAACACTATCTCGCCAGGGCAACACTGCGTGGGATTTCCTCTGCCAGGAGAGAGCTGCTGCTTTGTAGTTTGTGCTGGGAAACCTTATTTTGGCAAGTGCGAATTGACCGCATTCAGGCAGAAAGAAAAGAGAACAGCAAGAGGCCTTTTTTCCCCGGCTGCTTTCCCAAGCCCTTCCAGCTCAAACTATGTCGTTTCTCCTCTGGAAGGATCCTTGCACCGCGACGTAGTTTTTCAGAAGAAGCCCTGCTTTTGCAAGAGCAAATGAGGAATTCGTTGCAGGAAAGAGGAAGGAAAGAAAGTTTCTCTCCCTCTGCCTGCTTTGCTCAGAGAACTGGATGAAGTCAGGGAGTTCTCCCTTTCACTGAGAAACGTGCGGGCTGCTGTTGCCTGTGCGCTCTCTTCTTTGCAAAAGAGTCTGCAGTTCCACGCTTTGAACCGTGGAAAGGCGCCGGGCTCTGCTAAGACTTCCCCCGGCGCTTCGTTTGCCCTGGGCCAGAGCGAGCCTTCACAATAGCTGAACGCTAACACTGCATACTCGTTCCACTTCCAGAACAGGGCTACCGCGAGGCAGTTCTCCGGGGGAAAACGGCCCTTCGCGAAGGGCAGATCTGCCGAGCTCATTGCGGGAAAGCGAAAGCAAAGGACGCTTTTCTCCCTCTAACCGCTTTCGTCAGAGGAACGGGGGAAGTCACAGTGTTCTTTCTCTCACTGAGATACACACAATCTGACGTTGCCTCTGAGCTCCGTTGCTGGCAAAGAACTGAACCTGACATACATTCCTGTGGGGAAACACAGGGCTTTGCTAGGATTTCTCTAGGCAGTGTGATTTCCCTGGGCCTCACTGTAGCAACACTATCTCGCCAGGGCAACACTGCGTGGGATTTCCTCTTCCAAGAGAGCTGCTGCTTTGTAGTTTGTGCTGGGAAACCTTGCTTTGGCAAGTGCGAATTGACTGCATTCAGGCAGAAAGAAAAGAGAACAGCAAGAGGCCTTTTCTCCCCGGCTGCTTTCCAAAGCCCTTCCAGCTCAAACTATGTCGTTTCTCCTCTGGAAGGATCCTTGCACCGCCACGTAGTTTTTCAGAAGAAGCCCTGCGTTTGCAAGAGCAAAGGAGCAATTCGTTGCAGGAAAGAGGAAGGAAAGAAAGTTTCTCTCCCTCTGCCTGCTTTGCTCAGAGGACTGGATGAAGTCAGGGAGTTCTCCCTTTCACTGAGAAACGTGCGGGCTGCTGTTGCCTGTGCGCTCTCTTCTTTGCAAAAGAGTCTGCAGTTCCACGGTTTGAACCGTGGAAAGGCGCCGGGCTCTGCTAAGACTTCCCCCGGCGCTTCGTTTGCCCTGGGCCAAAGCCAGCCTTCACAATAGCTGAATGCTAACACAGCATACTCGTTACACTTCCAGAACAGGGCTACCGCGAGGCAGTTCTCCGGGGGAAAACGGCCCTTCGCGAAGGGCAGATCTGCCGAGCTCATTGCGGGAAAGCGAAAGCAAAGGACGCTTTTCTCCCTCTAACCGCTTTCGTCAGAGGAACGGGGGAAGTCACAGTGTTCTTTCTCTCACTGAGATACACACAATCTGACGTTGCCTCTGAGCTCCGTTGCTGGCAAAGAACTGAAACTGACATACATTCCTGTGGGGAAACACAGGGCTTTGCTAGGATTTCTCTAGGCAGTGTGATTTCCCTGGGCCTCACTGTAGCAACACTATCTCGCCAGGGCAACACTGCGTGGGATTTCCTCTTCCAAGAGAGCTGCTGCTTTGTAGTTTGTGCTGGGAAACCTTATTTTGGCAAGTGCGAATTGACCGCATTCAGGCAGAAAGAAAAGAGAACAGCAAGAGGCCTTTTTTCCCCGGCTGCTTTCCCAAGCCCTTCCAGCTCAAACTATGTCGTTGCTCCTCTGGAAGGATCCTTGCACCGCGACGTAGTTTTTCAGAAGAAGCCCTGCTTTTGCAAGAGCAAATGAGGAATTCGTTGCAGGAAAGAGGAAGGAAAGAAAGTTTCTCTCCCTCTGCCTGCTTTGTTCAGAGGACTGGATGAAGTCAGGGAGTTCTCCCTTTCACTGAGAAACGTGCGGGCTGCTGTTGCCTGGGCGCTCTCTTCTTTGCAAAAGAGTCTGCAGTTCCACGCTTTGAACCGTGGAAAGGCGCCGGGCTCTGCTAAGACTTCCCCCGGCGCTTCGTTTGCCCTGGGCCAAAGCCAGCCTTCACAATAGCTGAATGCTAACACAGCATACTCGTTCCACTTCCAGAACAGCGCTACCGCGAGGCAGTTCTCCGGGGGAAAACGGCCCTTCGCGAAGGGCAGATCTGCCGAGCTCATTGCGGGAAAGCGAAAGCAAAGGACGCTATTCTCCCTCTAAGCGCTTTCGTCAGAGGAACGGGGGAAGTCACAGTGTTCTTTCTCTCACTGAGATACACACAATCTGACGTTGCCTCTGAGCTCCGTTGCTGGCAAAGAACTGAAACTGACATACATTCCTGTGGGGAAACACAGGGCTTTGCTAGGATTTCTCTAGGCAGTGTGATTTCCCTGGGCCTCACTGTAGCAACACTATCTCGCCAGGGCAACACTGCGTGGGATTTCCTCTTCCAAGAGAGCTGCTGCTTTGTAGTTTGTGCTGGGAAACCTTATTTTGGCAAGTGCGAATTGACCGCATTCAGGCAGAAAGAAAAGAGAACAGCAAGAGGCCTTTTTTCCCCGGCTGCTTTCCCAAGCCCTTCCAGCTCAAACTATGTCGTTGCTCCTCTGGAAGGATCCTTGCACCGCGACGTAGTTTTTCAGAAGAAGCCCTGCTTTTGCAAGAGCAAATGAGGAATTCGTTGCAGGAAAGAGGAAGGAAAGAAAGTTTCTCTCCCTCTGCCTGCTTTGCTCAGAGGACTGGATGTAGTCAGGGAGTTCTCCCTTTCACTGAGAAACGTGCGGGCTGCTGTTGCCTGTGCGCTCTCTTCTTTGCAAAAGAGTCTGCAGTTCCACGCTTTGAACCGTGGAAAGGCGCCGGGCTCTGCTAAGACTTCCCCCGGCGCTTCGTTTGCCCTGGGCCAGGGCGAGCCTTCACAATAGCTGAACGCTAACACTGCATACTCGTTCCACTTCCAGAACAGGGCTACCGCGAGGCAGTTCTCCGGGGGAAAACGGCCCTTCGCGAAGGGCAGATCTGCCGAGCTCCTTGCGGGAAAGCGAAAGCAAAGGACGCTTTTCTCCCTCTAACCGCTTTCGTCAGAGGAACGGGGGAAGTCACAGTGTTCTTTCTCTCACTGAGATACACACTATCTGACGTTGCCTCTGAGCTCCGTTGCTGGCAAAGAACTGAAACTGACATACATTCCTGTGGGGAAACACAGGGCTTTGCTAGGATTTCTCTAGGCAGTGTGATTTCCCTGGGCCTCACTGTAGCAACACTATCTCGCCAGGGCAACACTGCGTGGGATTTCCTCTGCCAGGAGAGAGCTGCTGCTTTGTAGTTTGTGCTGGGAAACCTTATTTTGGCAAGTGCGAATTGACTGCATTCAGGCAGAAAGAAAAGAGAACAGCAAGAGACCTTTTTTCCCCGGCTGCTTTCCCAAGCCCTTCCAGCTCAAACTATGTCGTTGCTCCTCTGGAAGGATCCTTGCACCGCGACGTAGTTTTTCAGAAGAAGCCCTGCTTTTGCAAGAGCAAATGAGGAATTCGTTGCAGGAAAGAGGAAGGAAAGAAAGTTTCTCTCCCTCTGCCTGCTTTGCTCAGAGAACTGGATGAAGTCAGGGAGTTCTCCCTTTCACTGAGAAACGTGCGGGCTGCTGTTGCCTGTGCGCTCTCTTCTTTGAAAAGAGTCTGCAGTTCCACGCTTTGAACCGTGGAAAGGCGCCGGGCTCTGCTAAGACTTCCCCCGGCGCTTCGTTTGCCCTGGGCCAGAGCGAGCCTTCACAATAGCTGAACGCTAACACTGCATACTCGTTCCATTTCCAGAACAGGGCTACCGGGAGGCAGTTCTCCGGGGGAAAACGGCCCTTCGCGAAGGGCAGATCTGCCGAGCTCATTGCGGGAAAGCGAAAGCAAAGGACGCTTTTCTCCCTCTAACCGCTTTCGTCAGAGGAACGGGGGAAGTCACAGTGTTCTTTCTCTCACTGAGATACACACAATCTGACGTTGCCTCTGAGCTCCGTTGCTGGCAAAGATCTGAAACTGACATACATTCCTGTGGGGAAACACAGGGCTTTGCTAGGATTTCTCTAGGCAGTGTGATTTCCCTGGGCCTCACTGTAGCAACACTAACTCGCCAGGGCAACACTGCGTGGGATTTCCTCTGCCAGGAGAGAGCTGCTGCTTTGTAGTTTGTGCTGGGAAACCTTGCTTTGGCAAGTGCGAATTGACTGCATTCAGGCAGAAAGAAAAGAGAACAGCAAGAGGCCTTTTCTCCCCGGCTGCTTTCCAAAGCCCTTCCAGCTCAAACTATGTCGTTTCTCCTCTGGAAGGATCCTTGCACCGCCACGTAGTTTTTCAGAAGAAGCCCTGCGTTTGCAAGAGCAAAGGAGCAATTCGTTGCAGGAAAGAGGAAGGAAAGAAAGTTTCTCTCCCTCTGTCTGCTTTGCTCAGAGGACTGGATGAAGTCAGGGAGTTCTCCCTTTCACTGAGATACGTGCGGGCTGCTGTTGCCTGTGTGCTCTCTTCTTTGCAAAAGAGTCTGCAGTTCCACGCTTTGAACCGTGGAAAGGCGCCAGGCTCTGCTAAGACTTCTCCCGGCGCTTCGTTTGCCCTGGGCCAAAGCGAGCCTTCACAATAGCTGAACGCTAACACTGCATACTCGTTCCACTTCCAGAACAGGGCTACCGCGAGGCAGTTCTCCGGGGGAAAACGGCCCTTCGCGAAGGGCAGATCTGCCGAGCTCATTGCGGGAAAGCGAAAGCAAAGGACGCTTTTCTCCCTCTAACCGCTTTCGTCAGAGGAACGGGGGAAGTCACAGTGTTCTTTCTCTCACTGAGATACACACAATCTGACGTTGCCTCTGAGCTCCGTTGCTGGCAAAGAACTGAAACTGACATACATTCCTGTGGGGAAACACAGGGCTTTGCTAGGATTTCTCTAGGCAGTGTGATTTCCCTGGGCCTCACTGTAGCAACACTATCTCGCCAGGGCAACACTGCGTGGGATTTCCTCTGCCAGGAGAGAGCTGCTGCTTTGTAGTTTGTGCTGGGAAACCTTATTTTGGCAAGTGCGAATTGACCGCATTCAGGCAGAAAGAAAAGAGAACAGCAAGAGGCCTTTTTTCCCCGGCTGCTTTCCCAAGCCCTTCCAGCTCAAACTATGTCGTTTCTCCTCTGGAAGGATCCTTGCACCGCGACGTAGTTTTTCAGAAGAAGCCCTGCTTTTGCAAGAGCAAATGAGGAATTCGTTGCAGGAAAGAGGAAGGAAAGAAAGTTTCTCTCCCTCTGCCTGCTTTGCTCAGAGAACTGGATGAAGTCAGGGAGTTCTCCCTTTCACTGAGAAACGTGCGGGCTGCTGTTGCCTGTGCGCTCTCTTCTTTGCAAAAGAGTCTGCAGTTCCACGCTTTGAACCGTGGAAAGGCGCCGGGCTCTGCTAAGACTTCCCCCGGCGCTTCGTTTGCCCTGGGCCAGAGCGAGCCTTCACAATAGCTGAACGCTAACACTGCATACTCGTTCCACTTCCAGAACAGGGCTACCGCGAGGCAGTTCTCCGGGGGAAAACGGCCCTTCGCGAAGGGCAGATCTGCCGAGCTCATTGCGGGAAAGCGAAAGCAAAGGACGCTTTTCTCCCTCTAACCGCTTTCGTCAGAGGAACGGGGGAAGTCACAGTGTTCTTTCTCTCACTGAGATACACACAATCTGACGTTGCCTCTGAGCTCCGTTGCTGGCAAAGAACGGAACCTGACATACATTCCTGTGGGGAAACACAGGGCTTTGCTAGGATTTCTCTAGGCAGTGTGATTTCCCTGGGCCTCACTGTAGCAACACTATCTCGCCAGGGCAACACTGCGTGGGATTTCCTCTTCCAAGAGAGCTGCTGCTTTGTAGTTTGTGCTGGGAAACCTTGCTTTGGCAAGTGCGAATTGACTGCATTCAGGCAGAAAGAAAAGAGAACAGCAAGAGGCCTTTTCTCCCCGGCTGCTTTCCAAAGCCCTTCCAGCTCAAACTATGTCGTTTCTCCTCTGGAAGGATCCTTGCACCGCCACGTAGTTTTTCAGAAGAAGCCCTGCGTTTGCAAGAGCAAAGGAGCAATTCGTTGCAGGAAAGAGGAAGGAAAGAAAGTTTCTCTCCCTCTGCCTGCTTTGCTCAGAGGACTGGATGAAGTCAGGGAGTTCTCCCTTTCACTGAGAAACGTGCGGGCTGCTGTTGCCTGTGCGCTCTCTTCTTTGCAAAAGAGTCTGCAGTTCCACGGTTTGAACCGTGGAAAGGCGCCGGGCTCTGCTAAGACTTCCCCCGGCGCTTCGTTTGCCCTGGGCCAAAGCCAGCCTTCACAATAGCTGAATGCTAACACAGCATACTCGTTACACTTCCAGAACAGGGCTACCGCGAGGCAGTTCTCCGGGGGAAAACGGCCCTTCGCGAAGGGCAGATCTGCCGAGCTCATTGCGGGAAAGCGAAAGCAAAGGACGCTTTTCTCCCTCTAACCGCTTTCGTCAGAGGAACGGGGGAAGTCACAGTGTTCTTTCTCTCACTGAGATACACACAATCTGACGTTGCCTCTGAGCTCCGTTGCTGGCAAAGAACTGAAACTGACATACATTCCTGTGGGGAAACACAGGGCTTTGCTAGGATTTCTCTAGGCAGTGTGATTTCCCTGGGCCTCACTGTAGCAACACTATCTCGCCAGGGCAACACTGCGTGGGATTTCCTCTGCCAGGAGAGAGCTGCTGCTTTGTAGTTTGTGCTGGGAAACCTTATTTTGGCAAGTGCGAATTGACCGCATTCAGGCAGAAAGAAAAGAGAACAGCAAGAGGCCTTTTTTCCCCGGCTGCTTTCCCAAGCCCTTCCAGCTCAAACTATGTCGTTTCTCCTCTGGAAGGATCCTTGCACCGCGACGTAGTTTTTCAGAAGAAGCCCTGCTTTTGCAAGAGCAAATGAGGAATTCGTTGCAGGAAAGAGGAAGGAAAGAAAGTTTCTCTCCCTCTGCCTGCTTTGCTCAGAGAACTGGATGAAGTCAGGGAGTTCTCCCTTTCACTGAGAAACGTGCGGGCTGCTGTTGCCTGTGCGCTCTCTTCTTTGCAAAAGAGTCTGCAGTTCCACGCTTTGAACCGTGGAAAGGCGCCGGGCTCTGCTAAGACTTCCCCCGGCGCTTCGTTTGCCCTGGGCCAGAGCGAGCCTTCACAATAGCTGAACGCTAACACTGCATACTCGTTCCACTTCCAGAACAGGGCTACCGCGAGGCAGTTCTCCGGGGGAAAACGGCCCTTCGCGAAGGGCAGATCTGCCGAGCTCATTGCGGGAAAGCGAAAGCAAAGGACGCTTTTCTCCCTCTAACCGCTTTCGTCAGAGGAACGGGGGAAGTCACAGTGTTCTTTCTCTCACTGAGATACACACAATCTGACGTTGCCTCTGAGCTCCGTTGCTGGCAAAGAACTGAACCTGACATACATTCCTGTGGGGAAACACAGGGCTTTGCTAGGATTTCTCTAGGCAGTGTGATTTCCCTGGGCCTCACTGTAGCAACACTATCTCGCCAGGGCAACACTGCGTGGGATTTCCTCTTCCAAGAGAGCTGCTGCTTTGTAGTTTGTGCTGGGAAACCTTGCTTTGGCAAGTGCGAATTGACTGCATTCAGGCAGAAAGAAAAGAGAACAGCAAGAGGCCTTTTCTCCCCGGCTGCTTTCCAAAGCCCTTCCAGCTCAAACTATGTCGTTTCTCCTCTGGAAGGATCCTTGCACCGCCACGTAGTTTTTCAGAAGAAGCCCTGCGTTTGCAAGAGCAAATGAGGAATTCGTTGCAGGAAAGAGGAAGGAAAGAAAGTTTCTCTCCCTCTGCCTGCTTTGCTCAGAGAACTGGATGAAGTCAGGGAGTTCTCCCTTTCACTGAGAAACGTGCGGGCTGCTGTTGCCTGTGCGCTCTCTTCTTTGCAAAAGAGTCTGCAGTTCCACGGTTTGAACCGTAGAAAGGCGCCGGGCTCTGCTAAGACTTCCCCCGGCGCTTCGTTTGCCCTGGGCCAAAGCCAGCCTTCACAATAGCTGAATGCTAACACAGCATACTCGTTACACTTCCAGAACAGGGCTACCGCGAGGCAGTTCTCCGGGGGAAAACGGCCCTTCGCGAAGGGCAGATCTGCCGAGCTCATTGCGGGAAAGCGAAAGCAAAGGACGCTTTTCTCCCTCTAACCGCTTTCGTCAGAGGAACGGGGGAAGTCACAGTGTTCTTTCTCTCACTGAGATACACACAATCTGACGTTGCCTCTGAGCTCCGTTGCTGGCAAAGAACTGAAACTGACATACATTCCTGTGGGGAAACACAGGGCTTTGCTAGGATTTCTCTAGGCAGTGTGATTTCCCTGGGCCTCACTGTAGCAACACTATCTCGCCAGGGCAACACTGCGTGGGATTTCCTCTGCCAGGAGAGAGCTGCTGCTTTGTAGTTTGTGCTGGGAAACCTTATTTTGGCAAGTGCGAATTGACCGCATTCAGGCAGAAAGAAAAGAGAACAGCAAGAGGCCTTTTTTCCCCGGCTGCTTTCCCAAGCCCTTCCAGCTCAAACTATGTCGTTGCTCCTCTGGAAGGATCCTTGCACCGCGACGTAGTTTTTCAGAAGAAGCCCTGCTTTTGCAAGAGCAAATGAGGAATTCGTTGCAGGAAAGAGGAAGGAAAGAAAGTTTCTCTCCCTCTGCCTGCTTTGTTCAGAGGACTGGATGAAGTCAGGGAGTTCTCCCTTTCACTGAGAAACGTGCGGGCTGCTGTTGCCTGGGCGCTCTCTTCTTTGCAAAAGAGTCTGCAGTTCCACGCTTTGAACCGTGGAAAGGCGCCGGGCTCTGCTAAGACTTCCCCCGGCGCTTCGTTTGCCCTGGGCCAAAGCCAGCCTTCACAATAGCTGAATGCTAACACAGCATACTCGTTCCACTTCCAGAACAGCGCTACCGCGAGGCAGTTCTCCGGGGGAAAACGGCCCTTCGCGAAGGGCAGATCTGCCGAGCTCATTGCGGGAAAGCGAAAGCAAAGGACGCTATTCTCCCTCTAAGCGCTTTCGTCAGAGGAACGGGGGAAGTCACAGTGTTCTTTCTCTCACTGAGATACACACAATCTGACGTTGCCTCTGAGCTCCGTTGCTGGCAAAGAACTGAAACTGACATACATTCCTGTGGGGAAACACAGGGCTTTGCTAGGATTTCTCTAGGCAGTGTGATTTCCCTGGGCCTCACTGTAGCAACACTATCTCGCCAGGGCAACACTGCGTGGGATTTCCTCTTCCAAGAGAGCTGCTGCTTTGTAGTTTGTGCTGGGAAACCTTATTTTGGCAAGTGCGAATTGACCGCATTCAGGCAGAAAGAAAAGAGAACAGCAAGAGGCCTTTTTTCCCCGGCTGCTTTCCCAAGCCCTTCCAGCTCAAACTATGTCGTTGCTCCTCTGGAAGGATCCTTGCACCGCGACGTAGTTTTTCAGAAGAAGCCCTGCTTTTGCAAGAGCAAATGAGGAATTCGTTGCAGGAAAGAGGAAGGAAAGAAAGTTTCTCTCCCTCTGCCTGCTTTGCTCAGAGAACTGGATGAAGTCAGGGAGTTCTCCCTTTCACTGAGAAACGTGCGGGCTGCTGTTGCCTGTGCGCTCTCTTCTTTGCAAAAGAGTCTGCAGTTCCATGCTTTGAACCGTGGAAAGGCGCCGGGCTCTGCTAAGACTTCCCCCGGCGCTTCGTTTGCCCTGGGCCAGAGCGAGCCTTCACAATAGCTGAACGCTAACACTGCATACTCGTTCCACTTCCAGAACAGGGCTACCGCGAGGCAGTTCTCCGGGGGAAAACGGCCCTTCGCGAAGGGCAGATCTGCCGAGCTCATTGCGGGAAAGCGAAAGCAAAGGACGCTTTTCTCCCTCTAACCGCTTTCGTCAGAGGAACGGGGGAAGTCACAGTGTTCTTTCTCTCACTGAGATACACACAATCTGACGTTGCCTCTGAGCTCCGTTGCTGGCAAAGAACTGAACCTGACATACATTCCTGTGGGGAAACACAGGGCTTTGCTAGGATTTCTCTAGGCAGTGTGATTTCCCTGGGCCTCACTGTAGCAACACTATCTCGCCAGGGCAACACTGCGTGGGATTTCCTCTTCCAAGAGAGCTGCTGCTTTGTAGTTTGTGCTGGGAAACCTTATTTTGGCAAGTGCGAATTGACCGCATTCAGGCAGAAAGAAAAGAGAACAGCAAGAGGCCTTTTTTCCCCGGCTGCTTTCCCAAGCCCTTCCAGCTCAAACTATGTCGTTGCTCCTCTGGAAGGATCCTTGCACCGCGACGTAGTTTTTCAGAAGAAGCCCTGCTTTTGCAAGAGCAAATGAGGAATTCGTTGCAGGAAAGAGGAAGGAAAGAAAGTTTCTCTCCCTCTGCCTGCTTTGTTCAGAGGACTGGATGAAGTCAGGGAGTTCTCCCTTTCACTGAGAAACGTGCGGGCTGCTGTTGCCTGGGCGCTCTCTTCTTTGCAAAAGAGTCTGCAGTTCCACGCTTTGAACCGTGGAAAGGCGCCGGGCTCTGCTAAGACTTCCCCCGGCGCTTCGTTTGCCCTGGGCCAAAGCCAGCCTTCACAATAGCTGAATGCTAACACAGCATACTCGTTCCACTTCCAGAACAGCGCTACCGCGAGGCAGTTCTCCGGGGGAAAACGGCCCTTCGCGAAGGGCAGATCTGCCGAGCTCATTGCGGGAAAGCGAAAGCAAAGGACGCTATTCTCCCTCTAAGCGCTTTCGTCAGAGGAACGGGGGAAGTCACAGTGTTCTTTCTCTCACTGAGATACACACAATCTGACGTTGCCTCTGAGCTCCGTTGCTGGCAAAGAACTGAAACTGACATACATTCCTGTGGGGAAACACAGGGCTTTGCTAGGATTTCTCTAGGCAGTGTGATTTCCCTGGGCCTCACTGTAGCAACACTATCTCGCCAGGGCAACACTGCGTGGGATTTCCTCTGCCAGGAGAGAGCTGCTGCTTTGTAGTTTGTGCTGGGAAACCTTGCTTTGGCAAGTGCGAATTGACTGCATTCAGGCAGAAAGAAAAGAGAACAGCAAGAGGCCTTTTCTCCCCGGCTGCTTTCCAAAGCCCTTCCAGCTCAAACTATGTCGTTTCTCCTCTGGAAGGATCCTTGCACCGCCACGTAGTTTTTCAGAAGAAGCCCTGCGTTTGCAAGAGCAAATGAGGAATTCGTTGCAGGAAAGAGGAAGGAAAGAAAGTTTCTCTCCCTCTGCCTGCTTTGCTCAGAGAACTGGATGAAGTCAGGGAGTTCTCCCTTTCACTGAGAAACGTGCGGGCTGCTGTTGCCTGTGCGCTCTCTTCTTTGCAAAAGAGTCTGCAGTTCCACGGTTTGAACCGTAGAAAGGCGCCGGGCTCTGCTAAGACTTCCCCCGGCGCTTCGTTTGCCCTGGGCCAAAGCCAGCCTTCAGAATAGCTGAATGCTAACACAGCATACTCGTTACACTTCCAGAACAGGGCTACCGCGAGGCAGTTCTCCGGGGGAAAACGGCCCTTCGCGAAGGGCAGATCTGCCGAGCTCATTGCGGGAAAGCGAAAGCAAAGGACGCTTTTCTCCCTCTAACCGCTTTCGTCAGAGGAACGGGGGAAGTCACAGTGTTCTTTCTCTCACTGAGATACACACAATCTGACGTTGCCTCTGAGCTCCGTTGCTGGCAAAGAACTGAAACTGACATACATTCCTGTGGGGAAACACAGGGCTTTGCTAGGATTTCTCTAGGCAGTGTGATTTCCCTGGGCCTCACTGTAGCAACACTATCTCGCCAGGGCAACACTGCGTGGGATTTCCTCTGCCAGGAGAGAGCTGCTGCTTTGTAGTTTGTGCTGGGAAACCTTATTTTGGCAAGTGCGAATTGACCGCATTCAGGCAGAAAGAAAAGAGAACAGCAAGAGGCCTTTTTTCCCCGGCTGCTTTCCCAAGCCCTTCCAGCTCAAACTATGTCGTTGCTCCTCTGGAAGGATCCTTGCACCGCGACGTAGTTTTTCAGAAGAAGCCCTGCTTTTGCAAGAGCAAATGAGGAATTCGTTGCAGGAAAGAGGAAGGAAAGAAAGTTTCTCTCCCTCTGCCTGCTTTGTTCAGAGGACTGGATGAAGTCAGGGAGTTCTCCCTTTCACTGAGAAACGTGCGGGCTGCTGTTGCCTGGGCGCTCTCTTCTTTGCAAAAGAGTCTGCAGTTCCACGCTTTGAACCGTGGAAAGGCGCCGGGCTCTGCTAAGACTTCCCCCGGCGCTTCGTTTGCCCTGGGCCAAAGCCAGCCTTCACAATAGCTGAATGCTAACACAGCATACTCGTTCCACTTCCAGAACAGCGCTACCGCGAGGCAGTTCTCCGGGGGAAAACGGCCCTTCGCGAAGGGCAGATCTGCCGAGCTCATTGCGGGAAAGCGAAAGCAAAGGACGCTATTCTCCCTCTAAGCGCTTTCGTCAGAGGAACGGGGGAAGTCACAGTGTTCTTTCTCTCACTGAGATACACACAATCTGACGTTGCCTCTGAGCTCCGTTGCTGGCAAAGAACTGAAACTGACATACATTCCTGTGGGGAAACACAGGGCTTTGCTAGGATTTCTCTAGGCAGTGTGATTTCCCTGGGCCTCACTGTAGCAACACTATCTCGCCAGGGCAACACTGCGTGGGATTTCCTCTTCCAAGAGAGCTGCTGCTTTGTAGTTTGTGCTGGGAAACCTTATTTTGGCAAGTGCGAATTGACCGCATTCAGGCAGAAAGAAAAGAGAACAGCAAGAGGCCTTTTTTCCCCGGCTGCTTTCCCAAGCCCTTCCAGCTCAAACTATGTCGTTGCTCCTCTGGAAGGATCCTTGCACCGCGACGTAGTTTTTCAGAAGAAGCCCTGCTTTTGCAAGAGCAAATGAGGAATTCGTTGCAGGAAAGAGGAAGGAAAGAAAGTTTCTCTCCCTCTGCCTGCTTTGCTCAGAGAACTGGATGAAGTCAGGGAGTTCTCCCTTTCACTGAGAAACGTGCGGGCTGCTGTTGCCTGTGCGCTCTCTTCTTTGCAAAAGAGTCTGCAGTTCCATGCTTTGAACCGTGGAAAGGCGCCGGGCTCTGCTAAGACTTCCCCCGGCGCTTCGTTTGCCCTGGGCCAGAGCGAGCCTTCACAATAGCTGAACGCTAACACTGCATACTCGTTCCACTTCCAGAACAGGGCTACCGCGAGGCAGTTCTCCGGGGGAAAACGGCCCTTCGCGAAGGGCAGATCTGCCGAGCTCATTGCGGGAAAGCGAAAGCAAAGGACGCTTTTCTCCCTCTAACCGCTTTCGTCAGAGGAACGGGGGAAGTCACAGTGTTCTTTCTCTCACTGAGATACACACAATCTGACGTTGCCTCTGAGCTCCGTTGCTGGCAAAGAACTGAACCTGACATACATTCCTGTGGGGAAACACAGGGCTTTGCTAGGATTTCTCTAGGCAGTGTGATTTCCCTGGGCCTCACTGTAGCAACACTATCTCGCCAGGGCAACACTGCGTGGGATTTCCTCTTCCAAGAGAGCTGCTGCTTTGTAGTTTGTGCTGGGAAACCTTATTTTGGCAAGTGCGAATTGACCGCATTCAGGCAGAAAGAAAAGAGAACAGCAAGAGGCCTTTTTTCCCCGGCTGCTTTCCCAAGCCCTTCCAGCTCAAACTATGTCGTTGCTCCTCTGGAAGGATCCTTGCACCGCGACGTAGTTTTTCAGAAGAAGCCCTGCTTTTGCAAGAGCAAATGAGGAATTCGTTGCAGGAAAGAGGAAGGAAAGAAAGTTTCTCTCCCTCTGCCTGCTTTGTTCAGAGGACTGGATGAAGTCAGGGAGTTCTCCCTTTCACTGAGAAACGTGCGGGCTGCTGTTGCCTGGGCGCTCTCTTCTTTGCAAAAGAGTCTGCAGTTCCACGCTTTGAACCGTGGAAAGGCGCCGGGCTCTGCTAAGACTTCCCCCGGCGCTTCGTTTGCCCTGGGCCAAAGCCAGCCTTCACAATAGCTGAATGCTAACACAGCATACTCGTTCCACTTCCAGAACAGCGCTACCGCGAGGCAGTTCTCCGGGGGAAAACGGCCCTTCGCGAAGGGCAGATCTGCCGAGCTCATTGCGGGAAAGCGAAAGCAAAGGACGCTATTCTCCCTCTAAGCGCTTTCGTCAGAGGAACGGGGGAAGTCACAGTGTTCTTTCTCTCACTGAGATACACACAATCTGACGTTGCCTCTGAGCTCCGTTGCTGGCAAAGAACTGAAACTGACATACATTCCTGTGGGGAAACACAGGGCTTTGCTAGGATTTCTCTAGGCAGTGTGATTTCCCTGGGCCTCACTGTAGCAACACTATCTCGCCAGGGCAACACTGCGTGGGATTTCCTCTGCCAGGAGAGAGCTGCTGCTTTGTAGTTTGTGCTGGGAAACCTTGCTTTGGCAAGTGCGAATTGACTGCATTCAGGCAGAAAGAAAAGAGAACAGCAAGAGGCCTTTTCTCCCCGGCTGCTTTCCAAAGCCCTTCCAGCTCAAACTATGTCGTTTCTCCTCTGGAAGGATCCTTGCACCGCCACGTAGTTTTTCAGAAGAAGCCCTGCGTTTGCAAGAGCAAATGAGGAATTCGTTGCAGGAAAGAGGAAGGAAAGAAAGTTTCTCTCCCTCTGCCTGCTTTGCTCAGAGAACTGGATGAAGTCAGGGAGTTCTCCCTTTCACTGAGAAACGTGCGGGCTGCTGTTGCCTGTGCGCTCTCTTCTTTGCAAAAGAGTCTGCAGTTCCACGGTTTGAACCGTAGAAAGGCGCCGGGCTCTGCTAAGACTTCCCCCGGCGCTTCGTTTGCCCTGGGCCAAAGCCAGCCTTCAGAATAGCTGAATGCTAACACAGCATACTCGTTACACTTCCAGAACAGGGCTACCGCGAGGCAGTTCTCCGGGGGAAAACGGCCCTTCGCGAAGGGCAGATCTGCCGAGCTCATTGCGGGAAAGCGAAAGCAAAGGACGCTTTTCTCCCTCTAACCGCTTTCGTCAGAGGAACGGGGGAAGTCACAGTGTTCTTTCTCTCACTGAGATACACACAATCTGACGTTGCCTCTGAGCTCCGTTGCTGGCAAAGAACTGAAACTGACATACATTCCTGTGGGGAAACACAGGGCTTTGCTAGGATTTCTCTAGGCAGTGTGATTTCCCTGGGCCTCACTGTAGCAACACTATCTCGCCAGGGCAACACTGCGTGGGATTTCCTCTGCCAGGAGAGAGCTGCTGCTTTGTAGTTTGTGCTGGGAAACCTTATTTTGGCAAGTGCGAATTGACCGCATTCAGGCAGAAAGAAAAGAGAACAGCAAGAGGCCTTTTTTCCCCGGCTGCTTTCCCAAGCCCTTCCAGCTCAAACTATGTCGTTTCTCCTCTGGAAGGATCCTTGCACCGCGACGTAGTTTTTCAGAAGAAGCCCTGCTTTTGCAAGAGCAAATGAGGAATTCGTTGCAGGAAAGAGGAAGGAAAGAAAGTTTCTCTCCCTCTGCCTGCTTTGCTCAGAGAACTGGATGAAGTCAGGGAGTTCTCCCTTTCACTGAGAAACGTGCGGGCTGCTGTTGCCTGTGCGCTCTCTTCTTTGCAAAAGAGTCTGCAGTTCCATGCTTTGAACCGTGGAAAGGCGCCGGGCTCTGCTAAGACTTCCCCCGGCGCTTCGTTTGCCCTGGGCCAGAGCGAGCCTTCACAATAGCTGAACGCTAACACTGCATACTCGTTCCACTTCCAGAACAGGGCTACCGCGAGGCAGTTCTCCGGGGGAAAACGGCCCTTCGCGAAGGGCAGATCTGCCGAGCTCATTGCGGGAAAGCGAAAGCAAAGGACGCTTTTCTCCCTCTAACCGCTTTCGTCAGAGGAACGGGGGAAGTCACAGTGTTCTTTCTCTCACTGAGATACACACAATCTGACGTTGCCTCTGAGCTCCGTTGCTGGCAAAGAACTGAACCTGACATACATTCCTGTGGGGAAACACAGGGCTTTGCTAGGATTTCTCTAGGCAGTGTGATTTCCCTGGGCCTCACTGTAGCAACACTATCTCGCCAGGGCAACACTGCGTGGGATTTCCTCTTCCAAGAGAGCTGCTGCTTTGTAGTTTGTGCTGGGAAACCTTATTTTGGCAAGTGCGAATTGACCGCATTCAGGCAGAAAGAAAAGAGAACAGCAAGAGGCCTTTTTTCCCCGGCTGCTTTCCCAAGCCCTTCCAGCTCAAACTATGTCGTTGCTCCTCTGGAAGGATCCTTGCACCGCGACGTAGTTTTTCAGAAGAAGCCCTGCTTTTGCAAGAGCAAATGAGGAATTCGTTGCAGGAAAGAGGAAGGAAAGAAAGTTTCTCTCCCTCTGCCTGCTTTGTTCAGAGGACTGGATGAAGTCAGGGAGTTCTCCCTTTCACTGAGAAACGTGCGGGCTGCTGTTGCCTGGGCGCTCTCTTCTTTGCAAAAGAGTCTGCAGTTCCACGCTTTGAACCGTGGAAAGGCGCCGGGCTCTGCTAAGACTTCCCCCGGCGCTTCGTTTGCCCTGGGCCAAAGCCAGCCTTCACAATAGCTGAATGCTAACACAGCATACTCGTTCCACTTCCAGAACAGCGCTACCGCGAGGCAGTTCTCCGGGGGAAAACGGCCCTTCGCGAAGGGCAGATCTGCCGAGCTCATTGCGGGAAAGCGAAAGCAAAGGACGCTATTCTCCCTCTAAGCGCTTTCGTCAGAGGAACGGGGGAAGTCACAGTGTTCTTTCTCTCACTGAGATACACACAATCTGACGTTGCCTCTGAGCTCCGTTGCTGGCAAAGAACTGAAACTGACATACATTCCTGTGGGGAAACACAGGGCTTTGCTAGGATTTCTCTAGGCAGTGTGATTTCCCTGGGCCTCACTGTAGCAACACTATCTCGCCAGGGCAACACTGCGTGGGATTTCCTCTGCCAGGAGAGAGCTGCTGCTTTGTAGTTTGTGCTGGGAAACCTTGCTTTGGCAAGTGCGAATTGACTGCATTCAGGCAGAAAGAAAAGAGAACAGCAAGAGGCCTTTTCTCCCCGGCTGCTTTCCAAAGCCCTTCCAGCTCAAACTATGTCGTTTCTCCTCTGGAAGGATCCTTGCACCGCCACGTAGTTTTTCAGAAGAAGCCCTGCGTTTGCAAGAGCAAAGGAGCAATTCGTTGCAGGAAAGAGGAAGGAAAGAAAGTTTCTCTCCCTCTGCCTGCTTTGCTCAGAGGACTGGATGAAGTCAGGGAGTTCTCCCTTTCACTGAGATACGTGCGGGCTGCTGTTGCCTGTGTGCTCTCTTCTTTGCAAAAGAGTCTGCAGTTCCACGCTTTGAACCGTGGAAAGGTGCCGGGCTCTGCTAAGACTTCCCCCGGCGCTTCGTTTGCCCTGGGCCAGAGCGAGCCTTCACAATAGCTGAACGCTAACACTGCATACTCGTTCCACTTCCAGAACAGGGCTACCGCGAGGCAGTTCTCCGGGGAAAAGGCCCTTCGCGAAGGGCAGATCTGCCGAGCTCATTGCGGGAAAGCGAAAGCAAAAGACGCTTTTCTCCCTCTAACCGCTTTCGTCAGAGGAACGGGGGAAGTCACAGTGTTCTTTCTCTCACTGAGATACACACAATCTGATGTTGCCTCTGAGCTCCGTTGCTGGCAAAGAACTGAAACTGACATCCATTCCTGTGGGGAAACACAGGGCTTTGCTAGGATTTCTCTAGGCAGTGTGATTTCCCTGGGCCTCTGTGTAGCAACACTATCTCGCCAGGGCAACACTGCGTGGGATTTCCTCTTCCAAGAGAGCTGCTGCTTTGTAGTTTGTGCTGGGAAACCTTATTTTGGCAAGTGCGAATTGACCGCATTCAGGCAGAAAGAAAAGAGAACAGCAAGAGGCCTTTTTTCCCCGGCTGCTTTCCCAAGCCCTTCCAGCTCAAACTATGTCGTTGCTCCTCTGGAAGGATCCTTGCACCGCGACGTAGTTTTTCAGAAGAAGCCCTGCTTTTGCAAGAGCAAATGAGGAATTCGTTGCAGGAAAGAGGAAGGAAAGAAAGTTTCTCTCCCTCTGCCTGCTTTGCTCAGAGAACTGGATGAAGTCAGGGAGTTCTCCCTTTCACTGAGAAACGTGCGGGCTGCTGTTGCCTGTGCGCTCTCTTCTTTGCAAAAGAGTCTGCAGTTCCATGCTTTGAACCGTGGAAAGGCGCCGGGCTCTGCTAAGACTTCCCCCGGCGCTTCGTTTGCCCTGGGCCAGAGCGAGCCTTCACAATAGCTGAACGCTAACACTGCATACTCGTTCCACTTCCAGAACAGGGCTACCGCGAGGCAGTTCTCCGGGGGAAAACGGCCCTTCGCGAAGGGCAGATCTGCCGAGCTCATTGCGGGAAAGCGAAAGCAAAGGACGCTTTTCTCCCTCTAACCGCTTTCGTCAGAGGAACGGGGGAAGTCACAGTGTTCTTTCTCTCACTGAGATACACACAATCTGACGTTGCCTCTGAGCTCCGTTGCTGGCAAAGAACTGAACCTGACATACATTCCTGTGGGGAAACACAGGGCTTTGCTAGGATTTCTCTAGGCAGTGTGATTTCCCTGGGCCTCACTGTAGCAACACTATCTCGCCAGGGCAACACTGCGTGGGATTTCCTCTTCCAAGAGAGCTGCTGCTTTGTAGTTTGTGCTGGGAAACCTTATTTTGGCAAGTGCGAATTGACCGCATTCAGGCAGAAAGAAAAGAGAACAGCAAGAGGCCTTTTTTCCCCGGCTGCTTTCCCAAGCCCTTCCAGCTCAAACTATGTCGTTGCTCCTCTGGAAGGATCCTTGCACCGCGACGTAGTTTTTCAGAAGAAGCCCTGCTTTTGCAAGAGCAAATGAGGAATTCGTTGCAGGAAAGAGGAAGGAAAGAAAGTTTCTCTCCCTCTGCCTGCTTTGTTCAGAGGACTGGATGAAGTCAGGGAGTTCTCCCTTTCACTGAGAAACGTGCGGGCTGCTGTTGCCTGTGCGCTCTCTTCTTTGCAAAAGAGTCTGCAGTTCCACGCTTTGAACCGTGGAAAGGCGCCGGGCTCTGCTAAGACTTCCCCCGGCGCTTCGTTTGCCCTGGGCCAAAGCCAGCCTTCACAATAGCTGAATGCTAACACAGCATACTCGTTCCACTTCCAGAACAGCGCTACCGCGAGGCCGTTCTCCGGGGGAAAACGGCCCTTCGCGAAGGGCAGATCTGCCGAGCTCATTGCGGGAAAGCGAAAGCAAAAGACGCTATTCTCCCTCTAACCGCTTTCGTCAGAGGAACGGGGGAAGTCACAGTGTTCTTTCTCTCACTGAGATACACACAATCTGATGTTGCCTCTGAGCTCCGTTGCTGGCAAAGAACTGAAACTGACATCCATTCCTGTGGGGAAACACAGGGCTTTGCTAGGATTTCTCTAGGCAGTGTGATTTCCCTGGGCCTCACTGTAGCAACACTATCTCGCCAGGGCAACACTGCGTGGGATTTCCTCTTCCAAGAGAGCTGCTGCTTTGTAGTTTGTGCTGGGAAACCTTATTTTGGCAAGTGCGAATTGACCGCATTCAGGCAGAAAGAAAAGAGAACAGCAAGAGGCCTTTTTTCCCCGGCTGCTTTCCCAAGCCCTTCCAGCTCAAACTATGTCGTTGCTCCTCTGGAAGGATCCTTGCACCGCGACGTAGTTTTTCAGAAGAAGCCCTGCTTTTGCAAGAGCAAATGAGGAATTCGTTGCAGGAAAGAGGAAGGAAAGAAAGTTTCTCTCCCTCTGCCTGCTTTGCTCAGAGAACTGGATGAAGTCAGGGAGTTCTCCCTTTCACTGAGAAACGTGCGGGCTGCTGTTGCCTGTGCGCTCTCTTCTTTGCAAAAGAGTCTGCAGTTCCATGCTTTGAACCGTGGAAAGGCGCCGGGCTCTGCTAAGACTTCCCCCGGCGCTTCGTTTGCCCTGGGCCAGAGCGAGCCTTCACAATAGCTGAACGCTAACACTGCATACTCGTTCCACTTCCAGAACAGGGCTACCGCGAGGCAGTTCTCCGGGGGAAAACGGCCCTTCGCGAAGGGCAGATCTGCCGAGCTCATTGCGGGAAAGCGAAAGCAAAGGACGCTTTTCTCCCTCTAACCGCTTTCGTCAGAGGAACGGGGGAAGTCACAGTGTTCTTTCTCTCACTGAGATACACACAATCTGACGTTGCCTCTGAGCTCCGTTGCTGGCAAAGAACTGAACCTGACATACATTCCTGTGGGGAAACACAGGGCTTTGCTAGGATTTCTCTAGGCAGTGTGATTTCCCTGGGCCTCACTGTAGCAACACTATCTCGCCAGGGCAACACTGCGTGGGATTTCCTCTTCCAAGAGAGCTGCTGCTTTGTAGTTTGTGCTGGGAAACCTTATTTTGGCAAGTGCGAATTGACCGCATTCAGGCAGAAAGAAAAGAGAACAGCAAGAGGCCTTTTTTCCCCGGCTGCTTTCCCAAGCCCTTCCAGCTCAAACTATGTCGTTGCTCCTCTGGAAGGATCCTTGCACCGCGACGTAGTTTTTCAGAAGAAGCCCTGCTTTTGCAAGAGCAAATGAGGAATTCGTTGCAGGAAAGAGGAAGGAAAGAAAGTTTCTCTCCCTCTGCCTGCTTTGTTCAGAGGACTGGATGAAGTCAGGGAGTTCTCCCTTTCACTGAGAAACGTGCGGGCTGCTGTTGCCTGGGCGCTCTCTTCTTTGCAAAAGAGTCTGCAGTTCCACGCTTTGAACCGTGGAAAGGCGCCGGGCTCTGCTAAGACTTCCCCCGGCGCTTCGTTTGCCCTGGGCCAAAGCCAGCCTTCACAATAGCTGAATGCTAACACAGCATACTCGTTCCACTTCCAGAACAGCGCTACCGCGAGGCCGTTCTCCGGGGGAAAACGGCCCTTCGCGAAGGGCAGATCTGCCGAGCTCATTGCGGGAAAGCGAAAGCAAAGGACGCTATTCTCCCTCTAAGCGCTTTCGTCAGAGGAACGGGGGAAGTCACAGTGTTCTTTCTCTCACTGAGATACACACAATCTGACGTTGCCTCTGAGCTCCGTTGCTGGCAAAGAACTGAAACTGACATACATTCCTGTGGGGAAACACAGGGCTTTGCTAGGATTTCTCTAGGCAGTGTGATTTCCCTGGGCCTCACTGTAGCAACACTATCTCGCCAGGGCAACACTGCGTGGGATTTCCTCTGCCAGGAGAGAGCTGCTGCTTTGTAGTTTGTGCTGGGAAACCTTATTTTGGCAAGTGCGAATTGACCGCATTCAGGCAGAAAGAAAAGAGAACAGCAAGAGGCCTTTTTTCCCCGGCTGCTTTCCCAAGCCCTTCCAGCTCAAACTATGTCGTTTCTCCTCTGGAAGGATCCTTGCACCGCGACGTAGTTTTTCAGAAGAAGCCCTGCTTTTGCAAGAGCAAATGAGGAATTCGTTGCAGGAAAGAGGAAGGAAAGAAAGTTTCTCTCCCTCTGCCTGCTTTGCTCAGAGAACTGGATGAAGTCAGGGAGTTCTCCCTTTCACTGAGAAACGTGCGGGCTGCTGTTGCCTGTGCGCTCTCTTCTTTGCAAAAGAGTCTGCAGTTCCATGCTTTGAACCGTGGAAAGGCGCCGGGCTCTGCTAAGACTTCCCCCGGCGCTTCGTTTGCCCTGGGCCAGAGCGAGCCTTCACAATAGCTGAACGCTAACACTGCATACTCGTTCCACTTCCAGAACAGGGCTACCGCGAGGCAGTTCTCCGGGGGAAAACGGCCCTTCGCGAAGGGCAGATCTGCCGAGCTCATTGCGGGAAAGCGAAAGCAAAGGACGCTTTTCTCCCTCTAACCGCTTTCGTCAGAGGAACGGGGGAAGTCACAGTGTTCTTTCTCTCACTGAGATACACACAATCTGACGTTGCCTCTGAGCTCCGTTGCTGGCAAAGAACTGAACCTGACATACATTCCTGTGGGGAAACACAGGGCTTTGCTAGGATTTCTCTAGGCAGTGTGATTTCCCTGGGCCTCACTGTAGCAACACTATCTCGCCAGGGCAACACTGCGTGGGATTTCCTCTTCCAAGAGAGCTGCTGCTTTGTAGTTTGTGCTGGGAAACCTTATTTTGGCAAGTGCGAATTGACCGCATTCAGGCAGAAAGAAAAGAGAACAGCAAGAGGCCTTTTTTCCCCGGCTGCTTTCCCAAGCCCTTCCAGCTCAAACTATGTCGTTGCTCCTCTGGAAGGATCCTTGCACCGCGACGTAGTTTTTCAGAAGAAGCCCTGCTTTTGCAAGAGCAAATGAGGAATTCGTTGCAGGAAAGAGGAAGGAAAGAAAGTTTCTCTCCCTCTGCCTGCTTTGTTCAGAGGACTGGATGAAGTCAGGGAGTTCTCCCTTTCACTGAGAAACGTGCGGGCTGCTGTTGCCTGGGCGCTCTCTTCTTTGCAAAAGAGTCTGCAGTTCCACGCTTTGAACCGTGGAAAGGCGCCGGGCTCTGCTAAGACTTCCCCCGGCGCTTCGTTTGCCCTGGGCCAAAGCCAGCCTTCACAATAGCTGAATGCTAACACAGCATACTCGTTCCACTTCCAGAACAGCGCTACCGCGAGGCAGTTCTCCGGGGGAAAACGGCCCTTCGCGAAGGGCAGATCTGCCGAGCTCATTGCGGGAAAGCGAAAGCAAAGGACGCTATTCTCCCTCTAAGCGCTTTCGTCAGAGGAACGGGGGAAGTCACAGTGTTCTTTCTCTCACTGAGATACACACAATCTGACGTTGCCTCTGAGCTCCGTTGCTGGCAAAGAACTGAAACTGACATACATTCCTGTGGGGAAACACAGGGCTTTGCTAGGATTTCTCTAGGCAGTGTGATTTCCCTGGGCCTCACTGTAGCAACACTATCTCGCCAGGGCAACACTGCGTGGGATTTCCTCTGCCAGGAGAGAGCTGCTGCTTTGTAGTTTGTGCTGGGAAACCTTGCTTTGGCAAGTGCGAATTGACTGCATTCAGGCAGAAAGAAAAGAGAACAGCAAGAGGCCTTTTCTCCCCGGCTGCTTTCCAAAGCCCTTCCAGCTCAAACTATGTCGTTTCTCCTCTGGAAGGATCCTTGCACCGCCACGTAGTTTTTCAGAAGAAGCCCTGCGTTTGCAAGAGCAAAGGAGCAATTCGTTGCAGAAAAGAGGAAGGAAAGAAAGTTTCTCTCCCTCTGCCTGCTTTCCTCAGAGGACTGGATGAAGTCAGGGAGTTCTCCCTTTCACTGAGATACGTGCGGGCTGCTGTTGCCTGTGTGCTCTCTTCTTTGCAAAAGAGTCTGCAGTTCCACGCTTTGAACCGTGGAAAGGTGCCGGGCTCTGCTAAGACTTCCCCCGGCGCTTCGTTTGCCCTGGGCCAGAGCGAGCCTTCACAATAGCTGAACGCTAACACTGCATACTCGTTCCACTTCCAGAACAGGGCTAGCGCGAGGCAGTTCTCCGGGGAAAAGGCCCTTCGCGAAGGGCAGATCTGCCGAGCTCATTGCGGGAAAGCGAAAGCAAAAGACGCTTTTCTCCCTCTAACCGCTTTCGTCAGAGGAACGGGGGAAGTCACAGTGTTCTTTCTCTCACTGAGATACACACAATCTGATGTTGCCTCTGAGCTCCGTTGCTGGCAAAGAACTGAAACTGACATCCATTCCTGTGGGGAAACACAGGGCTTTGCTAGGATTTCTCTAGGCAGTGTGATTTCCCTGGGCCTCTGTGTAGCAACACTATCTCGCCAGGGCAACACTGCGTGGGATTTCCTCTTCCAAGAGAGCTGCTGCTTTGTAGTTTGTGCTGGGAAACCTTATTTTGGCAAGTGCGAATTGACCGCATTCAGGCAGAAAGAAAAGAGAACAGCAAGAGGCCTTTTTTCCCTGGCTGCTTTCCCAAGCCCTTCCAGCTCAAAGTATGTCGTTGCTCCTCTGGAAGGATCCTTGCACCGCGACGTAGTTTTTCAGAAGAAGCCCTGCTTTTGCAAGAGCAAATGAGGAATTCGTTGCAGGAAAGAGGAAGGAAAGAAAGTTTCTCTCCCTCTGCCTGCTTTGCTCAGAGAACTGGATGAAGTCAGGGAGTTCTCCCTTTCACTGAGAAACGTGCGGGCTGCTGTTGCCTGTGCGCTCTCTTCTTTGCAAAAGAGTCTGCAGTTCCACGGTTTGAACCTTGGAAAGGCGCCGGGCTCTGCTAAGACTTCCCCCGGCGCTTCGTTTGCCCTGGGCCAAAGCCAGCCTTCACAATAGCTGAATGCTAACACAGCATACTCGTTACACTTCCAGAACAGGGCTACCGCGAGGCAGTTCTCCGGGGGAAAACGGCCCTTCGCGAAGGGCAGATCTGCCGAGCTCATTGCGGGAAAGCGAAAGCAAAGGACGCTTTTCTCCCTCTAACCGCTTTCGTCAGAGGAACGGGGGAAGTCACAGTGTTCTTTCTCTCACTGAGATACACACAATCTGACGTTGCCTCTGAGCTCCGTTGCTGGCAAAGAACTGAAACTGACATACATTCCTGTGGGGAAACACAGGGCTTTGCTAGGATTTCTCTAGGCAGTGTGATTTCCCTGGGCCTCACTGTAGCAACACTATCTCGCCAGGGCAACACTGCGTGGGATTTCCTCTGCCAGGAGAGAGCTGCTGCTTTGTAGTTTGTGCTGGGAAACCTTATTTTGGCAAGTGCGAATTGACCGCATTCAGGCAGAAAGAAAAGAGAACAGCAAGAGGCCTTTTTTCCCCGGCTGCTTTCCCAAGCCCTTCCAGCTCAAACTATGTCGTTTCTCCTCTGGAAGGATCCTTGCACCGCGACGTAGTTTTTCAGAAGAAGCCCTGCTTTTGCAAGAGCAAATGAGGAATTCGTTGCAGGAAAGAGGAAGGAAAGAAAGTTTCTCTCCCTCTGCCTGCTTTGCTCAGAGAACTGGATGAAGTCAGGGAGTTCTCCCTTTCACTGAGAAACGTGCGGGCTGCTGTTGCCTGTGCGCTCTCTTCTTTGCAAAAGAGTCTGCAGTTCCATGCTTTGAACCGTGGAAAGGCGCCGGGCTCTGCTAAGACTTCCCCCGGCGCTTCGTTTGCCCTGGGCCAGAGCGAGCCTTCACAATAGCTGAACGCTAACACTGCATACTCGTTCCACTTCCAGAACAGGGCTACCGCGAGGCAGTTCTCCGGGGGAAAACGGCCCTTCGCGAAGGGCAGATCTGCCGAGCTCATTGCGGGAAAGCGAAAGCAAAGGACGCTTTTCTCCCTCTAACCGCTTTCGTCAGAGGAACGGGGGAAGTCACAGTGTTCTTTCTCTCACTGAGATACACACAATCTGACGTTGCCTCTGAACTCCGTTGCTGGCAAAGAACTGAACCTGACATACATTCCTGTGGGGAAACACAGGGCTTTGCTAGGATTTCTCTAGGCAGTGTGATTTCCCTGGGCCTCACTGTAGCAACACTATCTCGCCAGGGCAACACTGCGTGGGATTTCCTCTTCCAAGAGAGCTGCTGCTTTGTAGTTTGTGCTGGGAAACCTTATTTTGGCAAGTGCGAATTGACCGCATTCAGGCAGAAAGAAAAGAGAACAGCAAGAGGCCTTTTTTCCCCGGCTGCTTTCCCAAGCCCTTCCAGCTCAAACTATGTCGTTGCTCCTCTGGAAGGATCCTTGCACCGCGACGTAGTTTTTCAGAAGAAGCCCTGCTTTTGCAAGAGCAAATGAGGAATTCGTTGCAGGAAAGAGGAAGGAAAGAAAGTTTCTCTCCCTCTGCCTGCTTTGTTCAGAGGACTGGATGAAGTCAGGGAGTTCTCCCTTTCACTGAGAAACGTGCGGGCTGCTGTTGCCTGGGCGCTCTCTTCTTTGCAAAAGAGTCTGCAGTTCCACGCTTTGAACCGTGGAAAGGCGCCGGGCTCTGCTAAGACTTCCCCCGGCGCTTCGTTTGCCCTGGGCCAAAGCCAGCCTTCACAATAGCTGAATGCTAACACAGCATACTCGTTCCACTTCCAGAACAGCGCTACCGCGAGGCAGTTCTCCGGGGGAAAACGGCCCTTCGCGAAGGGCAGATCTGCCGAGCTCATTGCGGGAAAGCGAAAGCAAAGGACGCTATTCTCCCTCTAAGCGCTTTCGTCAGAGGAACGGGGGAAGTCACAGTGTTCTTTCTCTCACTGAGATACACACAATCTGACGTTGCCTCTGAGCTCCGTTGCTGGCAAAGAACTGAAACTGACATACATTCCTGTGGGGAAACACAGGGCTTTGCTAGGATTTCTCTAGGCAGTGTGATTTCCCTGGGCCTCACTGTAGCAACACTATCTCGCCAGGGCAACACTGCGTGGGATTTCCTCTGCCAGGAGAGAGCTGCTGCTTTGTAGTTTGTGCTGGGAAACCTTGCTTTGGCAAGTGCGAATTGACTGCATTCAGGCAGAAAGAAAAGAGAACAGCAAGAGGCCTTTTCTCCCCGGCTGCTTTCCAAAGCCCTTCCAGCTCAAACTATGTCGTTTCTCCTCTGGAAGGATCCTTGCACCGCCACGTAGTTTTTCAGAAGAAGCCCTGCGTTTGCAAGAGCAAAGGAGCAATTCGTTGCAGGAAAGAGGAAGGAAAGAAAGTTTCTCTCCCTCTGCCTGCTTTGCTCAGAGGACTGGATGAAGTCAGGGAGTTCTCCCTTTCACTGAGATACGTGCGGGCTGCTGTTGCCTGTGTGCTCTCTTCTTTGCAAAAGAGTCTGCAGTTCCACGCTTTGAACCGTGGAAAGGTGCCGGGCTCTGCTAAGACTTCCCCCGGCGCTTCGTTTGCCCTGGGCCAGAGCGAGCCTTCACAATAGCTGAACGCTAACACTGCATACTCGTTCCACTTCCAGAACAGGGCTAGCGCGAGGCAGTTCTCCGGGGAAAAGGCCCTTCGCGAAGGGCAGATCTGCCGAGCTCATTGCGGGAAAGCGAAAGCAAAAGACGCTTTTCTCCCTCTAACCGCTTTCGTCAGAGGAACGGGGGAAGTCACAGTGTTCTTTCTCTCACTGAGATACACACAATCTGATGTTGCCTCTGAGCTCCGTTGCTGGCAAAGAACTGAAACTGACATCCATTCCTGTGGGGAAACACAGGGCTTTGCTAGGATTTCTCTAGGCAGTGTGATTTCCCTGGGCCTCACTGTAGCAACACTATCTCGCCAGGGCAACACTGCGTGGGATTTCCTCTTCCAAGAGAGCTGCTGCTTTGTAGTTTGTGCTGGGAAACCTTATTTTGGCAAGTGCGAATTGACCGCATTCAGGCAGAAAGAAAAGAGAACAGCAAGAGGCCTTTTTTCCCCGGCTGCTTTCCCAAGCCCTTCCAGCTCAAACTATGTCGTTGCTCCTCTGGAAGGATCCTTGCACCGCGACGTAGTTTTTCAGAAGAAGCCCTGCTTTTGCAAGAGCAAATGAGGAATTCGTTGCAGGAAAGAGGAAGGAAAGAAAGTTTCTCTCCCTCTGCCTGCTTTGCTCAGAGAACTGGATGAAGTCAGGGAGTTCTCCCTTTCACTGAGAAACGTGCGGGCTGCTGTTGCCTGTGCGCTCTCTTCTTTGCAAAAGAGTCTGCAGTTCCACGGTTTGAACCGTGGAAAGGCGCCGGGCTCTGCTAAGACTTCCCCCGGCGCTTCGTTTGCCCTGGGCCAAAGCCAGCCTTCACAATAGCTGAATGCTAACACAGCATACTCGTTACACTTCCAGAACAGGGCTACCGCGAGGCAGTTCTCCGGGGGAAAACGGCCCTTCGCGAAGGGCAGATCTGCCGAGCTCATTGCGGGAAAGCGAAAGCAAAGGACGCTTTTCTCCCTCTAACCGCTTTCGTCAGAGGAACGGGGGAAGTCACAGTGTTCTTTCTCTCACTGAGATACACACAATCTGACGTTGCCTCTGAGCTCCGTTGCTGGCAAAGAACTGAAACTGACATACATTCCTGTGGGGAAACACAGGGCTTTGCTAGGATTTCTCTAGGCAGTGTGATTTCCCTGGGCCTCACTGTAGCAACACTATCTCGCCAGGGCAACACTGCGTGGGATTTCCTCTGCCAGGAGAGAGCTGCTGCTTTGTAGTTTGTGCTGGGAAACCTTATTTTGGCAAGTGCGAATTGACCGCATTCAGGCAGAAAGAAAAGAGAACAGCAAGAGGCCTTTTTTCCCCGGCTGCTTTCCCAAGCCCTTCCAGCTCAAACTATGTCGTTTCTCCTCTGGAAGGATCCTTGCACCGCGACGTAGTTTTTCAGAAGAAGCCCTGCTTTTGCAAGAGCAAATGAGGAATTCGTTGCAGGAAAGAGGAAGGAAAGAAAGTTTCTCTCCCTCTGCCTGCTTTGCTCAGAGAACTGGATGAAGTCAGGGAGTTCTCCCTTTCACTGAGAAACGTGCGGGCTGCTGTTGCCTGTGCGCTCTCTTCTTTGCAAAAGAGTCTGCAGTTCCATGCTTTGAACCGTGGAAAGGCGCCGGGCTCTGCTAAGACTTCCCCCGGCGCTTCGTTTGCCCTGGGCCAGAGCGAGCCTTCACAATAGCTGAACGCTAACACTGCATACTCGTTCCACTTCCAGAACAGGGCTACCGCGAGGCAGTTCTCCGGGGGAAAACGGCCCTTCGCGAAGGGCAGATCTGCCGAGCTCATTGCGGGAAAGCGAAAGCAAAGGACGCTTTTCTCCCTCTAACCGCTTTCGTCAGAGGAACGGGGGAAGTCACAGTGTTCTTTCTCTCACTGAGATACACACAATCTGACGTTGCCTCTGAGCTCCGTTGCTGGCAAAGAACTGAACCTGACATACATTCCTGTGGGGAAACACAGGGCTTTGCTAGGATTTCTCTAGGCAGTGTGATTTCCCTGGGCCTCACTGTAGCAACACTATCTCGCCAGGGCAACACTGCGTGGGATTTCCTCTTCCAAGAGAGCTGCTGCTTTGTAGTTTGTGCTGGGAAACCTTATTTTGGCAAGTGCGAATTGACCGCATTCAGGCAGAAAGAAAAGAGAACAGCAAGAGGCCTTTTTTCCCCGGCTGCTTTCCCAAGCCCTTCCAGCTCAAACTATGTCGTTGCTCCTCTGGAAGGATCCTTGCACCGCGACGTAGTTTTTCAGAAGAAGCCCTGCTTTTGCAAGAGCAAATGAGGAATTCGTTGCAGGAAAGAGGAAGGAAAGAAAGTTTCTCTCCCTCTGCCTGCTTTGTTCAGAGGACTGGATGAAGTCAGGGAGTTCTCCCTTTCACTGAGAAACGTGCGGGCTGCTGTTGCCTGGGCGCTCTCTTCTTTGCAAAAGAGTCTGCAGTTCCACGCTTTGAACCGTGGAAAGGCGCCGGGCTCTGCTAAGACTTCCCCCGGCGCTTCGTTTGCCCTGGGCCAAAGCCAGCCTTCACAATAGCTGAATGCTAACACAGCATACTCGTTCCACTTCCAGAACAGCGCTACCGCGAGGCAGTTCTCCGGGGGAAAACGGCCCTTCGCGAAGGGCAGATCTGCCGAGCTCATTGCGGGAAAGCGAAAGCAAAGGACGCTATTCTCCCTCTAAGCGCTTTCGTCAGAGGAACGGGGGAAGTCACAGTGTTCTTTCTCTCACTGAGATACACACAATCTGACGTTGCCTCTGAGCTCCGTTGCTGGCAAAGAACTGAAACTGACATACATTCCTGTGGGGAAACACAGGGCTTTGCTAGGATTTCTCTAGGCAGTGTGATTTCCCTGGGCCTCACTGTAGCAACACTATCTCGCCAGGGCAACACTGCGTGGGATTTCCTCTGCCAGGAGAGAGCTGCTGCTTTGTAGTTTGTGCTGGGAAACCTTGCTTTGGCAAGTGCGAATTGACTGCATTCAGGCAGAAAGAAAAGAGAACAGCAAGAGGCCTTTTCTCCCCGGCTGCTTTCCAAAGCCCTTCCAGCTCAAACTATGTCGTTTCTCCTCTGGAAGGATCCTTGCACCGCCACGTAGTTTTTCAGAAGAAGCCCTGCGTTTGCAAGAGCAAAGGAGCAATTCGTTGCAGGAAAGAGGAAGGAAAGAAAGTTTCTCTCCCTCTGCCTGCTTTGTTCAGAGGACTGGATGAAGTCAGGGAGTTCTCCCTTTCACTGAGATACGTGCGGGCTGCTGTTGCCTGTGTGCTCTCTTCTTTGCAAAAGAGTCTGCAGTTCCACGCTTTGAACCGTGGAAAGGTGCCGGGCTCTGCTAAGACTTCCCCCGGCGCTTCGTTTGCCCTGGGCCAGAGCGAGCCTTCACAATAGCTGAACGCTAACACTGCATACTCGTTCCACTTCCAGAACAGGGCTAGCGCGAGGCAGTTCTCCGGGGAAAAGGCCCTTCGCGAAGGGCAGATCTGCCGAGCTCATTGCGGGAAAGCGAAAGCAAAAGACGCTTTTCTCCCTCTAACCGCTTTCGTCAGAGGAACGGGGGAAGTCACAGTGTTCTTTCTCTCACTGAGATACACACAATCTGATGTTGCCTCTGAGCTCCGTTGCTGGCAAAGAACTGAAACTGACATCCATTCCTGTGGGGAAACACAGGGCTTTGCTAGGATTTCTCTAGGCAGTGTGATTTCCCTGGGCCTCTGTGTAGCAACACTATCTCGCCAGGGCAACACTGCGTGGGATTTCCTCTTCCAAGAGAGCTGCTGCTTTGTAGTTTGTGCTGGGAAACCTTATTTTGGCAAGTGCGAATTGACCGCATTCAGGCAGAAAGAAAAGAGAACAGCAAGAGGCCTTTTTTCCCTGGCTGCTTTCCCAAGCCCTTCCAGCTCAAACTATGTCGTTGCTCCTCTGGAAGGATCCTTGCACCGCGACGTAGTTTTTCAGAAGAAGCCCTGCTTTTGCAAGAGCAAATGAGGAATTCGTTGCAGGAAAGAGGAAGGAAAGAAAGTTTCTCTCCCTCTGCCTGCTTTGCTCAGAGAACTGGATGAAGTCAGGGAGTTCTCCCTTTCACTGAGAAACGTGCGGGCTGCTGTTGCCTGTGCGCTCTCTTCTTTGCAAAAGAGTCTGCAGTTCCACGGTTTGAACCGTGGAAAGGCGCCGGGCTCTGCTAAGACTTCCCCCGGCGCTTCGTTTGCCCTGGGCCAAAGCCAGCCTTCACAATAGCTGAATGCTAACACAGCATACTCGTTACACTTCCAGAACAGGGCTACCGCGAGGCAGTTCTCCGGGGGAAAACGGCCCTTCGCGAAGGGCAGATCTGCCGAGCTCATTGCGGGAAAGCGAAAGCAAAGGACGCTTTTCTCCCTCTAACCGCTTTCGTCAGAGGAACGGGGGAAGTCACAGTGTTCTTTCTCTCACTGAGATACACACAATCTGACGTTGCCTCTGAGCTCCGTTGCTGGCAAAGAACTGAACCTGACATACATTCCTGTGGGGAAACACAGGGCTTTGCTAGGATTTCTCTAGGCAGTGTGATTTCCCTGGGCCTCACTGTAGCAACACTATCTCGCCAGGGCAACACTGCGTGGGATTTCCTCTTCCAAGAGAGCTGCTGCTTTGTAGTTTGTGCTGGGAAACCTTATTTTGGCAAGTGCGAATTGACCGCATTCAGGCAGAAAGAAAAGAGAACAGCAAGAGGCCTTTTTTCCCCGGCTGCTTTCCCAAGCCCTTCCAGCTCAAACTATGTCGTTGCTCCTCTGGAAGGATCCTTGCACCGCGACGTAGTTTTTCAGAAGAAGCCCTGCTTTTGCAAGAGCAAATGAGGAATTCGTTGCAGGAAAGAGGAAGGAAAGAAAGTTTCTCTCCCTCTGCCTGCTTTGTTCAGAGGACTGGATGAAGTCAGGGAGTTCTCCCTTTCACTGAGAAACGTGCGGGCTGCTGTTGCCTGGGCGCTCTCTTCTTTGCAAAAGAGTCTGCAGTTCCACGCTTTGAACCGTGGAAAGGCGCCGGGCTCTGCTAAGACTTCCCCGGCGCTTCGTTTGCCCTGGGCCAAAGCCAGCCTTCACAATAGCTGAATGCTAACACAGCATACTCGTTCCACTTCCAGAACAGCGCTACCGCGAGGCAGTTCTCCGGGGGAAAACGGCCCTTCGCGAAGGGCAGATCTGCCGAGCTCATTGCGGGAAAGCGAAAGCAAAGGACGCTATTCTCCCTCTAAGCGCTTTCGTCAGAGGAACGGGGGAAGTCACAGTGTTCTTTCTCTCACTGAGATACACACAATCTGACGTTGCCTCTGAGCTCCGTTGCTGGCAAAGAACTGAAACTGACATACATTCCTGTGGGGAAACACAGGGCTTTGCTAGGATTTCTCTAGGCAGTGTGATTTCCCTGGGCCTCACTGTAGCAACACTATCTCGCCAGGGCAACACTGCGTGGGATTTCCTCTGCCAGGAGAGAGCTGCTGCTTTGTAGTTTGTGCTGGGAAACCTTGCTTTGGCAAGTGCGAATTGACTGCATTCAGGCAGAAAGAAAAGAGAACAGCAAGAGGCCTTTTCTCCCCGGCTGCTTTCCAAAGCCCTTCCAGCTCAAACTATGTCGTTTCTCCTCTGGAAGGATCCTTGCACCGCCACGTAGTTTTTCAGAAGAAGCCCTGCGTTTGCAAGAGCAAAGGAGCAATTCGTTGCAGGAAAGAGGAAGGAAAGAAAGTTTCTCTCCCTCTGCCTGCTTTGCTCAGAGGACTGGATGAAGTCAGGGAGTTCTCCCTTTCACTGAGATACGTGCGGGCTGCTGTTGCCTGTGTGCTCTCTTCTTTGCAAAAGAGTCTGCAGTTCCACGCTTTGAACCGTGGAAAGGTGCCGGGCTCTGCTAAGACTTCCCCCGGCGCTTCGTTTGCCCTGGGCCAGAGCGAGCCTTCACAATAGCTGAACGCTAACACTGCATACTCGTTCCACTTCCAGAACAGGGCTAGCGCGAGGCAGTTCTCCGGGGAAAAGGCCCTTCGCGAAGGGCAGATCTGCCGAGCTCATTGCGGGAAAGCGAAAGCAAAAGACGCTTTTCTCCCTCTAACCGCTTTCGTCAGAGGAACGGGGGAAGTCACAGTGTTCTTTCTCTCACTGAGATACACACAATCTGATGTTGCCTCTGAGCTCCGTTGCTGGCAAAGAACTGAAACTGACATCCATTCCTGTGGGGAAACACAGGGCTTTGCTAGGATTTCTCTAGGCAGTGTGATTTCCCTGGGCCTCTGTGTAGCAACACTATCTCGCCAGGGCAACACTGCGTGGGATTTCCTCTTCCAAGAGAGCTGCTGCTTTGTAGTTTGTGCTGGGAAACCTATTTTGGCTAGTGCGAATTGACCGCATTCAGGCAGAAAGAAAAGAGAACAGCAAGAGGCCTTTTTTCCCTGGCTGCTTTCCCAAGCCCTTCCAGCTCAAACTATGTCGTTGCTCCTCTGGAAGGATCCTTGCACCGCGACGTAGTTTTTCAGAAGAAGCCCTGCTTTTGCAAGAGCAAATGAGGAATTCGTTGCAGGAAAGAGGAAGGAAAGAAAGTTTCTCTCCCTCTGCCTGCTTTGCTCAGAGAACTGGATAAAGTCAGGGAGTTCTCCCTTTCACTGAGAAACGTGCGGGCTGCTGTTGCCTGTGCGCTCTCTTCTTTGCAAAAGAGTCTGCAGTTCCATGCTTTGAACCGTGGAAAGGCGCCGGGCTCTGCTAAGACTTCCCCCGGCGCTTCGTTTGCCCTGGGCCAGAGCGAGCCTTCACAATAGCTGAACGCTAACACTGCATACTCGTTCCACTTCCAGAACAGGGCTACCGCGAGGCAGTTCTCCGGGGGAAAACGGCCCTTCGCGAAGGGCAGATCTGCCGAGCTCATTGCGGGAAAGCGAAAGCAAAGGACGCTTTTCTCCCTCTAACCGCTTTCGTCAGAGGAACGGGGGAAGTCACAGTGTTCTTTCTCTCACTGAGATACACACAATCTGACGTTGCCTCTGAGCTCCGTTGCTGGCAAAGAACTGAACCTGACATACATTCCTGTGGGGAAACACAGGGCTTTGCTAGGATTTCTCTAGGCAGTGTGATTTCCCTGGGCCTCACTGTAGCAACACTATCTCGCCAGGGCAACACTGCGTGGGATTTCCTCTTCCAAGAGAGCTGCTGCTTTGTAGTTTGTGCTGGGAAACCTTATTTTGGCAAGTGCGAATTGACCGCATTCAGGCAGAAAGAAAAGAGAACAGCAAGAGGCCTTTTTTCCCCGGCTGCTTTCCCAAGCCCTTCCATTCAAACTATGTCGTTGCTCCTCTGGAAGGATCCTTGCACCGCGACGTAGTTTTTCAGAAGAAGCCCTGCTTTTGCAAGAGCAAATGAGGAATTCGTTGCAGGAAAGAGGAAGGAAAGAAAGTTTCTCTCCCTCTGCCTGCTTTGTTCAGAGGACTGGATGAAGTCAGGGAGTTCTCCCTTTCACTGAGAAACGTGCGGGCTGCTGTTGCCTGGGCGCTCTCTTCTTTGCAAAAGAGTCTGCAGTTCCACGCTTTGAACCGTGGAAAGGCGCCGGGCTCTGCTAAGACTTCCCCCGGCGCTTCGTTTGCCCTGGGCCAAAGCCAGCCTTCACAATAGCTGAATGCTAACACAGCATACTCGTCCCACTTCCAGAACAGCGCTACCGCGAGGCAGTTCTCCGGGGGAAAACGGCCCTTCGCGAAGGGCAGATCTGCCGAGCTCATTGCGGGAAAGCGAAAGCAAAGGACGCTTTTCTCCCTCTAACCGCTTTCGTCAGAGGAACGGGGGAAGTCACAGTGTTCTTTCTCTCACTGAGATACACACAATCTGACGTTGCCTCTGAGCTCCGTTGCTGGCAAAGAACTGAACCTGACATACATTCCTGTGGGGAAACACAGGGCTTTGCTAGGATTTCTCTAGGCAGTGTGATTTCCCTGGGCCTCACTGTAGCAACACTATCTCGCCAGGGCAACACTGCGTGGGATTTCCTCTTCCAAGAGAGCTGCTGCTTTGTAGTTTGTGCTGGGAAACCTTGCTTTGGCAAGTGCGAATTGACTGCATTCAGGCAGAAAGAAAAGAGAATAGCAAGAGGCCTTTTCTCCCCGGCTGCTTTCCCAAGCCCTTCCAGCTCAAACTATGTCGTTGCTCCTCTGGAAGGATCCCTGCACCGCGACGTAGTTTCTCAGAAGAAGCCCTGCGTTTGCAAGAGCAAATGAGGAATTCGTTGCAGGAAAGAGGAAGGATAGAATGTTTCTCTCCCTCTGCCTGCTTTGTTCAGAGGACTGGATGAAGTCAGGGAGTTCTCCCTTTCACTGAGATACGTGCGGGCTGCTGTTGCCTGTGCGCTCTCTTCTTTGCAAAAGAGTCTGCAGTTCCACGCTTTGAACCGAGGAAAGGCGCCGGGCTCTGCTAAGACTTCCCCCGGCGCTTCGTTTGCCCTGGGCCAGAGCGAGCCTTCACAATAGCTGAACGCTAACACTGCATACTCGTTCCACTTCCAGAACAGGTCTACAGCGAGGTAGTTCTCCGGGGGAAAACGGCCCTTCGCGAAGGGCAGATCTGCCGAGCTCATTGCGGGAAAGCGAAAGCAAAGGACACTTTTCTCCCTCTAACCGCTTTCGTCAGAGGAACGGGGGAAGTCACAGTGTTCTTTCTCTCACTGAGATACACACAATCTGACGTTGCCTCTGAGCTCCGTTGCTGGCAAAGAACTGAAACTGACATACATTCCTGTGGGGAAACACAGGGCTTTGCTAGGATTTCTCTAGGCAGTGTGTTTTCCCTGGACCTCACTGCAGCAACACTATCTCGCCAGGGCAACACTGCGTGGGATTTCCTCTGCCAGGAGAGAGCTGCTGCTTTGTAGTTTGTGCTGGGAAACCTTGCTTTGGCAAGTGCGAATTGACTGCATTCAGAGAGAAAGAAAAGAGAATAGCAAGAGGCCTTTTTTCCCCGGCTGCTTTCCCAAGCCCTTCCAGCTAAAACTATGTCGTTGCTCCTCTGGAAGGATTCCTGAACCGCGACGTAGTTTTTCAGAAGAAGCCCTGCGTTTGCAAGAGCAAGGGAGCAATTCGTTGCAGGAAAGAGGAAGGAAAGAAAGTTTCTGTCCCTCTGCCTGCTTTGCTCAGAGGACTGGATGAAGTCAGGGAGTTCTCCCTTTCACTGAGAAACGTGCGGGCTGCTGTTGCCTGGGCGCTCTCTTCTTTGCAAAAGAGTCTGCAGTTCCACGCTTTGAACCGTGGAAAGGTGCCGGGCTCTGCTAAGACTTCCCCCGGCGCTTCGTTTGCCCTGGGCCAGAGCGAGCCTTCACAATAGCTGAACGCTAACACTGCATACTCGTTCCACTTCCAGAACAGGGCTAGCGCGAGGCAGTTCTCCGGGGAAAAGGCCCTTCGCGAAGGGCAGATCTGCCGAGCTCATTGCGGGAAAGCGAAAGCAAAAGACGCTTTTCTCCCTCTAACCGCTTTCGTCAGAGGAACGGGGGAAGTCACAGTGTTCTTTCTCTCACTGAGATACACACAATCTGATGTTGCCTCTGAGCTCCGTTGCTGGCAAAGAACTGAAACTGACATCCATTCCTGTGGGGAAACACAGGGCTTTGCTAGGATTTCTCTAGGCAGTGTGATTTCCCTGGGCCTCTGTGTAGCAACACTATCTCGCCAGGGCAACACTGCGTGGGATTTCCTCTTCCAAGAGAGCTGCTGCTTTGTAGTTTGTGCTGGGAAACCTTATTTTGGCAAGTGCGAATTGACCGCATTCAGGCAGAAAGAAAAGAGAACAGCAAGAGGCCTTTTTTCCCTGGCTGCTTTCCCAAGCCCTTCCAGCTCAAACTATGTCGTTGCTCCTCTGGAAGGATCCTTGCACCGCGACGTAGTTTTTCAGAAGAAGCCCTGCTTTTGCAAGAGCAAATGAGGAATTCGTTGCAGGAAAGAGGAAGGAAAGAAAGTTTCTCTCCCTCTGCCTGCTTTGCTCAGAGAACTGGATGAAGTCAGGGAGTTCTCCCTTTCACTGAGAAACGTGCGGGCTGCTGTTGCCTGTGCGCTCTCTTCTTTGCAAAAGAGTCTGCAGTTCCACGGTTTGAACCGTGGAAAGGCGCCGGGCTCTGCTAAGACTTCCCCCGGCGCTTCGTTTGCCCTGGGCCAAAGCCAGCCTTCAGAATAGCTGAATGCTAACACAGCATACTCGTTACACTTCCAGAACAGGGCTACCGCGAGGCAGTTCTCCGGGGGAAAACGGCCCTTCGCGAAGGGCAGATCTGCCGAGCTCATTGCGGGAAAGCGAAAGCAAAGGACGCTTTTCTCCCTCTAACCGCTTTCGTCAGAGGAACGGGGGAAGTCACAGTGTTCTTTCTCTCACTGAGATACACACAATCTGACGTTGCCTCTGAGCTCCGTTGCTGGCAAAGAACTGAAACTGACATACATTCCTGTGGGGAAACACAGGGCTTTGCTAGGATTTCTCTAGGCAGTGTGATTTCCCTGGGCCTCACTGTAGCAACACTATCTCGCCAGGGCAACACTGCGTGGGATTTCCTCTGCCAGGAGAGAGCTGCTGCTTTGTAGTTTGTGCTGGGAAACCTTATTTTGGCAAGTGCGAATTGACCGCATTCAGGCAGAAAGAAAAGAGAACAGCAAGAGGCCTTTTTTCCCCGGCTGCTTTCCCAAGCCCTTCCAGCTCAAACTATGTCGTTTCTCCTCTGGAAGGATCCTTGCACCGCGACGTAGTTTTTCAGAAGAAGCCCTGCTTTTGCAAGAGCAAATGAGGAATTCGTTGCAGGAAAGAGGAAGGAAAGAAAGTTTCTCTCCCTCTGCCTGCTTTGCTCAGAGAACTGGATGAAGTCAGGGAGTTCTCCCTTTCACTGAGAAACGTGCGGGCTGCTGTTGCCTGTGCGCTCTCTTCTTTGCAAAAGAGTCTGCAGTTCCATGCTTTGAACCGTGGAAAGGCGCCGGGCTCTGCTAAGACTTCCCCCGGCGCTTCGTTTGCCCTGGGCCAGAGCGAGCCTTCACAATAGCTGAACGCTAACACTGCATACTCGTTCCACTTCCAGAACAGGGCTACCGCGAGGCAGTTCTCCGGGGGAAAACGGCCCTTCGCGAAGGGCAGATCTGCCGAGCTCATTGCGGGAAAGCGAAAGCAAAGGACGCTATTCTCCCTCTAAGCGCTTTCGTCAGAGGAACGGGGGAAGTCACAGTGTTCTTTCTCTCACTGAGATACACACAATCTGACGTTGCCTCTGAGCTCCGTTGCTGGCAAAGAACTGAAACTGACATACATTCCTGTGGGGAAACACAGGGCTTTGCTAGGATTTCTCTAGGCAGTGTGATTTCCCTGGGCCTCACTGTAGCAACACTATCTCGCCAGGGCAACACTGCGTGGGATTTCCTCTGCCAGGAGAGAGCTGCTGCTTTGTAGTTTGTGCTGGGAAACCTTGCTTTGGCAAGTGCGAATTGACTGCATTCAGGCAGAAAGAAAAGAGAACAGCAAGAGGCCTTTTCTCCCCGGCTGCTTTCCAAAGCCCTTCCAGCTCAAACTATGTCGTTTCTCCTCTGGAAGGATCCTTGCACCGCCACGTAGTTTTTCAGAAGAAGCCCTGCGTTTGCAAGAGCAAAGGAGCAATTCGTTGCAGGAAAGAGGAAGGAAAGAAAGTTTCTCTCCCTCTGCCTGCTTTGCTCAGAGGACTGGATGAAGTCAGGGAGTTCTCCCTTTCACTGAGATACGTGCGGGCTGCTGTTGCCTGTGTGCTCTCTTCTTTGCAAAAGAGTCTGCAGTTCCACGCTTTGAACCGTGGAAAGGTGCCGGGCTCTGCTAAGACTTCCCCCGGCGCTTCGTTTGCCCTGGGCCAGAGCGAGCCTTCACAATAGCTGAACGCTAACACTGCATACTCGTTCCACTTCCAGAACAGGGCTAGCGCGAGGCAGTTCTCCGGGGAAAAGGCCCTTCGCGAAGGGCAGATCTGCCGAGCTCATTGCGGGAAAGCGAAAGCAAAAGACGCTTTTCTCCCTCTAACCGCTTTCGTCAGAGGAACGGGGGAAGTCACAGTGTTCTTTCTCTCACTGAGATACACACAATCTGATGTTGCCTCTGAGCTCCGTTGCTGGCAAAGAACTGAAACTGACATCCATTCCTGTGGGGAAACACAGGGCTTTGCTAGGATTTCTCTAGGCAGTGTGATTTCCCTGGGCCTCTGTGTAGCAACACTATCTCGCCAGGGCAACACTGCGTGGGATTTCCTCTTCCAAGAGAGCTGCTGCTTTGTAGTTTGTGCTGGGAAACCTATTTTGGCAAGTGCGAATTGACCGCATTCAGGCAGAAAGAAAAGAGAACAGCAAGAGGCCTTTTTTCCCTGGCTGCTTTCCCAAGCCCTTCCAGCTCAAACTATGTCGTTGCTCCTCTGGAAGGATCCTTGCACCGCGACGTAGTTTTTCAGAAGAAGCCCTGCTTTTGCAAGAGCAAATGAGGAATTCGTTGCAGGAAAGAGGAAGGAAAGAAAGTTTCTCTCCCTCTGCCTGCTTTGCTCAGAGAACTGGATAAAGTCAGGGAGTTCTCCCTTTCACTGAGAAACGTGCGGGCTGCTGTTGCCTGTGCGCTCTCTTCTTTGCAAAAGAGTCTGCAGTTCCATGCTTTGAACCGTGGAAAGGCGCCGGGCTCTGCTAAGACTTCCCCCGGCGCTTCGTTTGCCCTGGGCCAGAGCGAGCCTTCACAATAGCTGAACGCTAACACTGCATACTCGTTCCACTTCCAGAACAGGGCTACCGCGAGGCAGTTCTCCGGGGGAAAACGGCCCTTCGCGAAGGGCAGATCTGCCGAGCTCATTGCGGGAAAGCGAAAGCAAAGGACGCTTTTCTCCCTCTAACCGCTTTCGTCAGAGGAACGGGGGAAGTCACAGTGTTCTTTCTCTCACTGAGATACACACAATCTGACGTTGCCTCTGAGCTCCGTTGCTGGCAAAGAACTGAACCTGACATACATTCCTGTGGGGAAACACAGGGCTTTGCTAGGATTTCTCTAGGCAGTGTGATTTCCCTGGGCCTCACTGTAGCAACACTATCTCGCCAGGGCAACACTGCGTGGGATTTCCTCTTCCAAGAGAGCTGCTGCTTTGTAGTTTGTGCTGGGAAACCTTATTTTGGCAAGTGCGAATTGACCGCATTCAGGCAGAAAGAAAAGAGAACAGCAAGAGGCCTTTTTTCCCCGGCTGCTTTCCCAAGCCCTTCCATTCAAACTATGTCGTTGCTCCTCTGGAAGGATCCTTGCACCGCGACGTAGTTTTTCAGAAGAAGCCCTGCTTTTGCAAGAGCAAATGAGGAATTCGTTGCAGGAAAGAGGAAGGAAAGAAAGTTTCTCTCCCTCTGCCTGCTTTGTTCAGAGGACTGGATGAAGTCAGGGAGTTCTCCCTTTCACTGAGAAACGTGCGGGCTGCTGTTGCCTGGGCGCTCTCTTCTTTGCAAAAGAGTCTGCAGTTCCACGCTTTGAACCGTGGAAAGGCGCCGGGCTCTGCTAAGACTTCCCCCGGCGCTTCGTTTGCCCTGGGCCAAAGCCAGCCTTCACAATAGCTGAATGCTAACACAGCATACTCGTTCCACTTCCAGAACAGCGCTACCGCGAGGCAGTTCTCCGGGGGAAAACGGCCCTTCGCGAAGGGCAGATCTGCCGAGCTCATTGCGGGAAAGCGAAAGCAAAGGACGCTTTTCTCCCTCTAACCGCTTTCGTCAGAGGAACGGGGGAAGTCACAGTGTTCTTTCTCTCACTGAGATACACACAATCTGACGTTGCCTCTGAGCTCCGTTGCTGGCAAAGAACTGAACCTGACATACATTCCTGTGGGGAAACACAGGGCTTTGCTAGGATTTCTCTAGGCAGTGTGATTTCCCTGGGCCTCACTGTAGCAACACTATCTCGCCAGGGCAACACTGCGTGGGATTTCCTCTTCCAAGAGAGCTGCTGCTTTGTAGTTTGTGCTGGGAAACCTTGCTTTGGCAAGTGCGAATTGACTGCATTCAGGCAGAAAGAAAAGAGAATAGCAAGAGGCCTTTTCTCCCCGGCTGCTTTCCCAAGCCCTTCCAGCTCAAACTATGTCGTTGCTCCTCTGGAAGGATCCCTGCACCGCGACGTAGTTTCTCAGAAGAAGCCCTGCGTTTGCAAGAGCAAATGAGGAATTCGTTGCAGGAAAGAGGAAGGATAGAATGTTTCTCTCCCTCTGCCTGCTTTGTTCAGAGGACTGGATGAAGTCAGGGAGTTCTCCCTTTCACTGAGATACGTGCGGGCTGCTGTTGCCTGTGCGCTCTCTTCTTTGCAAAAGAGTCTGCAGTTCCACGCTTTGAACCGAGGAAAGGCGCCGGGCTCTGCTAAGACTTCCCCCGGCGCTTCGTTTGCCCTGGGCCAGAGCGAGCCTTCACAATAGCTGAACGCTAACACTGCATACTCGTTCCACTTCCAGAACAGGTCTACAGCGAGGTAGTTCTCCGGGGGAAAACGGCCCTTCGCGAAGGGCAGATCTGCCGAGCTCATTGCGGGAAAGCGAAAGCAAAGGACACTTTTCTCCCTCTAACCGCTTTCGTCAGAGGAACGGGGGAAGTCACAGTGTTCTTTCTCTCACTGAGATACACACAATCTGACGTTGCCTCTGAGCTCCGTTGCTGGCAAAGAACTGAAACTGACATACATTCCTGTGGGGAAACACAGGGCTTTGCTAGGATTTCTCTAGGCAGTGTGTTTTCCCTGGACCTCACTGCAGCAACACTATCTCGCCAGGGCAACACTGCGTGGGATTTCCTCTGCCAGGAGAGAGCTGCTGCTTTGTAGTTTGTGCTGGGAAACCTTGCTTTGGCAAGTGCGAATTGACTGCATTCAGAGAGAAAGAAAAGAGAATAGCAAGAGGCCTTTTTTCCCCGGCTGCTTTCCCAAGCCCTTCCAGCTAAAACTATGTCGTTGCTCCTCTGGAAGGATTCCTGAACCGCGACGTAGTTTTTCAGAAGAAGCCCTGCGTTTGCAAGAGCAAGGGAGCAATTCGTTGCAGGAAAGAGGAAGGAAAGAAAGTTTCTGTCCCTCTGCCTGCTTTGCTCAGAGGACTGGATGAAGTCAGGGAGTTCTCCCTTTCACTGAGAAACGTGCGGGCTGCTTTTGCCTGTGCGCTCTCTTCTTTGCAAAAGAGTCTGCAGTTTCACGCTTTGAACCGTGGAAAGGCGCCGGGCTCTGCTAAGACTTCCCCCGGCGCTTCGTTTGCCCTGGGCCAAAGCGAGCCTTCACAATAGCTGAACGCTAACACTGCATACTCGTTCCACTTCCAGAACAGGGCTACCGCGAGGCAGTTCTCCGGGGGAAAACGGCCCTTCGCGAAGGGCAGATCTGCCGAGCTCATTGCGGGAAAGCGAAAGCAAAGGACGCTTTTCTCCCTCTAACCGCTTTCGTCAGAGGAACGGGGGAAGTCACAGTGTTCTTTCTCTCACTGAGATACACACAATCTGACGTTGCCTCTGAGCTCCGTTGCTGGCAAAGAACTGAAACTGACATACATTCCTGTGGGGAAACACAGGGCTTTGCTAGAATTTCTCTAGGCAGTGTGATTTCCCTGGGCCTCACTGTAGCAACACTATCTCGCCAGGGCAACACTGCGTGGGATTTCCTCTGCCAGGAGAGAGCTGCTGCTTTGTAGTTTGTGCTGGGAAACCTTGCTTTGGCAAGTGCGAATTGACCGCATTCAGGCAGAAAGAAAAGAGAATAGCAAGAGGCCTTTTCTCCCCGGCTGCTTTCCCAAGCGCTTCCAGCTAAAACTATGTCGTTGCTCCTCTGGAAGGATCTCTGCACCGCGACGTAGTTTCTCAGAAGAAGCCCTGCGTTTGCAAGAGCAAATGAGGAATTCTTTGCAGGAAAGAGGAAGGAAAGAAAGTTTCTCTCCCTCTGTCTGCTTTGCTCAGAGGACTGGATGAAGTCAGGGAGTTCTCCCTTTCACTGAGAAACGTGCGGGCTGCTGTTGCCTGGGCGCTCTCTTCTTTGCAAAAGAGTCTGCAGTTCCATGCTTTGAACCGTGGAAAGGCGCCGGGCTCTGCTAAGACTTCCCCCGGCGCTTCGTTTGCCCTGGGCCAGAGCGAGCCTTCACAATAGCTGAACGCTAACACTGCATACTCGTTCCACTTCCAGAACAGGGCTACCGCGAGGCAGTTCTCCGGGGGAAAACGGCCCTTCGCGAAGGGCAGATCTGCCGAGCTCATTGCGGGAAAGCGAAAGCAAAGGACGCTTTTCTCCCTCTAACCGCTTTCGTCAGAGGAACGGGGGAAGTCACAGTGTTCTTTCTCTCACTGAGATACACACAATCTGACGTTGTCTCTGAGCTCCGTTGCTGGCAAAGAACTGAACCTGACATACATTCCTGTGGGGAAACACAGGGCTTTGCTAGGATTTCTCTAGGCAGTGTGATTTCCCTGGGCCTCACTGTAGCAACACTATCTCGCCAGGGCAACACCGCGTGGGATTTCCTCTTCCAAGAGAGCTGCTGCTTTGTAGTTTGTGCTGGGAAACCTTATTTTGGCAAGTGCGAATTGACCGCATTCAGGCAGAAAGAAAAGAGAACAGCAAGAGGGCTTTTTTCCCCGGCTGCTTTCCCAAGCCCTTCCAGCTCAAACTATGTCGTTGCTCCTCTGGAAGGATCCTTGCACCGCGACGTAGTTTTTCAGAAGAAACCCTGCTTTTGCATGAGCAAATGAGGAATTCGTTGCAGGAAAGAGGAAGGAAAGAAAGTTTCTCTCCCTCTGCCTGCTTTGTTCAGAGGACTGGATGAAGTCAGGGAGTTCTCCCTTTCACTGAGAAACGTGCGGGCTGCTGTTGCCTGGGCGCTCTCTTCTTTGCAAAAGAGTCTGCAGTTCCACGCTTTGAACCGTGGAAAGGCGCCGGGCTCTGCTAAGACTTCCCCCGGCGCTTCGTTTGCCCTGGGCCAAAGCCAGCCTTCACAATAGCTGAATGCTAACACAGCATACTCGTCCCACTTCCAGAACAGCGCTACCGCGAGGCAGTTCTCCGGGGGAAAACGGCCCTTCGCGAAGGGCAGATCTGCCGAGCTCATTGCGGGAAAGCGAAAGCAAAGGACGCTTTTCTCCCTCTAACCGCTTTCGTCAGAGGAACGGGGGAAGTCACAGTGTTCTTTCTCTCACTGAGATACACACAATCTGACGTTGCCTCTGAGCTCCGTTGCTGGCAAAGAACTGAACCTGACATACATTCCTGTGGGGAAACACAGGGCTTTGCTAGGATTTCTCTAGGCAGTGTGATTTCCCTGGGCCTCACTGTAGCAACACTATCTCGCCAGGGCAACACTGCGTGGGATTTCCTCTTCCAAGAGAGCTGCTGCTTTGTAGTTTGTGCTGGGAAACCTTGCTTTGGCAAGTGCGAATTGACTGCATTCAGGCAGAAAGAAAAGAGAATAGCAAGAGGCCTTTTCTCCCCGGCTGCTTTCCCAAGCCCTTCCAGCTCAAACTATGTCGTTGCTCCTCTGGAAGGATCCCTGCACCGCGACGTAGTTTCTCAGAAGAAGCCCTGCGTTTGCAAGAGCAAATGAGGAATTCGTTGCAGGAAAGAGGAAGGATAGAATGTTTCTCTCCCTCTGCCTGCTTTGTTCAGAGGACTGGATGAAGTCAGGGAGTTCTCCCTTTCACTGAGATACGTGCGGGCTGCTGTTGCCTGTGCGCTCTCTTCTTTGCAAAAGAGTCTGCAGTTCCACGCTTTGAACCGAGGAAAGGCGCCGGGCTCTGCTAAGACTTCCCCCGGCGCTTCGTTTGCCCTGGGCCAGAGCGAGCCTTCACAATAGCTGAACGCTAACACTGCATACTCGTTCCACTTCCAGAACAGGTCTACAGCGAGGTAGTTCTCCGGGGGAAAACGGCCCTTCGCGAAGGGCAGATCTGCCGAGCTCATTGCGGGAAAGCGAAAGCAAAGGACACTTTTCTCCCTCTAACCGCTTTCGTCAGAGGAACGGGGGAAGTCACAGTGTTCTTTCTCTCACTGAGATACACACAATCTGACGTTGCCTCTGAGCTCCGTTGCTGGCAAAGAACTGAAACTGACATACATTCCTGTGGGGAAACACAGGGCTTTGCTAGGATTTCTCTAGGCAGTGTGTTTTCCCTGGACCTCACTGCAGCAACACTATCTCGCCAGGGCAACACTGCGTGGGATTTCCTCTGCCAGGAGAGAGCTGCTGCTTTGTAGTTTGTGCTGGGAAACCTTGCTTTGGCAAGTGCGAATTGACTGCATTCAGAGAGAAAGAAAAGAGAATAGCAAGAGGCCTTTTTTCCCCGGCTGCTTTCCCAAGCCCTTCCAGCTAAAACTATGTCGTTGCTCCTCTGGAAGGATCCTTGCACCGCCACGTAGTTTTTCAGAAGAAGCCCTGCGTTTGCAAGAGCAAAGGAGCAATTCGTTGCAGGAAAGAGGAAGGAAAGAAAGTTTCTCTCCCTCTGCCTGCTTTGCTCAGAGGACTGGATGAAGTCAGGGAGTTCTCCCTTTCACTGAGATACGTGCGGGCTGCTGTTGCCTGTGTGCTCTCTTCTTTGCAAAAGAGTCTGCAGTTCCACGCTTTGAACCGTGGAAAGGTGCCGGGCTCTGCTAAGACTTCCCCCGGCGCTTCGTTTGCCCTGGGCCAGAGCGAGCCTTCACAATAGCTGAACGCTAACACTGCATACTCGTTCCACTTCCAGAACAGGGCTAGCGCGAGGCAGTTCTCCGGGGAAAAGGCCCTTCGCGAAGGGCAGATCTGCCGAGCTCATTGCGGGAAAGCGAAAGCAAAAGACGCTTTTCTCCCTCTAACCGCTTTCGTCAGAGGAACGGGGGAAGTCACAGTGTTCTTTCTCTCACTGAGATACACACAATCTGATGTTGCCTCTGAGCTCCGTTGCTGGCAAAGAACTGAAACTGACATCCATTCCTGTGGGGAAACACAGGGCTTTGCTAGGATTTCTCTAGGCAGTGTGATTTCCCTGGGCCTCTGTGTAGCAACACTATCTCGCCAGGGCAACACTGCGTGGGATTTCCTCTTCCAAGAGAGCTGCTGCTTTGTAGTTTGTGCTGGGAAACCTATTTTGGCAAGTGCGAATTGACCGCATTCAGGCAGAAAGAAAAGAGAACAGCAAGAGGCCTTTTTTCCCTGGCTGCTTTCCCAAGCCCTTCCAGCTCAAACTATGTCGTTGCTCCTCTGGAAGGATCCTTGCACCGCGACGTAGTTTTTCAGAAGAAGCCCTGCTTTTGCAAGAGCAAATGAGGAATTCGTTGCAGGAAAGAGGAAGGAAAGAAAGTTTCTCTCCCTCTGCCTGCTTTGCTCAGAGAACTGGATAAAGTCAGGGAGTTCTCCCTTTCACTGAGAAACGTGCGGGCTGCTGTTGCCTGTGCGCTCTCTTCTTTGCAAAAGAGTCTGCAGTTCCATGCTTTGAACCGTGGAAAGGCGCCGGGCTCTGCTAAGACTTCCCCCGGCGCTTCGTTTGCCCTGGGCCAGAGCGAGCCTTCACAATAGCTGAACGCTAACACTGCATACTCGTTCCACTTCCAGAACAGGGCTACCGCGAGGCAGTTCTCCGGGGGAAAACGGCCCTTCGCGAAGGGCAGATCTGCCGAGCTCATTGCGGGAAAGCGAAAGCAAAGGACGCTTTTCTCCCTCTAACCGCTTTCGTCAGAGGAACGGGGGAAGTCACAGTGTTCTTTCTCTCACTGAGATACACACAATCTGACGTTGCCTCTGAGCTCCGTTGCTGGCAAAGAACTGAACCTGACATACATTCCTGTGGGGAAACACAGGGCTTTGCTAGGATTTCTCTAGGCAGTGTGATTTCCCTGGGCCTCACTGTAGCAACACTATCTCGCCAGGGCAACACTGCGTGGGATTTCCTCTTCCAAGAGAGCTGCTGCTTTGTAGTTTGTGCTGGGAAACCTTATTTTGGCAAGTGCGAATTGACCGCATTCAGGCAGAAAGAAAAGAGAACAGCAAGAGGCCTTTTTTCCCCGGCTGCTTTCCCAAGCCCTTCCATTCAAACTATGTCGTTGCTCCTCTGGAAGGATCCTTGCACCGCGACGTAGTTTTTCAGAAGAAGCCCTGCTTTTGCAAGAGCAAATGAGGAATTCGTTGCAGGAAAGAGGAAGGAAAGAAAGTTTCTCTCCCTCTGCCTGCTTTGTTCAGAGGACTGGATGAAGTCAGGGAGTTCTCCCTTTCACTGAGAAACGTGCGGGCTGCTGTTGCCTGGGCGCTCTCTTCTTTGCAAAAGAGTCTGCAGTTCCACGCTTTGAACCGTGGAAAGGCGCCGGGCTCTGCTAAGACTTCCCCCGGCGCTTCGTTTGCCCTGGGCCAAAGCCAGCCTTCACAATAGCTGAATGCTAACACAGCATACTCGTTCCACTTCCAGAACAGCGCTACCGCGAGGCAGTTCTCCGGGGGAAAACGGCCCTTCGCGAAGGGCAGATCTGCCGAGCTCATTGCGGGAAAGCGAAAGCAAAGGACGCTTTTCTCCCTCTAACCGCTTTCGTCAGAGGAACGGGGGAAGTCACAGTGTTCTTTCTCTCACTGAGATACACACAATCTGACGTTGCCTCTGAGCTCCGTTGCTGGCAAAGAACTGAACCTGACATACATTCCTGTGGGGAAACACAGGGCTTTGCTAGGATTTCTCTAGGCAGTGTGATTTCCCTGGGCCTCACTGTAGCAACACTATCTCGCCAGGGCAACACTGCGTGGGATTTCCTCTTCCAAGAGAGCTGCTGCTTTGTAGTTTGTGCTGGGAAACCTTGCTTTGGCAAGTGCGAATTGACTGCATTCAGGCAGAAAGAAAAGAGAATAGCAAGAGGCCTTTTCTCCCCGGCTGCTTTCCCAAGCCCTTCCAGCTCAAACTATGTCGTTGCTCCTCTGGAAGGATCCCTGCACCGCGACGTAGTTTCTCAGAAGAAGCCCTGCGTTTGCAAGAGCAAATGAGGAATTCGTTGCAGGAAAGAGGAAGGATAGAATGTTTCTCTCCCTCTGCCTGCTTTGTTCAGAGGACTGGATGAAGTCAGGGAGTTCTCCCTTTCACTGAGATACGTGCGGGCTGCTGTTGCCTGTGCGCTCTCTTCTTTGCAAAAGAGTCTGCAGTTCCACGCTTTGAACCGAGGAAAGGCGCCGGGCTCTGCTAAGACTTCCCCCGGCGCTTCGTTTGCCCTGGGCCAGAGCGAGCCTTCACAATAGCTGAACGCTAACACTGCATACTCGTTCCACTTCCAGAACAGGTCTACAGCGAGGTAGTTCTCCGGGGGAAAACGGCCCTTCGCGAAGGGCAGATCTGCCGAGCTCATTGCGGGAAAGCGAAAGCAAAGGACACTTTTCTCCCTCTAACCGCTTTCGTCAGAGGAACGGGGGAAGTCACAGTGTTCTTTCTCTCACTGAGATACACACAATCTGACGTTGCCTCTGAGCTCCGTTGCTGGCAAAGAACTGAAACTGACATACATTCCTGTGGGGAAACACAGGGCTTTGCTAGGATTTCTCTAGGCAGTGTGTTTTCCCTGGACCTCACTGCAGCAACACTATCTCGCCAGGGCAACACTGCGTGGGATTTCCTCTGCCAGGAGAGAGCTGCTGCTTTGTAGTTTGTGCTGGGAAACCTTGCTTTGGCAAGTGCGAATTGACTGCATTCAGAGAGAAAGAAAAGAGAATAGCAAGAGGCCTTTTTTCCCCGGCTGCTTTCCCAAGCCCTTCCAGCTAAAACTATGTCGTTGCTCCTCTGGAAGGATTCCTGAACCGCGACGTAGTTTTTCAGAAGAAGCCCTGCGTTTGCAAGAGCAAGGGAGCAATTCGTTGCAGGAAAGAGGAAGGAAAGAAAGTTTCTGTCCCTCTGCCTGCTTTGCTCAGAGGACTGGATGAAGTCAGGGAGTTCTCCCTTTCACTGAGAAACGTGCGGGCTGCTTTTGCCTGTGCGCTCTCTTCTTTGCAAAAGAGTCTGCAGTTTCACGCTTTGAACCGTGGAAAGGCGCCGGGCTCTGCTAAGACTTCCCCCGGCGCTTCGTTTGCCCTGGGCCAAAGCGAGCCTTCACAATAGCTGAACGCTAACACTGCATACTCGTTCCACTTCCAGAACAGGGCTACCGCGAGGCAGTTCTCCGGGGGAAAACGGCCCTTCGCGAAGGGCAGATCTGCCGAGCTCATTGCGGGAAAGCGAAAGCAAAGGACGCTTTTCTCCCTCTAACCGCTTTCGTCAGAGGAACGGGGGAAGTCACAGTGTTCTTTCTCTCACTGAGATACACACAATCTGACGTTGCCTCTGAGCTCCGTTGCTGGCAAAGAACTGAAACTGACATACATTCCTGTGGGGAAACACAGGGCTTTGCTAGAATTTCTCTAGGCAGTGTGATTTCCCTGGGCCTCACTGTAGCAACACTATCTCGCCAGGGCAACACTGCGTGGGATTTCCTCTGCCAGGAGAGAGCTGCTGCTTTGTAGTTTGTGCTGGGAAACCTTGCTTTGGCAAGTGCGAATTGACCGCATTCAGGCAGAAAGAAAAGAGAATAGCAAGAGGCCTTTTCTCCCCGGCTGCTTTCCCAAGCGCTTCCAGCTAAAACTATGTCGTTGCTCCTCTGGAAGGATCTCTGCACCGCGACGTAGTTTCTCAGAAGAAGCCCTGCGTTTGCAAGAGCAAATGAGGAATTCTTTGCAGGAAAGAGGAAGGAAAGAAAGTTTCTCTCCCTCTGTCTGCTTTGCTCAGAGGACTGGATGAAGTCAGGGAGTTCTCCCTTTCACTGAGAAACGTGCGGGCTGCTGTTGCCTGGGCGCTCTCTTCTTTGCAAAAGAGTCTGCAGTTCCATGCTTTGAACCGTGGAAAGGCGCCGGGCTCTGCTAAGACTTCCCCCGGCGCTTCGTTTGCCCTGGGCCAGAGCGAGCCTTCACAATAGCTGAACGCTAACACTGCATACTCGTTCCACTTCCAGAACAGGGCTACCGCGAGGCAGTTCTCCGGGGGAAAACGGCCCTTCGCGAAGGGCAGATCTGCCGAGCTCATTGCGGGAAAGCGAAAGCAAAGGACGCTTTTCTCCCTCTAACCGCTTTCGTCAGAGGAACGGGGGAAGTCACAGTGTTCTTTCTCTCACTGAGATACACACAATCTGACGTTGTCTCTGAGCTCCGTTGCTGGCAAAGAACTGAACCTGACATACATTCCTGTGGGGAAACACAGGGCTTTGCTAGGATTTCTCTAGGCAGTGTGATTTCCCTGGGCCTCACTGTAGCAACACTATCTCGCCAGGGCAACACCGCGTGGGATTTCCTCTTCCAAGAGAGCTGCTGCTTTGTAGTTTGTGCTGGGAAACCTTATTTTGGCAAGTGCGAATTGACCGCATTCAGGCAGAAAGAAAAGAGAACAGCAAGAGGGCTTTTTTCCCCGGCTGCTTTCCCAAGCCCTTCCAGCTCAAACTATGTCGTTGCTCCTCTGGAAGGATCCTTGCACCGCGACGTAGTTTTTCAGAAGAAACCCTGCTTTTGCATGAGCAAATGAGGAATTCGTTGCAGGAAAGAGGAAGGAAAGAAAGTTTCTCTCCCTCTGCCTGCTTTGTTCAGAGGACTGGATGAAGTCAGGGAGTTCTCCCTTTCACTGAGAAACGTGCGGGCTGCTGTTGCCTGGGCGCTCTCTTCTTTGCAAAAGAGTCTGCAGTTCCACGCTTTGAACCGTGGAAAGGCGCCGGGCTCTGCTAAGACTTCCCCCGGCGCTTCGTTTGCCCTGGGCCAAAGCCAGCCTTCACAATAGCTGAATGCTAACACAGCATACTCGTCCCACTTCCAGAACAGCGCTACCGCGAGGCAGTTCTCCGGGGGAAAACGGCCCTTCGCGAAGGGCAGATCTGCCGAGCTCATTGCGGGAAAGCGAAAGCAAAGGACGCTTTTCTCCCTCTAACCGCTTTCGTCAGAGGAACGGGGGAAGTCACAGTGTTCTTTCTCTCACTGAGATACACACAATCTGACGTTGCCTCTGAGCTCCGTTGCTGGCAAAGAACTGAACCTGACATACATTCCTGTGGGGAAACACAGGGCTTTGCTAGGATTTCTCTAGGCAGTGTGATTTCCCTGGGCCTCACTGTAGCAACACTATCTCGCCAGGGCAACACTGCGTGGGATTTCCTCTTCCAAGAGAGCTGCTGCTTTGTAGTTTGTGCTGGGAAACCTTGCTTTGGCAAGTGCGAATTGACTGCATTCAGGCAGAAAGAAAAGAGAATAGCAAGAGGCCTTTTCTCCCCGGCTGCTTTCCCAAGCCCTTCCAGCTCAAACTATGTCGTTGCTCCTCTGGAAGGATCCCTGCACCGCGACGTAGTTTCTCAGAAGAAGCCCTGCGTTTGCAAGAGCAAATGAGGAATTCGTTGCAGGAAAGAGGAAGGATAGAATGTTTCTCTCCCTCTGCCTGCTTTGTTCAGAGGACTGGATGAAGTCAGGGAGTTCTCCCTTTCACTGAGATACGTGCGGGCTGCTGTTGCCTGTGCGCTCTCTTCTTTGCAAAAGAGTCTGCAGTTCCACGCTTTGAACCGAGGAAAGGCGCCGGGCTCTGCTAAGACTTCCCCCGGCGCTTCGTTTGCCCTGGGCCAGAGCGAGCCTTCACAATAGCTGAACGCTAACACTGCATACTCGTTCCACTTCCAGAACAGGTCTACAGCGAGGTAGTTCTCCGGGGGAAAACGGCCCTTCGCGAAGGGCAGATCTGCCGAGCTCATTGCGGGAAAGCGAAAGCAAAGGACACTTTTCTCCCTCTAACCGCTTTCGTCAGAGGAACGGGGGAAGTCACAGTGTTCTTTCTCTCACTGAGATACACACAATCTGACGTTGCCTCTGAGCTCCGTTGCTGGCAAAGAACTGAAACTGACATACATTCCTGTGGGGAAACACAGGGCTTTGCTAGGATTTCTCTAGGCAGTGTGTTTTCCCTGGACCTCACTGCAGCAACACTATCTCGCCAGGGCAACACTGCGTGGGATTTCCTCTGCCAGGAGAGAGCTGCTGCTTTGTAGTTTGTGCTGGGAAACCTTGCTTTGGCAAGTGCGAATTGACTGCATTCAGAGAGAAAGAAAAGAGAATAGCAAGAGGCCTTTTTTCCCCGGCTGCTTTCCCAAGCCCTTCCAGCTAAAACTATGTCGTTGCTCCTCTGGAAGGATTCCTGAACCGCGACGTAGTTTTTCAGAAGAAGCCCTGCGTTTGCAAGAGCAAGGGAGCAATTCGTTGCAGGAAAGAGGAAGGAAAGAAAGTTTCTGTCCCTCTGCCTGCTTTGCTCAGAGGACTGGATGAAGTCAGGGAGTTCTCCCTTTCACTGAGAAACGTGCGGGCTGCTTTTGCCTGTGCGCTCTCTTCTTTGCAAAAGAGTCTGCAGTTTCACGCTTTGAACCGTGGAAAGGCGCCGGGCTCTGCTAAGACTTCCCCCGGCGCTTCGTTTGCCCTGGGCCAAAGCGAGCCTTCACAATAGCTGAACGCTAACACTGCATACTCGTTCCACTTCCAGAACAGGGCTACCGCGAGGCAGTTCTCCGGGGGAAAACGGCCCTTCGCGAAGGGCAGATCTGCCGAGCTCATTGCGGGAAAGCGAAAGCAAAGGACGCTTTTCTCCCTCTAACCGCTTTCGTCAGAGGAACGGGGGAAGTCACAGTGTTCTTTCTCTCACTGAGATACACACAATCTGACGTTGCCTCTGAGCTCCGTTGCTGGCAAAGAACTGAAACTGACATACATTCCTGTGGGGAAACACAGGGCTTTGCTAGAATTTCTCTAGGCAGTGTGATTTCCCTGGGCCTCACTGTAGCAACACTATCTCGCCAGGGCAACACTGCGTGGGATTTCCTCTGCCAGGAGAGAGCTGCTGCTTTGTAGTTTGTGCTGGGAAACCTTGCTTTGGCAAGTGCGAATTGACCGCATTCAGGCAGAAAGAAAAGAGAATAGCAAGAGGCCTTTTCTCCCCGGCTGCTTTCCCAAGCGCTTCCAGCTAAAACTATGTCGTTGCTCCTCTGGAAGGATCTCTGCACCGCGACGTAGTTTCTCAGAAGAAGCCCTGCGTTTGCAAGAGCAAATGAGGAATTCTTTGCAGGAAAGAGGAAGGAAAGAAAGTTTCTCTCCCTCTGTCTGCTTTGCTCAGAGGACTGGATGAAGTCAGGGAGTTCTCCCTTTCACTGAGAAACGTGCGGGCTGCTGTTGCCTGGGCGCTCTCTTCTTTGCAAAAGAGTCTGCAGTTCCATGCTTTGAACCGTGGAAAGGCGCCGGGCTCTGCTAAGACTTCCCCCGGCGCTTCGTTTGCCCTGGGCCAGAGCGAGCCTTCACAATAGCTGAACGCTAACACTGCATACTCGTTCCACTTCCAGAACAGGGCTACCGCGAGGCAGTTCTCCGGGGGAAAACGGCCCTTCGCGAAGGGCAGATCTGCCGAGCTCATTGCGGGAAAGCGAAAGCAAAGGACGCTTTTCTCCCTCTAACCGCTTTCGTCAGAGGAACGGGGGAAGTCACAGTGTTCTTTCTCTCACTGAGATACACACAATCTGACGTTGTCTCTGAGCTCCGTTGCTGGCAAAGAACTGAACCTGACATACATTCCTGTGGGGAAACACAGGGCTTTGCTAGGATTTCTCTAGGCAGTGTGATTTCCCTGGGCCTCACTGTAGCAACACTATCTCGCCAGGGCAACACCGCGTGGGATTTCCTCTTCCAAGAGAGCTGCTGCTTTGTAGTTTGTGCTGGGAAACCTTATTTTGGCAAGTGCGAATTGACCGCATTCAGGCAGAAAGAAGAGAACAGCAAGAGGGCTTTTTTCCCCGGCTGCTTTCCCAAGCCCTTCCAGCTCAAACTATGTCGTTGCTCCTCTGGAAGGATCCTTGCACCGCGACGTAGTTTTTCAGAAGAAACCCTGCTTTTGCATGAGCAAATGAGGAATTCGTTGCAGGAAAGAGGAAGGAAAGAAAGTTTCTCTCCCTCTGCCTGCTTTGTTCAGAGGACTGGATGAAGTCAGGGAGTTCTCCCTTTCACTGAGAAACGTGCGGGCTGCTGTTGCCTGGGCGCTCTCTTCTTTGCAAAAGAGTCTGCAGTTCCACGCTTTGAACCGTGGAAAGGCGCCGGGCTCTGCTAAGACTTCCCCCGGCGCTTCGTTTGCCCTGGGCCAAAGCCAGCCTTCACAATAGCTGAATGCTAACACAGCATACTCGTCCCACTTCCAGAACAGCGCTACCGCGAGGCAGTTCTCCGGGGGAAAACGGCCCTTCGCGAAGGGCAGATCTGCCGAGCTCATTGCGGGAAAGCGAAAGCAAAGGACGCTTTTCTCCCTCTAACCGCTTTCGTCAGAGGAACGGGGGAAGTCACAGTGTTCTTTCTCTCACTGAGATACACACAATCTGACGTTGCCTCTGAGCTCCGTTGCTGGCAAAGAACTGAACCTGACATACATTCCTGTGGGGAAACACAGGGCTTTGCTAGGATTTCTCTAGGCAGTGTGATTTCCCTGGGCCTCACTGTAGCAACACTATCTCGCCAGGGCAACACTGCGTGGGATTTCCTCTTCCAAGAGAGCTGCTGCTTTGTAGTTTGTGCTGGGAAACCTTGCTTTGGCAAGTGCGAATTGACTGCATTCAGGCAGAAAGAAAAGAGAATAGCAAGAGGCCTTTTCTCCCCGGCTGCTTTCCCAAGCCCTTCCAGCTCAAACTATGTCGTTGCTCCTCTGGAAGGATCCCTGCACCGCGACGTAGTTTCTCAGAAGAAGCCCTGCGTTTGCAAGAGCAAATGAGGAATTCGTTGCAGGAAAGAGGAAGGATAGAATGTTTCTCTCCCTCTGCCTGCTTTGTTCAGAGGACTGGATGAAGTCAGGGAGTTCTCCCTTTCACTGAGATACGTGCGGGCTGCTGTTGCCTGTGCGCTCTCTTCTTTGCAAAAGAGTCTGCAGTTCCACGCTTTGAACCGAGGAAAGGCGCCGGGCTCTGCTAAGACTTCCCCCGGCGCTTCGTTTGCCCTGGGCCAGAGCGAGCCTTCACAATAGCTGAACGCTAACACTGCATACTCGTTCCACTTCCAGAACAGGTCTACAGCGAGGTAGTTCTCCGGGGGAAAACGGCCCTTCGCGAAGGGCAGATCTGCCGAGCTCATTGCGGGAAAGCGAAAGCAAAGGACACTTTTCTCCCTCTAACCGCTTTCGTCAGAGGAACGGGGGAAGTCACAGTGTTCTTTCTCTCACTGAGATACACACAATCTGACGTTGCCTCTGAGCTCCGTTGCTGGCAAAGAACTGAAACTGACATACATTCCTGTGGGGAAACACAGGGCTTTGCTAGGATTTCTCTAGGCAGTGTGTTTTCCCTGGACCTCACTGCAGCAACACTATCTCGCCAGGGCAACACTGCGTGGGATTTCCTCTGCCAGGAGAGAGCTGCTGCTTTGTAGTTTGTGCTGGGAAACCTTGCTTTGGCAAGTGCGAATTGACTGCATTCAGAGAGAAAGAAAAGAGAATAGCAAGAGGCCTTTTTTCCCCGGCTGCTTTCCCAAGCCCTTCCAGCTAAAACTATGTCGTTGCTCCTCTGGAAGGATTCCTGAACCGCGACGTAGTTTTTCAGAAGAAGCCCTGCGTTTGCAAGAGCAAGGGAGCAATTCGTTGCAGGAAAGAGGAAGGAAAGAAAGTTTCTGTCCCTCTGCCTGCTTTGCTCAGAGGACTGGATGAAGTCAGGGAGTTCTCCCTTTCACTGAGAAACGTGCGGGCTGCTTTTGCCTGTGCGCTCTCTTCTTTGCAAAAGAGTCTGCAGTTTCACGCTTTGAACCGTGGAAAGGCGCCGGGCTCTGCTAAGACTTCCCCCGGCGCTTCGTTTGCCCTGGGCCAAAGCGAGCCTTCACAATAGCTGAACGCTAACACTGCATACTCGTTCCACTTCCAGAACAGGGCTACCGCGAGGCAGTTCTCCGGGGGAAAACGGCCCTTCGCGAAGGGCAGATCTGCCGAGCTCATTGCGGGAAAGCGAAAGCAAAGGACGCTTTTCTCCCTCTAACCGCTTTCGTCAGAGGAACGGGGGAAGTCACAGTGTTCTTTCTCTCACTGAGATACACACAATCTGACGTTGCCTCTGAGCTCCGTTGCTGGCAAAGAACTGAACCTGACATACATTCCTGTGGGGAAACACAGGGCTTTGCTAGGATTTCTCTAGGCAGTGTGATTTCCCTGGGCCTCACTGTAGCAACACTATCTCGCCAGGGCAACACTGCGTGGGATTTCCTCTTCCAAGAGAGCTGCTGCTTTGTAGTTTGTGCTGGGAAACCTTGCTTTGGCAAGTGCGAATTGACTGCATTCAGGCAGAAAGAAAAGAGAATAGCAAGAGGCCTTTTCTCCCCGGCTGCTTTCCCAAGCCCTTCCAGCTCAAACTATGTCGTTGCTCCTCTGGAAGGATCCCTGCACCGCGACGTAGTTTCTCAGAAGAAGCCCTGCGTTTGCAAGAGCAAATGAGGAATTCGTTGCAGGAAAGAGGAAGGATAGAATGTTTCTCTCCCTCTGCCTGCTTTGTTCAGAGGACTGGATGAAGTCAGGGAGTTCTCCCTTTCACTGAGATACGTGCGGGCTGCTGTTGCCTGTGCGCTCTCTTCTTTGCAAAAGAGTCTGCAGTTCCACGCTTTGAACCGAGGAAAGGCGCCGGGCTCTGCTAAGACTTCCCCCGGCGCTTCGTTTGCCCTGGGCCAGAGCGAGCCTTCACAATAGCTGAACGCTAACACTGCATACTCGTTCCACTTCCAGAACAGGTCTACAGCGAGGTAGTTCTCCGGGGGAAAACGGCCCTTCGCGAAGGGCAGATCTGCCGAGCTCATTGCGGGAAAGCGAAAGCAAAGGACACTTTTCTCCCTCTAACCGCTTTCGTCAGAGGAACGGGGGAAGTCACAGTGTTCTTTCTCTCACTGAGATACACACAATCTGACGTTGCCTCTGAGCTCCGTTGCTGGCAAAGAACTGAAACTGACATACATTCCTGTGGGGAAACACAGGGCTTTGCTAGGATTTCTCTAGGCAGTGTGTTTTCCCTGGACCTCACTGCAGCAACACTATCTCGCCAGGGCAACACTGCGTGGGATTTCCTCTGCCAGGAGAGAGCTGCTGCTTTGTAGTTTGTGCTGGGAAACCTTGCTTTGGCAAGTGCGAATTGACTGCATTCAGAGAGAAAGAAAAGAGAATAGCAAGAGGCCTTTTTTCCCCGGCTGCTTTCCCAAGCCCTTCCAGCTAAAACTATGTCGTTGCTCCTCTGGAAGGATTCCTGAACCGCGACGTAGTTTTTCAGAAGAAGCCCTGCGTTTGCAAGAGCAAGGGAGCAATTCGTTGCAGGAAAGAGGAAGGAAAGAAAGTTTCTGTCCCTCTGCCTGCTTTGCTCAGAGGACTGGATGAAGTCAGGGAGTTCTCCCTTTCACTGAGAAACGTGCGGGCTGCTTTTGCCTGTGCGCTCTCTTCTTTGCAAAAGAGTCTGCAGTTTCACGCTTTGAACCGTGGAAAGGCGCCGGGCTCTGCTAAGACTTCCCCCGGCGCTTCGTTTGCCCTGGGCCAAAGCGAGCCTTCACAATAGCTGAACGCTAACACTGCATACTCGTTCCACTTCCAGAACAGGGCTACCGCGAGGCAGTTCTCCGGGGGAAAACGGCCCTTCGCGAAGGGCAGATCTGCCGAGCTCATTGCGGGAAAGCGAAAGCAAAGGACGCTTTTCTCCCTCTAACCGCTTTCGTCAGAGGAACGGGGGAAGTCACAGTGTTCTTTCTCTCACTGAGATACACACAATCTGACGTTGCCTCTGAGCTCCGTTGCTGGCAAAGAACTGAAACTGACATACATTCCTGTGGGGAAACACAGGGCTTTGCTAGAATTTCTCTAGGCAGTGTGATTTCCCTGGGCCTCACTGTAGCAACACTATCTCGCCAGGGCAACACTGCGTGGGATTTCCTCTGCCAGGAGAGAGCTGCTGCTTTGTAGTTTGTGCTGGGAAACCTTGCTTTGGCAAGTGCGAATTGACCGCATTCAGGCAGAAAGAAAAGAGAATAGCAAGAGGCCTTTTCTCCCCGGCTGCTTTCCCAAGCGCTTCCAGCTAAAACTATGTCGTTGCTCCTCTGGAAGGATCTCTGCACCGCGACGTAGTTTCTCAGAAGAAGCCCTGCGTTTGCAAGAGCAAATGAGGAATTCTTTGCAGGAAAGAGGAAGGAAAGAAAGTTTCTCTCCCTCTGTCTGCTTTGCTCAGAGGACTGGATGAAGTCAGGGAGTTCTCCCTTTCACTGAGAAACGTGCGGGCTGCTGTTGCCTGGGCGCTCTCTTCTTTGCAAAAGAGTCTGCAGTTCCATGCTTTGAACCGTGGAAAGGCGCCGGGCTCTGCTAAGACTTCCCCCGGCGCTTCGTTTGCCCTGGGCCAGAGCGAGCCTTCACAATAGCTGAACGCTAACACTGCATACTCGTTCCACTTCCAGAACAGGGCTACCGCGAGGCAGTTCTCCGGGGGAAAACGGCCCTTCGCGAAGGGCAGATCTGTCGAGCTCATTGCGGGAAAGCGAAAGCAAAGGACGCTTTTCTCCCTCTAACCGCTTTCGTCAGAGGAACGGGGGAAGTCACAGTGTTCTTTCTCTCACTGAGATACACACAATCTGACGTTGTCTCTGAGCTCCGTTGCTGGCAAAGAACTGAACCTGACATACATTCCTGTGGGGAAACACAGGGCTTTGCTAGGATTTCTCTAGGCAGTGTGATTTCCCTGGGCCTCACTGTAGCAACACTATCTCGCCAGGGCAACACCGCGTGGGATTTCCTCTTCCAAGAGAGCTGCTGCTTTGTAGTTTGTGCTGGGAAACCTTATTTTGGCAAGTGCGAATTGACCGCATTCAGGCAGAAAGAAAAGAGAACAGCAAGAGGGCTTTTTTCCCCGGCTGCTTTCCCAAGCCCTTCCAGCTCAAACTATGTCGTTGCTCCTCTGGAAGGATCCTTGCACCGCGACGTAGTTTTTCAGAAGAAACCCTGCTTTTGCATGAGCAAATGAGGAATTCGTTGCAGGAAAGAGGAAGGAAAGAAAGTTTCTCTCCCTCTGCCTGCTTTGTTCAGAGGACTGGATGAAGTCAGGGAGTTCTCCCTTTCACTGAGAAACGTGCGGGCTGCTGTTGCCTGGGCGCTCTCTTCTTTGCAAAAGAGTCTGCAGTTCCACGCTTTGAACCGTGGAAAGGCGCCGGGCTCTGCTAAGACTTCCCCCGGCGCTTCGTTTGTCCTGGGCCAAAGCCAGCCTTCACAATAGCTGAATGCTAACACAGCATACTCGTTCCACTTCCAGAACAGCGCTACCGCGAGGCAGTTCTCCGGGGGAAAACGGCCCTTCGCGAAGGGCAGATCTGCCGAGCTCATTGCGGGAAAGCGAAAGCAAAGGACGCTTTTCTCCCTCTAAGCGCTTTCGTCAGAGGAACGGGGGAAGTCACAGTGTTCTTTCTCTCACTGAGATACACACAATCTGACGTTGCCTCTGAGCTCCGTTGCTGGCAAAGAACTGAAACTGACATACATTCCTGTGGGGAAACACAGGGCTTTGCTAGGATTTCTCTAGGAAGTGTGATTTCCCTGGTCCTCACTGTAGCAACACTATCTCGCCAGGGCAACACTGCGTGGGATTTCCTCTGCCAGGAGAGAGCTGCTGCTTTGTAGTTTGTGCTGGGAAACCTAGCTTTGGCAAGTGCGAATTGACTGCCTTCAGGCAGAAAGAAAAGAGAACAGCAAGAGGCCTTTTCTCCCCGGCTGCTTTCCAAAGCCCTTCCAGCTCAAACTATGTCGTTTCTCCTCTGGAAGGATCCTTGCACCGCCACGTAGTTTTTCAGAAGAAGCCCTGCGTTTGCAAGAGCAAAGGAGTAATTCGTTGCAGGAAAGAGGAAGGAAAGAAAGTTTCTCTCCCTCTGCCTGCTTTGCTCAGAGGACTGGATGAAGTCAGGGAGTTCTCCCTTTCACTGAGATACGTGCGGGCTGCTGTTGCCTGTGTGCTCTCTTCTTTGCAAAAGAGTCTGCAGTTCCACGCTTTGAACCGTGGAAAGGTGCCGGGCTCTGCTAAGACTTCCCCCGGCGCTTCGTTTGCCCTGGGCCAAAGCCAGCCTTCACAATAGCTGAATGCTAACACAGCATACTCGTTCCACTTCCAGAACAGCGCTACCGCGAGGCAGTTCTCCGGGGGAAAACGGCCCTTCGCGAAGGGCAGATCTGCCGAGCTCATTGCGGGAAAGCGAAAGCAAAGGACGCTTTTCTCCCTCTAACCGCTTTCGTCAGAGGAACGGGGGAAGTCACAGTGTTCTTTCTCTCACTGAGATACACACAATCTGACGTTGCCTCTGAGCTCCGTTGCTGGCAAAGAACTGAACCTGACATACATTCCTGTGGGGAAACACAGGGCTTTGCTAGGATTTCTCTAGGCAGTGTGATTTCCCTGGGCCTCACTGTAGCAACACTATCTCGCCAGGGCAACACTGCGTGGGATTTCCTCTTCCAAGAGAGCTGCTGCTTTGTAGTTTGTGCTGGGAAACCTTATTTTGGCAAGTGCGAATTGACCGCATTCAGGCAGAAAGAAAAGAGAACAGCAAGAGGCGTTTTCTCCCCGGCTGCTTTCCCAAGCCCTTCCAGCTCAAACTATGTCGTTGCTCCTCTGGAAGGATCCTTGCACCGCGACGTAGTTTCTCAGAAGAAGCCCTGCGTTTGCAAGAGCAAAGGAGCAATTCGTTGCAGGAAAGAGGAAGGAAAGAAAGTTTCTCTCCTTCTGCCTGCTTTGCTCAGAGGACTGGATGAAGTCAGGGAGTTCTCCCTTTCACTGAGATACGTGCGGGCTGCTGTTGCCTGTGTGCTCTCTTCTTTGCAAAAGAGTCTGCAGTTCCACGCTTTGAACCGTGGAAAGGCGCCAGGCTCTGCTAAGACTTCCCCCGGCGCTTCGTTTGCCCTGGGCCAAAGCGAGCCTTCACAATAGCTGAACGCTAACACTGCATACTCGTTCCACTTCCAGAACAGGGCTACCGCGAGGCAGTTCTCCGGGGGAAAACGGCCCTTCGCGAAGGGCAGATCTGCCGAGCTCATTGCGGGAAAGCGAAAGCAAAGGACGCTTTTCTCCCTCTAACCGCTTTCGTCAGAGGAACGGGGGAAGTCACAGTGTTCTTTCTCTCACTGAGATACACACAATCTGACGTTGCCTCTAAGCTCCGTTGCTGGGAAATAACTGAAACTGACATACATTCCTGTGGGGAAACACAGGGCTTTGCTAGGATTTCTTTAGGCAGTGTGTTTTCCCTGGGCCTCACTGCAGCAAGACTATCTCGCCAGGGCAACACTGCGTGGGATTTCCTCTGCCAGGAGAGAGCTGCTGCTTTGTAGTTTGTGCTGGGAAACCTTGCTTTGGCAAGTGCGAATTGACTGCATTCAGGCAGAAAGAAAAGAGAATAGCAAGAGGCCTTTTCTCCCCGGCTGCTTTCCCAAGCCCTTCCAGCTCAAACTATGTCGTTGCTCCTCTGGAAGGATCCCTGCACCGCGACGTAGTTTCTCAGAAGAAGCCCTGCGTTTGCAAGAGCAAATGAGGAATTCGTTGCAGGAAAGAGGAAGGATAGAATGTTTCTCTCCCTCTGCCTGCTTTGTTCAGAGGACTGGATGAAGTCAGGGAGTTCTCCCTTTCACTGAGATACGTGCGGGCTGCTGTTGCCTGTGCGCTCTCTTCTTTGCAAAAGAGTCTGCAGTTCCACGCTTTGAACCGAGGAAAGGCGCCGGGCTCTGCTAAGACTTCCCCCGGCGCTTCGTTTGCCCTGGGCCAGAGCGAGCCTTCACAATAGCTGAACGCTAACACTGCATACTCGTTCCACTTCCAGAACAGGTCTACAGCGAGGTAGTTCTCCGGGGGAAAACGGCCCTTCGCGAAGGGCAGATCTGCCGAGCTCATTGCGGGAAAGCGAAAGCAAAGGACACTTTTCTCCCTCTAACCGCTTTCGTCAGAGGAACGGGGGAAGTCACAGTGTTCTTTCTCTCACTGAGATACACACAATCTGACGTTGCCTCTGAGCTCCGTTGCTGGCAAAGAACTGAAACTGACATACATTCCTGTGGGGAAACACAGGGCTTTGCTAGGATTTCTCTAGGCAGTGTGTTTTCCCTGGACCTCACTGCAGCAACACTATCTCGCCAGGGCAACACTGCGTGGGATTTCCTCTGCCAGGAGAGAGCTGCTGCTTTGTAGTTTGTGCTGGGAAACCTTGCTTTGGCAAGTGCGAATTGACTGCATTCAGAGAGAAAGAAAAGAGAATAGCAAGAGGCCTTTTTTCCCCGGCTGCTTTCCCAAGCCCTTCCAGCTAAAACTATGTCGTTGCTCCTCTGGAAGGATTCCTGAACCGCGACGTAGTTTTTCAGAAGAAGCCCTGCGTTTGCAAGAGCAAGGGAGCAATTCGTTGCAGGAAAGAGGAAGGAAAGAAAGTTTCTGTCCCTCTGCCTGCTTTGCTCAGAGGACTGGATGAAGTCAGGGAGTTCTCCCTTTCACTGAGAAACGTGCGGGCTGCTTTTGCCTGTGCGCTCTCTTCTTTGCAAAAGAGTCTGCAGTTTCACGCTTTGAACCGTGGAAAGGCGCCGGGCTCTGCTAAGACTTCCCCCGGCGCTTCGTTTGCCCTGGGCCAAAGCGAGCCTTCACAATAGCTGAACGCTAACACTGCATACTCGTTCCACTTCCAGAACAGGGCTACCGCGAGGCAGTTCTCCGGGGGAAAACGGCCCTTCGCGAAGGGCAGATCTGCCGAGCTCATTGCGGGAAAGCGAAAGCAAAGGACGCTTTTCTCCCTCTAACCGCTTTCGTCAGAGGAACGGGGGAAGTCACAGTGTTCTTTCTCTCACTGAGATACACACAATCTGACGTTGCCTCTGAGCTCCGTTGCTGGCAAAGAACTGAAACTGACATACATTCCTGTGGGGAAACACAGGGCTTTGCTAGAATTTCTCTAGGCCGTGTGATTTCCCTGGGCCTCACTGTAGCAACACTATCTCGCCAGGGCAACACTGCGTGGGATTTCCTCTGCCAGGAGAGAGCTGCTGCTTTGTAGTTTGTGCTGGGAAACCTTGCTTTGGCAAGTGCGAATTGACTGCCTTCAGGCAGAAAGAAAAGAGAACAGCAAGAGGCCTTTTCTCCCCGGCTGCTTTCCAAAGCCCTTCCAGCTCAAACTATGTCGTTTCTCCTCTGGAAGGATCCTTGCACCGCCACGTAGTTTTTCAGAAGAAGCCCTGCGTTTGCAAGGGCAAAGGAGTAATTCGTTGCAGGAAAGAGGAAGGAAAGAAAGTTTCTCTCCCTCTGCCTGCTTTGCTCAGAGGACTGGATGAAGTCAGGGAGTTCTCCCTTTCACTGAGATACGTGCGGGCTGCTGTTGCCTGTGTGCTCTCTTCTTTGCAAAAGAGTCTGCAGTTCCACGCTTTGAACCGTGGAAAGGTGCCGGGCTCTGCTAAGACTTCCCCCGGCGCTTCGTTTGCCCTGGGCCAAAGCCAGCCTTCACAATAGCTGAATGCTAACACAGCATACTCGTTCCACTTCCAGAACAGCGCTACCGCGAGGCAGTTCTCCGGGGGAAAACGGCCCTTCGCGAAGGGCAGATCTGCCGAGCTCATTGCGGGAAAGCGAAAGCAAAGGACGCTTTTCTCCCTCTAACCGCTTTCGTCAGAGGAACGGGGGAAGTCACAGTGTTCTTTCTCTCACTGAGATACACACAATCTGACGTTGCCTCTGAGCTCCGTTGCTGGCAAAGAACTGAACCTGACATACATTCCTGTGGGGAAACACAGGGCTTTGCTAGGATTTCTCTAGGCAGTGTGATTTCCCTGGGCCTCACTGTAGCAACACTATCTCGCCAGGGCAACACTGCGTGGGATTTCCTCTTCCAAGAGAGCTGCTGCTTTGTAGTTTGTGCTGGGAAACCTTATTTTGGCAAGTGCGAATTGACCGCATTCAGGCAGAAAGAAAAGAGAACAGCAAGAGGCGTTTTCTCCCCGGCTGCTTTCCCAAGCCCTTCCAGCTCAAACTATGTCGTTGCTCCTCTGGAAGGATCCTTGCACCGCGACGTAGTTTCTCAGAAGAAGCCCTGCTTTTGCAAGAGCAAATGAGGAATTCGTTGCAGGAAAGAGGAAGGAAAGAAAGTTTCTCTCCCTCTGCCTGCTTTGCTCAGAGAACTGGATGAAGTCAGGGAGTTCTCCCTTTCACTGAGAAACGTGCGGGCTGCTGTTGCCTGTGCGCTCTCTTCTTTGCAAAAGAGTCTGCAGTTCCATGCTTTGAACCGTGGAAAGGCGCCGGGCTCTGCTAAGACTTCCCCCGGCGCTTCGTTTGCCCTGGGCCAAAGCCAGCCTTCACAATAGCTGAATGCTAACACAGCATACTCGTTCCACTTCCAGAACAGCGCTACCGCGAGGCAGTTCTCCGGGGGAAAACGGCCCTTCGCGAAGGGCAGATCTGCCGAGCTCATTGCGGGAAAGCGAAAGCAAAGGACGCTATTCTCCCTCTAAGCGCTTTCGTCAGAGGAACGGGGGAAGTCACAGTGTTCTTTCTCTCACTGAGATACACACAATCTGACGTTGCCTCTGAGCTCCGTTGCTGGCAAAGAACTGAAACTGACATACATTCCTGTGGGGAAACACAGGGCTTTGCTAGGATTTCTCTAGGCAGTGTGATTTCCCTGGGCCTCACTGTAGCAACACTATCTCGCCAGGGCAACACTGCGTGGGATTTCCTCTGCCAGGAGAGAGCTGCTGCTTTGTAGTTTGTGCTGGGAAACCTTGCTTTGGCAAGTGCGAATTGACTGCATTCAGGCAGAAAGAAAAGAGAACAGCAAGAGGCGTTTTCTCCCCGGCTGCTTTCCCAAGCCCTTCCAGCTCAAACTATGTCGTTTCTCCTCTGGAAGGATCCTTGCACCGCCACGTAGTTTTTCAGAAGAAGCCCTGCGTTTGCAAGAGCAAAGGAGCAATTCGTTGCAGGAAAGAGGAAGGAAAGAAAGTTTCTCTCCCTCTGCCTGCTTTGCTCAGAGGACTGGATGAAGTCAGGGAGTTCTCCCTTTCACTGAGATACGTGCGGGCTGCTGTTGCCTGTGTGCTCTCTTCTTTGCAAAAGAGTCTGCAGTTCCACGCTTTGAACCGTGGAAAGGTGCCGGGCTCTGCTAAGACTTCCCCCGGCGCTTCGTTTGCCCTGGGCCAGAGCGAGCCTTCACAATAGCTGAACGCTAACACTGCATACTCGTTCCACTTCCAGAACAGGGCTAGCGCGAGGCAGTTCTCCGGGGAAAAGGCCCTTCGCGAAGGGCAGATCTGCCGAGCTCATTGCGGGAAAGCGAAAGCAAAAGACGCTTTTCTCCCTCTAACCGCTTTCGTCAGAGGAACGGGGGAAGTCACAGTGTTCTTTCTCTCACTGAGATACACACAATCTGATGTTGCCTCTGAGCTCCGTTGCTGGCAAAGAACTGAAACTGACATCCATTCCTGTGGGGAAACACAGGGCTTTGCTAGGATTTCTCTAGGCAGTGTGATTTCCCTGGGCCTCACTGTAGCAACACTATCTCGCCAGGGCAACACTGCGTGGGATTTCCTCTTCCAAGAGAGCTGCTGCTTTGTAGTTTGTGCTGGGAAACCTTATTTTGGCAAGTGCGAATGGACCGCATTCAGGCAGAAAGAAAAGAGAACAGCAAGAGGCCTTTTTTCCCCGGCTGCTTTCCCAAGCCCTTCCAGCTCAAACTATGTCGTTTCTCCTCTGGAAGGATCCTTGCACCGCGACGTAGTTTTTCAGAAGAAGCCCTGCTTTTGCAAGAGCAAATGAGGAATTCGTTGCAGGAAAGAGGAAGGAAAGAAAGTTTCTCTCCCTCTGCCTGCTTTGCTCAGAGAACTGGATGAAGTCAGGGAGTTCTCCCTTTCACTGAGAAACGTGCGGGCTGCTGTTGCCTGTGCGCTCTCTTCTTTGCAAAAGAGTCTGCAGTTCCATGCTTTGAACCGTGGAAAGGCGCCGGGCTCTGCTAAGACTTCCCCCGGCGCTTCGTTTGCCCTGGGCCAGAGCGAGCCTTCACAATAGCTGAACGCTAACACTGCATACTCGTTCCACTTCCAGAACAGGGCTACCGCGAGGCAGTTCTCCGGGGGAAAACGGCCCTTCGCGAAGGGCAGATCTGCCGAGCTCATTGCGGGAAAGCGAAAGCAAAGGACGCTTTTCTCCCTCTAACCGCTTTCGTCAGAGGAACGGGGGAAGTCACAGTGTTCTTTCTCTCACTGAGATACACACAATCTGACGTTGCCTCTGAGCTCCGTTGCTGGCAAAGAACTGAACCTGACATACATTCCTGTGGGGAAACACAGGGCTTTGCTAGGATTTCTCTAGGCAGTGTGATTTCCCTGGGCCTCACTGTAGCAACACTATCTCGCCAGGGCAACACTGCGTGGGATTTCCTCTTCCAAGAGAGCTGCTGCTTTGTAGTTTGTGCTGGGAAACCTTATTTTGGCAAGTGCGAATTGACCGCATTCAGGCAGAAAGAAAAGAGAACAGCAAGAGGCCTTTTTTCCCCGGCTGCTTTCCCAAGCCCTTCCAGCTCAAACTATGTCGTTGCTCCTCTGGAAGGATCCTTGCACCGCGACGTAGTTTTTCAGAAGAAGCCCTGCTTTTGCAAGAGCAAATGAGGAATTCGTTGCAGGAAAGAGGAAGGAAAGAAAGTTTCTCTCCCTCTGCCTGCTTTGTTCAGAGGACTGGATGAAGTCAGGGAGTTCTCCCTTTCACTGAGAAACGTGCGGGCTGCTGTTGCCTGGGCGCTCTCTTCTTTGCAAAAGAGTCTGCAGTTCCACGCTTTGAACCGTGGAAAGGCGCCGGGCTCTGCTAAGACTTCCCCCGGCGCTTCGTTTGCCCTGGGCCAAAGCCAGCCTTCACAATAGCTGAATGCTAACACAGCATACTCGTTCCACTTCCAGAACAGCGCTACCGCGAGGCAGTTCTCCGGGGGAAAACGGCCCTTCGCGAAGGGCAGATCTGCCGAGCTCATTGCGGGAAAGCGAAAGCAAAGGACGCTATTCTCCCTCTAAGCGCTTTCGTCAGAGGAACGGGGGAAGTCACAGTGTTCTTTCTCTCACTGAGATACACACAATCTGACGTTGCCTCTGAGCTCCGTTGCTGGCAAAGAACTGAAACTGACATACATTCCTGTGGGGAAACACAGGGCTTTGCTAGGATTTCTCTAGGCAGTGTGATTTCCCTGGGCCTCACTGTAGCAACACTATCTCGCCAGGGCAACACTGCGTGGGATTTCCTCTGCCAGGAGAGAGCTGCTGCTTTGTAGTTTGTGCTGGGAAACCTTGCTTTGGCAAGTGCGAATTGACTGCATTCAGGCAGAAAGAAAAGAGAACAGCAAGAGGCCTTTTCTCCCCGGCTGCTTTCCAAAGCCCTTCCAGCTCAAACTATGTCGTTTCTCCTCTGGAAGGATCCTTGCACCGCCACGTAGTTTTTCAGAAGAAGCCCTGCGTTTGCAAGAGCAAAGGAGCAATTCGTTGCAGGAAAGAGGAAGGAAAGAAAGTTTCTCTCCCTCTGCCTGCTTTGTTCAGAGGACTGGATGAAGTCAGGGAGTTCTCCCTTTCACTGAGATACGTGCGGGCTGCTGTTGCCTGTGTGCTCTCTTCTTTGCAAAAGAGTCTGCAGTTCCACGCTTTGAACCGTGGAAAGGTGCCGGGCTCTGCTAAGACTTCCCCCGGCGCTTCGTTTGCCCTGGGCCAGAGCGAGCCTTCACAATAGCTGAACGCTAACACTGCATACTCGTTCCACTTCCAGAACAGGGCTAGCGCGAGGCAGTTCTCCGGGGAAAAGGCCCTTCGCGAAGGGCAGATCTGCCGAGCTCATTGCGGGAAAGCGAAAGCAAAAGACGCTTTTCTCCCTCTAACCGCTTTCGTCAGAGGAACGGGGGAAGTCACAGTGTTCTTTCTCTCACTGAGATACACACAATCTGATGTTGCCTCTGAGCTCCGTTGCTGGCAAAGAACTGAAACTGACATCCATTCCTGTGGGGAAACACAGGGCTTTGCTAGGATTTCTCTAGGCAGTGTGATTTCCCTGGGCCTCTGTGTAGCAACACTATCTCGCCAGGGCAACACTGCGTGGGATTTCCTCTTCCAAGAGAGCTGCTGCTTTGTAGTTTGTGCTGGGAAACCTTATTTTGGCAAGTGCGAATTGACCGCATTCAGGCAGAAAGAAAAGAGAACAGCAAGAGGCCTTTTTTCCCTGGCTGCTTTCCCAAGCCCTTCCAGCTCAAACTATGTCGTTGCTCCTCTGGAAGGATCCTTGCACCGCGACGTAGTTTTTCAGAAGAAGCCCTGCTTTTGCAAGAGCAAATGAGGAATTCGTTGCAGGAAAGAGGAAGGAAAGAAAGTTTCTCTCCCTCTGCCTGCTTTGCTCAGAGAACTGGATGAAGTCAGGGAGTTCTCCCTTTCACTGAGAAACGTGCGGGCTGCTGTTGCCTGTGCGCTCTCTTCTTTGCAAAAGAGTCTGCAGTTCCACGCTTTGAACCGTGGAAAGGCGCCGGGCTCTGCTAAGACTTCCCCCGGCGCTTCGTTTGCCCTGGGCCAAAGCCAGCCTTCAGAATAGCTGAATGCTAACACAGCATACTCGTTACACTTCCAGAACAGGGCTACCGCGAGGCAGTTCTCCGGGGGAAAACGGCCCTTCGCGAAGGGCAGATCTGCCGAGCTCATTGCGGGAAAGCGAAAGCAAAGGACGCTTTTCTCCCTCTAACCGCTTTCGTCAGAGGAACGGGGGAAGTCACAGTGTTCTTTCTCTCACTGAGATACACACAATCTGACGTTGCCTCTGAGCTCCGTTGCTGGCAAAGAACTGAAACTGACATACATTCCTGTGGGGAAACACAGGGCTTTGCTAGGATTTCTCTAGGCAGTGTGATTTCCCTGGGCCTCACTGTAGCAACACTATCTCGCCAGGGCAACACTGCGTGGGATTTCCTCTGCCAGGAGAGAGCTGCTGCTTTGTAGTTTGTGCTGGGAAACCTTATTTTGGCAAGTGCGAATTGACCGCATTCAGGCAGAAAGAAAAGAGAACAGCAAGAGGCCTTTTTTCCCCGGCTGCTTTCCCAAGCCCTTCCAGCTCAAACTATGTCGTTTCTCCTCTGGAAGGATCCTTGCACCGCGACGTAGTTTTTCAGAAGAAGCCCTGCTTTTGCAAGAGCAAATGAGGAATTCGTTGCAGGAAAGAGGAAGGAAAGAAAGTTTCTCTCCCTCTGCCTGCTTTGCTCAGAGAACTGGATGAAGTCAGGGAGTTCTCCCTTTCACTGAGAAACGTGCGGGCTGCTGTTGCCTGTGCGCTCTCTTCTTTGCAAAAGAGTCTGCAGTTCCATGCTTTGAACCGTGGAAAGGCGCCGGGCTCTGCTAAGACTTCCCCCGGCGCTTCGTTTGCCCTGGGCCAGAGCGAGCCTTCACAATAGCTGAACGCTAACACTGCATACTCGTTCCACTTCCAGAACAGGGCTACCGCGAGGCAGTTCTCCGGGGGAAAACGGCCCTTCGCGAAGGGCAGATCTGCCGAGCTCATTGCGGGAAAGCGAAAGCAAAGGACGCTTTTCTCCCTCTAACCGCTTTCGTCAGAGGAACGGGGGAAGTCACAGTGTTCTTTCTCTCACTGAGATACACACAATCTGACGTTGCCTCTGAGCTCCGTTGCTGGCAAAGAACTGAACCTGACATACATTCCTGTGGGGAAACACAGGGCTTTGCTAGGATTTCTCTAGGCAGTGTGATTTCCCTGGGCCTCACTGTAGCAACACTATCTCGCCAGGGCAACACTGCGTGGGATTTCCTCTTCCAAGAGAGCTGCTGCTTTGTAGTTTGTGCTGGGAAACCTTATTTTGGCAAGTGCGAATTGACCGCATTCAGGCAGAAAGAAAAGAGAACAGCAAGAGGCGTTTTCTCCCCGGCTGCTTTCCCAAGCCCTTCCAGCTCAAACTATGTCGTTGCTCCTCTGGAAGGATCCTTGCACCGCGACGTAGTTTCTCAGAAGAAGCCCTGCTTTTGCAAGAGCAAATGAGGAATTCGTTGCAGGAAAGAGGAAGGAAAGAAAGTTTCTCTCCCTCTGCCTGCTTTGCTCAGAGAACTGGATGAAGTCAGGGAGTTCTCCCTTTCACTGAGAAACGTGCGGGCTGCTGTTGCCTGTGCGCTCTCTTCTTTGCAAAAGAGTCTGCAGTTCCATGCTTTGAACCGTGGAAAGGCGCCGGGCTCTGCTAAGACTTCCCCCGGCGCTTCGTTTGCCCTGGGCCAGAGCGAGCCTTCACAATAGCTGAACGCTAACACTGCATACTCGTTCCACTTCCAGAACAGGGCTACCGCGAGGCAGTTCTCCGGGGGAAAACGGCCCTTCGCGAAGGGCAGATCTGCCGAGCTCATTGCGGGAAAGCGAAAGCAAAGGACGCTTTTCTCCCTCTAACCGCTTTCGTCAGAGGAACGGGGGAAGTCACAGTGTTCTTTCTCTCACTGAGATACACACAATCTGACGTTGCCTCTGAGCTCCGTTGCTGGCAAAGAACTGAACCTGACATACATTCCTGTGGGGAAACACAGGGCTTTGCTAGGATTTCTCTAGGCAGTGTGATTTCCCTGGGCCTCACTGTAGCAACACTATCTCGCCAGGGCAACACTGCGTGGGATTTCCTCTTCCAAGAGAGCTGCTGCTTTGTAGTTTGTGCTGGGAAACCTTATTTTGGCAAGTGCGAATTGACCGCATTCAGGCAGAAAGAAAAGAGAACAGCAAGAGGCCTTTTTTCCCCGGCTGCTTTCCCAAGCCCTTCCAGCTCAAACTATGTCGTTGCTCCTCTGGAAGGATCCTTGCACCGCGACGTAGTTTTTCAGAAGAAGCCCTGCTTTTGCAAGAGCAAATGAGGAATTCGTTGCAGGAAAGAGGAAGGAAAGAAAGTTTCTCTCCCTCTGCCTGCTTTGCTCAGAGAACTGGATGAAGTCAGGGAGTTCTCCCTTTCACTGAGAAACGTGCGGGCTGCTGTTGCCTGTGCGCTCTCTTCTTTGGAAAAGAGTCTGCAGTTCCATGCTTTGAACCGTGGAAAGGCGCCGGGCTCTGCTAAGACTTCCCCCGGCGCTTCGTTTGCCCTGGGCCAGAGCGAGCCTTCACAATAGCTGAACGCTAACACTGCATACTCGTTCCACTTCCAGAACAGGGCTACCGCGAGGCAGTTCTCCGGGGGAAAACGGCCCTTCGCGAAGGGCAGATCTGCCGAGCTCATTGCGGGAAAGCGAAAGCAAAGGACGCTTTTCTCCCTCTAACCGCTTTCGTCAGAGGAACGGGGGAAGTCACAGTGTTCTTTCTCTCACTGAGATACACACAATCTGACGTTGCCTCTGAGCTCCGTTGCTGGCAAAGAACTGAACCTGACATACATTCCTGTGGGGAAACACAGGGCTTTGCTAGGATTTCTCTAGGCAGTGTGATTTCCCTGGGCCTCACTGTAGCAACACTATCTCGCCAGGGCAACACTGCGTGGGATTTCCTCTTCCAAGAGAGCTGCTGCTTTGTAGTTTGTGCTGGGAAACCTTATTTTGGCAAGTGCGAATTGACCGCATTCAGGCAGAAAGAAAAGAGAACAGCAAGAGGCGTTTTCTCCCCGGCTGCTTTCCCAAGCCCTTCCAGCTCAAACTATGTCGTTGCTCCTCTGGAAGGATCCTTGCACCGCGACGTAGTTTCTCAGAAGAAGCCCTGCTTTTGCAAGAGCAAATGAGGAATTCGTTGCAGGAAAGAGGAAGGAAAGAAAGTTTCTCTCCCTCTGCCTGCTTTGCTCAGAGAACTGGATGAAGTCAGGGAGTTCTCCCTTTCACTGAGAAACGTGCGGGCTGCTGTTGCCTGTGCGCTCTCTTCTTTGCAAAAGAGTCTGCAGTTCCATGCTTTGAACCGTGGAAAGGCGCCGGGCTCTGCTAAGACTTCCCCCGGCGCTTCGTTTGCCCTGGGCCAGAGCGAGCCTTCACAATAGCTGAACGCTAACACTGCATACTCGTTCCACTTCCAGAACAGGGCTACCGCGAGGCAGTTCTCCGGGGGAAAACGGCCCTTCGCGAAGGGCAGATCTGCCGAGCTCATTGCGGGAAAGCGAAAGCAAAGGACGCTTTTCTCCCTCTAACCGCTTTCGTCAGAGGAACGGGGGAAGTCACAGTGTTCTTTCTCTCACTGAGATACACACAATCTGACGTTGCCTCTGAGCTCCGTTGCTGGCAAAGAACTGAACCTGACATACATTCCTGTGGGGAAACACAGGGCTTTGCTAGGATTTCTCTAGGCAGTGTGATTTCCCTGGGCCTCACTGTAGCAACACTATCTCGCCAGGGCAACACTGCGTGGGATTTCCTCTTCCAAGAGAGCTGCTGCTTTGTAGTTTGTGCTGGGAAACCTTATTTTGGCAAGTGCGAATTGACCGCATTCAGGCAGAAAGAAAAGAGAACAGCAAGAGGCCTTTTTTCCCCGGCTGCTTTCCCAAGCCCTTCCAGCTCAAACTATGTCGTTGCTCCTCTGGAAGGATCCTTGCACCGCGACGTAGTTTTTCAGAAGAAGCCCTGCTTTTGCAAGAGCAAATGAGGAATTCGTTGCAGGAAAGAGGAAGGAAAGAAAGTTTCTCTCCCTCTGCCTGCTTTGTTCAGAGGACTGGATGAAGTCAGGGAGTTCTCCCTTTCACTGAGAAACGTGCGGGCTGCTGTTGTCTGGGCGCTCTCTTCTTTGCAAAAGAGTCTGCAGTTCCACGCTTTGAACCGTGGAAAGGCGCCGGGCTCTGCTAAGACTTCCCCCGGCGCTTCGTTTGCCCTGGGCCAAAGCCAGCCTTCACAATAGCTGAATGCTAACACAGCATACTCGTTCCACTTCCAGAACAGCGCTACCGCGAGGCAGTTCTCCGGGGGAAAACGGCCCTTCGCGAAGGGCAGATCTGCCGAGCTCATTGCGGGAAAGCGAAAGCAAAGGACGCTATTCTCCCTCTAAGCGCTTTCGTCAGAGGAACGGGGGAAGTCACAGTGTTCTTTCTCTCACTGAGATACACACAATCTGACGTTGCCTCTGAGCTCCGTTGCTGGCAAAGAACTGAAACTGACATACATTCCTGTGGGGAAACACAGGGCTTTGCTAGGATTTCTCTAGGCAGTGTGATTTCCCTGGGCCTCACTGTAGCAACACTATCTCGCCAGGGCAACACTGCGTGGGATTTCCTCTGCCAGGAGAGAGCTGCTGCTTTGTAGTTTGTGCTGGGAAACCTTGCTTTGGCAAGTGCGAATTGACTGCATTCAGGCAGAAAGAAAAGAGAACAGCAAGAGGCCTTTTCTCCCCGGCTGCTTTCCAAAGCCCTTCCAGCTCAAACTATGTCGTTTCTCCTCTGGAAGGATCCTTGCACCGCCACGTAGTTTTTCAGAAGAAGCCCTGCGTTTGCAAGAGCAAAGGAGCAATTCGTTGCAGGAAAGAGGAAGGAAAGAAAGTTTCTCTCCCTCTGCCTGCTTTGCTCAGAGGACTGGATGAAGTCAGGGAGTTCTCCCTTTCACTGAGATACGTGCGGGCTGCTGTTGCCTGTGTGCTCTCTTCTTTGCAAAAGAGTCTGCAGTTCCACGCTTTGAACCGTGGAAAGGTGCCGGGCTCTGCTAAGACTTCCCCCGGCGCTTCGTTTGCCCTGGGCCAGAGCGAGCCTTCACAATAGCTGAACGCTAACACTGCATACTCGTTCCACTTCCAGAACAGGGCTAGCGCGAGGCAGTTCTCCGGGGAAAAGGCCCTTAGCGAAGGGCAGATCTGCCGAGCTCATTGCGGGAAAGCGAAAGCAAAAGACGCTTTTCTCCCTCTAACCGCTTTCGTCAGAGGAACGGGGGAAGTCACAGTGTTCTTTCTCTCACTGAGATACACACAATCTGATGTTGCCTCTGAGCTCCGTTGCTGGCAAAGAACTGAAACTGACATCCATTCCTGTGGGGAAACACAGGGCTTTGCTAGGATTTCTCTAGGCAGTGTGATTTCCCTGGGCCTCACTGTAGCAACACTATCTCGCCAGGGCAACACTGCGTGGGATTTCCTCTTCCAAGAGAGCTGCTGCTTTGTAGTTTGTGCTGGGAAACCTTATTTTGGCAAGTGCGAATTGACCGCATTCAGGCAGAAAGAAAAGAGAACAGCAAGAGGCCTTTTTTCCCCGGCTGCTTTCCCAAGCCCTTCCAGCTCAAACTATGTCGTTGCTCCTCTGGAAGGATCCTTGCACCGCGACGTAGTTTTTCAGAAGAAGCCCTGCTTTTGCAAGACCAAATGAGGAATTCGTTGCAGGAAAGAGGAAGGAAAGAAAGTTTCTCTCCCTCTGCCTGCTTTGCTCAGAGAACTGGATGAAGTCAGGGAGTTCTCCCTTTCACTGAGAAACGTGCGGGCTGCTGTTGCCTGTGCGCTCTCTTCTTTGCAAAAGAGTCTGCAGTTCCACGGTTTGAACCGTGGAAAGGCGCCGGGCTCTGCTAAGACTTCCCCCGGCGCTTCGTTTGACCTGGGCCAAAGCCAGTCTTCACAATAGCTGAATGCTAACACAGCATACTCGTTACACTTCCAGAACAGGGCTACCGCGAGGCAGTTCTCCGGGGGAAAACGGCCCTTCGCGAAGGGCAGATCTGCCGAGCTCATTGCGGGAAAGCGAAAGCAAAGGACGCTTTTCTCCCTCTAACCGCTTTCGTCAGAGGAACGGGGGAAGTCACAGTGTTCTTTCTCTCACTGAGATACACACAATCTGACGTTGCCTCTGAGCTCCGTTGCTGGCAAAGAACTGAAACTGACATACATTCCTGTGGGGAAACACAGGGCTTTGCTAGGATTTCTCTAGGCAGTGTGATTTCCCTGGGCCTCACTGTAGCAACACTATCTCGCCAGGGCAACACTGCGTGGGATTTCCTCTTCCAAGAGAGCTGCTGCTTTGTAGTTTGTGCTGGGAAACCTTATTTTGGCAAGTGCGAATGGACCGCATTCAGGCAGAAAGAAAAGAGAACAGCAAGAGGCCTTTTTTCCCCGGCTGCTTTCCCAAGCCCTTCCAGCTCAAACTATGTCGTTTCTCCTCTGGAAGGATCCTTGCACCGCGACGTAGTTTTTCAGAAGAAGCCCTGCTTTTGCAAGAGCAAATGAGGAATTCGTTGCAGGAAAGAGGAAGGAAAGAAAGTTTCTCTCCCTCTGCCTGCTTTGCTCAGAGAACTGGATGAAGTCAGGGAGTTCTCCCTTTCACTGAGAAACGTGCGGGCTGCTGTTGCCTGTGCGCTCTCTTCTTTGCAAAAGAGTCTGCAGTTCCATGCTTTGAACCGTGGAAAGGCGCCGGGCTCTGCTAAGACTTCCCCCGGCGCTTCGTTTGCCCTGGGCCAGAGCGAGCCTTCACAATAGCTGAACGCTAACACTGCATACTCGTTCCACTTCCAGAACAGGGCTACCGCGAGGCAGTTCTCCGGGGGAAAACGGCCCTTCGCGAAGGGCAGATCTGCCGAGCTCATTGCGGGAAAGCGAAAGCAAAGGACGCTTTTCTCCCTCTAACCGCTTTCGTCAGAGGAACGGGGGAAGTCACAGTGTTCTTTCTCTCACTGAGATACACACAATCTGACGTTGCCTCTGAGCTCCGTTGCTGGCAAAGAACTGAACCTGACATACATTCCTGTGGGGAAACACAGGGCTTTGCTAGGATTTCTCTAGGCAGTGTGATTTCCCTGGGCCTCACTGTAGCAACACTATCTCGCCAGGGCAACACTGCGTGGGATTTCCTCTTCCAAGAGAGCTGCTGCTTTGTAGTTTGTGCTGGGAAACCTTATTTTGGCAAGTGCGAATTGACCGCATTCAGGCAGAAAGAAAAGAGAACAGCAAGAGGCCTTTTTTCCCCGGCTGCTTTCCCAAGCCCTTCCAGCTCAAACTATGTCGTTGCTCCTCTGGAAGGATCCTTGCACCGCGACGTAGTTTTTCAGAAGAAGCCCTGCTTTTGCAAGAGCAAATGAGGAATTCGTTGCAGGAAAGAGGAAGGAAAGAAAGTTTCTCTCCCTCTGCCTGCTTTGTTCAGAGGACTGGATGAAGTCAGGGAGTTCTCCCTTTCACTGAGAAACGTGCGGGCTGCTGTTGCCTGGGCGCTCTCTTCTTTGCAAAAGAGTCTGCAGTTCCACGCTTTGAACCGTGGAAAGGCGCCGGGCTCTGCTAAGACTTCCCCCGGCGCTTCGTTTGCCCTGGGCCAAAGCCAGCCTTCACAATAGCTGAATGCTAACACAGCATACTCGTTCCACTTCCAGAACAGCGCTACCGCGAGGCAGTTCTCCGGGGGAAAACGGCCCTTCGCGAAGGGCAGATCTGCCGAGCTCATTGCGGGAAAGCGAAAGCAAAGGACGCTATTCTCCCTCTAAGCGCTTTCGTCAGAGGAACGGGGGAAGTCACAGTGTTCTTTCTCTCACTGAGATACACACAATCTGACGTTGCCTCTGAGCTCCGTTGCTGGCAAAGAACTGAACCTGACATACATTCCTGTGGGGAAACACAGGGCTTTGCTAGGATTTCTCTAGGCAGTGTGATTTCCCTGGGCCTCACTGTAGCAACACTATCTCGCCAGGGCAACACTGCGTGGGATTTCCTCTGCCAGGAGAGAGCTGCTGCTTTGTAGTTTGTGCTGGGAAACCTTGCTTTGGCAAGTGCGAATTGACTGCATTCAGGCAGAAAGAAAAGAGAACAGCAAGAGGCCTTTTCTCCCCGGCTGCTTTCCAAAGCCCTTCCAGCTCAAACTATGTCGTTTCTCCTCTGGAAGGATCCTTGCACCGCCACGTAGTTTTTCAGAAGAAGCCCTGCGTTTGCAAGAGCAAAGGAGCAATTCGTTGCAGGAAAGAGGAAGGAAAGAAAGTTTCTCTCCCTCTGCCTGCTTTGCTCAGAGGACTGGATGAAGTCAGGGAGTTCTCCCTTTCACTGAGATACGTGCGGGCTGCTGTTGCCTGTGTGCTCTCTTCTTTGCAAAAGAGTCTGCAGTTCCACGCTTTGAACCGTGGAAAGGTGCCGGGCTCTGCTAAGACTTCCCCCGGCGCTTCGTTTGCCCTGGGCCAGAGCGAGCCTTCACAATAGCTGAACGCTAACACTGCATACTCGTTCCACTTCCAGAACAGGGCTAGCGCGAGGCAGTTCTCCGGGGAAAAGGCCCTTCGCGAAGGGCAGATCTGCCGAGCTCATTGCGGGAAAGCGAAAGCAAAAGACGCTTTTCTCCCTCTAACCGCTTTCGTCAGAGGAACGGGGGAAGTCACAGTGTTCTTTCTCTCACTGAGATACACACAATCTGATGTTGCCTCTGAGCTCCGTTGCTGGCAAAGAACTGAAACTGACATCCATTCCTGTGGGGAAACACAGGGCTTTGCTAGGATTTCTCTAGGCAGTGTGATTTCCCTGGGCCTCTGTGTAGCAACACTATCTCGCCAGGGCAACACTGCGTGGGATTTCCTCTTCCAAGAGAGCTGCTGCTTTGTAGTTTGTGCTGGGAAACCTTATTTTGGCAAGTGCGAATTGACCGCATTCAGGCAGAAAGAAAAGAGAACAGCAAGAGGCCTTTTTTCCCTGGCTGCTTTCCCAAGCCCTTCCAGCTCAAACTATGTCGTTGCTCCTCTGGAAGGATCCTTGCACCGCGACGTAGTTTTTCAGAAGAAGCCCTGCTTTTGCAAGAGCAAATGAGGAATTCGTTGCAGGAAAGAGGAAGGAAAGAAAGTTTCTCTCCCTCTGCCTGCTTTGCTCAGAGAACTGGATGAAGTCAGGGAGTTCTCCCTTTCACTGAGAAACGTGCGGGCTGCTGTTGCCTGTGCGCTCTCTTCTTTGCAAAAGAGTCTGCAGTTCCACGCTTTGAACCGTGGAAAGGCGCCGGGCTCTGCTAAGACTTCCCCCGGCGCTTCGTTTGCCCTGGGCCAAAGCCAGCCTTCAGAATAGCTGAATGCTAACACAGCATACTCGTTACACTTCCAGAACAGGGCTACCGCGAGGCAGTTCTCCGGGGGAAAACGGCCCTTCGCGAAGGGCAGATCTGCCGAGCTCATTGCGGGAAAGCGAAAGCAAAGGACGCTTTTCTCCCTCTAACCGCTTTCGTCAGAGGAACGGGGGAAGTCACAGTGTTCTTTCTCTCACTGAGATACACACAATCTGACGTTGCCTCTGAGCTCCGTTGCTGGCAAAGAACTGAAACTGACATACATTCCTGTGGGGAAACACAGGGCTTTGCTAGGATTTCTCTAGGCAGTGTGATTTCCCTGGGCCTCACTGTAGCAACACTATCTCGCCAGGGCAACACTGCGTGGGATTTCCTCTGCCAGGAGAGAGCTGCTGCTTTGTAGTTTGTGCTGGGAAACCTTATTTTGGCAAGTGCGAATTGACCGCATTCAGGCAGAAAGAAAAGAGAACAGCAAGAGGCCTTTTTTCCCCGGCTGCTTTCCCAAGCCCTTCCAGCTCAAACTATGTCGTTTCTCCTCTGGAAGGATCCTTGCACCGCGACGTAGTTTTTCAGAAGAAGCCCTGCTTTTGCAAGAGCAAATGAGGAATTCGTTGCAGGAAAGAGGAAGGAAAGAAAGTTTCTCTCCCTCTGCCTGCTTTGCTCAGAGGACTGGATGAAGTCAGGGAGTTCTCCCTTTCACTGAGATACGTGCGGGCTGCTGTTGCCTGTGTGCTCTCTTCTTTGCAAAAGAGTCTGCAGTTCCACGCTTTGAACCGTGGAAAGGTGCCGGGCTCTGCTAAGACTTCCCCCGGCGCTTCGTTTGCCCTGGGCCAGAGCGAGCCTTCACAATAGCTGAACGCTAACACTGCATACTCGTTCCACTTCCAGAACAGGGCTAGCGCGAGGCAGTTCTCCGGGGAAAAGGCCCTTCGCGAAGGGCAGATCTGCCGAGCTCATTGCGGGAAAGCGAAAGCAAAAGACGCTTTTCTCCCTCTAACCGCTTTCGTCAGAGGAACGGGGGAAGTCACAGTGTTCTTTCTCTCACTGAGATACACACAATCTGACGTTGCCTCTGAGCTCCGTTGCTGGCAAAGAACTGAAACTGACATCCATTCCTGTGGGGAAACACAGGGCTTTGCTAGGATTTCTCTAGGCAGTGTGATTTCCCTGGGCCTCTGTGTAGCAACACTATCTCGCCAGGGCAACACTGCGTGGGATTTCCTCTTCCAAGAGAGCTGCTGCTTTGTAGTTTGTGCTGGGAAACCTTATTTTGGCAAGTGCGAATTGACCGCATTCAGGCAGAAAGAAAAGAGAACAGCAAGAGGCCTTTTTTCCCTGGCTGCTTTCCCAAGCCCTTCCAGCTCAAACTATGTCGTTTCTCCTCTGGAAGGATCCTTGCACCGCGACGTAGTTTTTCAGAAGAAGCCCTGCTTTTGCAAGAGCAAATGAGGAATTCGTTGCAGGAAAGAGGAAGGAAAGAAAGTTTCTCTCCCTCTGCCTGCTTTGCTCAGAGAACTGGATGAAGTCAGGGAGTTCTCCCTTTCACTGAGAAACGTGCGGGCTGCTGTTGCCTGTGCGCTCTCTTCTTTGCAAAAGAGTCTGCAGTTCCATGCTTTGAACCGTGGAAAGGCGCCGGGCTCTGCTAAGACTTCCCCCGGCGCTTCGTTTGCCCTGGGCCAGAGCGAGTTCACAATAGCTGAACGCTAACACTGCATACTCGTTCCACTTCCAGAACAGGGCTACCGCGAGGCAGTTCTCCGGGGGAAAACGGCCCTTCGCGAAGGGCAGATCTGCCGAGCTCATTGCGGGAAAGCGAAAGCAAAGGACGCTATTCTCCCTCTAAGCGCTTTCGTCAGAGGAACGGGGGAAGTCACAGTGTTCTTTCTCTCACTGAGATACACACAATCTGACGTTGCCTCTGAGCTCCGTTGCTGGCAAAGAACTGAAACTGACATACATTCCTGTGGGGAAACACAGGGCTTTGCTAGGATTTCTCTAGGCAGTGTGATTTCCCTGGGCCTCACTGTAGCAACACTATCTCGCCAGGGCAACACTGCGTGGGATTTCCTCTGCCAGGAGAGAGCTGCTGCTTTGTAGTTTGTGCTGGGAAACCTTGCTTTGGCAAGTGCGAATTGACTGCATTCAGGCAGAAAGAAAAGAGAACAGCAAGAGGCCTTTTCTCCCCGGCTGCTTTCCAAAGCCCTTCCAGCTCAAACTATGTCGTTTCTCCTCTGGAAGGATCCTTGCACCGCCACGTAGTTTTTCAGAAGAAGCCCTGCGTTTGCAAGAGCAAAGGAGCAATTCGTTGCAGGAAAGAGGAAGGAAAGAAAGTTTCTCTCCCTCTGCCTGCTTTGCTCAGAGGACTGGATGAAGTCAGGGAGTTCTCCCTTTCACTGAGATACGTGCGGGCTGCTGTTGCCTGTGTGCTCTCTTCTTTGCAAAAGAGTCTGCAGTTCCACGCTTTGAACCGTGGAAAGGTGCCGGGCTCTGCTAAGACTTCCCCCGGCGCTTCGTTTGCCCTGGGCCAGAGCGAGCCTTCACAATAGCTGAACGCTAACACTGCATACTCGTTCCACTTCCAGAACAGGGCTAGCGCGAGGCAGTTCTCCGGGGAAAAGGCCCTTCGCGAAGGGCAGATCTGCCGAGCTCATTGCGGGAAAGCGAAAGCAAAAGACGCTTTTCTCCCTCTAACCGCTTTCGTCAGAGGAACGGGGGAAGTCACAGTGTTCTTTCTCTCACTGAGATACACACAATCTGATGTTGCCTCTGAGCTCCGTTGCTGGCAAAGAACTGAAACTGACATCCATTCCTGTGGGGAAACACAGGGCTTTGCTAGGATTTCTCTAGGCAGTGTGATTTCCCTGGGCCTCTGTGTAGCAACACTATCTCGCCAGGGCAACACTGCGTGGGATTTCCTCTTCCAAGAGAGCTGCTGCTTTGTAGTTTGTGCTGGGAAACCTTATTTTGGCAAGTGCGAATTGACCGCATTCAGGCAGAAAGAAAAGAGAACAGCAAGAGGCCTTTTTTCCCTGGCTGCTTTCCCAAGCCCTTCCAGCTCAAACTATGTCGTTGCTCCTCTGGAAGGATCCTTGCACCGCGACGTAGTTTTTCAGAAGAAGCCCTGCTTTTGCAAGAGCAAATGAGGAATTCGTTGCAGGAAAGAGGAAGGAAAGAAAGTTTCTCTCCCTCTGCCTGCTTTGCTCAGAGAACTGGATAAAGTCAGGGAGTTCTCCCTTTCACTGAGAAACGTGCGGGCTGCTGTTGCCTGTGCGCTCTCTTCTTTGCAAAAGAGTCTGCAGTTCCATGCTTTGAACCGTGGAAAGGCGCCGGGCTCTGCTAAGACTTCCCCCGGCGCTTCGTTTGCCCTGGGCCAGAGCGAGCCTTCACAATAGCTGAACGCTAACACTGCATACTCGTTCCACTTCCAGAACAGGGCTACCGCGAGGCAGTTCTCCGGGGGAAAACGGCCCTTCGCGAAGGGCAGATCTGCCGAGCTCATTGCGGGAAAGCGAAAGCAAAGGACGCTTTTCTCCCTCTAACCGCTTTCGTCAGAGGAACGGGGGAAGTCACAGTGTTCTTTCTCTCACTGAGATACACACAATCTGACGTTGCCTCTGAGCTCCGTTGCTGGCAAAGAACTGAACCTGACATACATTCCTGTGGGGAAACACAGGGCTTTGCTAGGATTTCTCTAGGCAGTGTGATTTCCCTGGGCCTCACTGTAGCAACACTATCTCGCCAGGGCAACACCGCGTGGGATTTCCTCTTCCAAGAGAGCTGCTGCTTTGTAGTTTGTGCTGGGAAACCTTATTTTGGCAAGTGCGAATTGACCGCATTCAGGCAGAAAGAAAAGAGAACAGCAAGAGGGCTTTTTTCCCCGGCTGCTTTCCCAAGCCCTTCCAGCTCAAACTATGTCGTTGCTCCTCTGGAAGGATCCTTGCACCGCGACGTAGTTTTTCAGAAGAAACCCTGCTTTTGCATGAGCAAATGAGGAATTCGTTGCAGGAAAGAGGAAGGAAAGAAAGTTTCTCTCCCTCTGCCTGCTTTGTTCAGAGGACTGGATGAAGTCAGGGAGTTCTCCCTTTCACTGAGAAACGTGCGGGCTGCTGTTGCCTGGGCGCTCTCTTCTTTGCAAAAGAGTCTGCAGTTCCACGCTTTGAACCGTGGAAAGGCGCCGGGCTCTGCTAAGACTTCCCCCGGCGCTTCGTTTGTCCTGGGCCAAAGCCAGCCTTCACAATAGCTGAATGCTAACACAGCATACTCGTTCCACTTCCAGAACAGCGCTACCGCGAGGCAGTTCTCCGGGGGAAAACGGCCCTTCGCGAAGGGCAGATCTGCCGAGCTCATTGCGGGAAAGCGAAAGCAAAGGACGCTTTTCTCCCTCTAAGCGCTTTCGTCAGAGGAACGGGGGAAGTCACAGTGTTCTTTCTCTCACTGAGATACACACAATCTGACGTTGCCTCTGAGCTCCGTTGCTGGCAAAGAACTGAAACTGACATACATTCCTGTGGGGAAACACAGGGCTTTGCTAGGATTTCTCTAGGAAGTGTGATTTCCCTGGTCCTCACTGTAGCAACACTATCTCGCCAGGGCAACACTGCGTGGGATTTCCTCTGCCAGGAGAGAGCTGCTGCTTTGTAGTTTGTGCTGGGAAACCTAGCTTTGGCAAGTGCGAATTGACTGCCTTCAGGCAGAAAGAAAAGAGAACAGCAAGAGGCCTTTTCTCCCCGGCTGCTTTCCAAAGCCCTTCCAGCTCAAACTATGTCGTTTCTCCTCTGGAAGGATCCTTGCACCGCCACGTAGTTTTTCAGAAGAAGCCCTGCGTTTGCAAGAGCAAAGGAGTAATTCGTTGCAGGAAAGAGGAAGGAAAGAAAGTTTCTCTCCCTCTGCCTGCTTTGCTCAGAGGACTGGATGAAGTCAGGGAGTTCTCCCTTTCACTGAGATACGTGCGGGCTGCTGTTGCCTGTGTGCTCTCTTCTTTGCAAAAGAGTCTGCAGTTCCACGCTTTGAACCGTGGAAAGGTGCCGGGCTCTGCTAAGACTTCCCCCGGCGCTTCGTTTGCCCTGGGCCAAAGCCAGCCTTCACAATAGCTGAATGCTAACACAGCATACTCGTTCCACTTCCAGAACAGCGCTACCGCGAGGCAGTTCTCCGGGGGAAAACGGCCCTTCGCGAAGGGCAGATCTGCCGAGCTCATTGCGGGAAAGCGAAAGCAAAGGACGCTTTTCTCCCTCTAACCGCTTTCGTCAGAGGAACGGGGGAAGTCACAGTGTTCTTTCTCTCACTGAGATACACACAATCTGACGTTGCCTCTGAGCTCCGTTGCTGGCAAAGAACTGAACCTGACATACATTCCTGTGGGGAAACACAGGGCTTTGCTAGGATTTCTCTAGGCAGTGTGATTTCCCTGGGCCTCACTGTAGCAACACTATCTCGCCAGGGCAACACTGCGTGGGAGTCCCTCTTCCAAGAGAGCTGCTGCTTTGTAGTTTGTGCTGGGAAACCTTATTTTGGCAAGTGCGAATTGACCGCATTCAGGCAGAAAGAAAAGAGAACAGCAAGAGGCGTTTTCTCCCCGGCTGCTTTCCCAAGCCCTTCCAGCTCAAACTATGTCGTTGCTCCTCTGGAAGGATCCTTGCACCGCGACGTAGTTTCTCAGAAGAAGCCCTGCGTTTGCAAGAGCAAAGGAGCAATTCGTTGCAGGAAAGAGGAAGGAAAGAAAGTTTCTCTCCTTCTGCCTGCTTTGCTCAGAGGACTGGATGAAGTCAGGGAGTTCTCCCTTTCACTGAGATACGTGCGGGCTGCTGTTGCCTGTGTGCTCTCTTCTTTGCAAAAGAGTCTGCAGTTCCACGCTTTGAACCGTGGAAAGGCGCCAGGCTCTGCTAAGACTTCCCCCGGCGCTTCGTTTGCCCTGGGCCAAAGCGAGCCTTCACAATAGCTGAACGCTAACACTGCATACTCGTTCCACTTCCAGAACAGGGCTACCGCGAGGCAGTTCTCCGGGGGAAAACGGCCCTTCGCGAAGGGCAGATCTGCCGAGCTCATTGCGGGAAAGCGAAAGCAAAGGACGCTTTTCTCCCTCTAACCGCTTTCGTCAGAGGAACGGGGGAAGTCACAGTGTTCTTTCTCTCACTGAGATACACACAATCTGACGTTGCCTCTAAGCTCCGTTGCTGGGAAAGAACTGAAACTGACATACATTCCTGTGGGGAAACACAGGGCTTTGCTAGGATTTCTTTAGGCAGTGTGTTTTCCCTGCGCCTCACTGCAGCAAGACTATCTCGCCAGGGCAACACTGCGTGGGATTTCCTCTGCCAGGAGAGAGCTGCTGCTTTGTAGTTTGTGCTGGGAAACCTTGCTTTGGCAAGTGCGAATTGACTGCATTCAGGCAGAAAGAAAAGAGAATAGCAAGAGGCCTTTTCTCCCCGGCTGCTTTCCCAAGCCCTTCCAGCTCAAACTATGTCGTTGCTCCTCTGGAAGGATCCCTGCACCGCGACGTAGTTTCTCAGAAGAAGCCCTGCGTTTGCAAGAGCAAATGAGGAATTCGTTGCAGGAAAGAGGAAGGATAGAATGTTTCTCTCCCTCTGCCTGCTTTGTTCAGAGGACTGGATGAAGTCAGGGAGTTCTCCCTTTCACTGAGATACGTGCGGGCTGCTGTTGCCTGTGCGCTCTCTTCTTTGCAAAAGAGTCTGCAGTTCCACGCTTTGAACCGAGGAAAGGCGCCGGGCTCTGCTAAGACTTCCCCCGGCGCTTCGTTTGCCCTGGGCCAGAGCGAGCCTTCACAATAGCTGAACGCTAACACTGCATACTCGTTCCACTTCCAGAACAGGTCTACAGCGAGGTAGTTCTCCGGGGGAAAACGGCCCTTCGCGAAGGGCAGATCTGCCGAGCTCATTGCGGGAAAGCGAAAGCAAAGGACACTTTTCTCCCTCTAACCGCTTTCGTCAGAGGAACGGGGGAAGTCACAGTGTTCTTTCTCTCACTGAGATACACACAATCTGACGTTGCCTCTGAGCTCCGTTGCTGGCAAAGAACTGAAACTGACATACATTCCTGTGGGGAAACACAGGGCTTTGCTAGGATTTCTCTAGGCAGTGTGTTTTCCCTGGACCTCACTGCAGCAACACTATCTCGCCAGGGCAACACTGCGTGGGATTTCCTCTGTCAGGAGAGAGCTGCTGCTTTGTAGTTTGTGCTGGGAAACCTTGCTTTGGCAAGTGCGAATTGACTGCATTCAGAGAGAAAGAAAAGAGAATAGCAAGAGGCCTTTTTTCCCCGGCTGCTTTCCCAAGCCCTTCCAGCTAAAACTATGTCGTTGCTCCTCTGGAAGGATTCCTGAACCGCGACGTAGTTTTTCAGAAGAAGCCCTGCGTTTGCAAGAGCAAGGGAGCAATTCGTTGCAGGAAAGAGGAAGGAAAGAAAGTTTCTGTCCCTCTGCCTGCTTTGCTCAGAGGACTGGATGAAGTCAGGGAGTTCTCCCTTTCACTGAGAAACGTGCGGGCTGCTTTTGCCTGTGCGCTCTCTTCTTTGCAAAAGAGTCTGCAGTTTCACGCTTTGAACCGTGGAAAGGCGCCGGGCTCTGCTAAGACTTCCCCCGGCGCTTCGTTTGCCCTGGGCCAAAGCGAGCCTTCACAATAGCTGAACGCTAACACTGCATACTCGTTCCACTTCCAGAACAGGGCTACCGCGAGGCAGTTCTCCGGGGGAAAACGGCCCTTCGCGAAGGGCAGATCTGCCGAGCTCATTGCGGGAAAGCGAAAGCAAAGGACGCTTTTCTCCCTCTAACCGCTTTCGTCAGAGGAACGGGGGAAGTCACAGTGTTCTTTCTCTCACTGAGATACACACAATCTGACGTTGCCTCTGAGCTCCGTTGCTGGCAAAGAACTGAAACTGACATACATTCCTGTGGGGAAACACAGGGCTTTGCTAGAATTTCTCTAGGCCGTGTGATTTCCCTGGGCCTCACTGTAGCAACACTATCTCGCCAGGGCAACACTGCGTGGGATTTCCTCTGCCAGGAGAGAGCTGCTGCTTTGTAGTTTGTGCTGGGAAACCTTGCTTTGGCAAGTGCGAATTGACCGCATTCAGGCAGAAAGAAAAGAGAATAGCAAGAGGCCTTTTCTCCCCGGTTGCTTTCCCAAGCGCTTCCAGCTAAAACTATGTCGTTGCTCCTCTGGAAGGATCCTTGCACCGCGACGTAGTTTTTCAGAAGAAACCCTGCTTTTGCATGAGCAAATGAGGAATTCGTTGCAGGAAAGAGGAAGGAAAGAAAGTTTCTCTCCCTCTGCCTGCTTTGTTCAGAGGACTGGATGAAGTCAGGGAGTTCTCCCTTTCACTGAGAAACGTGCGGGCTGCTGTTGCCTGGGCGCTCTCTTCTTTGCAAAAGAGTCTGCAGTTCCACGCTTTGAACCGTGGAAAGGCGCCGGGCTCTGCTAAGACTTCCCCCGGCGCTTCGTTTGTCCTGGGCCAAAGCCAGCCTTCACAATAGCTGAATGCTAACACAGCATACTCGTTCCACTTCCAGAACAGCGCTACCGCGAGGCAGTTCTCCGGGGGAAAACGGCCCTTCGCGAAGGGCAGATCTGCCGAGCTCATTGCGGGAAAGCGAAAGCAAAGGACGCTTTTCTCCCTCTAAGCGCTTTCGTCAGAGGAACGGGGGAAGTCACAGTGTTCTTTCTCTCACTGAGATACACACAATCTGACGTTGCCTCTGAGCTCCGTTGCTGGCAAAGAACTGAAACTGACATACATTCCTGTGGGGAAACACAGGGCTTTGCTAGGATTTCTCTAGGCAGTGTGATTTCCCTGGGCCTCACTGTAGCAACACTATCTCGCCAGGGCAACACTGCGTGGGATTTCCTCTGCCAGGAGAGAGCTGCTGCTTTGTAGTTTGTGCTGGGAAACCTTGCTTTGGCAAGTGCGAATTGACTGCCTTCAGGCAGAAAGAAAAGAGAACAGCAAGAGGCGTTTTCTCCCCGGCTGCTTTCCCAAGCCCTTCCAGCTCAAACTATGTCGTTGCTCCTCTGGAAGGATCCTTGCACCGCGACGTAGTTTCTCAGAAGAAGCCCTGCGTTTGCAAGAGCAAAGGAGCAATTCGTTGCAGGAAAGAGGAAGGAAAGAAAGTTTCTCTCCTTCTGCCTGCTTTGCTCAGAGGACTGGATGAAGTCAGGGAGTTCTCCCTTTCACTGAGATACGTGCGGGCTGCTGTTGCCTGTGTGCTCTCTTGTTTGCAAAAGAGTCTGCAGTTCCACGCTTTGAACCGTGGAAAGGCGCCAGGCTCTGCTAAGACTTCCCCCGGCGCTTCGTTTGCCCTGGGCCAAAGCGAGCCTTCACAATAGCTGAACGCTAACACTGCATACTCGTTCCACTTCCAGAACAGGGCTACCGCGAGGCAGTTCTCCGGGGGAAAACGGCCCTTCGCGAAGGGCAGATCTGCCGAGCTCATTGCGGGAAAGCGAAAGCAAAGGACGCTTTTCTCCCTCTAACCGCTTTCGTCAGAGGAACGGGGGAAGTCACAGTGTTCTTTCTCTCACTGAGATACACACAATCTGACGTTGCCTCTAAGCTCCGTTGCTGGGAAAGAACTGAAACTGACATACATTCCTGTGGGGAAACACAGGGCTTTGCTAGGATTTCTTTAGGCAGTGTGTTTTCCCTGGGCCTCACTGCAGCAAGACTATCTCGCCAGGGCAACACTGCGTGGGATTTCCTCTGCCAGGAGAGAGCTGCTGCTTTGTAGTTTGTGCTGGGAAACCTTGCTTTGGCAAGTGCGAATTGACTGCATTCAGGCAGAAAGAAAAGAGAATAGCAAGAGGCCTTTTCTCCCCGGCTGCTTTCCCAAGCCCTTCCAGCTCAAACTATGTCGTTGCTCCTCTGGAAGGATCCCTGCACCGCGACGTAGTTTCTCAGAAGAAGCCCTGCGTTTGCAAGAGCAAATGAGGAATTCGTTGCAGGAAAGAGGAAGGATAGAATGTTTCTCTCCCTCTGCCTGCTTTGTTCAGAGGACTGGATGAAGTCAGGGAGTTCTCCCTTTCACTGAGAAACGTGCGGGCTGCTGTTGCCTGGGCGCTCTCTTCTTTGCAAAAGAGTCTGCAGTTCCACGCTTTGAACCGTGGAAAGGCGCCGGGCTCTGCTAAGACTTCCCCCGGCGCTTCGTTTGTCCTGGGCCAAAGCCAGCCTTCACAATAGCTGAATGCTAACACAGCATACTCGTTCCACTTCCAGAACAGCGCTACCGCGAGGCAGTTCTCCGGGGGAAAACGGCCCTTCGCGAAGGGCAGATCTGCCGAGCTCATTGCGGGAAAGCGAAAGCAAAGGACGCTTTTCTCCCTCTAAGCGCTTTCGTCAGAGGAACGGGGGAAGTCACAGTGTTCTTTCTCTCACTGAGATACACACAATCTGACGTTGCCTCTGAGCTCCGTTGCTGGCAAAGAACTGAAACTGACATACATTCCTGTGGGGAAACACAGGGCTTTGCTAGGATTTCTCTAGGCAGTGTGATTTCCCTGGGCCTCACTGTAGCAACACTATCTCGCCAGGGCAACACTGCGTGGGATTTCCTCTTCCAAGAGAGCTGCTGCTTTGTAGTTTGTGCTGGGAAACCTTATTTTGGCAAGTGCGAATTGACCGCATTCAGGCAGAAAGAAAAGAGAACAGCAAGAGGCGTTTTCTCCCCGGCTGCTTTCCCAAGCCCTTCCAGCTCAAACTATGTCGTTGCTCCTCTGGAAGGATCCTTGCACCGCGACGTAGTTTCTCAGAAGAAGCCCTGCGTTTGCAAGAGCAAAGGAGCAATTCGTTGCAGGAAAGAGGAAGGAAAGAAAGTTTCTCTCCTTCTGCCTGCTTTGCTCAGAGGACTGAAGTCAGGGAGTTCTCCCTTTCACTGAGATACGTGCGGGCTGCTGTTGCCTGTGTGCTCTCTTCTTTGCAAAAGAGTCTGCAGTTCCACGCTTTGAACCGTGGAAAGGCGCCAGGCTCTGCTAAGACTTCCCCCGGCGCTTCGTTTGCCCTGGGCCAAAGCGAGCCTTCACAATAGCTGAACGCTAACACTGCATACTCGTTCCACTTCCAGAACAGGGCTACCGCGAGGCAGTTCTCCGGGGGAAAACGGCCCTTCGCGAAGGGCAGATCTGCCGAGCTCATTGCGGGAAAGCGAAAGCAAAGGACGCTTTTCTCCCTCTAAGCGCTTTCGTCAGAGGAACGGGGGAAGTCACAGTGTTCTTTCTCTCACTGAGATACACACAATCTGACGTTGCCTCTAAGCTCCGTTGCTGGGAAAGAACTGAAACTGACATACATTCCTGTGGGGAAACACAGGGCTTTGCTAGGATTTCTTTAGGCAGTGTGTTTTCCCTGGGCCTCACTGCAGCAAGACTATCTCGCCAGGGCAACACTGCGTGGGATTTCCTCTGCCAGGAGAGAGCTGCTGCTTTGTAGTTTGTGCTGGGAAACCTTGCTTTGGCAAGTGCGAATTGACTGCATTCAGGCAGAAAGAAAAGAGAATAGCAAGAGGCCTTTTCTCCCCGGCTGCTTTCCCAAGCCCTTCCAGCTCAAACTATGTCGTTGCTCCTCTGGAAGGATCCCTGCACCGCGACGTAGTTTCTCAGAAGAAGCCCTGCGTTTGCAAGAGCAAATGAGGAATTCGTTGCAGGAAAGAGGAAGGATAGAATGTTTCTCTCCCTCTGCCTGCTTTGTTCAGAGGACTGGATGAAGTCAGGGAGTTCTCCCTTTCACTGAGATACGTGCGGGCTGCTGTTGCCTGTGCGCTCTCTTCTTTGCAAAAGAGTCTGCAGTTCCACGCTTTGAACCGAGGAAAGGCGCCGGGCTCTGCTAAGACTTCCCCCGGCGCTTCGTTTGCCCTGGGCCAGAGCGAGCCTTCACAATAGCTGAACGCTAACACTGCATACTCGTTCCACTTCCAGAACAGGTCTACAGCGAGGTAGTTCTCCGGGGGAAAACGGCCCTTCGCGAAGGGCAGATCTGCCGAGCTCATTGCGGGAAAGCGAAAGCAAAGGACACTTTTCTCCCTCTAACCGCTTTCGTCAGAGGAACGGGGGAAGTCACAGTGTTCTTTCTCTCACTGAGATACATACAATCTGACGTTGCCTCTGAGCTCCGTTGCTGGCAAAGAACTGAAACTGACATACATTCCTGTGGGGAAACACAGGGCTTTGCTAGGATTTCTCTAGGCAGTGTGTTTTCCCTGGACCTCACTGCAGCAACACTATCTCGCCAGGGCAACACTGCGTGGGATTTCCTCTGCCAGGAGAGAGCTGCTGCTTTGTAGTTTGTGCTGGGAAACCTTGCTTTGGCAAGTGCGAATTGACTGCATTCAGAGAGAAAGAAAAGAGAATAGCAAGAGGCCTTTTTTCCCCGGCTGCTTTCCCAAGCCCTTCCAGCTAAAACTATGTCGTTGCTCCTCTGGAAGGATTCCTGAACCGCGACGTAGTTTTTCAGAAGAAGCCCTGCGTTTGCAAGAGCAAGGGAGCAATTCGTTGCAGGAAAGAGGAAGGAAAGAAAGTTTCTGTCCCTCTGCCTGCTTTGCTCAGAGGACTGGATGAAGTCAGGGAGTTCTCCCTTTCACTGGAAACGTGCGGGCTGCTTTTGCCTGTGCGCTCTCTTCTTTGCAAAAGAGTCTGCAGTTTCACGCTTTGAAACGTGGAAAGGCGCCGGGCTCTGCTAAGACTTCCCCCGGCGCTTCGTTTGCCCTGGGCCAAAGCGAGCCTTCACAATAGCTGAACGCTAACACTGCATACTCGTTCCACTTCCAGAACAGGGCTACCGCGAGGCAGTTCTCCGGGGGAAAACGGCCCTTCGCGAAGGGCAGATCTGCCGAGCTCATTGCGGGAAAGCGAAAGCAAAGGACGCTTTTCTCCCTCTAACCGCTTTCGTCAGAGGAACGGGGGAAGTCACAGTGTTCTTTCTCTCACTGAGATACACACAATCTGACGTTGCCTCTGAGCTCCGTTGCTGGCAAAGAACTGAAACTGACATACATTCCTGTGGGGAAACACAGGGCTTTGCTAGAATTTCTCTAGGCAGTGTGATTTCCCTGGGCCTCACTGTAGCAACACTATCTCGCCAGGGCAACACTGCGTGGGATTTCCTCTGCCAGGAGAGAGCTGCTGCTTTGTAGTTTGTGCTGGGAAACCTTGCTTTGGCAAGTGCGAATTGACCGCATTCAGGCAGAAAGAAAAGAGAATAGCAAGAGGCCTTTTCTCCCCGGCTGCTTTCCCAAGCGCTTCCAGCTAAAACTATGTCGTTGCTCCTCTGGAAGGATCTCTGCACCGCGACGTAGTTTCTCAGAAGAAGCCCTGCGTTTGCAAGAGCAAATGAGGAATTCTTTGCAGGAAAGAGGAAGGAAAGAAAGTTTCTCTCCCTCTGTCTGCTTTGCTCAGAGGACTGGATGAAGTCAGGGAGTTCTCCCTTTCACTGAGAAACGTGCGGGCTGCTGTTGCCTGGGCGCTCTCTTCTTTGCAAAAGAGTCTGCAGTTCCATGCTTTGAACCGTGGAAAGGCGCCGGGCTCTGCTAAGACTTCCCCCGGCGCTTCGTTTGCCCTGGGCCAGAGCGAGCCTTCACAATAGCTGAACGCTAACACTGCATACTCGTTCCACTTCCAGAACAGGGCTACCGCGAGGCAGTTCTCCGGGGGAAAACGGCCCTTCGCGAAGGGCAGATCTGCCGAGCTCATTGCGGGAAAGGGAAAGCAAAGGACGCTTTTCTCCCTCTAACCGCTTTCGTCAGAGGAACGGGGGAAGTCACAGTGTTCTTTCTCTCACTGAGATACACACAATCTGACGTTGTCTCTGAGCTCCGTTGCTGGCAAAGAACTGAACCTGACATACATTCCTGTGGGGAAACACAGGGCTTTGCTAGGATTTCTCTAGGCAGTGTGATTTCCCTGGGCCTCACTGTAGCAACACTATCTCGCCAGGGCAACACCGCGTGGGATTTCCTCTTCCAAGAGAGCTGCTGCTTTGTAGTTTGTGCTGGGAAACCTTATTTTGGCAAGTGCGAATTGACCGCATTCAGGCAGAAAGAAAAGAGAACAGCAAGAGGGCTTTTTTCCCCGGCTGCTTTCCCAAGCCCTTCCAGCTCAAACTATGTCGTTGCTCCTCTGGAAGGATCCTTGCACCGCGACGTAGTTTTTCAGAAGAAACCCTGCTTTTGCATGAGCAAATGAGGAATTCGTTGCAGGAAAGAGGAAGGAAAGAAAGTTTCTCTCCCTCTGCCTGCTTTGTTCAGAGGACTGGATGAAGTCAGGGAGTTCTCCCTTTCACTGAGAAACGTGCGGGCTGCTGTTGCCTGGGCGCTCTCTTCTTTGCAAAAGAGTCTGCAGTTCCACGCTTTGAACCGTGGAATGGCGCCGGGCTCTGCTAAGACTTCCCCCGGCGCTTCGTTTGTCCTGGGCCAAAGCCAGCCTTCACAATAGCTGAATGCTAACACAGCATACTCGTTCCACTTCCAGAACAGCGCTACCGCGAGGCAGTTCTCCGGGGGAAAACGGCCCTTCGCGAAGGGCAGATCTGCCGAGCTCATTGCGGGAAAGCGAAAGCAAAGGACGCTTTTCTCCCTCTAAGCGCTTTCGTCAGAGGAACGGGGGAAGTCACAGTGTTCTTTCTCTCACTGAGATACACACAATCTGACGTTGCCTCTGAGCTCCGTTGCTGGCGAAGAACTGAAAGTGACATACATTCCTGTGGGGAAACACAGGGCTTTGCTAGGATTTCTCTAGGCAGTGTGATTTCCCTGGGCCTCACTGTAGCAACACTATCTCGCCAGGGCAACACTGCGTGGGATTTCCTCTTCCAAGAGAGCTGCTGCTTTGTAGTTTGTGCTGGGAAACCTTATTTTGGCAAGTGCGAATTGACCGCATTCAGGCAGAAAGAAAAGAGAACAGCAAGAGGCGTTTTCTCCCCGGCTGCTTTCCCAAGCCCTTCCAGCTCAAACTATGTCGTTGCTCCTCTGGAAGGATCCTTGCACCGCGACGTAGTTTCTCAGAAGAAACCCTGCGTTTGCAAGAGCAAAGGAGCAATTCGTTGCAGGAAAGAGGAAGGAAAGAAAGTTTCTCTCCTTCTGCCTGCTTTGCTCAGAGGACTGAAGTCAGGGAGTTCTCCCTTTCACTGAGATACGTGCGGGCTGCTGTTGCCTGTGTGCTCTCTTCTTTGCAAAAGAGTCTGCAGTTCCACGCTTTGAACCGTGGAAAGGCGCCAGGCTCTGCTAAGACTTCCCCCGGCGCTTCGTTTGCCCTGGGCCAAAGCGAGCCTTCACAATAGCTGAACGCTAACACTGCATACTCGTTCCACTTCCAGAACAGGGCTACCGCGAGGCAGTTCTCCGGGGGAAAACGGCCCTTCGCGAAGGGCAGATCTGCCGAGCTCATTGCGGGAAAGCGAAAGCAAAGGACGCTTTTCTCCCTCTAAGCGCTTTCGTCAGAGGAACGGGGGAAGTCACAGTGTTCTTTCTCTCACTGAGATACACACAATCTGACGTTGCCTCTAAGCTCCGTTGCTGGGAAAGAACTGAAACTGACATACATTCCTGTGGGGAAACACAGGGCTTTGCTAGGATTTCTTTAGGCAGTGTGTTTTCCCTGGGCCTCACTGCAGCAAGACTATCTCGCCAGGGCAACACTGCGTGGGATTTCCTCTGCCAGGAGAGAGCTGCTGCTTTGTAGTTTGTGCTGGGAAACCTTGCTTTGGCAAGTGCGAATTGACTGCATTCAGGCAGAAAGAAAAGAGAATAGCAAGAGGCCTTTTCTCCCCGGCTGCTTTCCCAAGCCCTTCCAGCTCAAACTATGTCGTTGCTCCTCTGGAAGGATCCCTGCACCGCGACGTAGTTTCTCAGAAGAAGCCCTGCGTTTGCAAGAGCAAATGAGGAATTCGTTGCAGGAAAGAGGAAGGATAGAATGTTTCTCTCCCTCTGCCTGCTTTGTTCAGAGGACTGGATGAAGTCAGGGAGTTCTCCCTTTCACTGAGATACGTGCGGGCTGCTGTTGCCTGTGCGCTCTCTTCTTTGCAAAAGAGTCTGCAGTTCCACGCTTTGAACCGAGGAAAGGCGCCGGGCTCTGCTAAGACTTCCCCCGGCGCTTCGTTTGCCCTGGGCCAGAGCGAGCCTTCACAATAGCTGAACGCTAACACTGCATACTCGTTCCACTTCCAGAACAGGTCTACAGCGAGGTAGTTCTCCGGGGGAAAACGGCCCTTCGCGAAGGGCAGATCTGCCGAGCTCATTGCGGGAAAGCGAAAGCAAAGGACACTTTTCTCCCTCTAACCGCTTTCGTCAGAAGAACGGGGGAAGTCACAGTGTTCTTTCTCTCACTGAGATACACACAATCTGACGTTGCCTCTGAGCTCCGTTGCTGGCAAAGAACTGAAACTGACATACATTCCTGTGGGGAAACACAGGGCTTTGCTAGGATTTCTCTAGGCAGTGTGTTTTCCCTGGACCTCACTGCAGCAACACTATCTCGCCAGGGCAACACTGCGTGGGATTTCCTCTGCCAGGAGAGAGCTGCTGCTTTGTAGTTTGTGCTGGGAAACCTTGCTTTGGCAAGTGCGAATTGACTGCATTCAGAGAGAAAGAAAAGAGAATAGCAAGAGGCCTTTTTTCCCCGGCTGCTTTCCCAAGCCCTTCCAGCTAAAACTATGTCGTTGCTCCTCTGGAAGGATTCCTGAACCGCGACGTAGTTTTTCAGAAGAAGCCCTGCGTTTGCAAGAGCAAGGGAGCAATTCGTTGCAGGAAAGAGGAAGGAAAGAAAGTTTCTCTCCCTCTGCCTGCTTTGTTCAGAGGACTGGATGAAGTCAGGGAGTTCTCCCTTTCACTGAGAAACGTGCGGGCTGCTGTTGCCTGGGCGCTCTCTTCTTTGCAAAAGAGTCTGCAGTTCCACGCTTTGAACCGTGGAAAGGCGCCGGGCTCTGCTAAGACTTCCCCCGGCGCTTCGTTTGTCCTGGGCCAAAGCCAGCCTTCACAATAGCTGAATGCTAACACAGCATACTCGTTCCACTTCCAGAACAGCGCTACCGCGAGGCAGTTCTCCGGGGGAAAACGGCCCTTCGCGAAGGGCAGATCTGCCGAGCTCATTGCGGGAAAGCGAAAGCAAAGGACGCTTTTCTCCCTCTAAGCGCTTTCGTCAGAGGAACGGGGGAAGTCACAGTGTTCTTTCTCTCACTGAGATACACACAATCTGACGTTGCCTCTGAGCTCCGTTGCTGGCAAAGAACTGAAACTGACATACATTCCTGTGGGGAAACACAGGGCTTTGCTAGGATTTCTCTAGGCAGTGTGATTTCCCTGGGCCTCACTGTAGCAACACTATCTCGCCAGGGCAACACTGCGTGGGATTTCCTCTTCCAAGAGAGCTGCTGCTTTGTAGTTTGTGCTGGGAAACCTTATTTTGGCAAGTGCGAATTGACCGCATTCAGGCAGAAAGAAAAGAGAACAGCAAGAGGCGTTTTCTCCCCGGCTGCTTTCCCAAGCCCTTCCAGCTCAAACTATGTCGTTGCTCCTCTGGAAGGATCCCTGCACCGCGACGTAGTTTCTCAGAAGAAGCCCTGCGTTTGCAAGAGCAAATGAGGAATTCGTTGCAGGAAAGAGGAAGGATAGAATGTTTCTCTCCCTCTGCCTGCTTTGTTCAGAGGACTGGATGAAGTCAGGGAGTTCTCCCTTTCACTGAGATACGTGCGGGCTGCTGTTGCCTGTGCGCTCTCTTCTTTGCAAAAGAGTCTGCAGTTCCACGCTTTGAACCGAGGAAAGGCGCCGGGCTCTGCTAAGACTTCCCCCGGCGCTTCGTTTGCCCTGGGCCAGAGCGAGCCTTCACAATAGCTGAACGCTAACACTGCATACTCGTTCCACTTCCAGAACAGGTCTACAGCGAGGTAGTTCTCCGGGGGAAAACGGCCCTTCGCGAAGGGCAGATCTGCCGAGCTCATTGCGGGAAAGCGAAAGCAAAGGACACTTTTCTCCCTCTAACCGCTTTCGTCAGAGGAACGGGGGAAGTCACAGTGTTCTTTCTCTCACTGAGATACACACAATCTGACGTTGCCTCTGAGCTCCGTTGCTGGCAAAGAACTGAAACTGACATACATTCCTGTGGGGAAACACAGGGCTTTGCTAGGATTTCTCTAGGCAGTGTGTTTTCCCTGGACCTCACTGCAGCAACACTATCTCGCCAGGGCAACACTGCGTGGGATTTCCTCTGCCAGGAGAGAGCTGCTGCTTTGTAGTTTGTGCTGGGAAACCTTGCTTTGGCAAGTGCGAATTGACTGCATTCAGAGAGAAAGAAAAGAGAATAGCAAGAGGCCTTTTTTCCCCGGCTGCTTTCCCAAGCCCTTCCAGCTAAAACTATGTCGTTGCTCCTCTGGAAGGATTCCTGAACCGCGACGTAGTTTTTCAGAAGAAGCCCTGCGTTTGCAAGAGCAAGGGAGCAATTCGTTGCAGGAAAGAGGAAGGAAAGAAAGTTTCTGTCCCTCTGCCTGCTTTGCTCAGAGGACTGGATGAAGTCAGGGAGTTCTCCCTTTCACTGGAAACGTGCGGGCTGCTTTTGCCTGTGCGCTCTCTTCTTTGCAAAAGAGTCTGCAGTTTCACGCTTTGAAACGTGGAAAGGCGCCGGGCTCTGCTAAGACTTCCCCCGGCGCTTCGTTTGCCCTGGGCCAAAGCGAGCCTTCACAATAGCTGAACGCTAACACTGCATACTCGTTCCACTTCCAGAACAGGGCTACCGCGAGGCAGTTCTCCGGGGGAAAACGGCCCTTCGCGAAGGGCAGATCTGCCGAGCTCATTGCGGGAAAGCGAAAGCAAAGGACGCTTTTCTCCCTCTAACCGCTTTCGTCAGAGGAACGGGGGAAGTCACAGTGTTCTTTCTCTCACTGAGATACACACAATCTGACGTTGCCTCTGAGCTCCGTTGCTGGCAAAGAACTGAAACTGACATACATTCCTGTGGGGAAACACAGGGCTTTGCTAGAATTTCTCTAGGCAGTGTGATTTCCCTGGGCCTCACTGTAGCAACACTATCTCGCCAGGGCAACACTGCGTGGGATTTCCTCTGCCAGGAGAGAGCTGCTGCTTTGTAGTTTGTGCTGGGAAACCTTGCTTTGGCAAGTGCGAATTGACCGCATTCAGGCAGAAAGAAAAGAGAATAGCAAGAGGCCTTTTCTCCCCGGCTGCTTTCCCAAGCGCTTCCAGCTAAAACTATGTCGTTGCTCCTCTGGAAGGATCTCTGCACCGCGACGTAGTTTCTCAGAAGAAGCCCTGCGTTTGCAAGAGCAAATGAGGAATTCTTTGCAGGAAAGAGGAAGGAAAGAAAGTTTCTCTCCCTCTGTCTGCTTTGCTCAGAGGACTGGATGAAGTCAGGGAGTTCTCCCTTTCACTGAGAAACGTGCGGGCTGCTGTTGCCTGGGCGCTCTCTTCTTTGCAAAAGAGTCTGCAGTTCCATGCTTTGAACCGTGGAAAGGCGCCGGGCTCTGCTAAGACTTCCCCCGGCGCTTCGTTTGCCCTGGGCCAGAGCGAGCCTTCACAATAGCTGAACGCTAACACTGCATACTCGTTCCACTTCCAGAACAGGGCTACCGCGAGGCAGTTCTCCGGGGGAAAACGGCCCTTCGCGAAGGGCAGATCTGCCGAGCTCATTGCGGGAAAGGGAAAGCAAAGGACGCTTTTCTCCCTCTAACCGCTTTCGTCAGAGGAACGGGGGAAGTCACAGTGTTCTTTCTCTCACTGAGATACACACAATCTGACGTTGTCTCTGAGCTCCGTTGCTGGCAAAGAACTGAACCTGACATACATTCCTGTGGGGAAACACAGGGCTTTGCTAGGATTTCTCTAGGCAGTGTGATTTCCCTGGGCCTCACTGTAGCAACACTATCTCGCCAGGGCAACACCGCGTGGGATTTCCTCTTCCAAGAGAGCTGCTGCTTTGTAGTTTGTGCTGGGAAACCTTATTTTGGCAAGTGCGAATTGACCGCATTCAGGCAGAAAGAAAAGAGAACAGCAAGAGGGCTTTTTTCCCCGGCTGCTTTCCCAAGCCCTTCCAGCTCAAACTATGTCGTTGCTCCTCTGGAAGGATCCTTGCACCGCGACGTAGTTTTTCAGAAGAAACCCTGCTTTTGCATGAGCAAATGAGGAATTCGTTGCAGGAAAGAGGAAGGAAAGAAAGTTTCTCTCCCTCTGCCTGCTTTGTTCAGAGGACTGGATGAAGTCAGGGAGTTCTCCCTTTCACTGAGAAACGTGCGGGCTGCTGTTGCCTGGGCGCTCTCTTCTTTGCAAAAGAGTCTGCAGTTCCACGCTTTGAACCGTGGAAAGGCGCCGGGCTCTGCTAAGACTTCCCCCGGCGCTTCGTTTGTCCTGGGCCAAAGCCAGCCTTCACAATAGCTGAATGCTAACACAGCATACTCGTTCCACTTCCAGAACAGCGCTACCGCGAGGCAGTTCTCCGGGGGAAAACGGCCCTTCGCGAAGGGCAGATCTGCCGAGCTCATTGCGGGAAAGCGAAAGCAAAGGACGCTTTTCTCCCTCTAAGCGCTTTCGTCAGAGGAACGGGGGAAGTCACAGTGTTCTTTCTCTCACTGAGATACACACAATCTGACGTTGCCTCTGAGCTCCGTTGCTGGCGAAGAACTGAAAGTGACATACATTCCTGTGGGGAAACACAGGGCTTTGCTAGGATTTCTCTAGGCAGTGTGATTTCCCTGGGCCTCACTGTAGCAACACTATCTCGCCAGGGCAACACTGCGTGGGATTTCCTCTTCCAAGAGAGCTGCTGCTTTGTAGTTTGTGCTGGGAAACCTTATTTTGGCAAGTGCGAATTGACCGCATTCAGGCAGAAAGAAAAGAGAACAGCAAGAGGCGTTTTCTCCCCGGCTGCTTTCCCAAGCCCTTCCAGCTCAAACTATGTCGTTGCTCCTCTGGAAGGATCCTTGCACCGCGACGTAGTTTCTCAGAAGAAGCCCTGCGTTTGCAAGAGCAAAGGAGCAATTCGTTGCAGGAAAGAGGAAGGAAAGAAAGTTTCTCTCCTTCTGCCTGCTTTGCTCAGAGGACTGGATGAAGTCAGGGAGTTCTCCCTTTCACTGAGATACGTGCGGGCTGCTGTTGCCTGTGTGCTCTCTTCTTTGCAAAAGAGTCTGCAGTTCCACGCTTTGAACCGTGGAAAGGCGCCAGGCTCTGCTAAGACTTCCCCCGGCGCTTCGTTTGCCCTGGGCCAAAGCGAGCCTTCACAATAGCTGAACGCTAACACTGCATACTCGTTCCACTTCCAGAACAGGGCTACCGCGAGGCAGTTCTCCGGGGGAAAACGGCCCTTCGCGAAGGGCAGATCTGCCGAGCTCATTGCGGGAAAGCGAAAGCAAAGGACGCTTTTCTCCCTCTAAGCGCTTTCGTCAGAGGAACGGGGGAAGTCACAGTGTTCTTTCTCTCACTGAGATACACACAATCTGACGTTGCCTCTAAGCTCCGTTGCTGGGAAAGAACTGAAACTGACATACATTCCTGTGGGGAAACACAGGGCTTTGCTAGGATTTCTTTAGGCAGTGTGTTTTCCCTGGGCCTCACTGCAGCAAGACTATCTCGCCAGGGCAACACTGCGTGGGATTTCCTCTGCCAGGAGAGAGCTGCTGCTTTGTAGTTTGTGCTGGGAAACCTTGCTTTGGCAAGTGCGAATTGACTGCATTCAGGCAGAAAGAAAAGAGAATAGCAAGAGGCCTTTTCTCCCCGGCTGCTTTCCCAAGCCCTTCCAGCTCAAACTATGTCGTTGCTCCTCTGGAAGGATCCCTGCACCGCGACGTAGTTTCTCAGAAGAAGCCCTGCGTTTGCAAGAGCAAATGAGGAATTCGTTGCAGGAAAGAGGAAGGATAGAATGTTTCTCTCCCTCTGCCTGCTTTGTTCAGAGGACTGGATGAAGTCAGGGAGTTCTCCCTTTCACTGAGATACGTGCGGGCTGCTGTTGCCTGTGCGCTCTCTTCTTTGCAAAAGAGTCTGCAGTTCCACGCTTTGAACCGAGGAAAGGCGCCGGGCTCTGCTAAGACTTCCCCCGGCGCTTCGTTTGCCCTGGGCCAGAGCGAGCCTTCACAATAGCTGAACGCTAACACTGCATACTCGTTCCACTTCCAGAACAGGTCTACAGCGAGGTAGTTCTCCGGGGGAAAACGGCCCTTCGCGAAGGGCAGATCTGCCGAGCTCATTGCGGGAAAGCGAAAGCAAAGGACACTTTTCTCCCTCTAACCGCTTTCGTCAGAGGAACGGGGGAAGTCACAGTGTTCTTTCTCTCACTGAGATACACACAATCTGACGTTGCCTCTGAGCTCCGTTGCTGGCAAAGAACTGAAACTGACATACATTCCTGTGGGGAAACACAGGGCTTTGCTAGGATTTCTCTAGGCAGTGTGTTTTCCCTGGACCTCACTGCAGCAACACTATCTCGCCAGGGCAACACTGCGTGGGATTTCCTCTGCCAGGAGAGAGCTGCTGCTTTGTAGTTTGTGCTGGGAAACCTTGCTTTGGCAAGTGCGAATTGACTGCATTCAGAGAGAAAGAAAAGAGAATAGCAAGAGGCCTTTTTTCCCCGGCTGCTTTCCCAAGCCCTTCCAGCTAAAACTATGTCGTTGCTCCTCTGGAAGGATTCCTGAACCGCGACGTAGTTTTTCAGAAGAAGCCCTGCGTTTGCAAGAGCAAGGGAGCAATTCGTTGCAGGAAAGAGGAAGGAAAGAAAGTTTCTGTCCCTCTGCCTGCTTTGCTCAGAGGACTGGATGAAGTCAGGGAGTTCTCCCTTTCACTGGAAACGTGCGGGCTGCTTTTGCCTGTGCGCTCTCTTCTTTGCAAAAGAGTCTGCAGTTTCACGCTTTGAAACGTGGAAAGGCGCCGGGCTCTGCTAAGACTTCCCCCGGCGCTTCGTTTGCCCTGGGCCAAAGCGAGCCTTCACAATAGCTGAACGCTAACACTGCATACTCGTTCCACTTCCAGAACAGGGCTACCGCGAGGCAGGTCTCCGGGGGAAAACGGCCCTTCGCGAAGGGCAGATCTGCCGAGCTCATTGCGGGAAAGCGAAAGCAAAGGACGCTTTTCTCCCTCTAACCGCTTTCGTCAGAGGAACGGGGGAAGTCACAGTGTTCTTTCTCTCACTGAGATACACACAATCTGACGTTGCCTCTGAGCTCCGTTGCTGGCAAAGAACTGAAACTGACATACATTCCTGTGGGGAAACACAGGGCTTTGCTAGAATTTCTCTAGGCAGTGTGATTTCCCTGGGCCTCACTGTAGCAACACTATCTCGCCAGGGCAACACTGCGTGGGATTTCCTCTGCCAGGAGAGAGCTGCTGCTTTGTAGTTTGTGCTGGGAAACCTTGCTTTGGCAAGTGCGAATTGACCGCATTCAGGCAGAAAGAAAAGAGAATAGCAAGAGGCCTTTTCTCCCCGGCTGCTTTCCCAAGCGCTTCCAGCTAAAACTATGTCGTTGCTCCTCTGGAAGGATCTCTGCACCGCGACGTAGTTTCTCAGAAGAAGCCCTGCGTTTGCAAGAGCAAATGAGGAATTCTTTGCAGGAAAGAGGAAGGAAAGAAAGTTTCTCTCCCTCTGTCTGCTTTGCTCAGAGGACTGGATGAAGTCAGGGAGTTCTCCCTTTCACTGAGAAACGTGCGGGCTGCTGTTGCCTGGGCGCTCTCTTCTTTGCAAAAGAGTCTGCAGTTCCATGCTTTGAACCGTGGAAAGGCGCCGGGCTCTGCTAAGACTTCCCCCGGCGCTTCGTTTGCCCTGGGCCAGAGCGAGCCTTCACAATAGCTGAACGCTAACACTGCATACTCGTTCCACTTCCAGAACAGGGCTACCGCGAGGCAGTTCTCCGGGGGAAAACGGCCCTTCGCGAAGGGCAGATCTGCCGAGCTCATTGCGGGAAAGGGAAAGCAAAGGACGCTTTTCTCCCTCTAACCGCTTTCGTCAGAGGAACGGGGGAAGTCACAGTGTTCTTTCTCTCACTGAGATACACACAATCTGACGTTGTCTCTGAGCTCCGTTGCTGGCAAAGAACTGAACCTGACATACATTCCTGTGGGGAAACACAGGGCTTTGCTAGGATTTCTCTAGGCAGTGTGATTTCCCTGGGCCTCACTGTAGCAACACTATCTCGCCAGGGCAACACCGCGTGGGATTTCCTCTTCCAAGAGAGCTGCTGCTTTGTAGTTTGTGCTGGGAAACCTTATTTTGGCAAGTGCGAATTGACCGCATTCAGGCAGAAAGAAAAGAGAACAGCAAGAGGGCTTTTTTCCCCGGCTGCTTTCCCAAGCCCTTCCAGCTCAAACTATGTCGTTGCTCCTCTGGAAGGATCCTTGCACCGCGACGTAGTTTTTCAGAAGAAACCCTGCTTTTGCATGAGCAAATGAGGAATTCGTTGCAGGAAAGAGGAAGGAAAGAAAGTTTCTCTCCCTCTGCCTGCTTTGTTCAGAGGACTGGATGAAGTCAGGGAGTTCTCCCTTTCACTGAGAAACGTGCGGGCTGCTGTTGCCTGGGCGCTCTCTTCTTTGCAAAAGAGTCTGCAGTTCCACGCTTTGAACCGTGGAAAGGCGCCGGGCTCTGCTAAGACTTCCCCCGGCGCTTCGTTTGTCCTGGGCCAAAGCCAGCCTTCACAATAGCTGAATGCTAACACAGCATACTCGTTCCACTTCCAGAACAGCGCTACCGCGAGGCAGTTCTCCGGGGGAAAACGGCCCTTCGCGAAGGGCAGATCTGCCGAGCTCATTGCGGGAAAGCGAAAGCAAAGGACGCTTTTCTCCCTCTAAGCGCTTTCGTCAGAGGAACGGGGGAAGTCACAGTGTTCTTTCTCTCACTGAGATACACACAATCTGACGTTGCCTCTGAGCTCCGTTGCTGGCGAAGAACTGAAAGTGACATACATTCCTGTGGGGAAACACAGGGCTTTGCTAGGATTTCTCTAGGCAGTGTGATTTCCCTGGGCCTCACTGTAGCAACACTATCTCGCCAGGGCAACACTGCGTGGGATTTCCTCTTCCAAGAGAGCTGCTGCTTTGTAGTTTGTGCTGGGAAACCTTATTTTGGCAAGTGCGAATTGACCGCATTCAGGCAGAAAGAAAAGAGAACAGCAAGAGGCGTTTTCTCCCCGGCTGCTTTCCCAAGCCCTTCCAGCTCAAACTATGTCGTTGCTCCTCTGGAAGGATCCTTGCACCGCGACGTAGTTTCTCAGAAGAAGCCCTGCGTTTGCAAGAGCAAAGGAGCAATTCGTTGCAGGAAAGAGGAAGGAAAGAAAGTTTCTCTCCTTCTGCCTGCTTTGCTCAGAGGACTGAAGTCAGGGAGTTCTCCCTTTCACTGAGATACGTGCGGGCTGCTGTTGCCTGTGTGCTCTCTTCTTTGCAAAAGAGTCTGCAGTTCCACGCTTTGAACCGTGGAAAGGCGCCAGGCTCTGCTAAGACTTCCCCCGGCGCTTCGTTTGCCCTGGGCCAAAGCGAGCCTTCACAATAGCTGAACGCTAACACTGCATACTCGTTCCACTTCCAGAACAGGGCTACCGCGAGGCAGTTCTCCGGGGGAAAACGGCCCTTCGCGAAGGGCAGATCTGCCGAGCTCATTGCGGGAAAGCGAAAGCAAAGGACGCTTTTCTCCCTCTAAGCGCTTTCGTCAGAGGAACGGGGGAAGTCACAGTGTTCTTTCTCTCACTGAGATACACACAATCTGACGTTGCCTCTAAGCTCCGTTGCTGGGAAAGAACTGAAACTGACATACATTCCTGTGGGGAAACACAGGGCTTTGCTAGGATTTCTTTAGGCAGTGTGTTTTCCCTGGGCCTCACTGCAGCAAGACTATCTCGCCAGGGCAACACTGCGTGGGATTTCCTCTGCCAGGAGAGAGCTGCTGCTTTGTAGTTTGTGCTGGGAAACCTTGCTTTGGCAAGTGCGAATTGACTGCATTCAGGCAGAAAGAAAAGAGAATAGCAAGAGGCCTTTTCTCCCCGGCTGCTTTCCCAAGCCCTTCCAGCTCAAACTATGTCGTTGCTCCTCTGGAAGGATCCCTGCACCGCGACGTAGTTTCTCAGAAGAAGCCCTGCGTTTGCAAGAGCAAATGAGGAATTCGTTGCAGGAAAGAGGAAGGATAGAATGTTTCTCTCCCTCTGCCTGCTTTGTTCAGAGGACTGGATGAAGTCAGGGAGTTCTCCCTTTCACTGAGATACGTGCGGGCTGCTGTTGCCTGTGCGCTCTCTTCTTTGCAAAAGAGTCTGCAGTTCCACGCTTTGAACCGAGGAAAGGCGCCGGGCTCTGCTAAGACTTCCCCCGGCGCTTCGTTTGCCCTGGGCCAGAGCGAGCCTTCACAATAGCTGAACGCTAACACTGCATACTCGTTCCACTTCCAGAACAGGTCTACAGCGAGGTAGTTCTCCGGGGGAAAACGGCCCTTCGCGAAGGGCAGATCTGCCGAGCTCATTGCGGGAAAGCGAAAGCAAAGGACACTTTTCTCCCTCTAACCGCTTTCGTCAGAAGAACGGGGGAAGTCACAGTGTTCTTTCTCTCACTGAGATACACACAATCTGACGTTGCCTCTGAGCTCCGTTGCTGGCAAAGAACTGAAACTGACATACATTCCTGTGGGGAAACACAGGGCTTTGCTAGGATTTCTCTAGGCAGTGTGTTTTCCCTGGACCTCACTGCAGCAACACTATCTCGCCAGGGCAACACTGCGTGGGATTTCCTCTGCCAGGAGAGAGCTGCTGCTTTGTAGTTTGTGCTGGGAAACCTTGCTTTGGCAAGTGCGAATTGACTGCATTCAGAGAGAAAGAAAAGAGAATAGCAAGAGGCCTTTTTTCCCCGGCTGCTTTCCCAAGCCCTTCCAGCTAAAACTATGTCGTTGCTCCTCTGGAAGGATTCCTGAACCGCGACGTAGTTTTTCAGAAGAAGCCCTGCGTTTGCAAGAGCAAGGGAGCAATTCGTTGCAGGAAAGAGGAAGGAAAGAAAGTTTCTCTCCCTCTGCCTGCTTTGTTCAGAGGACTGGATGAAGTCAGGGAGTTCTCCCTTTCACTGAGAAACGTGCGGGCTGCTGTTGCCTGGGCGCTCTCTTCTTTGCAAAAGAGTCTGCAGTTCCACGCTTTGAACCGTGGAAAGGCGCCGGGCTCTGCTAAGACTTCCCCCGGCGCTTCGTTTGTCCTGGGCCAAAGCCAGCCTTCACAATAGCTGAATGCTAACACAGCATACTCGTTCCACTTCCAGAACAGCGCTACCGCGAGGCAGTTCTCCGGGGGAAAACGGCCCTTCGCGAAGGGCAGATCTGCCGAGCTCATTGCGGGAAAGCGAAAGCAAAGGACGCTTTTCTCCCTCTAAGCGCTTTCGTCAGAGGAACGGGGGAAGTCACAGTGTTCTTTCTCTCACTGAGATACACACAATCTGACGTTGCCTCTGAGCTCCGTTGCTGGCAAAGAACTGAAACTGACATACATTCCTGTGGGGAAACACAGGGCTTTGCTAGGATTTCTCTAGGCAGTGTGATTTCCCTGGGCCTCACTGTAGCAACACTATCTCGCCAGGGCAACACTGCGTGGGATTTCCTCTGCCAGGAGAGAGCTGCTGCTTTGTAGTTTGTGCTGGGAAACCTTGCTTTGGCAAGTGCGAATTGACTGCCTTCAGGCAGAAAGAAAAGAGAACAGCAAGAGGCCTTTTCTCCCCGGCTGCTTTCCAAAGCCCTTCCAGCTCAAACTATGTCGTTTCTCCTCTGGAAGGATCCTTGCACCGCCACGTAGTTTTTCAGAAGAAGCCCTGCGTTTGCAAGAGCAAAGGAGTAATTCGTTGCAGGAAAGAGGAAGGAAAGAAAGTTTCTCTCCCTCTGCCTGCTTTGCTCAGAGGACTGGATGAAGTCAGGGAGTTCTCCCTTTCACTGAGATACGTGCGGGCTGCTGTTGCCTGAGTGCTCTCTTCTTTGCAAAAGAGTCTGCAGTTCCACGCTTTGAACCGTGGAAAGGTGCCGGGCTCTGCTAAGACTTCCCCCGGCGCTTCGTTTGCCCTGGGCCAAAGCCAGCCTTCACAATAGCTGAATGCTAACACAGCATACTCGTTCCACTTCCAGAACAGCGCTACCGCGAGGCAGTTCTCCGGGGGAAAACGGCCCTTCGCGAAGGGCAGATCTGCCGAGCTCATTGCGGGAAAGCGAAAGCAAAGGACGCTTTTCTCCCTCTAACCGCTTTCGTCAGAGGAACGGGGGAAGTCACAGTGTTCTTTCTCTCACTGAGATACACACAATCTGACGTTGCCTCTGAGCTCCGTTGCTGGCAAAGAACTGAACCTGACATACATTCCTGTGGGGAAACACAGGGCTTTGCTAGGATTTCTCTAGGCAGTGTGATTTCCCTGGGCCTCACTGTAGCAAGACTATCTCGCCAGGACAACACTGCGTGGGATTTCCTCTTCCAAGAGAGCTGCTGCTTTGTAGTTTGTGCTGGGAAACCTTATTTTGGCAAGTGCGAATTGACCGCATTCAGGCAGAAAGAAAAGAGAACAGCAAGAGGCGTTTTCTCCCCGGCTGCTTTCCCAAGCCCTTCCAGCTCAAACTATGTCGTTGCTCCTCTGGAAGGATCCTTGCACCGCGACGTAGTTTCTCAGAAGAAGCCCTGCGTTTGCAAGAGCAAAGGAGCAATTCGTTGCAGGAAAGAGGAAGGAAAGAAAGTTTCTCTCCTTCTGCCTGCTTTGCTCAGAGGACTGGATGAAGTCAGGGAGTTCTCCCTTTCACTGAGATACGTGCGGGCTGCTGTTGCCTGTGTGCTCTCTTCTTTGCAAAAGAGTCTGCAGTTCCACGCTTAGAACCGTGGAAAGGCGCCAGGCTCTGCTAAGACTTCCCCCGGCGCTTCGTTTGCCCTGGGCCAAAGCGAGCCTTCACAATAGCTGAACGCTAACACTGCATACTCGTTCCACTTCCAGAACAGGGCTACCGCGAGGCAGTTCTCCGGGGGAAAACGGCCCTTCGCGAAGGGCAGATCTGCCGAGCTCATTGCGGGAAAGCGAAAGCAAAGGACGCTTTTCTCCCTCTAACCGCTTTCGTCAGAGGAACGGGGGAAGTCACAGTGTTCTTTCTCTCACTGAGATACACACAATCTGACGTTGCCTCTAAGCTCCGTTGCTGGGAAAGAACTGAAACTGACATACATTCCTGTGGGGAAACACAGGGCTTTGCTAGGATTTCTTTAGGCAGTGTGTTTTCCCTGGGCCTCACTGCAGCAAGACTATCTCGCCAGGGCAACACTGCGTGGGATTTCCTCTGCCAGGAGAGAGCTGCTGCTTTGTAGTTTGTGCTGGGAAACCTTGCTTTGGCAAGTGCGAATTGACTGCATTCAGGCAGAAAGAAAAGAGAATAGCAAGAGGCCTTTTCTCCCCGGCTGCTTTCCCAAGCCCTTCCAGCTCAAACTATGTCGTTGCTCCCCTGGAAGGATCCCTGCACCGCGACGTAGTTTCTCAGAAGAAGCCCTGCGTTTGCAAGAGCAAATGAGGAATTCGTTGCAGGAAAGAGGAAGGATAGAATGTTTCTCTCCCTCTGCCTGCTTTGTTCAGAGGACTGGATGAAGTCAGGGAGTTCTCCCTTTCACTGAGATACGTGCGGGCTGCTGTTGCCTGTGCGCTCTCTTCTTTGCAAAAGAGTCTGCAGTTCCACGCTTTGAACCGAGGAAAGGCGCCGGGCTCTGCTAAGACTTCCCCCGGCGCTTCGTTTGCCCTGGGCCAGAGCGAGCCTTCACAATAGCTGAACGCTAACACTGCATACTCGTTCCACTTCCAGAACAGGTCTACAGCGAGGTAGTTCTCCGGGGGAAAACGGCCCTTCGCGAAGGGCAGATCTGCCGAGCTCATTGCGGGAAAGCGAAAGCAAAGGACACTTTTCTCCCTCTAACCGCTTTCGTCAGAGGAACGGGGGAAGTCACAGTGTTCTTTCTCTCACTGAGATACACACAATCTGACGTTGCCTCTGAGCTCCGTTGCTGGCAAAGAACTGAAACTGACATACATTCCTGTGGGGAAACACAGGGCTTTGCTAGGATTTCTCTAGGCAGTGTGTTTTCCCTGGACCTCACTGCAGCAACACTATCTCGCCAGGGCAACACTGCGTGGGATTTCCTCTGCCAGGAGAGAGCTGCTGCTTTGTAGTTTGTGCTGGGAAACCTTGCTTTGGCAAGTGCGAATTGACTGCATTCAGAGAGAAAGAAAAGAGAATAGCAAGAGGCCTTTTTTCCCCGGCTGCTTTCCCAAGCCCTTCCAGCTAAAACTATGTCGTTGCTCCTCTGGAAGGATTCCTGAACCGCGACGTAGTTTTTCAGAAGAAGCCCTGCGTTTGCAAGAGCAAGGGAGCAATTCGTTGCAGGAAAGAGGAAGGAAAGAAAGTTTCTGTCCCTCTGCCTGCTTTGCTCAGAGGACTGGATGAAGTCAGGGAGTTCTCCCTTTCACTGGAAACGTGCGGGCTGCTTTTGCCTGTGCGCTCTCTTCTTTGCAAAAGAGTCTGCAGTTTCACGCTTTGAAACGTGGAAAGGCGCCGGGCTCTGCTAAGACTTCCCCCGGCGCTTCGTTTGCCCTGGGCCAAAGCGAGCCTTCACAATAGCTGAACGCTAACACTGCATACTCGTTCCACTTCCAGAACAGGGCTACCGCGAGGCAGTTCTCCGGGGGAAAACGGCCCTTCGCGAAGGGCAGATCTGCCGAGCTCATTGCGGGAAAGCGAAAGCAAAGGACGCTTTTCTCCCTCTAACCGCTTTCGTCAGAGGAACGGGGGAAGTCACAGTGTTCTTTCTCTCACTGAGATACACACAATCTGACGTTGCCTCTGAGCTCCGTTGCTGGCAAAGAACTGAAACTGACATACATTCCTGTGGGGAAACACAGGGCTTTGCTAGAATTTCTCTAGGCAGTGTGATTTCCCTGGGCCTCACTGTAGCAACACTATCTCGCCAGGGCAACACTGCGTGGGATTTCCTCTGCCAGGAGAGAGCTGCTGCTTTGTAGTTTGTGCTGGGAAACCTTGCTTTGGCAAGTGCGAATTGACCGCATTCAGGCAGAAAGAAAAGAGAATAGCAAGAGGCCTTTTCTCCCCGGCTGCTTTCCCAAGCGCTTCCAGCTAAAACTATGTCGTTGCTCCTCTGGAAGGATCTCTGCACCGCGACGTAGTTTCTCAGAAGAAGCCCTGCGTTTGCAAGAGCAAATGAGGAATTCTTTGCAGGAAAGAGGAAGGAAAGAAAGTTTCTCTCCCTCTGTCTGCTTTGCTCAGAGGACTGGATGAAGTCAGGGAGTTCTCCCTTTCACTGAGAAACGTGCGGGCTGCTGTTGCCTGGGCGCTCTCTTCTTTGCAAAAGAGTCTGCAGTTCCATGCTTTGAACCGTGGAAAGGCGCCGGGCTCTGCTAAGACTTCCCCCGGCGCTTCGTTTGCCCTGGGCCAGAGCGAGCCTTCACAATAGCTGAACGCTAACACTGCATACTCGTTCCACTTCCAGAACAGGGCTACCGCGAGGCAGTTCTCCGGGGGAAAACGGCCCTTCGCGAAGGGCAGATCTGCCGAGCTCATTGCGGGAAAGGGAAAGCAAAGGACGCTTTTCTCCCTCTAACCGCTTTCGTCAGAGGAACGGGGGAAGTCACAGTGTTCTTTCTCTCACTGAGATACACACAATCTGACGTTGTCTCTGAGCTCCGTTGCTGGCAAAGAACTGAACCTGACATACATTCCTGTGGGGAAACACAGGGCTTTGCTAGGATTTCTCTAGGCAGTGTGATTTCCCTGGGCCTCACTGTAGCAACACTATCTCGCCAGGGCAACACCGCGTGGGATTTCCTCTTCCAAGAGAGCTGCTGCTTTGTAGTTTGTGCTGGGAAACCTTATTTTGGCAAGTGCGAATTGACCGCATTCAGGCAGAAAGAAAAGAGAACAGCAAGAGGGCTTTTTTCCCCGGCTGCTTTCCCAAGCCCTTCCAGCTCAAACTATGTCGTTGCTCCTCTGGAAGGATCCTTGCACCGCGACGTAGTTTTTCAGAAGAAACCCTGCTTTTGCATGAGCAAATGAGGAATTCGTTGCAGGAAAGAGGAAGGAAAGAAAGTTTCTCTCCCTCTGCCTGCTTTGTTCAGAGGACTGGATGAAGTCAGGGAGTTCTCCCTTTCACTGAGAAACGTGCGGGCTGCTGTTGCCTGGGCGCTCTCTTCTTTGCAAAAGAGTCTGCAGTTCCACGCTTTGAACCGTGGAAAGGCGCCGGGCTCTGCTAAGACTTCCCCCGGCGCTTCGTTTGTCCTGGGCCAAAGCCAGCCTTCACAATAGCTGAATGCTAACACAGCATACTCGTTCCACTTCCAGAACAGCGCTACCGCGAGGCAGTTCTCCGGGGGAAAACGGCCCTTCGCGAAGGGCAGATCTGCCGAGCTCATTGCGGGAAAGCGAAAGCAAAGGACGCTTTTCTCCCTCTAAGCGCTTTCGTCAGAGGAACGGGGGAAGTCACAGTGTTCTTTCTCTCACTGAGATACACACAATCTGACGTTGCCTCTGAGCTCCGTTGCTGGCGAAGAACTGAAAGTGACATACATTCCTGTGGGGAAACACAGGGCTTTGCTAGGATTTCTCTAGGCAGTGTGATTTCCCTGGGCCTCACTGTAGCAACACTATCTCGCCAGGGCAACACTGCGTGGGATTTCCTCTTCCAAGAGAGCTGCTGCTTTGTAGTTTGTGCTGGGAAACCTTATTTTGGCAAGTGCGAATTGACCGCATTCAGGCAGAAAGAAAAGAGAACAGCAAGAGGCGTTTTCTCCCCGGCTGCTTTCCCAAGCCCTTCCAGCTCAAACTATGTCGTTGCTCCTCTGGAAGGATCCTTGCACCGCGACGTAGTTTCTCAGAAGAAGCCCTGCGTTTGCAAGAGCAAAGGAGCAATTCGTTGCAGGAAAGAGGAAGGAAAGAAAGTTTCTCTCCTTCTGCCTGCTTTGCTCAGAGGACTGAAGTCAGGGAGTTCTCCCTTTCACTGAGATACGTGCGGGCTGCTGTTGCCTGTGTGCTCTCTTCTTTGCAAAAGAGTCTGCAGTTCCACGCTTTGAACCGTGGAAAGGCGCCAGGCTCTGCTAAGACTTCCCCCGGCGCTTCGTTTGCCCTGGGCCAAAGCGAGCCTTCACAATAGCTGAACGCTAACACTGCATACTCGTTCCACTTCCAGAACAGGGCTACCGCGAGGCAGTTCTCCGGGGGAAAACGGCCCTTCGCGAAGGGCAGATCTGCCGAGCTCATTGCGGGAAAGCGAAAGCAAAGGACGCTTTTCTCCCTCTAAGCGCTTTCGTCAGAGGAACGGGGGAAGTCACAGTGTTCTTTCTCTCACTGAGATACACACAATCTGACGTTGCCTCTAAGCTCCGTTGCTGGGAAAGAACTGAAACTGACATACATTCCTGTGGGGAAACACAGGGCTTTGCTAGGATTTCTTTAGGCAGTGTGTTTTCCCTGGGCCTCACTGCAGCAAGACTATCTCGCCAGGGCAACACTGCGTGGGATTTCCTCTGCCAGGAGAGAGCTGCTGCTTTGTAGTTTGTGCTGGGAAACCTTGCTTTGGCAAGTGCGAATTGACTGCATTCAGGCAGAAAGAAAAGAGAATAGCAAGAGGCCTTTTCTCCCCGGCTGCTTTCCCAAGCCCTTCCAGCTCAAACTATGTCGTTGCTCCTCTGGAAGGATCCCTGCACCGCGACGTAGTTTCTCAGAAGAAGCCCTGCGTTTGCAAGAGCAAATGAGGAATTCGTTGCAGGAAAGAGGAAGGATAGAATGTTTCTCTCCCTCTGCCTGCTTTGTTCAGAGGACTGGATGAAGTCAGGGAGTTCTCCCTTTCACTGAGATACGTGCGGGCTGCTGTTGCCTGTGCGCTCTCTTCTTTGCAAAAGAGTCTGCAGTTCCACGCTTTGAACCGAGGAAAGGCGCCGGGCTCTGCTAAGACTTCCCCCGGCGCTTCGTTTGCCCTGGGCCAGAGCGAGCCTTCACAATAGCTGAACGCTAACACTGCATACTCGTTCCACTTCCAGAACAGGTCTACAGCGAGGTAGTTCTCCGGGGGAAAACGGCCCTTCGCGAAGGGCAGATCTGCCGAGCTCATTGCGGGAAAGCGAAAGCAAAGGACACTTTTCTCCCTCTAACCGCTTTCGTCAGAAGAACGGGGGAAGTCACAGTGTTCTTTCTCTCACTGAGATACACACAATCTGACGTTGCCTCTGAGCTCCGTTGCTGGCAAAGAACTGAAACTGACATACATTCCTGTGGGGAAACACAGGGCTTTGCTAGGATTTCTCTAGGCAGTGTGTTTTCCCTGGACCTCACTGCAGCAACACTATCTCGCCAGGGCAACACTGCGTGGGATTTCCTCTGCCAGGAGAGAGCTGCTGCTTTGTAGTTTGTGCTGGGAAACCTTGCTTTGGCAAGTGCGAATTGACTGCATTCAGAGAGAAAGAAAAGAGAATAGCAAGAGGCCTTTTTTCCCCGGCTGCTTTCCCAAGCCCTTCCAGCTAAAACTATGTCGTTGCTCCTCTGGAAGGATTCCTGAACCGCGACGTAGTTTTTCAGAAGAAGCCCTGCGTTTGCAAGAGCAAGGGAGCAATTCGTTGCAGGAAAGAGGAAGGAAAGAAAGTTTCTCTCCCTCTGCCTGCTTTGTTCAGAGGACTGGATGAAGTCAGGGAGTTCTCCCTTTCACTGAGAAACGTGCGGGCTGCTGTTGCCTGGGCGCTCTCTTCTTTGCAAAAGAGTCTGCAGTTCCACGCTTTGAACCGTGGAAAGGCGCCGGGCTCTGCTAAGACTTCCCCCGGCGCTTCGTTTGTCCTGGGCCAAAGCCAGCCTTCACAATAGCTGAATGCTAACACAGCATACTCGTTCCACTTCCAGAACAGCGCTACCGCGAGGCAGTTCTCCGGGGGAAAACGGCCCTTCGCGAAGGGCAGATCTGCCGAGCTCATTGCGGGAAAGCGAAAGCAAAGGACGCTTTTCTCCCTCTAAGCGCTTTCGTCAGAGGAACGGGGGAAGTCACAGTGTTCTTTCTCTCACTGAGATACACACAATCTGACGTTGCCTCTGAGCTCCGTTGCTGGCAAAGAACTGAAACTGACATACATTCCTGTGGGGAAACACAGGGCTTTGCTAGGATTTCTCTAGGCAGTGTGATTTCCCTGGGCCTCACTGTAGCAACACTATCTCGCCAGGGCAACACTGCGTGGGATTTCCTCTGCCAGGAGAGAGCTGCTGCTTTGTCGTTTGTGCTGGGAAACCTTGCTTTGGCAAGTGCGAATTGACCGCATTCAGGCAGAAAGAAAAGAGAATAGCAAGAGGCCTTTTCTCCCCGGCTGCTTTCCCAAGCGCTTCCAGCTAAAACTATGTCGTTGCTCCTCTGGAAGGATCTCTGCACCGCGACGTAGTTTCTCAGAAGAAGCCCTGCGTTTGCAAGAGCAAATGAGGAATTCTTTGCAGGAAAGAGGAAGGAAAGAAAGTTTCTCTCCCTCTGTCTGCTTTGCTCAGAGGACTGGATGAAGTCAGGGAGTTCTCCCTTTCACTGAGAAACGTGCGGGCTGCTGTTGCCTGGGCGCTCTCTTCTTTGCAAAAGAGTCTGCAGTTCCATGCTTTGAACCGTGGAAAGGCGCCGGGCTCTGCTAAGACTTCCCCCGGCGCTTCGTTTGCCCTGGGCCAGAGCGAGCCTTCACAATAGCTGAACGCTAACACTGCATACTCGTTCCACTTCCAGAACAGGGCTACCGCGAGGCAGTTCTCCGGGGGAAAACGGCCCTTCGCGAAGGGCAGATCTGCCGAGCTCATTGCGGGAAAGGGAAAGCAAAGGACGCTTTTCTCCCTCTAACCGCTTTCGTCAGAGGAACGGGGGAAGTCACAGTGTTCTTTCTCTCACTGAGATACACACAATCTGACGTTGTCTCTGAGCTCCGTTGCTGGCAAAGAACTGAACCTGACATACATTCCTGTGGGGAAACACAGGGCTTTGCTAGGATTTCTCTAGGCAGTGTGATTTCCCTGGGCCTCACTGTAGCAACACTATCTCGCCAGGGCAACACCGCGTGGGATTTCCTCTTCCAAGAGAGCTGCTGCTTTGTAGTTTGTGCTGGGAAACCTTATTTTGGCAAGTGCGAATTGACCGCATTCAGGCAGAAAGAAAAGAGAACAGCAAGAGGGCTTTTTTCCCCGGCTGCTTTCCCAAGCCCTTCCAGCTCAAACTATGTCGTTGCTCCTCTGGAAGGATCCTTGCACCGCGACGTAGTTTTTCAGAAGAAACCCTGCTTTTGCATGAGCAAATGAGGAATTCGTTGCAGGAAAGAGGAAGGAAAGAAAGTTTCTCTCCCTCTGCCTGCTTTGTTCAGAGGACTGGATGAAGTCAGGGAGTTCTCCCTTTCACTGAGAAACGTGCGGGCTGCTGTTGCCTGGGCGCTCTCTTCTTTGCAAAAGAGTCTGCAGTTCCACGCTTTGAACCGTGGAAAGGCGCCGGGCTCTGCTAAGACTTCCCCCGGCGCTTCGTTTGTCCTGGGCCAAAGCCAGCCTTCACAATAGCTGAATGCTAACACAGCATACTCGTTCCACTTCCAGAACAGCGCTACCGCGAGGCAGTTCTCCGGGGGAAAACGGCCCTTCGCGAAGGGCAGATCTGCCGAGCTCATTGCGGGAAAGCGAAAGCAAAGGACGCTTTTCTCCCTCTAAGCGCTTTCGTCAGAGGAACGGGGGAAGTCACAGTGTTCTTTCTCTCACTGAGATACACACAATCTGACGTTGCCTCTGAGCTCCGTTGCTGGCGAAGAACTGAAAGTGACATACATTCCTGTGGGGAAACACAGGGCTTTGCTAGGATTTCTCTAGGCAGTGTGATTTCCCTGGGCCTCACTGTAGCAACACTATCTCGCCAGGGCAACACTGCGTGGGATTTCCTCTTCCAAGAGAGCTGCTGCTTTGTAGTTTGTGCTGGGAAACCTTATTTTGGCAAGTGCGAATTGACCGCATTCAGGCAGAAAGAAAAGAGAACAGCAAGAGGCGTTTTCTCCCCGGCTGCTTTCCCAAGCCCTTCCAGCTCAAACTATGTCGTTGCTCCTCTGGAAGGATCCCTGCACCGCGACGTAGTTTCTCAGAAGAAGCCCTGCGTTTGCAAGAGCAAATGAGGAATTCGTTGCAGGAAAGAGGAAGGATAGAATGTTTCTCTCCCTCTGCCTGCTTTGTTCAGAGGACTGGATGAAGTCAGGGAGTTCTCCCTTTCACTGAGATACGTGCGGGCTGCTGTTGCCTGTGCGCTCTCTTCTTTGCAAAAGAGTCTGCAGTTCCACGCTTTGAACCGAGGAAAGGCGCCGGGCTCTGCTAAGACTTCCCCCGGCGCTTCGTTTGCCCTGGGCCAGAGCGAGCCTTCACAATAGCTGAACGCTAACACTGCATACTCGTTCCACTTCCAGAACAGGTCTACAGCGAGGTAGTTCTCCGGGGGAAAACGGCCCTTCGCGAAGGGCAGATCTGCCGAGCTCATTGCGGGAAAGCGAAAGCAAAGGACACTTTTCTCCCTCTAACCGCTTTCGTCAGAAGAACGGGGGAAGTCACAGTGTTCTTTCTCTCACTGAGATACACACAATCTGACGTTGCCTCTGAGCTCCGTTGCTGGCAAAGAACTGAAACTGACATACATTCCTGTGGGGAAACACAGGGCTTTGCTAGGATTTCTCTAGGCAGTGTGTTTTCCCTGGACCTCACTGCAGCAACACTATCTCGCCAGGGCAACACTGCGTGGGATTTCCTCTGCCAGGAGAGAGCTGCTGCTTTGTAGTTTGTGCTGGGAAACCTTGCTTTGGCAAGTGCGAATTGACTGCATTCAGAGAGAAAGAAAAGAGAATAGCAAGAGGCCTTTTTTCCCCGGCTGCTTTCCCAAGCCCTTCCAGCTAAAACTATGTCGTTGCTCCTCTGGAAGGATTCCTGAACCGCGACGTAGTTTTTCAGAAGAAGCCCTGCGTTTGCAAGAGCAAGGGAGCAATTCGTTGCAGGAAAGAGGAAGGAAAGAAAGTTTCTCTCCCTCTGCCTGCTTTGTTCAGAGGACTGGATGAAGTCAGGGAGTTCTCCCTTTCACTGAGAAACGTGCGGGCTGCTGTTGCCTGGGCGCTCTCTTCTTTGCAAAAGAGTCTGCAGTTCCACGCTTTGAACCGTGGAAAGGCGCCGGGCTCTGCTAAGACTTCCCCCGGCGCTTCGTTTGTCCTGGGCCAAAGCCAGCCTTCACAATAGCTGAATGCTAACACAGCATACTCGTTCCACTTCCAGAACAGCGCTACCGCGAGGCAGTTCTCCGGGGGAAAACGGCCCTTCGCGAAGGGCAGATCTGCCGAGCTCATTGCGGGAAAGCGAAAGCAAAGGACGCTTTTCTCCCTCTAAGCGCTTTCGTCAGAGGAACGGGGGAAGTCACAGTGTTCTTTCTCTCACTGAGATACACACAATCTGACGTTGCCTCTGAGCTCCGTTGCTGGCAAAGAACTGAAACTGACATACATTCCTGTGGGGAAACACAGGGCTTTGCTAGGATTTCTCTAGGCAGTGTGATTTCCCTGGGCCTCACTGTAGCAACACTATCTCGCCAGGGCAACACTGCGTGGGATTTCCTCTGCCAGGAGAGAGCTGCTGCTTTGTAGTTTGTGCTGGGAAACCTTGCTTTGGCAAGTGCGAATTGACTGCCTTCAGGCAGAAAGAAAAGAGAACAGCAAGAGGCCTTTTCTCCCCGGCTGCTTTCCAAAGCCCTTCCAGCTCAAACTATGTCGTTTCTCCTCTGGAAGGATCCTTGCACCGCCACGTAGTTTTTCAGAAGAAGCCCTGCGTTTGCAAGAGCAAAGGAGTAATTCGTTGCAGGAAAGAGGAAGGAAAGAAAGTTTCTCTCCCTCTGCCTGCTTTGCTCAGAGGACTGGATGAAGTCAGGGAGTTCTCCCTTTCACTGAGATACGTGCGGGCTGCTGTTGCCTGTGTGCTCTCTTCTTTGCAAAAGAGTCTGCAGTTCCACGCTTTGAACCGTGGAAAGGTGCCGGGCTCTGCTAAGACTTCCCCCGGCGCTTCGTTTGCCCTGGGCCAAAGCCAGCCTTCACAATAGCTGAATGCTAACACAGCATACTCGTTCCACTTCCAGAACAGCGCTACCGCGAGGCAGTTCTCCGGGGGAAAACGGCCCTTCGCGAAGGGCAGATCTGCCGAGCTCATTGCGGGAAAGCGAAAGCAAAGGACGCTTTTCTCCCTCTAAGCGCTTTCGTCAGAGGAACGGGGGAAGTCACAGTGTTCTTTCTCTCACTGAGATACACACAATCTGACGTTGCCTCTGAGCTCCGTTGCTGGCGAAGAACTGAAAGTGACATACATTCCTGTGGGGAAACACAGGGCTTTGCTAGGATTTCTCTAGGCAGTGTGATTTCCCTGGGCCTCACTGTAGCAACACTATCTCGCCAGGGCAACACTGCGTGGGATTTCCTCTTCCAAGAGAGCTGCTGCTTTGTAGTTTGTGCTGGGAAACCTTATTTTGGCAAGTGCGAATTGACCGCATTCAGGCAGAAAGAAAAGAGAACAGCAAGAGGCGTTTTCTCCCCGGCTGCTTTCCCAAGCCCTTCCAGCTCAAACTATGTCGTTGCTCCTCTGGAAGGATCCTTGCACCGCGACGTAGTTTCTCAGAAGAAGCCCTGCGTTTGCAAGAGCAAAGGAGCAATTCGTTGCAGGAAAGAGGAAGGAAAGAAAGTTTCTCTCCTTCTGCCTGCTTTGCTCAGAGGACTGAAGTCAGGGAGTTCTCCCTTTCACTGAGATACGTGCGGGCTGCTGTTGCCTGTGTGCTCTCTTCTTTGCAAAAGAGTCTGCAGTTCCACGCTTTGAACCGTGGAAAGGCGCCAGGCTCTGCTAAGACTTCCCCCGGCGCTTCGTTTGCCCTGGGCCAAAGCGAGCCTTCACAATAGCTGAACGCTAACACTGCATACTCGTTCCACTTCCAGAACAGGGCTACCGCGAGGCAGTTCTCCGGGGGAAAACGGCCCTTCGCGAAGGGCAGATCTGCCGAGCTCATTGCGGGAAAGCGAAAGCAAAGGACGCTTTTCTCCCTCTAAGCGCTTTCGTCAGAGGAACGGGGGAAGTCACAGTGTTCTTTCTCTCACTGAGATACACACAATCTGACGTTGCCTCTAAGCTCCGTTGCTGGGAAAGAACTGAAACTGACATACATTCCTGTGGGGAAACACAGGGCTTTGCTAGGATTTCTTTAGGCAGTGTTTTTTCCCTGGGCCTCACTGCAGCAAGACTATCTCGCCAGGGCAACACTGCGTGGGATTTCCTCTGCCAGGAGAGAGCTGCTGCTTTGTAGTTTGTGCTGGGAAACCTTGCTTTGGCAAGTGCGAATTGACTGCATTCAGGCAGAAAGAAAAGAGAATAGCAAGAGGCCTTTTCTCCCCGGCTGCTTTCCCAAGCCCTTCCAGCTCAAACTATGTCGTTGCTCCTCTGGAAGGATCCCTGCACCGCGACGTAGTTTCTCAGAAGAAGCCCTGCGTTTGCAAGAGCAAATGAGGAATTCGTTGCAGGAAAGAGGAAGGATAGAATGTTTCTCTCCCTCTGCCTGCTTTGTTCAGAGGACTGGATGAAGTCAGGGAGTTCTCCCTTTCACTGAGATACGTGCGGGCTGCTGTTGCCTGTGCGCTCTCTTCTTTGCAAAAGAGTCTGCAGTTCCACGCTTTGAACCGAGGAAAGGCGCCGGGCTCTGCTAAGACTTCCCCCGGCGCTTCGTTTGCCCTGGGCCAGAGCGAGCCTTCACAATAGCTGAACGCTAACACTGCATACTCGTTCCACTTCCAGAACAGGTCTACAGCGAGGTAGTTCTCCGGGGGAAAACGGCCCTTCGCGAAGGGCAGATCTGCCGAGCTCATTGCGGGAAAGCGAAAGCAAAGGACACTTTTCTCCCTCTAACCGCTTTCGTCAGAAGAACGGGGGAAGTCACAGTGTTCTTTCTCTCACTGAGATACACACAATCTGACGTTGCCTCTGAGCTCCGTTGCTGGCAAAGAACTGAAACTGACATACATTCCTGTGGGGAAACACAGGGCTTTGCTAGGATTTCTCTAGGCAGTGTGTTTTCCCTGGACCTCACTGCAGCAACACTATCTCGCCAGGGCAACACTGCGTGGGATTTCCTCTGCCAGGAGAGAGCTGCTGCTTTGGAGTTTGTGCTGGGAAACCTTGCTTTGGCAAGTGCGAATTGACTGCATTCAGAGAGAAAGAAAAGAGAATAGCAAGAGGCCTTTTTTCCCCGGCTGCTTTCCCAAGCCCTTCCAGCTAAAACTATGTCGTTGCTCCTCTGGAAGGATTCCTGAACCGCGACGTAGTTTTTCAGAAGAAGCCCTGCGTTTGCAAGAGCAAGGGAGCAATTCGTTGCAGGAAAGAGGAAGGAAAGAAAGTTTCTCTCCCTCTGCCTGCTTTGTTCAGAGGACTGGATGAAGTCAGGGAGTTCTCCCTTTCACTGAGAAACGTGCGGGCTGCTGTTGCCTGGGCGCTCTCTTCTTTGCAAAAGAGTCTGCAGTTCCACGCTTTGAACCGTGGAAAGGCGCCGGGCTCTGCTAAGACTTCCCCCGGCGCTTCGTTTGTCCTGGGCCAAAGCCAGCCTTCACAATAGCTGAATGCTAACACAGCATACTCGTTCCACTTCCAGAACAGCGCTACCGCGAGGCAGTTCTCCGGGGGAAAACGGCCCTTCGCGAAGGGCAGATCTGCCGAGCTCATTGCGGGAAAGCGAAAGCAAAGGACGCTTTTCTCCCTCTAAGCGCTTTCGTCAGAGGAACGGGGGAAGTCACAGTGTTCTTTCTCTCACTGAGATACACACAATCTGACGTTGCCTCTGAGCTCCGTTGCTGGCAAAGAACTGAAACTGACATACATTCCTGTGGGGAAACACAGGGCTTTGCTAGGATTTCTCTAGGCAGTGTGATTTCCCTGGGCCTCACTGTAGCAACACTATCTCGCCAGGGCAACACTGCGTGGGATTTCCTCTGCCAGGAGAGAGCTGCTGCTTTGTAGTTTGTGCTGGGAAACCTTGCTTTGGCAAGTGCGAATTGACTGCCTTCAGGCAGAAAGAAAAGAGAACAGCAAGAGGCCTTTTCTCCCCGGCTGCTTTCCAAAGCCCTTCCAGCTCAAACTATGTCGTTTCTCCTCTGGAAGGATCCTTGCACCGCCACGTAGTTTTTCAGAAGAAGCCCTGCGTTTGCAAGAGCAAAGGAGTAATTCGTTGCAGGAAAGAGGAAGGAAAGAAAGTTTCTCTCCCTCTGCCTGCTTTGCTCAGAGGACTGGATGAAGTCAGGGAGTTCTCCCTTTCACTGAGATACGTGCGGGCTGCTGTTGCCTGTGTGCTCTCTTCTTTGCAAAAGAGTCTGCAGTTCCACGCTTTGAACCGTGGAAAGGTGCCGGGCTCTGCTAAGACTTCCCCCGGCGCTTCGTTTGCCCTGGGCCAAAGCCAGCCTTCACAATAGCTGAATGCTAACACAGCATACTCGTTCCACTTCCAGAACAGCGCTACCGCGAGGCAGTTCTCCGGGGGAAAACGGCCCTTCGCGAAGGGCAGATCTGCCGAGCTCATTGCGGGAAAGCGAAAGCAAAGGACGCTTTTCTCCCTCTAACCGCTTTCGTCAGAGGAACGGGGGAAGTCACAGTGTTCTTTCTCTCACTGAGATACACACAATCTGACGTTGCCTCTGAGCTCCGTTGCTGGCAAAGAACTGAAACTGACATACATTCCTGTGGGGAAACACAGGGCTTTGCTAGAATTTCTCTAGGCAGTGTGATTTCCCTGGGCCTCACTGTAGCAACACTATCTCGCCAGGGCAACACTGCGTGGGATTTCCTCTGCCAGGAGAGAGCTGCTGCTTTGTAGTTTGTGCTGGGAAACCTTGCTTTGGCAAGTGCGAATTGACCGCATTCAGGCAGAAAGAAAAGAGAATAGCAAGAGGCCTTTTCTCCCCGGCTGCTTTCCCAAGCGCTTCCAGCTAAAACTATGTCGTTGCTCCTCTGGAAGGATCTCTGCACCGCGACGTAGTTTCTCAGAAGAAGCCCTGCGTTTGCAAGAGCAAATGAGGAATTCTTTGCAGGAAAGAGGAAGGAAAGAAAGTTTCTCTCCCTCTGTCTGCTTTGCTCAGAGGACTGGATGAAGTCAGGGAGTTCTCCCTTTCACTGAGAAACGTGCGGGCTGCTGTTGCCTGGGCGCTCTCTTCTTTGCAAAAGAGTCTGCAGTTCCATGCTTTGAACCGTGGAAAGGCGCCGGGCTCTGCTAAGACTTCCCCCGGCGCTTCGTTTGCCCTGGGCCAGAGCGAGCCTTCACAATAGCTGAACGCTAACACTGCATACTCGTTCCACTTCCAGAACAGGGCTACCGCGAGGCAGTTCTCCGGGGGAAAACGGCCCTTCGCGAAGGGCAGATCTGCCGAGCTCATTGCGGGAAAGGGAAAGCAAAGGACGCTTTTCTCCCTCTAACCGCTTTCGTCAGAGGAACGGGGGAAGTCACAGTGTTCTTTCTCTCACTGAGATACACACAATCTGACGTTGTCTCTGAGCTCCGTTGCTGGCAAAGAACTGAACCTGACATACATTCCTGTGGGGAAACACAGGGCTTTGCTAGGATTTCTCTAGGCAGTGTGATTTCCCTGGGCCTCACTGTAGCAACACTATCTCGCCAGGGCAACACCGCGTGGGATTTCCTCTTCCAAGAGAGCTGCTGCTTTGTAGTTTGTGCTGGGAAACCTTATTTTGGCAAGTGCGAATTGACCGCATTCAGGCAGAAAGAAAAGAGAACAGCAAGAGGGCTTTTTTCCCCGGCTGCTTTCCCAAGCCCTTCCAGCTCAAACTATGTCGTTGCTCCTCTGGAAGGATCCTTGCACCGCGACGTAGTTTTTCAGAAGAAACCCTGCTTTTGCATGAGCAAATGAGGAATTCGTTGCAGGAAAGAGGAAGGAAAGAAAGTTTCTCTCCCTCTGCCTGCTTTGTTCAGAGGACTGGATGAAGTCAGGGAGTTCTCCCTTTCACTGAGAAACGTGCGGGCTGCTGTTGCCTGGGCGCTCTCTTCTTTGCAAAAGAGTCTGCAGTTCCACGCTTTGAACCGTGGAAAGGCGCCGGGCTCTGCTAAGACTTCCCCCGGCGCTTCGTTTGTCCTGGGCCAAAGCCAGCCTTCACAATAGCTGAATGCTAACACAGCATACTCGTTCCACTTCCAGAACAGCGCTACCGCGAGGCAGTTCTCCGGGGGAAAACGGCCCTTCGCGAAGGGCAGATCTGCCGAGCTCATTGCGGGAAAGCGAAAGCAAAGGACGCTTTTCTCCCTCTAAGCGCTTTCGTCAGAGGAACGGGGGAAGTCACAGTGTTCTTTCTCTCACTGAGATACACACAATCTGACGTTGCCTCTGAGCTCCGTTGCTGGCGAAGAACTGAAAGTGACATACATTCCTGTGGGGAAACACAGGGCTTTGCTAGGATTTCTCTAGGCAGTGTGATTTCCCTGGGCCTCACTGTAGCAACACTATCTCGCCAGGGCAACACTGCGTGGGATTTCCTCTTCCAAGAGAGCTGCTGCTTTGTAGTTTGTGCTGGGAAACCTTATTTTGGCAAGTGCGAATTGACCGCATTCAGGCAGAAAGAAAAGAGAACAGCAAGAGGCGTTTTCTCCCCGGCTGCTTTCCCAAGCCCTTCCAGCTCAAACTATGTCGTTGCTCCTCTGGAAGGATCCTTGCACCGCGACGTAGTTTCTCAGAAGAAGCCCTGCGTTTGCAAGAGCAAAGGAGCAATTCGTTGCAGGAAAGAGGAAGGAAAGAAAGTTTCTCTCCTTCTGCCTGCTTTGCTCAGAGGACTGAAGTCAGGGAGTTCTCCCTTTCACTGAGATACGTGCGGGCTGCTGTTGCCTGTGTGCTCTCTTCTTTGCAAAAGAGTCTGCAGTTCCACGCTTTGAACCGTGGAAAGGCGCCAGGCTCTGCTAAGACTTCCCCCGGCGCTTCGTTTGCCCTGGGCCAAAGCGAGCCTTCACAATAGCTGAACGCTAACACTGCATACTCGTTCCACTTCCAGAACAGGGCTACCGCGAGGCAGTTCTCCGGGGGAAAACGGCCCTTCGCGAAGGGCAGATCTGCCGAGCTCATTGCGGGAAAGCGAAAGCAAAGGACGCTTTTCTCCCTCTAAGCGCTTTCGTCAGAGGAACGGGGGAAGTCACAGTGTTCTTTCTCTCACTGAGATACACACAATCTGACGTTGCCTCTAAGCTCCGTTGCTGGGAAAGAACTGAAACTGACATACATTCCTGTGGGGAAACACAGGGCTTTGCTAGGATTTCTTTAGGCAGTGTGTTTTCCCTGGGCCTCACTGCAGCAAGACTATCTCGCCAGGGCAACACTGCGTGGGATTTCCTCTGCCAGGAGAGAGCTGCTGCTTTGTAGTTTGTGCTGGGAAACCTTGCTTTGGCAAGTGCGAATTGACTGCATTCAGGCAGAAAGAAAAGAGAATAGCAAGAGGCCTTTTCTCCCCGGCTGCTTTCCCAAGCCCTTCCAGCTCAAACTATGTCGTTGCTCCTCTGGAAGGATCCCTGCACCGCGACGTAGTTTCTCAGAAGAAGCCCTGCGTTTGCAAGAGCAAATGAGGAATTCGTTGCAGGAAAGAGGAAGGATAGAATGTTTCTCTCCCTCTGCCTGCTTTGTTCAGAGGACTGGATGAAGTCAGGGAGTTCTCCCTTTCACTGAGATACGTGCGGGCTGCTGTTGCCTGTGCGCTCTCTTCTTTGCAAAAGAGTCTGCAGTTCCACGCTTTGAACCGAGGAAAGGCGCCGGGCTCTGCTAAGACTTCCCCCGGCGCTTCGTTTGCCCTGGGCCAGAGCGAGCCTTCACAATAGCTGAACGCTAACACTGCATACTCGTTCCACTTCCAGAACAGGTCTACAGCGAGGTAGTTCTCCGGGGGAAAACGGCCCTTCGCGAAGGGCAGATCTGCCGAGCTCATTGCGGGAAAGCGAAAGCAAAGGACACTTTTCTCCCTCTAACCGCTTTCGTCAGAAGAACGGGGGAAGTCACAGTGTTCTTTCTCTCACTGAGATACACACAATCTGACGTTGCCTCTGAGCTCCGTTGCTGGCAAAGAACTGAAACTGACATACATTCCTGTGGGGAAACACAGGGCTTTGCTAGGATTTCTCTAGGCAGTGTGTTTTCCCTGGACCTCACTGCAGCAACACTATCTCGCCAGGGCAACACTGCGTGGGATTTCCTCTGCCAGGAGAGAGCTGCTGCTTTGTAGTTTGTGCTGGGAAACCTTGCTTTGGCAAGTGCGAATTGACTGCATTCAGAGAGAAAGAAAAGAGAATAGCAAGAGGCCTTTTTTCCCCGGCTGCTTTCCCAAGCCCTTCCAGCTAAAACTATGTCGTTGCTCCTCTGGAAGGATTCCTGAACCGCGACGTAGTTTTTCAGAAGAAGCCCTGCGTTTGCAAGAGCAAGGGAGCAATTCGTTGCAGGAAAGAGGAAGGAAAGAAAGTTTCTCTCCCTCTGCCTGCTTTGTTCAGAGGACTGGATGAAGTCAGGGAGTTCTCCCTTTCACTGAGAAACGTGCGGGCTGCTGTTGCCTGGGCGCTCTCTTCTTTGCAAAAGAGTCTGCAGTTCCACGCTTTGAACCGTGGAAAGGCGCCGGGCTCTGCTAAGACTTCCCCCGGCGCTTCGTTTGTCCTGGGCCAAAGCCAGCCTTCACAATAGCTGAATGCTAACACAGCATACTCGTTCCACTTCCAGAACAGCGCTACCGCGAGGCAGTTCTCCGGGGGAAAACGGCCCTTCGCGAAGGGCAGATCTGCCGAGCTCATTGCGGGAAAGCGAAAGCAAAGGACGCTTTTCTCCCTCTAAGCGCTTTCGTCAGAGGAACGGGGGAAGTCACAGTGTTCTTTCTCTCACTGAGATACACACAATCTGACGTTGCCTCTGAGCTCCGTTGCTGGCAAAGAACTGAAACTGACATACATTCCTGTGGGGAAACACAGGGCTTTGCTAGGATTTCTCTAGGCAGTGTGATTTCCCTGGGCCTCACTGTAGCAACACTATCTCGCCAGGGCAACACTGCGTGGGATTTCCTCTGCCAGGAGAGAGCTGCTGCTTTGTAGTTTGTGCTGGGAAACCTTGCTTTGGCAAGTGCGAATTGACTGCCTTCAGGCAGAAAGAAAAGAGAACAGCAAGAGGCCTTTTCTCCCCGGCTGCTTTCCAAAGCCCTTCCAGCTCAAACTATGTCGTTTCTCCTCTGGAAGGATCCTTGCACCGCCACGTAGTTTTTCAGAAGAAGCCCTGCGTTTGCAAGAGCAAAGGAGTAATTCGTTGCAGGAAAGAGGAAGGAAAGAAAGTTTCTCTCCCTCTGCCTGCTTTGCTCAGAGGACTGGATGAAGTCAGGGAGTTCTCCCTTTCACTGAGATACGTGCGGGCTGCTGTTGCCTGTGTGCTCTCTTCTTTGCAAAAGAGTCTGCAGTTCCACGCTTTGAACCGTGGAAAGGTGCCGGGCTCTGCTAAGACTTCCCCCGGCGCTTCGTTTGCCCTGGGCCAAAGCCAGCCTTCACAATAGCTGAATGCTAACACAGCATACTCGTTCCACTTCCAGAACAGCGCTACCGCGAGGCAGTTCTCCGGGGGAAAACGGCCCTTCGCGAAGGGCAGATCTGCCGAGCTCATTGCGGGAAAGCGAAAGCAAAGGACGCTTTTCTCCCTCTAACCGCTTTCGTCAGAGGAACGGGGGAAGTCACAGTGTTCTTTCTCTCACTGAGATACACACAATCTGACGTTGCCTCTGAGCTCCGTTGCTGGCAAAGAACTGAACCTGACATACATTCCTGTGGGGAAACACAGGGCTTTGCTAGGATTTCTCTAGGCAGTGTGATTTCCCTGGGCCTCACTGTAGCAAGACTATCTCGCCAGGACAACACTGCGTGGGATTTCCTCTTCCAAGAGAGCTGCTGCTTTGTAGTTTGTGCTGGGAAACCTTATTTTGGCAAGTGCGAATTGACCGCATTCAGGCAGAAAGAAAAGAGAACAGCAAGAGGCGTTTTCTCCCCGGCTGCTTTCCCAAGCCCTTCCAGCTCAAACTATGTCGTTGCTCCTCTGGAAGGATCCTTGCACCGCGACGTAGTTTCTCAGAAGAAGCCCTGCGTTTGCAAGAGCAAAGGAGCAATTCGTTGCAGGAAAGAGGAAGGAAAGAAAGTTTCTCTCCTTCTGCCTGCTTTGCTCAGAGGACTGGATGAAGTCAGGGAGTTCTCCCTTTCACTGAGATACGTGCGGGCTGCTGTTGCCTGTGTGCTCTCTTCTTTGCAAAAGAGTCTGCAGTTCCACGCTTAGAACCGTGGAAAGGCGCCAGGCTCTGCTAAGACTTCCCCCGGCGCTTCGTTTGCCCTGGGCCAAAGCGAGCCTTCACAATAGCTGAACGCTAACACTGCATACTCGTTCCACTTCCAGAACAGGGCTACCGCGAGGCAGTTCTCCGGGGGAAAACGGCCCTTCGCGAAGGGCAGATCTGCCGAGCTCATTGCGGGAAAGCGAAAGCAAAGGACGCTTTTCTCCCTCTAACCGCTTTCGTCAGAGGAACGGGGGAAGTCACAGTGTTCTTTCTCTCACTGAGATACACACAATCTGACGTTGCCTCTGAGCTCCGTTGCTGGCAAAGAACTGAAACTGACATACATTCCTGTGGGGAAACACAGGGCTTTGCTAGAATTTCTCTAGGCAGTGTGATTTCCCTGGGCCTCACTGTAGCAACACTATCTCGCCAGGGCAACACTGCGTGGGATTTCCTCTTCCAGGAGAGAGCTGCTGCTTTGTAGTTTGTGCTGGGAAACCTTGCTTTGGCAAGTGCGAATTGACCGCATTCAGGCAGAAAGAAAAGAGAATAGCAAGAGGCCTTTTCTCCCCGGCTGCTTTCCCAAGCGCTTCCAGCTCAAACTATGTCGTTGCTCCTCTGGAAGGATCTCTGCACCGCGACGTAGTTTCTCAGAAGAAGCCCTGCGTTTGCAAGAGCAAATGAGGAATTCTTTGCAGGAAAGAGGAAGGAAAGAAAGTTTCTCTCCCTCTGTCTGCTTTGCTCAGAGGACTGGATGAAGTCAGGGAGTTCTCCCTTTCACTGAGAAACGTGCGGGCTGCTGTTGCCTGGGCGCTCTCTTCTTTGCAAAAGAGTCTGCAGTTCCATGCTTTGAACCGTGGAAAGGCGCCGGGCTCTGCTAAGACTTCCCCCGGCGCTTCGTTTGCCCTGGGCCAGAGCGAGCCTTCACAATAGCTGAACGCTAACACTGCATACTCGTTCCACTTCCAGAACAGGGCTACCGCGAGGCAGTTCTCCGGGGGAAAACGGCCCTTCGCGAAGGGCAGATCTGCCGAGCTCATTGCGGGAAAGCGAAAGCAAAGGACGCTTTTCTCCCTCTAACCGCTTTCGTCAGAGGAACGGGGGAAGTCACAGTGTTCTTTCTCTCACTGAGATACACACAATCTGACGTTGCCTCTGAGCTCCGTTGCTGGCAAAGAACTGAACCTGACATACATTCCTGTGGGGAAACACAGGGCTTTGCTAGGATTTCTCTAGGCAGTGTGATTTCCCTGGGCCTCACTGTAGCAACACTATCTCGCCAGGGCAACACTGCGTGGGATTTCCTCTTCCAAGAGAGCTGCTGCTTTGTAGTTTGTGCTGGGAAACCTTATTTTGGCAAGTGCGAATTGACCGCATTCAGGCAGAAAGAAAAGAGAACAGCAAGAGGCGTTTTCTCCCCGGCTGCTTTCCCAAGCCCTTCCAGCTCAAACTATGTCGTTGCTCCTCTGGAAGGATCCTTGCACCGCGACGTAGTTTCTCAGAAGAAGCCCTGCGTTTGCAAGAGCAAAGGAGCAATTCGTTGCAGGAAAGAGGAAGGAAAGAAAGTTTCTCTCCTTCTGCCTGCTTTGCTCAGAGGACTGGATGAAGTCAGGGAGTTCTCCCTTTCACTGAGATACGTGCGGGCTGCTGTTGCCTGTGTGCTCTCTTCTTTGCAAAAGAGTCTGCAGTTCCACGCTTTGAACCGTGGAAAGGCGCCAGGCTCTGCTAAGACTTCCCCCGGCGCTTCGTTTGCCCTGGGCCAAAGCGAGCCTTCACAATAGCTGAACGCTAACACTGCATACTCGTTCCACTTCCAGAACAGGGCTACCGCGAGGCAGTTCTCCGGGGGAAAACGGCCCTTCGCGAAGGGCAGATCTGCCGAGCTCATTGCGGGAAAGCGAAAGCAAAGGACGCTTTTCTCCCTCTAACCGCTTTCGTCAGAGGAACGGGGGAAGTCACAGTGTTCTTTCTCTCACTGAGATACACACAATCTGACGTTGCCTCTAAGCTCCGTTGCTGGGAAAGAACTGAAACTGACATACATTCCTGTGGGGAAACACAGGGCTTTGCTAGGATTTCTTTAGGCAGTGTGTTTTCCCTGGGCCTCACTGCAGCAAGACTATCTCGCCAGGGCAACACTGCGTGGGATTTCCTCTGCCAGGAGAGAGCTGCTGCTTTGTAGTTTGTGCTGGGAAACCTTGCTTTGGCAAGTGCGAATTGACTGCATTCAGGCAGAAAGAAAAGAGAATAGCAAGAGGCCTTTTCTCCCCGGCTGCTTTCCCAAGCCCTTCCAGCTCAAACTATGTCGTTGCTCCTCTGGAAGGATCCCTGCACCGCGACGTAGTTTCTCAGAAGAAGCCCTGCGTTTGCAAGAGCAAATGAGGAATTCGTTGCAGGAAAGAGGAAGGATAGAATGTTTCTCTCCCTCTGCCTGCTTTGTTCAGAGGACTGGATGAAGTCAGGGAGTTCTCCCTTTCACTGAGATACGTGCGGGCTGCTGTTGCCTGTGCGCTCTCTTCTTTGCAAAAGAGTCTGCAGTTCCACGCTTTGAACCGAGGAAAGGCGCCGGGCTCTGCTAAGACTTCCCCCGGCGCTTCGTTTGCCCTGGGCCAGAGCGAGCCTTCACAATAGCTGAACGCTAACACTGCATACTCGTTCCACTTCCAGAACAGGTCTACAGCGAGGTAGTTCTCCGGGGGAAAACGGCCCTTCGCGAAGGGCAGATCTGCCGAGCTCATTGCGGGAAAGCGAAAGCAAAGGACACTTTTCTCCCTCTAACCGCTTTCGTCAGAGGAACGGGGGAAGTCACAGTGTTCTTTCTCTCACTGAGATACACACAATCTGACGTTGCCTCTGAGCTCCGTTGCTGGCAAAGAACTGAAACTGACATACATTCCTGTGGGGAAACACAGGGCTTTGCTAGGATTTCTCTAGGCAGTGTGTTTTCCCTGGACCTCACTGCAGCAACACTATCTCGCCAGGGCAACACTGCGTGGGATTTCCTCTGCCAGGAGAGAGCTGCTGCTTTGTAGTTTGTGCTGGGAAACCTTGCTTTGGCAAGTGCGAATTGACTGCATTCAGAGAGAAAGAAAAGAGAATAGCAAGAGGCCTTTTTTCCCCGGCTGCTTTCCCAAGCCCTTCCAGCTAAAACTATGTCGTTGCTCCTCTGGAAGGATTCCTGAACCGCGACGTAGTTTTTCAGAAGAAGCCCTGCTTTTGCAAGAGCAAGGGAGCAATTCGTTGCAGGAAAGAGGAAGGAAAGAAAGTTTCTGTCCCTCTGCCTGCTTTGCTCAGAGGACTGGATGAAGTCAGGGAGTTCTCCCTTTCACTGAGAAACGTGCGGGCTGCTTTTGCCTGTGCGCTCTCTTCTTTGCAAAAGAGTCTGCAGTTTCACGCTTTGAACCGTGGAAAGGCGCCGGGCTCTGCTAAGACTTCCCCCGGCGCTTCGTTTGCCCTGGGCCAAAGCGAGCCTTCACAATAGCTGAACGCTAACACTGCATACTCGTTCCACTTCCAGAACAGGGCTACCGCGAGGCAGTTCTCCGGGGGAAAACGGCCCTTCGCGAAGGGCAGATCTGCCGAGCTCATTGCGGGAAAGCGAAAGCAAAGGACGCTTTTCTCCCTCTAACCGCTTTCGTCAGAGGAACGGGGGAAGTCACAGTGTTCTTTCTCTCACTGAGATACACACAATCTGACGTTGCCTCTGAGCTCCGTTGCTGGCAAAGAACTGAAACTGACATACATTCCTGTGGGGAAACACAGGGCTTTGCTAGAATTTCTCTAGGCAGTGTGATTTCCCTGGGCCTCACTGTAGCAACACTATCTCGCCAGGGCAACACTGCGTGGGATTTCCTCTGCCAGGAGAGAGCTGCTGCTTTGTAGTTTGTGCTGGGAAACCTTGCTTTGGCAAGTGCGAATTGACCGCATTCAGGCAGAAAGAAAAGAGAATAGCAAGAGGCCTTTTCTCCCCGGCTGCTTTCCCAAGCGCTTCCAGCTCAAACTATGTCGTTGCTCCTCTGGAAGGATCCTTGCACCGCGACGTAGTTTTTCAGAAGAAACCCTGCTTTTGCATGAGCAAATGAGGAATTCGTTGCAGGAAAGAGGAAGGAAAGAAAGTTTCTCTCCCTCTGCCTGCTTTGTTCAGAGGACTGGATGAAGTCAGGGAGTTCTCCCTTTCACTGAGAAACGTGCGGGCTGCTGTTGCCTGTGCGCTCTCTTCTTTGCAAAAGAGTCTGCAGTTCCACGCTTTGAACCGTGGAAAGGCGCCGGGCTCTGCTAAGACTTCCCCCGGCGCTTCGTTTGTCCTGGGCCAAAGCCAGCCTTCACAATAGCTGAATGCTAACACAGCATACTCGTTCCACTTCCAGAACAGCGCTACCGCGAGGCAGTTCTCCGGGGGAAAACGGCCCTTCGCGAAGGGCAGATCTGCCGAGCTCATTGCGGGAAAGCGAAAGCAAAGGACGCTTTTCTCCCTCTAAGCGCTTTCGTCAGAGGAACGGGGGAAGTCACAGTGTTCTTTCTCTCACTGAGATACACACAATCTGACGTTGCCTCTGAGCTCCGTTGCTGGCAAAGAACTGAAACTGACATACATTCCTGTGGGGAAACACAGGGCTTTGCTAGGATTTCTCTAGGCAGTGTGATTTCCCTGGGCCTCACTGTAGCAACACTATCTCGCCAGGGCAACACTGCGTGGGATTTCCTCTGCCAGGAGAGAGCTGCTGCTTTGTCGTTTGTGCTGGGAAACCTTGCTTTGGCAAGTGCGAATTGACTGCCTTCAGGCAGAAAGAAAAGAGAACAGCAAGAGGCCTTTTCTCCCCGGCTGCTTTCCAAAGCCCTTCCAGCTCAAACTATGTCGTTTCTCCTCTGGAAGGATCCTTGCACCGCCACGTAGTTTTTCAGAAGAAGCCCTGCTTTTGCAAGAGCAAAGGAGTAATTCGTTGCAGGAAAGAGGAAGGAAAGAAAGTTTCTCTCCCTCTGCCTGCTTTGCTCAGAGGACTGGATGAAGTCAGGGAGTTCTCCCTTTCACTGAGATACGTGCGGGCTGCTGTTGCCTGTGTGCTCTCTTCTTTGCAAAAGAGTCTGCAGTTCCACGCTTTGAACCGTGGAAAGGTGCCGGGCTCTGCTAAGACATCCCCCGGCGCTTCGTTTGCCCTGGGCCAAAGCCAGCCTTCACAATAGCTGAATGCTAACACAGCATACTCGTTCCACTTCCAGAACAGCGCTACCGCGAGGCAGTTCTCCGGGGGAAAACGGCCCTTCGCGAAGGGCAGATCTGCCGAGCTCATTGCGGGAAAGCGAAAGCAAAGGACGCTTTTCTCCCTCTAACCGCTTTCGTCAGAGGAACGGGGGAAGTCACAGTGTTCTTTCTCTCACTGAGATACACACAATCTGACGTTGCCTCTGAGCTCCGTTGCTGGCAAAGAACTGAACCTGACATACATTCCTGTGGGGAAACACAGGGCTTTGCTAGGATTTCTCTAGGCAGTGTGATTTCCCTGGGCCTCACTGTAGCAACACTATCTCGCCAGGGCAACACTGCGTGGGATTTCCTCTTCCAAGAGAGCTGCTGCTTTGTAGTTTGTGCTGGGAAACCTTATTTTGGCAAGTGCGAATTGACCGCATTCAGGCAGAAAGAAAAGAGAACAGCAAGAGGCGTTTTCTCCCCGGCTGCTTTCCCAAGCCCTTCCAGCTCAAACTATGTCGTTGCTCCTCTGGAAGGATCCTTGCACCGCCACGTAGTTTCTCAGAAGAAGCCCTGCGTTTGCAAGAGCAAAGGAGCAATTCGTTGCAGGAAAGAGGAAGGAAAGAAAGTTTCTCTCCTTCTGCCTGCTTTGCTCAGAGGACTGGATGAAGTCAGGGAGTTCTCCCTTTCACTGAGATACGTGCGGGCTGCTGTTGCCTGTGTGCTCTCTTCTTTGCAAAAGAGTCTGCAGTTCCACGCTTTGAACCGTGGAAAGGCGCCAGGCTCTGCTAAGACTTCCCCCGGCGCTTCGTTTGCCCTGAGCCAAAGCGAGCCTTCACAATAGCTGAACGCTAACACTGCATACTCGTTCCACTTCCAGAACAGGGCTACCGCAAGGCAGTTCTCCGGGGGAAAAGGCCCTTCGCGAAGGGCAGATCTGCCGAGCTCATTGCGGGAAAGCGAAAGCAAAGGACGCTTTTCTCCCTCTAACCGCTTTCGTCAGAGGAACGGGGGAAGTCACAGTGTTCTTTCTCTCACTGAGATACACACAATCTGACGTTGCCTCTAAGCTCCGTTGCTGGGAAAGAACTGAAACTGACATACATTCCTGTGGGGAAACACAGGGCTTTGCTAGGATTTCTTTAGGCAGTGTGTTTTCCCTGGGCCTCACTGCAGCAAGACTATCTCGCCAGGGCAACACTGCGTGGGATTTCCTCTGCCAGGAGAGAGCTGCTGCTTTGTAGTTTGTGCTGGGAAACCTTGCTTTGGCAAGTGCGAATTGACTGCATTCAGGCAGAAAGAAAAGAGAATAGCAAGAGGCCTTTTCTCCCCGGCTGCTTTCCCAAGCCCTTCCAGCTCAAACTATGTCGTTGCTCCTCTGGAAGGATCCCTGCACCGCGACGTAGTTTCTCAGAAGAAGCCCTGCGTTTGCAAGAGCAAATGAGGAATTCGTTGCAGGAAAGAGGAAGGATAGAATGTTTCTCTCCCTCTGCCTGCTTTGTTCAGAGGACTGGATGAAGTCAGGGAGTTCTCCCTTTCACTGAGATACGTGCGGGCTGCTGTTGCCTGTGCGCTCTCTTCTTTGCAAAAGAGTCTGCAGTTCCACGCTTTGAACCGAGGAAAGGCGCCGGGCTCTGCTAAGACTTCCCCCGGCGCTTCGTTTGCCCTGGGCCAGAGCGAGCCTTCACAATAGCTGAACGCTAACACTGCATACTCGTTCCACTTCCAGAACAGGTCTACAGCGAGGTAGTTCTCCGGGGGAAAACGGCCCTTCGCGAAGGGCAGATCTGCCGAGCTCATTGCGGGAAAGCGAAAGCAAAGGACACTTTTCTCCCTCTAACCGCTTTCGTCAGAGGAACGGGGGAAGTCACAGTGTTCTTTCTCTCACTGAGATACACACAATCTGACGTTGCCTCTGAGCTCCGTTGCTGGCAAAGAACTGAAACTGACATACATTCCTGTGGGGAAACACAGGGCTTTGCTAGGATTTCTCTAGGCAGTGTGTTTTCCCTGGACCTCACTGCAGCAACACTATCTCGCCAGGGCAACACTGCGTGGGATTTCCTCTGCCAGGAGAGAGCTGCTGCTTTGTAGTTTGTGCTGGGAAACCTTGCTTTGGCAAGTGCGAATTGACTGCATTCAGAGAGAAAGAAAAGAGAATAGCAAGAGGCCTTTTTTCCCCGGCTGCTTTCCCAAGCCCTTCCAGCTAAAACTATGTCGTTGCTCCTCTGGAAGGATTCCTGAACCGCGACGTAGTTTTTCAGAAGAAGCCCTGCGTTTGCAAGAGCAAGGGAGCAATTCGTTGCAGGAAAGAGGAAGGAAAGAAAGTTTCTGTCCCTCTGCCTGCTTTGCTCAGAGGACTGGATGAAGTCAGGGAGTTCTCCCTTTCACTGAGAAACGTGCGGGCTGCTTTTGCCTGTGCGCTCTCTTCTTTGCAAAAGAGTCTGCAGTTCCACGCTTTGAACCGTGGAAAGGCGCCGGGCTCTGCTAAGACTTCCCCCGGCGCTTCGTTTGCCCTGGGCCAAAGCGAGCCTTCACAATAGCTGAACGCTAACACTGCATACTCGTTCCACTTCCAGAACAGGGCTACCGCGAGGCAGTTCTCCGGGGGAAAACGGCCCTTCGCGAAGGGCAGATCTGCCGAGCTCATTGCGGGAAAGCGAAAGCAAAGGACGCTTTTCTCCCTCTAACCGCTTTCGTCAGAGGAACGGGGGAAGTCACAGTGTTCTTTCTCTCACTGAGATACACACAATCTGACGTTGCCTCTGAGCTCCGTTGCTGGCAAAGAACTGAAACTGACATACATTCCTGTGGGGAAACACAGGGCTTTGCTAGAATTTCTCTAGGCAGTGTGATTTCCCTGGGCCTCACTGTAGCAACACTATCTCCCCAGGGCAACACTGCGTGGGATTTCCTCTGCCAGGAGAGAGCTGCTGCTTTGTAGTTTGTGCTGGGAAACCTTGCTTTGGCAAGTGCGAATTGACCGCATTCAGGCAGAAAGAAAAGAGAATAGCAAGAGGCCTTTTCTCCCCGGCTGCTTTCCCAAGCGCTTCCAGCTAAAACTATGTCGTTGCTCCTCTGGAAGGATCCTTGCACCGCGACGTAGTTTTTCAGAAGAAACCCTGCTTTTGCATGAGCAAATGAGGAATTCGTTGCAGGAAAGAGGAAGGAAAGAAAGTTTCTCTCCCTCTGCCTGCTTTGTTCAGAGGACTGGATGAAGTCAGGGAGTTCTCCCTTTCACTGAGAAACGTGCGGGCTGCTGTTGCCTGGGCGCTCTCTTCTTTGCAAAAGAGTCTGCAGTTCCACGCTTTGAACCGTGGAAAGGCGCCGGGCTCTGCTAAGACTTCCCCCGGCGCTTCGTTTGCCCTGGGCCAAAGCCAGCCTTCACAATAGCTGAATGCTAACACAGCATACTCGTTCCACTTCCAGAACAGCGCTACCGCGAGGCAGTTCTCCGGGGGAAAACGGCCCTTCGCGAAGGGCAGATCTGCCGAGCTCATTGCGGGAAAGCGAAAGCAAAGGACGCTTTTCTCCCTCTAACCGCTTTCGTCAGAGGAACGGGGGAAGTCACAGTGTTCTTTCTCTCACTGAGATACACACAATCTGACGTTGCCTCTGAGCTCCGTTGCTGGCAAAGAACTGAACCTGACATACATTCCTGTGGGGAAACACAGGGCTTTGCTAGAATTTCTCTAGGCAGTGTGATTTCCCTGGGCCTCACTGTAGCAACACTATCTCGCCAGGGCAACACTGCGTGGGATTTCCTCTTCCAAGAGAGCTGCTGCTTTGTAGTTTGTGCTGGGAAACCTTATTTTGGCAAGTGCGAATTGACCGCATTCAGGCAGAAAGAAAAGAGAACAGCAAGAGGCGTTTTCTCCCCGGCTGCTTTCCCAAGCCCTTCCAGCTCAAACTATGTCGTTGCTCCTCTGGAAGGATCCTTGCACCGCGACGTAGTTTCTCAGAAGAAGCCCTGCGTTTGCAAGAGCAAAGGAGCAATTCGTTGCAGGAAAGAGGAAGGAAAGAAAGTTTCTCTCCTTCTGCCTGCTTTGCTCAGAGGACTGGATGAAGTCAGGGAGTTCTCCCTTTCACTGAGATACGTGCGGGCTGCTGTTGCCTGTGTGCTCTCTTCTTTGCAAAAGAGTCTGCAGTTCCACGCTTTGAACCGTGGAAAGGCGCCAGGCTCTGCTAAGACTTCCCCCGGCGCTTCGTTTGCCCTGGGCCAAAGCGAGCCTTCACAATAGCTGAACGCTAACACTGCATACTCGTTCCACTTCCAGAACAGGGCTACCGCGAGGCAGTTCTCCGGGGGAAAACGGCCCTTCGCGAAGGGCAGATCTGCCGAGCTCATTGCGGGAAAGCGAAAGCAAAGGACGCTTTTCTCCCTCTAACCGCTTTCGTCAGAGGAACGGGGGAAGTCACAGTGTTCTTTCTCTCACTGAGATACACACAATCTGACGTTGCCTCTAAGCTCCGTTGCTGGGAAAGAACTGAAACTGACATACATTCCTGTGGGGAAACACAGGGCTTTGCTAGGATTTCTTTAGGCAGTGTGTTTTCCCTGGGCCTCACTGCAGCAAGACTATCTCGCCAGGGCAACACTGCGTGGGATTTCCTCTGCCAGGAGAGAGCTGCTGCTTTGTAGTTTGTGCTGGGAAACCTTGCTTTGGCAAGTGCGAATTGACTGCATTCAGGCAGAAAGAAAAGAGAATAGCAAGAGGCCTTTTCTCCCCGGCTGCTTTCCCAAGCCCTTCCAGCTCAAACTATGTCGTTGCTCCTCTGGAAGGATCCCTGCACCGCGACGTAGTTTCTCAGAAGAAGCCCTGCGTTTGCAAGAGCAAATGAGGAATTCGTTGCAGGAAAGAGGAAGGATAGAATGTTTCTCTCCCTCTGCCTGCTTTGTTCAGAGGACTGGATGAAGTCAGGGAGTTCTCCCTTTCACTGAGATACGTGCGGGCTGCTGTTGCCTGTGCGCTCTCTTCTTTGCAAAAGAGTCTGCAGTTCCACGCTTTGAACCGAGGAAAGGCGCCGGGCTCTGCTAAGACTTCCCCCGGCGCTTCGTTTGCCCTGGGCCAGAGCGAGCCTTCACAATAGCTGAACGCTAACACTGCATACTCGTTCCACTTCCAGAACAGGTCTACAGCGAGGTAGTTCTCCGGGGGAAAACGGCCCTTCGCGAAGGGCAGATCTGCCGAGCTCATTGCGGGAAAGCGAAAGCAAAGGACACTTTTCTCCCTCTAACCGCTTTCGTCAGAGGAACGGGGGAAGTCACGGTGTTCTTTCTCTCACTGAGATACACACAATCTGACGTTGCCTCTGAGCTCCGTTGCTGGCAAAGAACTGAAACTGACATACATTCCTGTGGGGAAACACAGGGCTTTGCTAGGATTTCTCTAGGCAGTGTGTTTTCCCTGGACCTCACTGCAGCAACACTATCTCGCCAGGGCAACACTGCGTGGGATTTCCTCTGCCAGGAGAGAGCTGCTGCTTTGTAGTTTGTGCTGGGAAACCTTGCTTTGGCAAGTGCGAATTGACTGCATTCAGAGAGAAAGAAAAGAGAATAGCAAGAGGCCTTTTTTCCCCGGCTGCTTTCCCAAGCCCTTCCAGCTAAAACTATGTCGTTGCTCCTCTGGAAGGATTCCTGAACCGCGACGTAGTTTTTCAGAAGAAGCCCTGCTTTTGCAAGAGCAAGGGAGCAATTCGTTGCAGGAAAGAGGAAGGAAAGAAAGTTTCTGTCCCTCTGCCTGCTTTGCTCAGAGGACTGGATGAAGTCAGGGAGTTCTCCCTTTCACTGAGAAACGTGCGGGCTGCTTTTGCCTGTGCGCTCTCTTCTTTGCAAAAGAGTCTGCAGTTTCACGCTTTGAACCGTGGAAAGGCGCCGGGCTCTGCTAAGACTTCCCCCGGCGCTTCGTTTGCCCTGGGCCAAAGCGAGCCTTCACAATAGCTGAACGCTAACACTGCATACTCGTTCCACTTCCAGAACAGGGCTACCGCGAGGCAGTTCTCCGGGGGAAAACGGCCCTTCGCGAAGGGCAGATCTGCCGAGCTCATTGCGGGAAAGCGAAAGCAAAGGACGCTTTTCTCCCTCTAACCGCTTTCGTCAGAGGAACGGGGGAAGTCACAGTGTTCTTTCTCTCACTGAGATACACACAATCTGACGTTGCCTCTGAGCTCCGTTGCTGGCAAAGAACTGAAACTGACATACATTCCTGTGGGGAAACACAGGGCTTTGCTAGAATTTCTCTAGGCAGTGTGATTTCCCTGGGCCTCACTGTAGCAACACTATCTCGCCAGGGCAACACTGCGTGGGATTTCCTCTGCCAGGAGAGAGCTGCTGCTTTGTAGTTTGTGCTGGGAAACCTTGCTTTGGCAAGTGCGAATTGACCGCATTCAGGCAGAAAGAAAAGAGAATAGCAAGAGGCCTTTTCTCCCCGGCTGCTTTCCCAAGCGCTTCCAGCTAAAACTATGTCGTTGCTCCTCTGGAAGGATCCTTGCACCGCGACGTAGTTTTTCAGAAGAAACCCTGCTTTTGCATGAGCAAATGAGGAATTCGTTGCAGGAAAGAGGAAGGAAAGAAAGTTTCTCTCCCTCTGCCTGCTTTGTTCAGAGGACTGGATGAAGTCAGGGAGTTCTCCCTTTCACTGAGAAACGTGCGGGCTGCTGTTGCCTGTGCGCTCTCTTCTTTGCAAAAGAGTCTGCAGTTCCACGCTTTGAACCGTGGAAAGGCGCCGGGCTCTGCTAAGACTTCCCCCGGCGCTTCGTTTGTCCTGGGCCAAAGCCAGCCTTCACAATAGCTGAATGCTAACACAGCATACTCGTTCCACTTCCAGAACAGCGCTACCGCGAGGCAGTTCTCCGGGGGAAAACGGCCCTTCGCGAAGGGCAGATCTGCCGAGCTCATTGCGGGAAAGCGAAAGCAAAGGACGCTTTTCTCCCTCTAAGCGCTTTCGTCAGAGGAACGGGGGAAGTCACAGTGTTCTTTCTCTCACTGAGATACACACAATCTGACGTTGCCTCTGAGCTCCGTTGCTGGCAAAGAACTGAAACTGACATACATTCCTGTGGGGAAACACAGGGCTTTGCTAGGATTTCTCTAGGCAGTGTGATTTCCCTGGGCCTCACTGTAGCAACACTATCTCGCCAGGGCAACACTGCGTGGGATTTCCTCTGCCAGGAGAGAGCTGCTGCTTTGTCGTTTGTGCTGGGAAACCTTGCTTTGGCAAGTGCGAATTGACTGCCTTCAGGCAGAAAGAAAAGAGAACAGCAAGAGGCCTTTTCTCCCCGGCTGCTTTCCAAAGCCCTTCCAGCTCAAACTATGTCGTTTCTCCTCTGGAAGGATCCTTGCACCGCCACGTAGTTTTTCAGAAGAAGCCCTGCGTTTGCAAGAGCAAAGGAGTAATTCGTTGCAGGAAAGAGGAAGGAAAGAAAGTTTCTCTCCCTCTGCCTGCTTTGCTCAGAGGACTGGATGAAGTCAGGGAGTTCTCCCTTTCACTGAGATACGTGCGGGCTGCTGTTGCCTGTGTGCTCTCTTCTTTGCAAAAGAGTCTGCAGTTCCACGCTTTGAACCGTGGAAAGGTGCCGGGCTCTGCTAAGACATCCCCCGGCGCTTCGTTTGCCCTGGGCCAAAGCCAGCCTTCACAATAGCTGAATGCTAACACAGCATACTCGTTCCACTTCCAGAACAGCGCTACCGCGAGGCAGTTCTCCGGGGGAAAACGGCCCTTCGCGAAGGGCAGATCTGCCGAGCTCATTGCGGGAAAGCGAAAGCAAAGGACGCTTTTCTCCCTCTAACCGCTTTCGTCAGAGGAACGGGGGAAGTCACAGTGTTCTTTCTCTCACTGAGATACACACAATCTGACGTTGCCTCTGAGCTCCGTTGCTGGCAAAGAACTGAACCTGACATACATTCCTGTGGGGAAACACAGGGCTTTGCTAGGATTTCTCTAGGCAGTGTGATTTCCCTGGGCCTCACTGTAGCAACACTATCTCGCCAGGGCAACACTGCGTGGGATTTCCTCTTCCAAGAGAGCTGCTGCTTTGTAGTTTGTGCTGGGAAACCTTATTTTGGCAAGTGCGAATTGACCGCATTCAGGCAGAAAGAAAAGAGAACAGCAAGAGGCGTTTTCTCCCCGGCTGCTTTCCCAAGCCCTTCCAGCTCAAACTATGTCGTTGCTCCTCTGGAAGGATCCTTGCACCGCGACGTAGTTTCTCAGAAGAAGCCCTGCGTTTGCAAGAGCAAAGGAGCAATTCGTTGCAGGAAAGAGGAAGGAAAGAAAGTTTCTCTCCTTCTGCCTGCTTTGCTCAGAGGACTGGATGAAGTCAGGGAGTTCTCCCTTTCACTGAGATACGTGCGGGCTGCTGTTGCCTGTGTGCTCTCTTCTTTGCAAAAGAGTCTGCAGTTCCACGCTTTGAACCGTGGAAAGGCGCCAGGCTCTGCTAAGACTTCCCCCGGCGCTTCGTTTGCCCTGAGCCAAAGCGAGCCTTCACAATAGCTGAACGCTAACACTGCATACTCGTTCCACTTCCAGAACAGGGCTACCGCAAGGCAGTTCTCCGGGGGAAAAGGCCCTTCGCGAAGGGCAGATCTGCCGAGCTCATTGCGGGAAAGCGAAAGCAAAGGACGCTTTTCTCCCTCTAACCGCTTTCGTCAGAGGAACGGGGGAAGTCACAGTGTTCTTTCTCTCACTGAGATACACACAATCTGACGTTGCCTCTAAGCTCCGTTGCTGGGAAAGAACTGAAACTGACATACATTCCTGTGGGGAAACACAGGGCTTTGCTAGGATTTCTTTAGGCAGTGTGTTTTCCCTGGGCCTCACTGCAGCAAGACTATCTCGCCAGGGCAACACTGCGTGGGATTTCCTCTGCCAGGAGAGAGCTGCTGCTTTGTAGTTTGTGCTGGGAAACCTTGCTTTGGCAAGTGCGAATTGACTGCATTCAGGCAGAAAGAAAAGAGAATAGCAAGAGGCCTTTTCTCCCCGGCTGCTTTCCCAAGCCCTTCCAGCTCAAACTATGTCGTTGCTCCTCTGGAAGGATCCCTGCACCGCGACGTAGTTTCTCAGAAGAAGCCCTGCGTTTGCAAGAGCAAATGAGGAATTCGTTGCAGGAAAGAGGAAGGATAGAATGTTTCTCTCCCTCTGCCTGCTTTGTTCAGAGGACTGGATGAAGTCAGGGAGTTCTCCCTTTCACTGAGATACGTGCGGGCTGCTGTTGCCTGTGCGCTCTCTTCTTTGCAAAAGAGTCTGCAGTTCCACGCTTTGAACCGAGGAAAGGCGCCGGGCTCTGCTAAGACTTCCCCCGGCGCTTCGTTTGCCCTGGGCCAGAGCGAGCCTTCACAATAGCTGAACGCTAACACTGCATACTCGTTCCACTTCCAGAACAGGTCTACAGCGAGGTAGTTCTCCGGGGGAAAACGGCCCTTCGCGAAGGGCAGATCTGCCGAGCTCATTGCGGGAAAGCGAAAGCAAAGGACACTTTTCTCCCTCTAACCGCTTTCGTCAGAGGAACGGGGGAAGTCACAGTGTTCTTTCTCTCACTGAGATACACACAATCTGACGTTGCCTCTGAGCTCCGTTGCTGGCAAAGAACTGAAACTGACATACATTCCTGTGGGGAAACACAGGGCTTTGCTAGGATTTCTCTAGGCAGTGTGTTTTCCCTGGACCTCACTGCAGCAACACTATCTCGCCAGGGCAACACTGCGTGGGATTTCCTCTGCCAGGAGAGAGCTGCTGCTTTGTAGTTTGTGCTGGGAAACCTTGCTTTGGCAAGTGCGAATTGACTGCATTCAGAGAGAAAGAAAAGAGAATAGCAAGAGGCCTTTTTTCCCCGGCTGCTTTCCCAAGCCCTTCCAGCTAAAACTATGTCGTTGCTCCTCTGGAAGGATTCCTGAACCGCGACGTAGTTTTTCAGAAGAAGCCCTGCGTTTGCAAGAGCAAGGGAGCAATTCGTTGCAGGAAAGAGGAAGGAAAGAAAGTTTCTGTCCCTCTGCCTGCTTTGCTCAGAGGACTGGATGAAGTCAGGGAGTTCTCCCTTTCACTGAGAAACGTGCGGGCTGCTTTTGCCTGTGCGCTCTCTTCTTTGCAAAAGAGTCTGCAGTTCCACGCTTTGAACCGTGGAAAGGCGCCGGGCTCTGCTAAGACTTCCCCCGGCGCTTCGTTTGCCCTGGGCCAAAGCGAGCCTTCACAATAGCTGAACGCTAACACTGCATACTCGTTCCACTTCCAGAACAGGGCTACCGCGAGGCAGTTCTCCGGGGGAAAACGGCCCTTCGCGAAGGGCAGATCTGCCGAGCTCATTGCGGGAAAGCGAAAGCAAAGGACGCTTTTCTCCCTCTAACCGCTTTCGTCAGAGGAACGGGGGAAGTCACAGTGTTCTTTCTCTCACTGAGATACACACAATCTGACGTTGCCTCTGAGCTCCGTTGCTGGCAAAGAACTGAAACTGACATACATTCCTGTGGGGAAACACAGGGCTTTGCTAGAATTTCTCTAGGCAGTGTGATTTCCCTGGGCCTCACTGTAGCAACACTATCTCCCCAGGGCAACACTGCGTGGGATTTCCTCTGCCAGGAGAGAGCTGCTGCTTTGTAGTTTGTGCTGGGAAACCTTGCTTTGGCAAGTGCGAATTGACCGCATTCAGGCAGAAAGAAAAGAGAATAGCAAGAGGCCTTTTCTCCCCGGCTGCTTTCCCAAGCGCTTCCAGCTAAAACTATGTCGTTGCTCCTCTGGAAGGATCCTTGCACCGCGACGTAGTTTTTCAGAAGAAACCCTGCTTTTGCATGAGCAAATGAGGAATTCGTTGCAGGAAAGAGGAAGGAAAGAAAGTTTCTCTCCCTCTGCCTGCTTTGTTCAGAGGACTGGATGAAGTCAGGGAGTTCTCCCTTTCACTGAGAAACGTGCGGGCTGCTGTTGCCTGGGCGCTCTCTTCTTTGCAAAAGAGTCTGCAGTTCCACGCTTTGAACCGTGGAAAGGCGCCGGGCTCTGCTAAGACTTCCCCCGGCGCTTCGTTTGCCCTGGGCCAAAGCCAGCCTTCACAATAGCTGAATGCTAACACAGCATACTCGTTCCACTTCCAGAACAGCGCTACCGCGAGGCAGTTCTCCGGGGGAAAACGGCCCTTCGCGAAGGGCAGATCTGCCGAGCTCATTGCGGGAAAGCGAAAGCAAAGGACGCTTTTCTCCCTCTAACCGCTTTCGTCAGAGGAACGGGGGAAGTCACAGTGTTCTTTCTCTCACTGAGATACACACAATCTGACGTTGCCTCTGAGCTCCGTTGCTGGCAAAGAACTGAACCTGACATACATTCCTGTGGGGAAACACAGGGCTTTGCTAGGATTTCTCTAGGCAGTGTGATTTCCCTGGGCCTCACTGTAGCAACACTATCTCGCCAGGGCAACACTGCGTGGGATTTCCTCTTCCAAGAGAGCTGCTGCTTTGTAGTTTGTGCTGGGAAACCTTATTTTGGCAAGTGCGAATTGACCGCATTCAGGCAGAAAGAAAAGAGAACAGCAAGAGGCGTTTTCTCCCCGGCTGCTTTCCCAAGCCCTTCCAGCTCAAACTATGTCGTTGCTCCTCTGGAAGGATCCTTGCACCGCGACGTAGTTTCTCAGAAGAAGCCCTGCGTTTGCAAGAGCAAAGGAGCAATTCGTTGCAGGAAAGAGGAAGGAAAGAAAGTTTCTCTCCTTCTGCCTGCTTTGCTCAGAGGACTGGATGAAGTCAGGGAGTTCTCCCTTTCACTGAGATACGTGCGGGCTGCTGTTGCCTGTGTGCTCTCTTCTTTGCAAAAGAGTCTGCAGTTCCACGCTTTGAACCGTGGAAAGGCGCCAGGCTCTGCTAAGACTTCCCCCGGCGCTTCGTTTGCCCTGGGCCAAAGCGAGCCTTCACAATAGCTGAACGCTAACACTGCATACTCGTTCCACTTCCAGAACAGGGCTACCGCGAGGCAGTTCTCCGGGGGAAAACGGCCCTTCGCGAAGGGCAGATCTGCCGAGCTCATTGCGGGAAAGCGAAAGCAAAGGACGCTTTTCTCCCTCTAAGCGCTTTCGTCAGAGGAACGGGGGAAGTCACAGTGTTCTTTCTCTCACTGAGATACACACAAAGTGACGTTGCCTCTGAGCTCCGTTGCTGGCAAAGAACTGAAACTGACATACATTCCTGTGGGGAAACACAGGGCTTTGCTAGAATTTCTCTAGGCAGTGTGATTTCCCTGGGCCTCACTGTAGCAACACTATCTCGCCAGGGCAACACTGCGTGGGATTTCCTCTGCCAGGAGAGAGCTGCTGCTTTGTAGTTTGTGCTGGGAAACCTTGCTTTGGCAAGTGCGAATTGACCGCATTCAGGCAGAAAGAAAAGAGAATAGCAAGAGGCCTTTTCTCCCCGGCTGCTTTCCCAAGCGCTTCCAGCTCAAACTATGTCGTTGCTCCTCTGGAAGGATCCTTGCACCGCGACGTAGTTTTTCAGAAGAAACCCTGCTTTTGCATGAGCAAATGAGGAATTCGTTGCAGGAAAGAGGAAGGAAAGAAAGTTTCTCTCCCTCTGCCTGCTTTGTTCAGAGGACTGGATGAAGTCAGGGAGTTCTCCCTTTCACTGAGAAACGTGCGGGCTGCTGTTGCCTGGGCGCTCTCTTCTTTGCAAAAGAGTCTGCAGTTCCACGCTTTGAACCGTGGAAAGGCGCCGGGCTCTGCTAAGACTTCCCCCGGCGCTTCGTTTGCCCTGGGCCAAAGCCAGCCTTCACAATAGCTGAATGCTAACACAGCATACTCGTTCCACTTCCAGAACAGCGCTACCGCGAGGCAGTTCTCCGGGGGAAAACGGCCCTTCGCGAAGGGCAGATCTGCCGAGCTCATTGCGGGAAAGCGAAAGCAAAGGACGCTTTTCTCCCTCTAACCGCTTTCGTCAGAGGAACGGGGGAAGTCACAGTGTTCTTTCTCTCACTGAGATACACACAATCTGACGTTGCCTCTGAGCTCCGTTGCTGGCAAAGAACTGAACCTGACATCCATTCCTGTGGGGAAACACAGGGCTTTGCTAGGATTTCTCTAGGCAGTGTGATTTCCCTGGGCCTCACTGTAGCAACACTATCTCGCCAGGGCAACACTGCGTGGGATTTCCTCTTCCAAGAGAGCTGCTGCTTTGTAGTTTGTGCTGGGAAACCTTATTTTGGCAAGTGCGAATTGACCGCATTCAGGCAGAAAGAAAAGAGAACAGCAAGAGGCGTTTTCTCCCCGGCTGCTTTCCCAAGCCCTTCCAGCTCAAACTATGTCGTTGCTCCTCTGGAAGGATCCTTGCACCGCGACGTAGTTTCTCAGAAGAAGCCCTGCGTTTGCAAGAGCAAAGGAGCAATTCGTTGCAGGAAAGAGGAAGGAAAGAAAGTTTCTCTCCTTCTGCCTGCTTTGCTCAGAGGACTGGATGAAGTCAGGGAGTTCTCCCTTTCACTGAGATACGTGCGGGCTGCTGTTGCCTGTGTGCTCTCTTCTTTGCAAAAGAGTCTGCAGTTCCACGCTTTGAACCGTGGAAAGGCGCCAGGCTCTGCTAAGACTTCCCCCGGCTCTTCGTTTGCCCTGGGCCAAAGCGAGCCTTCACAATAGCTGAACGCTAACACTGCATACTCGTTCCACTTCCAGAACAGGGCTACCGCGAGGCAGTTCTCCGGGGGAAAACGGCCCTTCGCGAAGGGCAGATCTGCCGAGCTCATTGCGGGAAAGCGAAAGCAAAGGACGCTTTTCTCCCTCTAACCGCTTTCGTCAGAGGAACGGGGGAAGTCACAGTGTTCTTTCTCTCACTGAGATACACACAATCTGACGTTGCCTCTAAGCTCCGTTGCTGGGAAAGAACTGAAACTGACATACATTCCTGTGGGGAAACACAGGGCTTTGCTAGGATTTCTTTAGGCAGTGTGTTTTCCCTGGGCCTCACTGCAGCAAGACTATCTCGCCAGGGCAACACTGCGTGGGATTTCCTCTGCCAGGAGAGAGCTGCTGCTTTGTAGTTTGTGCTGGGAAACCTTGCTTTGGCAAGTGCGAATTGACTGCATTCAGGCAGAAAGAAAAGAGAATAGCAAGAGGCCTTTTCTCCCCGGCTGCTTTCCCAAGCCCTTCCAGCTCAAACTATGTCGTTGCTCCTCTGGAAGGATCCCTGCACCGCGACGTAGTTTCTCAGAAGAAGCCCTGCGTTTGCAAGAGCAAATGAGGAATTCGTTGCAGGAAAGAGGAAGGATAGAATGTTTCTCTCCCTCTGCCTGCTTTGTTCAGAGGACTGGATGAAGTCAGGGAGTTCTCCCTTTCACTGAGATACGTGCGGGCTGCTGTTGCCTGTGCGCTCTCTTCTTTGCAAAAGAGTCTGCAGTTCCACGCTTTGAACCGAGGAAAGGCGCCGGGCTCTGCTAAGACTTCCCCCGGCGCTTCGTTTGCCCTGGGCCAGAGCGAGCCTTCACAATAGCTGAACGCTAACACTGCATACTCGTTCCACTTCCAGAACAGGTCTACAGCGAGGTAGTTCTCCGGGGGAAAACGGCCCTTCGCGAAGGGCAGATCTGCCGAGCTCATTGCGGGAAAGCGAAAGCAAAGGACACTTTTCTCCCTCTAACCGCTTTCGTCAGAGGAACGGGGGAAGTCACGGTGTTCTTTCTCTCACTGAGATACACACAATCTGACGTTGCCTCTGAGCTCCGTTGCTGGCAAAGAACTGAAACTGACATACATTCCTGTGGGGAAACACAGGGCTTTGCTAGGATTTCTCTAGGCAGTGTGTTTTCCCTGGACCTCACTGCAGCAACACTATCTCGCCAGGGCAACACTGCGTGGGATTTCCTCTGCCAGGAGAGAGCTGCTGCTTTGTAGTTTGTGCTGGGAAACCTTGCTTTGGCAAGTGCGAATTGACTGCATTCAGAGAGAAAGAAAAGAGAATAGCAAGAGGCCTTTTTTCCCCGGCTGCTTTCCCAAGCCCTTCCAGCTAAAACTATGTCGTTGCTCCTCTGGAAGGATTCCTGAACCGCGACGTAGTTTTTCAGAAGAAGCCCTGCGTTTGCAAGAGCAAGGGAGCAATTCGTTGCAGGAAAGAGGAAGGAAAGAAAGTTTCTGTCCCTCTGCCTGCTTTGCTCAGAGGACTGGATGAAGTCAGGGAGTTCTCCCTTTCACTGAGAAACGTGCGGGCTGCTTTTGCCTGTGCGCTCTCTTCTTTGCAAAAGAGTCTGCAGTTTCACGCTTTGAACCGTGGAAAGGCGCCGGGCTCTGCTAAGACTTACCCCGGCGCTTCGTTTGCCCTGGGCCAAAGCGAGCCTTCACAATAGCTGAACGCTAACACTGCATACTCGTTCCACTTCCAGAACAGGGCTACCGCGAGGCAGTTCTCCGGGGGAAAACGGCCCTTCGCGAAGGGCAGATCTGCCGAGCTCATTGCGGGAAAGCGAAAGCAAAGGACGCTTTTCTCCCTCTAACCGCTTTCGTCAGAGGAACGGGGGAAGTCACAGTGTTCTTTCTCTCACTGAGATACACACAATCTGACGTTGCCTCTGAGCTCCGTTGCTGGCAAAGAACTGAAACTGACATACATTCCTGTGGGGAAACACAGGGCTTTGCTAGAATTTCTCTAGGCAGTGTGATTTCCCTGGGCCTCACTGTAGCAACACTATCTCGCCAGGGCAACACTGCGTGGGATTTCCTCTGCCAGGAGAGAGCTGCTGCTTTGTAGTTTGTGCTGGGAAACCTTGCTTTGGCAAGTGCGAATTGACCGCATTCAGGCAGAAAGAAAAGAGAATAGCAAGAGGCCTTTTCTCCCCGGCTGCTTTCCCAAGCGCTTCCAGCTAAAACTATGTCGTTGCTCCTCTGGAAGGATCTCTGCACCGCGACGTAGTTTCTCAGAAGAAGCCCTGCGTTTGCAAGAGCAAATGAGGAATTCTTTGCAGGAAAGAGGAAGGAAAGAAAGTTTCTCTCCCTCTGTCTGCTTTGCTCAGAGGACTGGATGAAGTCAGGGAGTTCTCCCTTTCACTGAGAAACGTGCGGGCTGCTGTTGCCTGGGCGCTCTCTTCTTTGCAAAAGAGTCTGCAGTTCCATGCTTTGAACCGTGGAAAGGCGCCGGGCTCTGCTAAGACTTCCCCCGGCGCTTCGTTTGCCCTGGGCCAGAGCGAGCCTTCACAATAGCTGAACGCTAACACTGCATACTCGTTCCACTTCCAGAACACGGCTACCGCGAGGCAGTTCTCCGGGGGAAAACGGCCCTTCGCGAAGGGCAGATCTGCCGAGCTCATTGCGGGAAAGCGAAAGCAAAGGACGCTTTTCTCCCTCTAACCGCTTTCGTCAGAGGAACGGGGGAAGTCACAGTGTTCTTTCTCTCACTGAGATACACACAATCTGACGTTGTCTCTGAGCTCCGTTGCTGGCAAAGAACTGAACCTGACATACATTCCTGTGGGGAAACACAGGGCTTTGCTAGGATTTCTCTAGGCAGTGTGATTTCCCTGGGCCTCACTGTAGCAACACTATCTCGCCAGGGCAACACTGCGTGGGATTTCCTCTTCCAAGAGAGCTGCTGCTTTGTAGTTTGTGCTGGGAAACCTTATTTTGGCAAGTGCGAATTGACCGCATTCAGGCAGAAAGAAAAGAGAACAGCAAGAGGCCTTTTTTCCCTGGCTGCTTTCCCAAGCCCTTCCAGCTCAAACTATGTCGTTGCTCCTCTGGAAGGATCCTTGTACCGCGACGTAGTTTTTCAGAAGAAGCCCTGCTTTTGCAAGAGCAAATGAGGAATTCGTTGCAGGAAAGAGGAAGGAAAGAAAGTTTCTCTCCCTCTGCCTGCTTTGCTCAGAGAACTGGATGAAGTCAGGGAGTTCTCCCTTTCACTGAGAAACGTGCGGGCTGCTGTTGCCTGTGCGCTCTCTTCTTTGCAAAAGAGTCTGCAGTTCCACGCTTTGAACCGTGGAAAGGCGCCGGGCTCTGCTAAGACTTCCCCCGGCGCTTCGTTTGCCCTGGGCCAAAGCCAGCCTTCACAATAGCTGAATGCTAACACAGCATACTCGTTACACTTCCAGAACAGGGCTACCGCGAGGCAGTTCTCCGGGGGAAAACGGCCCTTCGCGAAGGGCAGATCTGCCGAGCTCATTGCGGGAAAGCGAAAGCAAAGGACGCTTTTCTCCCTCTAACCGCTTTCGTCAGAGGAACGGGGGAAGTCACAGTGTTCTTTCTCTCACTGAGATACACACAATCTGACGTTGCCTCTGAGCTCCGTTGCTGGCAAAGAACTGAAACTGACATACATTCCTGTGGGGAAACACAGGGCTTTGCTAGGATTTCTCTAGGCAGTGTGATTTCCCTGGGCCTCACTGTAGCAACACTATCTCGCCAGGGCAACACTGCGTGGGATTTCCTCTGCCAGGAGAGAGCTGCTGCTTTGTAGTTTGTGCTGGGAAACCTTGCTTTGGCAAGTGCGAATTGACTGCATTCAGGCAGAAAGAAAAGAGAACAGCAAGAGGCCTTTTTTCCCCGGCTGCTTTCCCAAGCCCTTCCAGCTCAAACTATGTCGTTTCTCCTCTGGAAGGATCCTTGCACCGCGACGTAGTTTTTCAGAAGAAGCCCTGCTTTTGCAAGAGCAAATGAGGAATTCGTTGCAGGAAAGAGGAAGGAAAGAAAGTTTTTCTCCCTCTGCCTGCTTTGTTCAGAGGACTGGATGAAGTCAGGGAGTTCTCCCTTTCACTGAGAAACGTGCGGGCTGCTGTTGCCTGGGCGCTCTCTTCTTTGCAAAAGAGTCTGCAGTTCCACGCTTTGAACCGTGGAAAGGCGCCGGGCTCTGCTAAGACTTCCCCCGGCGCTTCGTTTGCCCTGGGCCAAAGCCAGCCTTCACAATAGCTGAATGCTAACACAGCATACTCGTTACACTTCCAGAACAGGGCTACCGCGAGGCAGTTCTCCGGGGGAAAACGGCCCTTCGCGAAGGGCAGATCTGCCGAGCTCATTGCGGGAAAGCGAAAGCAAAAGACGCTTTTCTCCCTCTAACCGCTTTCGTCAGAGGAACGGGGGAAGTCACAGTGTTCTTTCTCTCACTGAGATACACACAATCTGATGTTGCCTCTGAGCTCCGTTGCTGGCAAAGAACTGAAACTGACATCCATTCCTGTGGGGAAACACAGGGCTTTGCTAGGATTTCTCTAGGCAGTGTGATTTCCCTGGGCCTCTGTGTAGCAACACTATCTCGCCAGGGCAACACTGCGTGGGATTTCCTCTTCCAAGAGAGCTGCTGCTTTGTAGTTTGTGCTGGGAAACCTTATTTTGGCAAGTGCGAATTGACCGCATTCAGGCAGAAAGAAAAGAGAACAGCAAGAGGCCTTTTTTCCCTGGCTGCTTTCCCAAGCCCTTCCAGCTCAAACTATGTCGATGCTCCTCTGGAAGGATCCCTGCACCGCGGCGTAGTTTTTCCGAAGAAGCCCTGCGTTTGCAAGAGCAAAGGAGTAATTCGTTGCAGGAAAGAGGAAGGAAAGAAAGTTTCTCTCCCTCTGCCTGCTTTGCTCAGAGGACTGGATGAAGTCAGGGACTTCTCCCTTTCACTGAGATACGTGCGGGCTGCTGTTGCCTGTGTGCTCTCTTCTTTGCAAAAGAGTCTGCAGTTCCACGCTTTGAACCGTGGAAAGGTGCCGGGCTCTGCTAAGACTTCCCCCGGCGCTTCGTTTGCCCTGGGCCAGAGCGAGCCTTCACAATAGCTGAACGCTAACACTGCATACTCGTTCCACTTCCAGAGCAGGGCTAGCGCGAGGCAGTTCTCCGGGGAAAAGGCCCTTCGCGAAGGGCAGATCTGCCGAGCTCATTGCGGGAAAGCGAAAGCAAAAGACGCTTTTCTCCCTCGAACCGCTTTCGTCAGAGGAACGGGGGAAGTCACAGTGTTCTTTCTCTCACTGAGATACACACAATCTGACGTTGCCTCTGAGCTCCGTTGCTGGCAAAGAACTGAAACTGACATATATTCCTGTGGGGAAACACAGGGCTTTGCTAGGATTTCTCTAGGCAGTGTGATTTCCCTGGGCCTCACTGTAGCAACACTATCTCGCCAGGGCAACACTGCGTGGGATTTCCTCTTCCAAGAGAGCTGCTGCTTTGTAGTTTGTGCTGGGAAACCTTATTTTGGCAAGTGCGAATTGACCGCATTCAGGCAGAAAGAAAAGAGAACAGCAAGAGGCCTTTTTTCCCTGGCTGCTTTCCCAAGCCCTTCCAGCTCAAACTATGTCGTTGCTCCTCTGGAAGGATCCTTGTACCGCGACGTAGTTTTTCAGAAGAAGCCCTGCTTTTGCAAGAGCAAATGAGGAATTCGTTGCAGGAAAGAGGAAGGAAAGAAAGTTTCTCTCCCTCTGCCTGCTTTGCTCAGAGAACTGGATGAAGTCAGGGAGTTCTCCCTTTCACTGAGAAACGTGCGGGCTGCTGTTGCCTGTGCGCTCTCTTCTTTGCAAAAGAGTCTGCAGTTCCACGCTTTGAACCGTGGAAAGGCGCCGGGCTCTGCTAAGACTTCCCCCGGCGCTTCGTTTGCCCTGGGCCAAAGCCAGCCTTCACAATAGCTGAATGCTAACACAGCATACTCGTTACACTTCCAGAACAGGGCTACCGCGAGGCAGTTCTCCGGGGGAAAACGGCCCTTCGCGAAGGGCAGATCTGCCGAGCTCATTGCGGGAAAGCGAAAGCAAAGGACGCTTTTCTCCCTCTAACCGCTTTCGTCAGAGGAACGGGGGAAGTCACAGTGTTCTTTCTCTCACTGAGATACACACAATCTGACGTTGCCTCTGAGCTCCGTTGCTGGCAAAGAACTGAAACTGACATACATTCCTGTGGGGAAACACAGGGCTTTGCTAGGATTTCTCTAGGCAGTGTGATTTCCCTGGGCCTCACTGTAGCAACACTATCTCGCCAGGGCAACACTGCGTGGGATTTCCTCTGCCAGGAGAGAGCTGCTGCTTTGTAGTTTGTGCTGGGAAACCTTGCTTTGGCAAGTGCGAATTGACTGCATTCAGGCAGAAAGAAAAGAGAACAGCAAGAGGCCTTTTCTCCCCGGCTGCTTTCCAAAGCCCTTCCAGCTCAAACTATGTCGTTTCTCCTCTGGAAGGATCCTTGCACCGCCACGTAGTTTTTCAGAAGAAGCCCTGCGTTTGCAAGAGCAAAGGAGCAATTCGTTGCAGGAAAGAGGAAGGAAAGAAAGTTTCTCTCCCTCTGCCTGCTTTGCTCAGAGGACTGGATGAAGTCAGGGAGTTCTCCCTTTCACTGAGATACGTACGGGCTGCTGTTGCCTGTGTGCTCTCTTCTTTGCAAAAGAGTCTGCAGTTCCACGCGTTGAACCGTGGAAAGGCGCCAGGCTCTGCTAAGACTTCTCCCGGCGCTTCGTTTGCCCTGGGCCAAAGCGAGCCTTCACAATAGCTGAACGCTAACACTGCATACTCGTTCCACTTCCAGAACAGGGCTACCGCGAGGCAGTTCTCCGGGGGAAAACGGCCCTTCGCGAAGGGCAGATCTGCCGAGCTCATTGCGGGAAAGCGAAAGCAAAGGACGCTTTTCTCCCTCTAACCGCTTTCGTCAGAGGAACGGGGGAAGTCACAGTGTTCTTTCTCTCACTGAGATACACACAATCTGACGTTGCCTCTGAGCTCCGTTGCTGGCAAAGAACTGAAACTGACATACATTCCTGTGGGGAAACACAGGGCTTTGCTAGGATTTCTCTAGGCAGTGTGATTTCCCTGGGCCTCACTGTAGCAACACTATCTCGCCAGGGCAACACTGCGTGGGATTTCCTCTTCCAAGAGAGCTGCTGCTTTGTAGTTTGTGCTGGGAAACCTTATTTTGGCAAGTGCGAATGGACCGCATTCAGGCAGAAAGAAAAGAGAACAGCAAGAGGCCTTTTTTCCCCGGCTGCTTTCCCAAGCCCTTCCAGCTCAAACTATGTCGTTTCTCCTCTGGAAGGATCCTTGCACCGCCACGTAGTTTTTCAGAAGAAGCCCTGCGTTTGCAAGAGCAAAGGAGCAATTCGTTGCAGGAAAGAGGAAGGAAAGAAAGTTTCTCTCCCTCTGCCTGCTTTGCTCAGAGGACTGGATGAAGTCAGGGAGTTCTCCCTTTCACTGAGATACGTACGGGCTGCTGTTGCCTGTGTGCTCTCTTCTTTGCAAAAGAGTCTGCAGTTCCACGCGTTGAACCGTGGAAAGGCGCCAGGCTCTGCTAAGACTTCTCCCGGCGCTTCGTTTGCCCTGGGCCAAAGCGAGCCTTCACAATAGCTGAACGCTAACACTGCATACTCGTTCCACTTCCAGAACAGGGCTACCGCGAGGCAGTTCTCCGGGGGAAAACGGCCCTTCGCGAAGGGCAGATCTGCCGAGCTCATTGCGGGAAAGCGAAAGCAAAGGACGCTTTTCTCCCTCTAACCGCTTTCGTCAGAGGAACGGGGGAAGTCACAGTGTTCTTTCTCTCACTGAGATACACACAATCTGACGTTGCCTCTGAGCTCCGTTGCTGGCAAAGAACTGAAACTGACATACATTCCTGTGGGGAAACACAGGGCTTTGCTAGGATTTCTCTAGGCAGTGTGATTTCCCTGGGCCTCACTGTAGCAACACTATCTCGCCAGGGCAACACTGCGTGGGATTTCCTCTTCCAAGAGAGCTGCTGCTTTGTAGTTTGTGCTGGGAAACCTTATTTTGGCAAGTGCGAATGGACCGCATTCAGGCAGAAAGAAAAGAGAACAGCAAGAGGCCTTTTTTCCCCGGCTGCTTTCCCAAGCCCTTCCAGCTCAAACTATGTCGTTTCTCCTCTGGAAGGATCCTTGCACCGCCACGTAGTTTTTCAGAAGAAGCCCTGCGTTTGCAAGAGCAAAGGAGCAATTCGTTGCAGGAAAGAGGAAGGAAAGAAAGTTTCTCTCCCTCTGCCTGCTTTGCTCAGAGGACTGGATGAAGTCAGGGAGTTCTCCCTTTCACTGAGAAACGTGCGGGCTGCTGTTGCCTGGGCGCTCTCTTCTTTGCAAAAGAGTCTGCAGTTCCACGCTTTGAACCGTGGAAAGGTGCCGGGCTCTGCTAAGACTTCCCCCGGCGCTTCGTTTGCCCTGGGCCAGAGCGAGCCTTCACAATAGCTGAACGCTAACACTGCATACTCGATCCACTTCCAGAACAGGGCTACCGCGAGGCAGTTCTCCGGGGAAAAGGCCCTTCGCGAAGGGCAGATCTGCCGAGCTCATTGCGGGAAAGCGAAAGCAAAAGACGCTTTTCTCCCTCTAACCGCTTTCGTCAGAGGAACGGGGGAAGTCACAGTGTTCTTTCTCTCACTGAGATACACACAATCTGATGTTGCCTCTGAGCTCCGTTGCTGGCAAAGAACTGAAACTGACATCCATTCCTGTGGGGAAACACAGGGCTTTGCTAGGATTTCTCTAGGCAGTGTGATTTCCCTGGGCCTCTGTGTAGCAACACTATCTCGCCAGGGCAACACTGCGTGGGATTTCCTCTTCCAAGAGAGCTGCTGCTTTGTAGTTTGTGCTGGGAAACCTTATTTTGGCAAGTGCGAATTGACCGCATTCAGGCAGAAAGAAAAGAGAACAGCAAGAGGCCTTTTTTCCCTGGCTGCTTTCCCAAGCCCTTCCAGCTCAAACTATGTCGTTGCTCCTCTGGAAGGATCCTTGCACCGCGACGTAGTTTTTCAGAAGAAGCCCTGCTTTTGCAAGAGCAAATGAGGAATTCGTTGCAGGAAAGAGGAAGGAAAGAAAGTTTCTCTCCCTCTGCCTGCTTTGCTCAGAGAACTGGATGAAGTCAGGGAGTTCTCCCTTTCACTGAGAAACGTGCGGGCTGCTGTTGCCTGGGCGCTCTCTTCTTTGCAAAAGAGTCTGCAGTTCCACGCTTTGAACCGTGGAAAGGCGCCGGGCTCTGCTAAGACTTCCCCCGGCGCTGCGTTTGTCCTGGGCCAAAGCCAGCCTTCACAATAGCTGAATGCTAACACAGCATACTCGTTCCACTTCCAGAACAGCGCTACCGCGAGGCAGTTCTCCGGGGGAAAACGGCCCTTCGCGAAGGGCAGATCTGCCGAGCTCATTGCGGGAAAGCGAAAGCAAAGGACGCTTTTCTCCCTCTAAGCGCTTTCGTCAGAGGAACGGGGGAAGTCACAGTGTTCTTTCTCTCACTGAGATACACACAATCTGACGTTGCCTCTGAGCTCCGTTGCTGGCAAAGAACTGAAACTGACATACATTCCTGTGGGGAAACACAGGGCTTTGCTAGGATTTCTCTAGGCAGTGTGATTTCCCTGGGCCTCACTGTAGCAACACTATCTCGCCAGGGCAACACTGCGTGGGATTTCCTCTGCCAGGAGAGAGCTGCTGCTTTGTCGTTTGTGCTGGGAAACCTTGCTTTGGCAAGTGCGAATTGACTGCCTTCAGGCAGAAAGAAAAGAGAACAGCAAGAGGCCTTTTCTCCCCGGCTGCTTTCCAAAGCCCTTCCAGCTCAAACTATGTCGTTTCTCCTCTGGAAGGATCCTTGCACCGCCACGTAGTTTTTCAGAAGAAGCCCTGCGTTTGCAAGAGCAAAGGAGTAATTCGTTGCAGGAAAGAGGAAGGAAAGAAAGTTTCTCTCCCTCTGCCTGCTTTGCTCAGAGGACTGGATGAAGTCAGGGAGTTCTCCCTTTCACTGAGATACGTGCGGGCTGCTGTTGCCTGTGTGCTCTCTTCTTTGCAAAAGAGTCTGCAGTTCCACGCTTTGAACCCTGGAAAGGTGCCGGGCTCTGCTAAGACTTCCCCCGGCGCTTCGTTTGCCCTGGGCCAGAGCGAGCCTTCACAATAGCTGAACGCTAACACTGCATACTCGTTCCACTTCCAGAGCAGGGCTAGCGCGAGGCAGTTCTCCGGGGAAAAGGCCCTTCGCGAAGGGCAGATCTGCCGAGCTCATTGCGGGAAAGCGAAAGCAAAAGACGCTTTTCTCCCTCGAACCGCTTTCGTCAGAGGAACGGGGGAAGTCACAGTGTTCTTTCTCTCACTGAGATACACACAATCTGACGTTGCCTCTGAGCTCCGTTGCTGGCAAAGAACTGAAACTGACATATATTCCTGTGGGGAAACACAGGGCTTTGCTAGGATTTCTCTAGGCAGTGTGATTTCCCTGGGCCTCACTGTAGCAACACTATCTCGCCAGGGCAACACTGCGTGGGATTTCCTCTTCCAAGAGAGCTGCTGCTTTGTAGTTTGTGCTGGGAAACCTTATTTTGGCAAGTGCGAATTGACCGCATTCAGGCAGAAAGAAAAGAGAACAGCAAGAGGCCTTTTTTCCCTGGCTGCTTTCCCAAGCCCTTCCAGCTCAAACTATGTCGTTGCTCCTCTGGAAGGATCCTTGTACCGCGACGTAGTTTTTCAGAAGAAGCCCTGCTTTTGCAAGAGCAAATGAGGAATTCGTTGCAGGAAAGAGGAAGGAAAGAAAGTTTCTCTCCCTCTGCCTGCTTTGCTCAGAGAACTGGATGAAGTCAGGGAGTTCTCCCTTTCACTGAGAAACGTGCGGGCTGCTGTTGCCTGTGCGCTCTCTTCTTTGCAAAAGAGTCTGCAGTTCCACGCTTTGAACCGTGGAAAGGCGCCGGGCTCTGCTAAGACTTCCCCCGGCGCTTCGTTTGCCCTGGGCCAAAGCCAGCCTTCACAATAGCTGAATGCTAACACAGCATACTCGTTACACTTCCAGAACAGGGCTACCGCGAGGCAGTTCTCCGGGGGAAAACGGCCCTTCGCGAAGGGCAGATCTGCCGAGCTCATTGCGGGAAAGCGAAAGCAAAGGACGCTTTTCTCCCTCTAACCGCTTTCGTCAGAGGAACGGGGGAAGTCACAGTGTTCTTTCTCTCACTGAGATACACACAATCTGACGTTGCCTCTGAGCTCCGTTGCTGGCAAAGAACTGAAACTGACATACATTCCTGTGGGGAAACACAGGGCTTTGCTAGGATTTCTCTAGGCAGTGTGATTTCCCTGGGCCTCACTGTAGCAACACTATCTCGCCAGGGCAACACTGCGTGGGATTTCCTCTGCCAGGAGAGAGCTGCTGCTTTGTAGTTTGTGCTGGGAAACCTTGCTTTGGCAAGTGCGAATTGACTGCATTCAGGCAGAAAGAAAAGAGAACAGCAAGAGGCCTTTTCTCCCCGGCTGCTTTCCAAAGCCCTTCCAGCTCAAACTATGTCGTTTCTCCTCTGGAAGGATCCTTGCACCGCCACGTAGTTTTTCAGAAGAAGCCCTGCGTTTGCAAGAGCAAAGGAGCAATTCGTTGCAGGAAAGAGGAAGGAAAGAAAGTTTCTCTCCCTCTGCCTGCTTTGCTCAGAGGACTGGATGAAGTCAGGGAGTTCTCCCTTTCACTGAGATACGTACGGGCTGCTGTTGCCTGTGTGCTCTCTTCTTTGCAAAAGAGTCTGCAGTTCCACGCGTTGAACCGTGGAAAGGCGCCAGGCTCTGCTAAGACTTCCCCCGGCGCTTCGTTTGCCCTGGGCCAAAGCGAGCCTTCACAATAGCTGAAGGCTAACACTGCATACTCGTTCCACTTCCGGAACAGGGCTACCGCGAGGCAGTTCTCCGGGGGAAAACGGCCCTTCGCGAAGGGCAGATCTGCCGAGCTCATTGCGGGAAAGCGAAAGCAAAGGACGCTTTTCTCCCTCTAACCGCTTTCGTCAGAGGAACGGGGGAAGTCACAGTGTTCTTTCTCTCACTGAGATACACACAATCTGACGTTGCCTCTGAGCTCCGTTGCTGGCAAAGAACTGAACCTGACATACATTCCTGTGGGGAAACACAGGGCTTTGCTAGGATTTCTCTAGGCAGTGTGATTTCCCTGGGCCTCACTGTAGCAACACTATCTCGCCAGGGCAACACTGCGTGGGATTTCCTCTTCCAAGAGAGCTGCTGCTTTGTAGTTTGTGCTGGGAAACCTTATTTTGGCAAGTGCGAATTGACCGCATTCAGGCAGAAAGAAAAGAGAACAGCAAGAGGCCTTTTTTCCCCGGCTGCTTTCCAAAGCCCTTCCAGCTCAAACTATGTCGTTGCTCCTCTGGAAGGATCCTTGCACCGCGACGTAGTTTTTCAGAAGAAGCCCTGCTTTTGCAAGAGCAAATGAGGAATTCGTTGCAGGAAAGAGGAAGGAAAGAAAGTTTCTCTCCCTCTGCCTGCTTTGCTCAGAGAACTGGATGAAGTCAGGGAGTTCTCCCTTTCACTGAGAAACGTGCGGGCTGCTGTTGCCTGTGCGCTCTCTTCTTTGCAAAAGAGTCTGCAGTTCCATGCTTTGAACCGTGGAAAGGCGCCGGGCTCTGCTAAGACTTCCCCCGGTGCTTCGTTTGCCCTGGGCCAGAGCGAGCCTTCACAATAGCTGAACGCTAACACTGCATACTCGTTCCACTTCCAGAACAGGGCTAGCGCGAGGCAGTTCCACGGGGGAAAACGGCCCTTCGCGAAGGGCAGATCTGCCGAGCTCATTGCAGGAAAGCGAAAGCAAAGGACGCTTTTCTCCCTCTAACCGCTTTCGTCAGAGGAACGGGGGAAGTCACAGTGTTCTTTCTCTCACTGAGATACACACAATCTGACGTTGCCTCTGAGCTCCGTTGCTGGCAAAGAACTGAAACTGACATACATTCCTGTGGGGAAACACAGGGCTTTGCTAGGATTTCTCTAGGCAGTGTGATTTCCCTGGGCCTCACTGTAGCAACACTATCTCGCCAGGGCAACACTGCGTGGGATTTCCTGTTCCAAGAGAGCTGCTGCTTTGTAGTTTGTGCTGGGAAACCTTATTTTGGCAAGTGCGAATTGACCGCATTCAGGCAGAAAGAAAAGAGAACAGCAAGAGGCCTTTTTTCCCTGGCTGCTTTCCCAAGCCCTTCCAGCTCAAACTATGTCGTTGCTCCTCTGGAAGGATCCTTGTACCGCGACGTAGTTTTTCAGAAGAAGCCCTGCTTTTGCAAGAGCAAATGAGGAATTCGTTGCAGGAAAGAGGAAGGAAAGAAAGTTTCTCTCCCTCTGCCTGCTTTGCTCAGAGAACTGGATGAAGTCAGGGAGTTCTCCCTTTCACTGAGAAACGTGCGGGCTGCTGTTGCCTGTGCGCTCTCTTCTTTGCAAAAGAGTCTGCAGTTCCACGCTTTGAACCGTGGAAAGGCGCCGGGCTCTGCTAAGACTTCCCCCGGCGCTTCGTTTGCCCTGGGCTAAAGCCAGCCTTCACAATAGCTGAATGCTAACACAGCATACTCGTTACACTTCCAGAACAGGGCTACCGCGAGGCAGTTCTCCGGGGGAAAACGGCCCTTCGCGAAGGGCAGATCTGCCGAGCTCATTGCGGGAAAGCGAAAGCAAAGGACGCTTTTCTCCCTCTAACCGCTTTCGTCAGAGGAACGGGGGAAGTCACAGTGTTCTTTCTCTCACTGAGATACACACAATCTGACGTTGCCTCTGAGCTCCGTTGCTGGCAAAGAACTGAAACTGACATACATTCCTGTGGGGAAACACAGGGCTTTGCTAGGATTTCTCTAGGCAGTGTGATTTCCCTGGGCCTCACTGTAGCAACACTATCTCGCCAGGGCAACACTGCGTGGGATTTCCTCTGCCAGGAGAGAGCTGCTGCTTTGTAGTTTGTGCTGGGAAACCTTGCTTTGGCAAGTGCGAATTGACTGCATTCAGGCAGAAAGAAAAGAGAACAGCAAGAGGCCTTTTCTCCCCGGCTGCTTTCCAAAGCCCTTCCAGCTCAAACTATGTCGTTTCTCCTCTGGAAGGATCCTTGCACCGCCACGTAGTTTTTCAGAAGAAGCCCTGCGTTTGCAAGAGCAAAGGAGCAATTCGTTGCAGGAAAGAGGAAGGAAAGAAAGTTTCTCTCCCTCTGCCTGCTTTGCTCAGAGGACTGGATGAAGTCAGGGAGTTCTCCCTTTCACTGAGATACGTACGGGCTGCTGTTGCCTGTGTGCTCTCTTCTTTGCAAAAGAGTCTGCAGTTCCACGCGTTGAACCGTGGAAAGGCGCCAGGCTCTGCTAAGACTTCTCCCGGCGCTTCGTTTGCCCTGGGCCAAAGCGAGCCTTCACAATAGCTGAACGCTAACACTGCATACTCGTTCCACTTCCAGAACAGGGCTACCGCGAGGCAGTTCTCCGGGGGAAAACGGCCCTTCGCGAAGGGCAGATCTGCCGAGCTCATTGCGGGAAAGCGAAAGCAAAGGACGCTTTTCTCCCTCTAACCGCTTTCGTCAGAGGAACGGGGGAAGTCACAGTGTTCTTTCTCTCACTGAGATACACACAATCTGACGTTGCCTCTGAGCTCCGTTGCTGGCAAAGAACTGAAACTGACATACATTCCTGTGGGGAAACACAGGGCTTTGCTAGGATTTCTCTAGGCAGTGTGATTTCCCTGGGCCTCACTGTAGCAACACTATCTCGCCAGGGCAACACTGCGTGGGATTTCCTCTTCCAAGAGAGATGCTGCTTTGTAGTTTGTGCTGGGAAACCTTATTTTGGCAAGTGCGAATGGACCGCATTCAGGCAGAAAGAAAAGAGAACAGCAAGAGGCCTTTTTTCCCCGGCTGCTTTCCCAAGCCCTTCCAGCTCAAACTATGTCGTTTCTCCTCTGGAAGGATCCTTGCACCGCCACGTAGTTTTTCAGAAGAAGCCCTGCGTTTGCAAGAGCAAAGGAGCAATTCGTTGCAGGAAAGAGGAAGGAAAGAAAGTTTCTCTCCCTCTGCCTGCTTTGCTCAGAGGACTGGATGAAGTCAGGGAGTTCTCCCTTTCACTGAGAAACGTGCGGGCTGCTGTTGCCTGGGCGCTCTCTTCTTTGCAAAAGAGTCTGCAGTTCCACGCTTTGAACCGTGGAAAGGTGCCGGGCTCTGCTAAGACTTCCCCCGGCGCTTCGTTTGCCCTGGACCAGAGCGAGCCTTCACAATAGCTGAACGCTAACACTGCATACTCGTTCCACTTCCAGAACAGGGCTACCGCGAGGCAGTTCTCCGGGGAAAAGGCCCTTCGCGAAGGGCAGATCTGCCGAGCTCATTGCGGGAAAGCGAAAGCAAAAGACGCTTTTCTCCCTCTAACCGCTTTCGTCAGAGGAACGGGGGAAGTCACAGTGTTCTTTCTCTCACTGAGATACACACAATCTGATGTTGCCTCTGAGCTCCGTTGCTGGCAAAGAACTGAAACTGACATCCATTCCTGTGGGGAAACACAGGGCTTTGCTAGGATTTCTCTAGGCAGTGTGATTTCCCTGGGCCTCTGTGTAGCAACACTATCTCGCCAGGGCAACACTGCGTGGGATTTCCTCTTCCAAGAGAGCTGCTGCTTTGTAGTTTGTGCTGGGAAACCTTATTTTGGCAAGTGCGAATTGACCGCATTCAGGCAGAAAGAAAAGAGAACAGCAAGAGGCCTTTTTTCCCTGGCTGCTTTCCCAAGCCCTTCCAGCTCAAACTATGTCGTTGCTCCTCTGGAAGGATCCTTGCACCGCGACGTAGTTTTTCAGAAGAAGCCCTGCTTTTGCAAGAGCAAATGAGGAATTCGTTGCAGGAAAGAGGAAGGAAAGAAAGTTTCTCTCCCTCTGCCTGCTTTGCTCAGAGAACTGGATGAAGTCAGGGAGTTCTCCCTTTCACTGAGAAACGTGCGGGCTGCTGTTGCCTGGGCGCTCTCTTCTTTGCAAAAGAGTCTGCAGTTCCACGCTTTGAACCGTGGAAAGGCGCCGGGCTCTGCTAAGACTTCCCCCGGCGCTGCGTTTGTCCTGGGCCAAAGCCAGCCTTCACAATAGCTGAATGCTAACACAGCATACTCGTTCCACTTCCAGAACAGCGCTACCGCGAGGCAGTTCTCCGGGGGAAAACGGCCCTTCGCGAAGGGCAGATCTGCCGAGCTCATTGCGGGAAAGCGAAAGCAAAGGACGCTTTTCTCCCTCTAAGCGCTTTCGTCAGAGGAACGGGGGAAGTCACAGTGTTCTTTCTCTCACTGAGATACACACAATCTGACGTTGCCTCTGAGCTCCGTTGCTGGCAAAGAACTGAAACTGACATACATTCCTGTGGGGAAACACAGGGCTTTGCTAGGATTTCTCTAGGCAGTGTGATTTCCCTGGGCCTCACTGTAGCAACACTATCTCGCCAGGGCAACACTGCGTGGGATTTCCTCTTCCAAGAGAGATGCTGCTTTGTAGTTTGTGCTGGGAAACCTTATTTTGGCAAGTGCGAATGGACCGCATTCAGGCAGAAAGAAAAGAGAACAGCAAGAGGCCTTTTTTCCCCGGCTGCTTTCCCAAGCCCTTCCAGCTCAAACTATGTCGTTTCTCCTCTGGAAGGATCCTTGCACCGCCACGTAGTTTTTCAGAAGAAGCCCTGCTTTTGCAAGAGCAAATGAGGAATTCGTTGCAGGAAAGAGGAAGGAAAGAAAGTTTCTCTCCCTCTGCCTGCTTTGCTCAGAGAACTGGATGAAGTCAGGGAGTTCTCCCTTTCACTGAGAAACGTGCGGGCTGCTGTTGCCTGTGCGCTCTCTTCTTTGCAAAAGAGTCTGCAGTTCCACGCTTTGAACCGTGGAAAGGCGCCGGGCTCTGCTAAGACTTCCCCCGGCGCTTCGTTTGCCCTGGGCCAAAGCGAGCCTTCACAATAGCTGAACGCTAACACTGCATACTCGTTCCACTTCCGGAACAGGGCTACCGCGAGGCAGTTCTCCGGGGGAAAACGGCCCTTCGCGAAGGGCAGATCTGCCGAGCTCATTGCGGGAAAGCGAAAGCAAAGGACGCTTTTCTCCCTCTAACCGCTTTCGTCAGAGGAACGGGGGAAGTCACAGTGTTCTTTCTCTCACTGAGATACACACAATCTGACGTTGCCTCTGAGCTCCGTTGCTGGCAAAGAACTGAACCTGACATACATTCCTGTGGGGAAACACAGGGCTTTGCTAGGATTTCTCTAGGCAGTGTGATTTCCCTGGGCCTCACTGTAGCAACACTATCTCGCCAGGGCAACACTGCGTGGGATTTCCTGTTCCAAGAGAGCTGCTGCTTTGTAGTTTGTGCTGGGAAACCTTATTTTGGCAAGTGCGAATTGACCGTATTCAGGCAGAAAGAAAAGAGAACAGCAAGAGGCGTTTTCTCCCCGGCTGCTTTCCCAAGCCCTTCCAGCTCAAACTATGTCGTTGCTCCTCTGGAAAGATCCCTGCACCGCGACGTAGTTTCTCAGAAGGAGCCCTGCGTTTGCAAGAGCAAATGAGGAATTCGTTGCAGGAAAGAGGAAAGAAAGAAAGTTTCTCTCCCTCTGCCTGCTTTGTTCAGAGGACTGGATGAAGTCAGGGAGTTCTCCCTTTCACTGAGAAACGTGCGGGCTGCTGTTGCCTGGGCGCTCTCTTCTTTGCAAAAGAGTCTGCAGTTCCACGCTTTGAACCGTGGAAAGGCGCCGGGCTCTGCTAAGACTTCCCCCGGCGCTTCGTTTGCCCTGGGCCAAAGCCAGCCTTCACAATAGCTGAATGCTAACACTGCATACTCGTTACACTTCCAGAACAGGGCTACCGCGAGGCAGTTCTCCGGGGGAAAACGGCCCTTCGCGAAGGGCAGATCTGCCGAGCTCATTGCGGGAAAGCGAAAGCAAAGGACGCTTTTCTCCCTCTAACCGCTTTCGTCAGAGGAACGGGGGAAGTCACAGTGTTCTTTCTCTCACTGAGCTACACACAATCTGACGTTGCCTCTGAGCTCCGTTGCTGGCAAAGAACTGAACCTGACATACATTCCTGTGGGGAAACACAGGGCTTTGCTAGGATTTCTCTAGGCAGTGTGATTTCCCTGGGCCTCACTGTAGCAACACTATCTCGCCAGGGCAACACTGCGTGGGATTTCCTCTTCCAAGAGAGCTGCTGCTTTGTAGTTTGTGCTGGGAAACCTTATTTTGGCAAGTGCGAATTGACCGCATTCAGGCAGAAAGAAAAGAGAACAGCAAGAGGCCTTTTTTCCCCGGCTGCTTTCCAAAGCCCTTCCAGCTCAAACTATGTCGTTGCTCCTCTGGAAGGATCCTTGCACCGCGACGTAGTTTTTCAGAAGAAGCCCTGCTTTTGCAAGAGCAAATGAGGAATTCGTTGCAGGAAAGAGGAAGGAAAGAAAGTTTCTCTCCCTCTGCCTGCTTTGCTCAGAGAACTGGATGAAGTCAGGGAGTTCTCCCTTTCACTGAGAAACGTGCGGGCTGCTGTTGCCTGGGCGCTCTCTTCTTTGCAAAAGAGTCTGCAGTTCCACGCTTTGAACCGTGGAAAGGCGCCGGGCTCTGCTAAGACTTCCCCCGGCGCTTCGTTTGCCCTGGGCCAAAGCCAGCCTTCACAATAGCTGAATGCTAACACTGCATACTCGTTACACTTCCAGAACAGGGCTACCGCGAGGCAGTTCTCCGGGGGAAAACGGCCCTTCGCGAAGGGCAGATCTGCCGAGCTCATTGCGGGAAAGCGAAAGCAAAGGACGCTTTTCTCCCTCTAACCGCTTTCGTCAGAGGAACGGGGGAAGTCACAGTGTTCTTTCTCTCACTGAGCTACACACAATCTGACGTTGCCTCTGAGCTCCGTTGCTGGCAAAGAACTGAACCTGACATACATTCCTGTGGGGAAACACAGGGCTTTGCTAGGATTTCTCTAGGCAGTGTGATTTCCCTGGGCCTCACTGTAGCAACACTATCTCGCCAGGGCAACACTGCGTGGGATTTCCTCTTCCAAGAGAGCTGCTGCTTTGTAGTTTGTGCTGGGAAACCTTATTTTGGCAAGTGCGAATTGACCGCATTCAGGCAGAAAGAAAAGAGAACAGCAAGAGGCCTTTTTTCCCCGGCTGCTTTCCAAAGCCCTTCCAGCTCAAACTATGTCGTTGCTCCTCTGGAAGGATCCTTGCACCGCGACGTAGTTTTTCAGAAGAAGCCCTGCTTTTGCAAGAGCAAATGAGGAATTCGTTGCAGGAAAGAGGAAGGAAAGAAAGTTTCTCTCCCTCTGCCTGCTTTGCTCAGAGAACTGGATGAAGTCAGGGAGTTCTCCCTTTCACTGAGAAACGTGCGGGCTGCTGTTGCCTGGGCGCTCTCTTCTTTGCAAAAGAGTCTGCAGTTCCACGCTTTGAACCGTGGAAAGGCGCCGGGCTCTGCTAAGACTTCCCCCGGCGCTTCGTTTGCCCTGGGCCAAAGCCAGCCTTCACAATAGCTGAATGCTAACACTGCATACTCGTTACACTTCCAGAACAGGGCTACCGCGAGGCAGTTCTCCGGGGGAAAACGGCCCTTCGCGAAGGGCAGATCTGCCGAGCTCATTGCGGGAAAGCGAAAGCAAAGGACGCTTTTCTCCCTCTAACCGCTTTCGTCAGAGGAACGGGGGAAGTCACAGTGTTCTTTCTCTCACTGAGCTACACACAATCTGACGTTGCCTCTGAGCTCCGTTGCTGGCAAAGAACTGAACCTGACATACATTCCTGTGGGGAAACACAGGGCTTTGCTAGGATTTCTCTAGGCAGTGTGATTTCCCTGGGCCTCACTGTAGCAACACTATCTCGCCAGGGCAACACTGCGTGGGATTTCCTCTTCCAAGAGAGCTGCTGCTTTGTAGTTTGTGCTGGGAAACCTTATTTTGGCAAGTGCGAATTGACCGCATTCAGGCAGAAAGAAAAGAGAACAGCAAGAGGCCTTTTTTCCCCGGCTGCTTTCCCAAGCCCTTCCAGCTCAAACTATGTCGTTGCTCCTCTGGAAGGATCCTTGCACCGCGACGTAGTTTTTCAGAAGAAGCCCTGCTTTTGCAAGAGCAAATGAGGAATTCGTTGCAGGAAAGAGGAAGGAAAGAAAGTTTCTCTCCCTCTGCCTGCTTTGCTCAGAGAACTGGATGAAGTCAGGGAGTTCTCCCTTTCACTGAGAAACGTGCGGGCTGCTGTTGCCTGTGCGCTCTCTTCTTTGCAAAAGAGTCTGCAGTTCCACGCTTTGAACCATGGAAAGGCGCCGGGCTCTGCTAAGACTTCCCCCGGCGCTTCGTTTGCCCTGGGCCAGAGCGAGCCTTCACAATAGCTGAACGCTAACACTGCATACTCGTTCCACTTCCAGAACAGGGCTAGCGCGAGGCAGTTCCCCGGGGGAAAACGGCCCTTCGCGAAGGGCAGATCTGCCGAGCTCATTGCGGGAAAGCGAAAGCAAAGGACGCTTTTCTCCCTCTAACCGCTTTCGTCAGAGGAACGGGGGAAGTCACAGTGTTCTTTCTCTCACTGAGATACACACAATCTGACGTTGCCTCTGAGCTCCGTTGCTGGCAAAGAACTGAAACTGACATACATTCCTGTGGGGAAACACAGGGCTTTGCTAGGATTTCTCTAGGCAGTGTGATTTCCCTGGGCCTCACTGTAGCAACACTATCTCGCCAGGGCAACACTGCGTGGGATTTCCTGTTCCAAGAGAGCTGCTGCTTTGTAGTTTGTGCTGGGAAACCTTATTTTGGCAAGTGCGAATTGACCGTATTCAGGCAGAAAGAAAAGAGAACAGCAAGAGGCGTTTTCTCCCCGGCTGCTTTCCCAAGCCCTTCCAGCTCAAACTATGTCGTTGCTCCTCTGGAAAGATCCCTGCACCGCGACGTAGTTTCTCAGAAGGAGCCCTGCGTTTGCAAGAGCAAATGAGGAATTCGTTGCAGGAAAGAGGAAGGAAAGAAAGTTTCTCTCCCTCTGCCTGCTTTGTTCAGAGGACTGGATGAAGTCAGGGAGTTCTCCCTTTCACTGAGAAACGTGCGGGCTGCTGTTGCCTGGGCGCTCTCTTCTTTGCAAAAGAGTCTGCAGTTCCACGCTTTGAACCGTGGAAAGGCGCCGGGCTCTGCTAAGACTTCCCCCGGCGCTTCGTTTGCCCTGGGCCAAAGCCAGCCTTCACAATAGCTGAATGCTAACACTGCATACTCGTTACACTTCCAGAACAGGGCTACCGCGAGGCAGTTCTCCGGGGGAAAACGGCCCTTCGCGAAGGGCAGATCTGCCGAGCTCATTGCGGGAAAGCGAAAGCAAAGGACGCTTTTCTCCCTCTAACCGCTTTCGTCAGAGGAACGGGGGAAGTCACAGTGTTCTTTCTCTCACTGAGCTACACACAATCTGACGTTGCCTCTGAGCTCCGTTGCTGGCAAAGAACTGAACCTGACATACATTCCTGTGGGGAAACACAGGGCTTTGCTAGGATTTCTCTAGGCAGTGTGATTTCCCTGGGCCTCACTGTAGCAACACTATCTCGCCAGGGCAACACTGCGTGGGATTTCCTCTTCCAAGAGAGCTGCTGCTTTGTAGTTTGTGCTGGGAAACCTTATTTTGGCAAGTGCGAATTGACCGCATTCAGGCAGAAGGAAAAGAGAACAGCAAGAGGCCTTTTTTCCCCGGCTGCTTTCCCAAGCCCTTCCAGCTCAAACTATGTCGTTGCTCCTCTGGAAGGATCCTTGCACCGCGACGTAGTTTTTCAGAAGAAGCCCTGCTTTTGCAAGAGCAAATGAGGAATTCGTTGCAGGAAAGAGGAAGGAAAGAAAGTTTCTCTCCCTCTGCCTGCTTTGCTCAGAGAACTGGATGAAGTCAGGGAGTTCTCCCTTTCACTGAGAAACGTGCGGGCTGCTGTTGCCTGTGCGCTCTCTTCTTTGCAAAAGAGTCTGCAGTTCCACGCTTTGAACCATGGAAAGGCGCCGGGCTCTGCTAAGACTTCCCCCGGCGCTTCGTTTGCCCTGGGCCAGAGCGAGCCTTCACAATAGCTGAACGCTAACACTGCATACTCGTTCCACTTCCAGAACAGGGCTAGCGCGAGGCAGTTCCCCGGGGGAAAACGGCCCTTCGCGAAGGGCAGATCTGCCGAGCTCATTGCGGGAAAGCGAAAGCAAAGGACGCTTTTCTCCCTCTAACCGCTTTCGTCAGAGGAACGGGGGAAGTCACAGTGTTCTTTCTCTCACTGAGATACACACAATCTGACGTTGCCTCTGAGCTCCGTTGCTGGCAAAGAACTGAAACTGACATACATTCCTGTGGGGAAACACAGGGCTTTGCTAGGATTTCTCTAGGCAGTGTGATTTCCCTGGGCCTCACTGTAGCAACACTATCTCGCCAGGGCAACACTGCGTGGGATTTCCTCTTCCAAGAGAGCTGCTGCTTTGTAGTTTGTGCTGGGAAACCTTATTTTGGCAAGTGCGAATTGACCGCATTCAGGCAGAAAGAAAAGAGAACAGCAAGAGGCCTTTTTTCCCCGGCTGCTTTCCAAAGCCCTTCCAGCTCAAACTATGTCGTTGCTCCTCTGGAAGGATCCTTGCACCGCGACGTAGTTTTTCAGAAGAAGCCCTGCTTTTGCAAGAGCAAATGAGGAATTCGTTGCAGGAAAGAGGAAGGAAAGAAAGTTTCTCTCCCTCTGCCTGCTTTGCTCAGAGAACTGGATGAAGTCAGGGAGTTCTCCCTTTCACTGAGAAACGTGCGGGCTGCTGTTGCCTGGGCGCTCTCTTCTTTGCAAAAGAGTCTGCAGTTCCACGCTTTGAACCGTGGAAAGGCGCCGGGCTCTGCTAAGACTTCCCCCGGCGCTTCGTTTGCCCTGGGCCAAAGCCAGCCTTCACAATAGCTGAATGCTAACACTGCATACTCGTTACACTTCCAGAACAGGGCTACCGCGAGGCAGTTCTCCGGGGGAAAACGGCCCTTCGCGAAGGGCAGATCTGCCGAGCTCATTGCGGGAAAGCGAAAGCAAAGGACGCTTTTCTCCCTCTAACCGCTTTCGTCAGAGGAACGGGGGAAGTCACAGTGTTCTTTCTCTCACTGAGCTACACACAATCTGACGTTGCCTCTGAGCTCCGTTGCTGGCAAAGAACTGAACCTGACATACATTCCTGTGGGGAAACACAGGGCTTTGCTAGGATTTCTCTAGGCAGTGTGATTTCCCTGGGCCTCACTGTAGCAACACTATCTCGCCAGGGCAACACTGCGTGGGATTTCCTCTTCCAAGAGAGCTGCTGCTTTGTAGTTTGTGCTGGGAAACCTTATTTTGGCAAGTGCGAATTGACCGCATTCAGGCAGAAAGAAAAGAGAACAGCAAGAGGCCTTTTTTCCCCGGCTGCTTTCCCAAGCCCTTCCAGCTCAAACTATGTCGTTGCTCCTCTGGAAGGATCCTTGCACCGCGACGTAGTTTTTCAGAAGAAGCCCTGCTTTTGCAAGAGCAAATGAGGAATTCGTTGCAGGAAAGAGGAAGGAAAGAAAGTTTCTCTCCCTCTGCCTGCTTTGCTCAGAGAACTGGATGAAGTCAGGGAGTTCTCCCTTTCACTGAGAAACGTGCGGGCTGCTGTTGCCTGTGCGCTCTCTTCTTTGCAAAAGAGTCTGCAGTTCCACGCTTTGAACCATGGAAAGGCGCCGGGCTCTGCTAAGACTTCCCCCGGCGCTTCGTTTGCCCTGGGCCAGAGCGAGCCTTCACAATAGCTGAACGCTAACACTGCATACTCGTTCCACTTCCAGAACAGGGCTAGCGCGAGGCAGTTCCCCGGGGGAAAACGGCCCTTCGCGAAGGGCAGATCTGCCGAGCTCATTGCGGGAAAGCGAAAGCAAAGGACGCTTTTCTCCCTCTAACCGCTTTCGTCAGAGGAACGGGGGAAGTCACAGTGTTCTTTCTCTCACTGAGATACACACAATCTGACGTTGCCTCTGAGCTCCGTTGCTGGCAAAGAACTGAAACTGACATACATTCCTGTGGGGAAACACAGGGCTTTGCTAGGATTTCTCTAGGCAGTGTGATTTCCCTGGGCCTCACTGTAGCAACACTATCTCGCCAGGGCAACACTGCGTGGGATTTCCTGTTCCAAGAGAGCTGCTGCTTTGTAGTTTGTGCTGGGAAACCTTATTTTGGCAAGTGCGAATTGACCGTATTCAGGCAGAAAGAAAAGAGAACAGCAAGAGGCGTTTTCTCCCCGGCTGCTTTCCCAAGCCCTTCCAGCTCAAACTATGTCGTTGCTCCTCTGGAAAGATCCCTGCACCGCGACGTAGTTTCTCAGAAGGAGCCCTGCGTTTGCAAGAGCAAATGAGGAATTCGTTGCAGGAAAGAGGAAGGAAAGAAAGTTTCTCTCCCTCTGCCTGCTTTGTTCAGAGGACTGGATGAAGTCAGGGAGTTCTCCCTTTCACTGAGAAACGTGCGGGCTGCTGTTGCCTGGGCGCTCTCTTCTTTGCAAAAGAGTCTGCAGTTCCACGCTTTGAACCGTGGAAAGGCGCCGGGCTCTGCTAAGACTTCCCCCGGCGCTTCGTTTCCCCTGGGCCAAAGCCAGCCTTCACAATAGCTGAATGCTAACACTGCATACTCGTTACACTTCCAGAACAGGGCTACCGCGAGGCAGTTCTCCGGGGGAAAACGGCCCTTCGCGAAGGGCAGATCTGCCGAGCTCATTGCGGGAAAGCGAAAGCAAAGGACGCTTTTCTCCCTCTAACCGCTTTCGTCAGAGGAACGGGGGAAGTCACAGTGTTCTTTCTCTCACTGAGCTACACACAATCTGACGTTGCCTCTGAGCTCCGTTGCTGGCAAAGAACTGAACCTGACATACATTCCTGTGGGGAAACACAGGGCTTTGCTAGGATTTCTCTAGGCAGTGTGATTTCCCTGGGCCTCACTGTAGCAACACTATCTCGCCAGGGCAACACTGCGTGGGATTTCCTCTTCCAAGAGAGCTGCTGCTTTGTAGTTTGTGCTGGGAAACCTTATTTTGGCAAGTGCGAATTGACCGCATTCAGGCAGAAAGAAAAGAGAACAGCAAGAGGCCTTTTTTCCCCGGCTGCTTTCCCAAGCCCTTCCAGCTCAAACTATGTAGTTGCTCCTCTGGAAGGATCCTTGCACCGCGACGTAGTTTTTCAGAAGAAGCCCTGCTTTTGCAAGAGCAAATGAGGAATTCGTTGCAGGAAAGAGGAAGGAAAGAAAGTTTCTCTCCCTCTGCCTGCTTTGCTCAGAGAACTGGATGAAGTCAGGGAGTTCTCCCTTTCACTGAGAAACGTGCGGGCTGCGGTTGCCTGTGCGCTCTCTTCTTTGCAAAAGAGTCTGCAGTTCCACGCTTTGAACCATGGAAAGGCGCCGGGCTCTGCTAAGACTTCCCCCGGCGCTTCGTTTGCCCTGGGCCAGAGCGAGCCTTCACAATAGCTGAACGCTAACACTGCATACTCGTTCCACTTCCAGAACAGGGCTAGCGCGAGGCAGTTCCCCGGGGGAAAACGGCCCTTCGCGAAGGGCAGATCTGCCGAGCTCATTGCGGGAAAGCGAAAGCAAAGGACGCTTTTCTCCCTCTAACCGCTTTCGTCAGAGGAACGGGGGAAGTCACAGTGTTCTTTCTCTCACTGAGATACACACAATCTGACGTTGCCTCTGAGCTCCGTTGCTGGCAAAGAACTGAAACTGACATACATTCCTGTGGGGAAACACAGGGCTTTGCTAGGATTTCTCTAGGCAGTGTGATTTCCCTGGGCCTCACTGTAGCAACACTATCTCGCCAGGGCAACACTGCGTGGGATTTCCTGTTCCAAGAGAGCTGCTGCTTTGTAGTTTGTGCTGGGAAACCTTATTTTGGCAAGTGCGAATTGACCGTATTCAGGCAGAAAGAAAAGAGAACAGCAAGAGGCGTTTTCTCCCCGGCTGCTTTCCCAAGCCCTTCCAGCTCAAACTATGTCGTTGCTCCTCTGGAAAGATCCCTGCACCGCGACGTAGTTTCTCAGAAGGAGCCCTGCGTTTGCAAGAGCAAATGAGGAATTCGTTGCAGGAAAGAGGAAGGAAAGAAAGTTTCTCTCCCTCTGCCTGCTTTGTTCAGAGGACTGGATGAAGTCAGGGAGTTCTCCCTTTCACTGAGAAACGTGCGGGCTGCTGTTGCCTGGGCGCTCTCTTCTTTGCAAAAGAGTCTGCAGTTCCACGCTTTGAACCGTGGAAAGGCGCCGGGCTCTGCTAAGACTTCCCCCGGCGCTTCGTTTCCCCTGGGCCAAAGCCAGCCTTCACAATAGCTGAATGCTAACACAGCATACTCGTTACACTTCCAGAACAGGGCTACCGCGAGGCAGTTCTCCGGGGGAAAACGGCCCTTCGCGAAGGGCAGATCTGCCGAGCTCATTGCGGGAAAGCGAAAGCAAAGGACGCTTTTCTCCCTCTAACCGCTTTCGTCAGAGGAACGGGGGAAGTCACAGTGTTCTTTCTCTCACTGAGATACACACAATCTGACGTTGCCTCTGAGCTCCGTTGCTGGCAAAGAACTGAAACTGACATACATTCCTGTGGGGAAACACAGGGCTTTGCTAGGATTTCTCTAGGCAGTGTGATTTCCCTGGGCCTCACTGTAGCAACACTATCTCGCCAGGGCAACACTGCGTGGGATTTCCTCTGCCAGGAGAGAGCTGCTGCTTTGTAGTTTGTGCTGGGAAACCTTATTTTGGCAAGTGCGAATTGACTGCATTCAGGCAGAAAGAAAAGAGAACAGCAAGAGGCCTTTTCTCCCCGGCTGCTTTCCAAAGCCCTTCCAGCTAAAACTATGTCGTTTCTCCTCTGGAAGGATCCTTGCACCGCCACGTAGTTTTTCAGAAGAAGCCCTGCGTTTGCAAGAGCAAAGGAGCAATTCGTTGCAGGAAAGAGGAAGGAAAGAAAGTTTCTCTCCCTCTGCCTGCTTTGCTCAGAGGACTGGATGAAGTCAGGGAGTTCTCCCTTTCACTGAGATACGTGCGGGCTGCTGTTGCCTGTGTGCTCTCTTCTTTGCAAAAGAGTCTGCAGTTCCACGCGTTGAACCGTGGAAAGGCGCCAGGCTCTGCTAAGACTTCTCCCGGCGCTTCGTTTGCCCTGGGCCAAAGCGAGCCTTCACAATAGCTGAACGCTAACACTGCATACTCGTTCCACTTCCAGAACAGGGCTACCGCGAGGCAGTTCTCCGGGGGAAAACGGCCCTTCGCGAAGGGCAGATCTGCCGAGCTCATTGCGGGAAAGCGAAAGCAAAGGACGCTTTTCTCCCTCTAACCGCTTTCGTCAGAGGAACGGGGGAAGTCACAGTGTTCTTTCTCTCACTGAGATACACACAATCTGACGTTGCCTCTGAGCTCCGTTGCTGGCAAAGAACTGAAACTGACATCCATTCCTGTGGGGAAACACAGGGCTTTGCTAGGATTTCTCTAGGCAGTGTGATTTCCCTGGGCCTCACTGTAGCAACACTATCTCGCCAGGGCAACACTGCGTGGGATTTCCTCTTCCAAGAGAGCTGCTGCTTTGTAGTTTGTGCTGGGAAACCTTATTTTGGCAAGTGCGAATGGACCGCATTCAGGCAGAAAGAAAAGAGAACAGCAAGAGGCCTTTTTTCCCCGGCTGCTTTCCCAAGCCCTTCCAGCTCAAACTATGTCGTTGCTCCTCTGGAAGGATCCTTGCACCGCGACGTAGTTTTTCAGAAGAAGCCCTGCTTTTGCAAGAGCAAATGAGGAATTCGTTGCAGGAAAGAGGAAGGAAAGAAAGTTTCTCTCCCTCTGCCTGCTTTGCTCAGAGAACTGGATGAAGTCAGGGAGTTCTCCCTTTCACTGAGAAACGTGCGGGCTGCTGTTGCCTGTGCGCTCTCTTCTTTGCAAAAGAGTCTGCAGTTCCACGCTTTGAACCGTGGAAAGGCGCCGGGCTCTGCTAAGACTTCCCCCGGCGCTTCGTTTGCCCTGGGCCAAAGCGAGCCTTCACAATAGCTGAACGCTAACACTGCATACTTGTTCCACTTCCAGAACAGGGCTAGCGCGAGGCAGTTCTCCGGGGAAAAGGCCCTTCGCGAAGGGCAGATCTGCCGAGCTCATTGCGGGAAAGCGAAAGCAAAAGACGCTTTTCTCCCTCTAACCGCTTTCGTCAGAGGAACGGGGGAAGTCACAGTGTTCTTTCTCTCACTGAGATACACACAATCTGATGTTGCCTCTGAGCTCCGTTGCTGGCAAAGAACTGAAACTGACATCCATTCCTGTGGGGAAACACAGGGCTTTGCTAGGATTTCTCTAGGCAGTGTGATTTCCCTGGGCCTCTGTGTAGCAACACTATCTCGCCAGGGCAACACTGCGTGGGATTTCCTCTTCCAAGAGAGCTGCTGCTTTGTAGTTTGTGCTGGGAAACCTTATTTTGGCAAGTGCGAATTGACCGTATTCAGGCAGAAAGAAAAGAGAACAGCAAGAGGCCTTTTTTCCCTGGCTGCTTTCCCAAGCCCTTCCAGCTCAAACTATGTCGTTGCTCCTCTGGAAGGATCCTTGCACCGCGACGTAGTTTTTCAGAAGAAGCCCTGCTTTTGCAAGAGCAAATGAGGAATTCGTTGCAGGAAAGAGGAAGGAAAGAAAGTTTCTCTCCCTCTGCCTGCTTTGCTCAGAGAACTGGATGAAGTCAGGGAGTTCTCCCTTTCACTGAGAAACGTGCGGGCTGCTGTTGCCTGTGCGCTCTCTTCTTTGCAAAAGAGTCTGCAGTTCCACGCTTTGAACCGTGGAAAGGCGCCGGGCTCTGCTAAGACTTCCCCCGGCGCTTCGTTTGCCCTGGGCCAGAGCGAGCCTTCACAATAGCTGAACGCTAACACTGCATACTCGTTCCACTTCCAGAACAGGGCTACCGCGAGGCAGTTCTCCGGGGGAAAACGGCCCTTCGCGAAGGGCAGATCTGCCGAGCTCAAGGCGGGAAAGCGAAAGCAAAGGACGCTTTTCTCCCTCTAACCGCTTTCGTCAGAGGAACGGGGGAAGTCACAGTGTTCTTTCTCTCCCTGAGATACACACAATCTGACGTTGCCTCTGAGCTCCGTTGCTGGCAAAGAACTGAAACTGACATACATTCCTGTGGGGAAACACAGGGCTTTGCTAGGATTTCTCTAGGCAGTGTGATTTCCCTGGGCCTCACTGTAGCAACACTATCTCGCCAGGGCAACACTGCGTGGGATTTCCTCTTCCAAGAGAGCTGCTGCTTTGTAGTTTGTGCTGGGAAACCTTATTTTGGCAAGTGCGAATTGACCGCATTCAGGCAGAAAGAAAAGAGAACAGCAAGAGGCCTTTTTTCCCCGGCTGCTTTCCCAAGCCCTTCCAGCTCAAACTATGTCGTTGCTCCTCTGGAAGGATCCTTGCACCGCGACGTAGTTTTTCAGAAGAAGCCCTGCTTTTGCAAGAGCAAATGAGGAATTCGTTGCAGGAAAGAGGAAGGAAAGAAAGTTTCTCTCCCTCTGCCTGCTTTGCTCAGAGAACTGGATGAAGTCAGGGAGTTCTCCCTTTCACTGAGAAACGTGCGGGCTGCTGTTGCCTGTGCGCTCTCTTCTTTGCAAAAGAGTCTGCAGTTCCACGCTTTGAACCATGGAAAGGCGCCGGGCTCTGCTAAGACTTCCCCCGGCGCTTCGTTTGCCCTGGGCCAGAGCGAGCCTTCACAATAGCTGAACGCTAACACTGCATACTCGTTCCACTTCCAGAACAGGGCTAGCGCGAGGCAGTTCCCCGGGGGAAAACGGCCCTTCGCGAAGGGCAGATCTGCCGAGCTCATTGCGGGAAAGCGAAAGCAAAGGACGCTTTTCTCCCTCTAACCGCTTTCGTCAGAGGAACGGGGGAAGTCACAGTGTTCTTTCTCTCACTGAGATACACACAATCTGACGTTGCCTCTGAGCTCCGTTGCTGGCAAAGAACTGAAACTGACATACATTCCTGTGGGGAAACACAGGGCTTTGCTAGGATTTCTCTAGGCAGTGTGATTTCCCTGGGCCTCACTGTAGCAACACTATCTCGCCAGGGCAACACTGCGTGGGATTTCCTGTTCCAAGAGAGCTGCTGCTTTGTAGTTTGTGCTGGGAAACCTTATTTTGGCAAGTGCGAATTGACCGTATTCAGGCAGAAAGAAAAGAGAACAGCAAGAGGCGTTTTCTCCCCGGCTGCTTTCCCAAGCCCTTCCAGCTCAAACTATGTCGTTGCTCCTCTGGAAAGATCCCTGCACCGCGACGTAGTTTCTCAGAAGGAGCCCTGCGTTTGCAAGAGCAAATGAGGAATTCGTTGCAGGAAAGAGGAAGGAAAGAAAGTTTCTCTCCCTCTGCCTGCTTTGTTCAGAGGACTGGATGAAGTCAGGGAGTTCTCCCTTTCACTGAGAAACGTGCGGGCTGCTGTTGCCTGGGCGCTCTCTTCTTTGCAAAAGAGTCTGCAGTTCCACGCTTTGAACCGTGGAAAGGCGCCGGGCTCTGCTAAGACTTCCCCCGGCGCTTCGTTTGCCCTGGGCCAAAGCCAGCCTTCACAATAGCTGAATGCTAACACTGCATACTCGTTACACTTCCAGAACAGGGCTACCGCGAGGCAGTTCTCCGGGGGAAAACGGCCCTTCGCGAAGGGCAGATCTGCCGAGCTCATTGCGGGAAAGCGAAAGCAAAGGACGCTTTTCTCCCTCTAACCGCTTTCGTCAGAGGAACGGGGGAAGTCACAGTGTTCTTTCTCTCACTGAGCTACACACAATCTGACGTTGCCTCTGAGCTCCGTTGCTGGCAAAGAACTGAACCTGACATACATTCCTGTGGGGAAACACAGGGCTTTGCTAGGATTTCTCTAGGCAGTGTGATTTCCCTGGGCCTCACTGTAGCAACACTATCTCGCCAGGGCAACACTGCGTGGGATTTCCTCTTCCAAGAGAGCTGCTGCTTTGTAGTTTGTGCTGGGAAACCTTATTTTGGCAAGTGCGAATTGACCGCATTCAGGCAGAAGGAAAAGAGAACAGCAAGAGGCCTTTTTTCCCCGGCTGCTTTCCCAAGCCCTTCCAGCTCAAACTATGTCGTTGCTCCTCTGGAAGGATCCTTGCACCGCGACGTAGTTTTTCAGAAGAAGCCCTGCTTTTGCAAGAGCAAATGAGGAATTCGTTGCAGGAAAGAGGAAGGAAAGAAAGTTTCTCTCCCTCTGCCTGCTTTGCTCAGAGAACTGGATGAAGTCAGGGAGTTCTCCCTTTCACTGAGAAACGTGCGGGCTGCTGTTGCCTGTGCGCTCTCTTCTTTGCAAAAGAGTCTGCAGTTCCACGCTTTGAACCATGGAAAGGCGCCGGGCTCTGCTAAGACTTCCCCCGGCGCTTCGTTTGCCCTGGGCCAGAGCGAGCCTTCACAATAGCTGAACGCTAACACTGCATACTCGTTCCACTTCCAGAACAGGGCTAGCGCGAGGCAGTTCCCCGGGGGAAAACGGCCCTTCGCGAAGGGCAGATCTGCCGAGCTCATTGCGGGAAAGCGAAAGCAAAGGACGCTTTTCTCCCTCTAACCGCTTTCGTCAGAGGAACGGGGGAAGTCACAGTGTTCTTTCTCTCACTGAGATACACACAATCTGACGTTGCCTCTGAGCTCCGTTGCTGGCAAAGAACTGAAACTGACATACATTCCTGTGGGGAAACACAGGGCTTTGCTAGGATTTCTCTAGGCAGTGTGATTTCCCTGGGCCTCACTGTAGCAACACTATCTCGCCAGGGCAACACTGCGTGGGATTTCCTCTTCCAAGAGAGCTGCTGCTTTGTAGTTTGTGCTGGGAAACCTTATTTTGGCAAGTGCGAATTGACCGCATTCAGGCAGAAAGAAAAGAGAACAGCAAGAGGCCTTTTTTCCCCGGCTGCTTTCCAAAGCCCTTCCAGCTCAAACTATGTCGTTGCTCCTCTGGAAGGATCCTTGCACCGCGACGTAGTTTTTCAGAAGAAGCCCTGCTTTTGCAAGAGCAAATGAGGAATTCGTTGCAGGAAAGAGGAAGGAAAGAAAGTTTCTCTCCCTCTGCCTGCTTTGCTCAGAGAACTGGATGAAGTCAGGGAGTTCTCCCTTTCACTGAGAAACGTGCGGGCTGCTGTTGCCTGGGCGCTCTCTTCTTTGCAAAAGAGTCTGCAGTTCCACGCTTTGAACCGTGGAAAGGCGCCGGGCTCTGCTAAGACTTCCCCCGGCGCTTCGTTTGCCCTGGGCCAAAGCCAGCCTTCACAATAGCTGAATGCTAACACTGCATACTCGTTACACTTCCAGAACAGGGCTACCGCGAGGCAGTTCTCCGGGGGAAAACGGCCCTTCGCGAAGGGCAGATCTGCCGAGCTCATTGCGGGAAAGCGAAAGCAAAGGACGCTTTTCTCCCTCTAACCGCTTTCGTCAGAGGAACGGGGGAAGTCACAGTGTTCTTTCTCTCACTGAGCTACACACAATCTGACGTTGCCTCTGAGCTCCGTTGCTGGCAAAGAACTGAACCTGACATACATTCCTGTGGGGAAACACAGGGCTTTGCTAGGATTTCTCTAGGCAGTGTGATTTCCCTGGGCCTCACTGTAGCAACACTATCTCGCCAGGGCAACACTGCGTGGGATTTCCTCTTCCAAGAGAGCTGCTGCTTTGTAGTTTGTGCTGGGAAACCTTATTTTGGCAAGTGCGAATTGACCGCATTCAGGCAGAAAGAAAAGAGAACAGCAAGAGGCCTTTTTTCCCCGGCTGCTTTCCCAAGCCCTTCCAGCTCAAACTATGTCGTTGCTCCTCTGGAAGGATCCTTGCACCGCGACGTAGTTTTTCAGAAGAAGCCCTGCTTTTGCAAGAGCAAATGAGGAATTCGTTGCAGGAAAGAGGAAGGAAAGAAAGTTTCTCTCCCTCTGCCTGCTTTGCTCAGAGAACTGGATGAAGTCAGGGAGTTCTCCCTTTCACTGAGAAACGTGCGGGCTGCTGTTGCCTGTGCGCTCTCTTCTTTGCAAAAGAGTCTGCAGTTCCACGCTTTGAACCATGGAAAGGCGCCGGGCTCTGCTAAGACTTCCCCCGGCGCTTCGTTTGCCCTGGGCCAGAGCGAGCCTTCACAATAGCTGAACGCTAACACTGCATACTCGTTCCACTTCCAGAACAGGGCTAGCGCGAGGCAGTTCCCCGGGGGAAAACGGCCCTTCGCGAAGGGCAGATCTGCCGAGCTCATTGCGGGAAAGCGAAAGCAAAGGACGCTTTTCTCCCTCTAACCGCTTTCGTCAGAGGAACGGGGGAAGTCACAGTGTTCTTTCTCTCACTGAGATACACACAATCTGACGTTGCCTCTGAGCTCCGTTGCTGGCAAAGAACTGAAACTGACATACATTCCTGTGGGGAAACACAGGGCTTTGCTAGGATTTCTCTAGGCAGTGTGATTTCCCTGGGCCTCACTGTAGCAACACTATCTCGCCAGGGCAACACTGCGTGGGATTTCCTGTTCCAAGAGAGCTGCTGCTTTGTAGTTTGTGCTGGGAAACCTTATTTTGGCAAGTGCGAATTGACCGTATTCAGGCAGAAAGAAAAGAGAACAGCAAGAGGCGTTTTCTCCCCGGCTGCTTTCCCAAGCCCTTCCAGCTCAAACTATGTCGTTGCTCCTCTGGAAAGATCCCTGCACCGCGACGTAGTTTCTCAGAAGGAGCCCTGCGTTTGCAAGAGCAAATGAGGAATTCGTTGCAGGAAAGAGGAAGGAAAGAAAGTTTCTCTCCCTCTGCCTGCTTTGTTCAGAGGACTGGATGAAGTCAGGGAGTTCTCCCTTTCACTGAGAAACGTGCGGGCTGCTGTTGCCTGGGCGCTCTCTTCTTTGCAAAAGAGTCTGCAGTTCCACGCTTTGAACCGTGGAAAGGCGCCGGGCTCTGCTAAGACTTCCCCCGGCGCTTCGTTTGCCCTGGGCCAAAGCCAGCCTTCACAATAGCTGAATGCTAACACTGCATACTCGTTACACTTCCAGAACAGGGCTACCGCGAGGCAGTTCTCCGGGGGAAAACGGCCCTTCGCGAAGGGCAGATCTGCCGAGCTCATTGCGGGAAAGCGAAAGCAAAGGACGCTTTTCTCCCTCTAACCGCTTTCGTCAGAGGAACGGGGGAAGTCACAGTGTTCTTTCTCTCACTGAGATACACACAATCTGACGTTGCCTCTGAGCTCCGTTGCTGGCAAAGAACTGAACCTGACATACATTCCTGTGGGGAAACACAGGGCTTTGCTAGGATTTCTCTAGGCAGTGTGATTTCCCTGGGCCTCACTGTAGCAACACTATCTCGCCAGGGCAACACTGCGTGGGATTTCCTCTTCCAAGAGAGCTGCTGCTTTGTAGTTTGTGCTGGGAAACCTTATTTTGGCAAGTGCGAATTGACCGCATTCAGGCAGAAGGAAAAGAGAACAGCAAGAGGCCTTTTTTCCCCGGCTGCTTTCCCAAGCCCTTCCAGCTCAAACTATGTCGTTGCTCCTCTGGAAGGATCCTTGCACCGCGACGTAGTTTTTCAGAAGAAGCCCTGCTTTTGCAAGAGCAAATGAGGAATTCGTTGCAGGAAAGAGGAAGGAAAGAAAGTTTCTCTCCCTCTGCCTGCTTTGCTCAGAGAACTGGATGAAGTCAGGGAGTTCTCCCTTTCACTGAGAAACGTGCGGGCTGCTGTTGCCTGTGCGCTCTCTTCTTTGCAAAAGAGTCTGCAGTTCCACGCTTTGAACCATGGAAAGGCGCCGGGCTCTGCTAAGACTTCCCCCGGCGCTTCGTTTGCCCTGGGCCAGAGCGAGCCTTCACAATAGCTGAACGCTAACACTGCATACTCGTTCCACTTCCAGAACAGGGCTAGCGCGAGGCAGTTCTCCGGGGGAAAACGGCCCTTCGCGAAGGGCAGATCTGCCGAGCTCATTGCGGGAAAGCGAAAGCAAAGGACGCTTTTCTCCCTCTAACCGCTTTCGTCAGAGGAACGGGGGAAGTCACAGTGTTCTTTCTCTCACTGAGATACACACAATCTGACGTTGCCTCTGAGCTCCGTTGCTGGCAAAGAACTGAAACTGACATACATTCCTGTGGGGAAACACAGGGCTTTGCTAGGATTTCTCTAGGCAGTGTGATTTCCCTGGGCCTCACTGTAGCAACACTATCTCGCCAGGGCAACACTGCGTGGGATTTCCTCTTCCAAGAGAGCTGCTGCTTTGTAGTTTGTGCTGGGAAACCTTATTTTGGCAAGTGCGAATTGACCGCATTCAGGCAGAAAGAAAAGAGAACAGCAAGAGGCCTTTTTTACCCGGCTGCTTTCCAAAGCCCTTCCAGCTCAAACTATGTCGTTGCTCCTCTGGAAGGATCCTTGCACCGCGACGTAGTTTTTCAGAAGAAGCCCTGCTTTTGCAAGAGCAAATGAGGAATTCGTTGCAGGAAAGAGGAAGGAAAGAAAGTTTCTCTCCCTCTGCCTGCTTTGCTCAGAGAACTGGATGAAGTCAGGGAGTTCTCCCTTTCACTGAGAAACGTGCGGGCTGCTGTTGCCTGGGCGCTCTCTTCTTTGCAAAAGAGTCTGCAGTTCCACGCTTTGAACCGTGGAAAGGCGCCGGGCTCTGCTAAGACTTCCCCCGGCGCTTCGTTTGCCCTGGGCCAAAGCCAGCCTTCACAATAGCTGAATGCTAACACTGCATACTCGTTACACTTCCAGAACAGGGCTACCGCGAGGCAGTTCTCCGGGGGAAAACGGCCCTTCGCGAAGGGCAGATCTGCCGAGCTCATTGCGGGAAAGCGAAAGCAAAGGACGCTTTTCTCCCTCTAACCGCTTTCGTCAGAGGAACGGGGGAAGTCACAGTGTTCTTTCTCTCACTGAGCTACACACAATCTGACGTTGCCTCTGAGCTCCGTTGCTGGCAAAGAACTGAACCTGACATACATTCCTGTGGGGAAACACAGGGCTTTGCTAGGATTTCTCTAGGCAGTGTGATTTCCCTGGGCCTCACTGTAGCAACACTATCTCGCCAGGGCAACACTGCGTGGGATTTCCTCTTCCAAGAGAGCTGCTGCTTTGTAGTTTGTGCTGGGAAACCTTATTTTGGCAAGTGCGAATTGACCGCATTCAGGCAGAAAGAAAAGAGAACAGCAAGAGGCCTTTTTTCCCCGGCTGCTTTCCCAAGCCCTTCCAGCTCAAACTATGTCGTTGCTCCTCTGGAAGGATCCTTGCACCGCGACGTAGTTTTTCAGAAGAAGCCCTGCTTTTGCAAGAGCAAATGAGGAATTCGTTGCAGGAAAGAGGAAGGAAAGAAAGTTTCTCTCCCTCTGCCTGCTTTGCTCAGAGAACTGGATGAAGTCAGGGAGTTCTCCCTTTCACTGAGAAACGTGCGGGCTGCTGTTGCCTGTGCGCTCTCTTCTTTGCAAAAGAGTCTGCAGTTCCACGCTTTGAACCATGGAAAGGCGCCGGGCTCTGCTAAGACTTCCCCCGGCGCTTCGTTTGCCCTGGGCCAGAGCGAGCCTTCACAATAGCTGAACGCTAACACTGCATACTCGTTCCACTTCCAGAACAGGGCTAGCGCGAGGCAGTTCCCCGGGGGAAAACGGCCCTTCGCGAAGGGCAGATCTGCCGAGCTCATTGCGGGAAAGCGAAAGCAAAGGACGCTTTTCTCCCTCTAACCGCTTTCGTCAGAGGAACGGGGGAAGTCACAGTGTTCTTTCTCTCACTGAGATACACACAATCTGACGTTGCCTCTGAGCTCCGTTGCTGGCAAAGAACTGAAACTGACATACATTCCTGTGGGGAAACACAGGGCTTTGCTAGGATTTCTCTAGGCAGTGTGATTTCCCTGGGCCTCACTGTAGCAACACTATCTCGCCAGGGCAACACTGCGTGGGATTTCCTGTTCCAAGAGAGCTGCTGCTTTGTAGTTTGTGCTGGGAAACCTTATTTTGGCAAGTGCGAATTGACCGTATTCAGGCAGAAAGAAAAGAGAACAGCAAGAGGCGTTTTCTCCCCGGCTGCTTTCCCAAGCCCTTCCAGCTCAAACTATGTCGTTGCTCCTCTGGAAAGATCCCTGCACCGCGACGTAGTTTCTCAGAAGGAGCCCTGCGTTTGCAAGAGCAAATGAGGAATTCGTTGCAGGAAAGAGGAAGGAAAGAAAGTTTCTCTCCCTCTGCCTGCTTTGCTCAGAGAACTGGATGAAGTCAGGGAGTTCTCCCTTTCACTGAGAAACGTGCGGGCTGCTGTTGCCTGTGCGCTCTCTTCTTTGCAAAAGAGTCTGCAGTTCCACGCTTTGAACCATGGAAAGGCGCCGGGCTCTGCTAAGACTTCCCCCGGCGCTTCGTTTGCCCTGGGCCAGAGCGAGCCTTCACAATAGCTGAACGCTAACACTGCATACTCGTTCCACTTCCAGAACAGGGCTAGCGCGAGGCAGTTCCCCGGGGGAAAACGGCCCTTCGCGAAGGGCAGATCTGCCGAGCTCATTGCGGGAAAGCGAAAGCAAAGGACGCTTTTCTCCCTCTAACCGCTTTCGTCAGAGGAACGGGGGAAGTCACAGTGTTCTTTCTCTCACTGAGATACACACAATCTGACGTTGCCTCTGAGCTCCGTTGCTGGCAAAGAACTGAAACTGACATATATTCCTGTGGGGAAACACAGGGCTTTGCTAGGATTTCTCTAGGCAGTGTGATTTCCCTGGGCCTCACTGTAGCAACACTATCTCGCCAGGGCAACACTGCGTGGGATTTCCTCTTCCAAGAGAGCTGCTGCTTTGTAGTTTGTGCTGGGAAACCTTATTTTGGCAAGTGCGAATTGACCGCATTCAGGCAGAAAGAAAAGAGAACAGCAAGAGGCCTTTTTTCCCCGGCTGCTTTCCAAAGCCCTTCCAGCTCAAACTATGTCGTTGCTCCTCTGGAAGGATCCTTGCACCGCGACGTAGTTTTTCAGAAGAAGCCCTGCTTTTGCAAGAGCAAATGAGGAATTCGTTGCAGGAAAGAGGAAGGAAAGAAAGTTTCTCTCCCTCTGCCTGCTTTGCTCAGAGAACTGGATGAAGTCAGGGAGTTCTCCCTTTCACTGAGAAACGTGCGGGCTGCTGTTGCCTGGGCGCTCTCTTCTTTGCAAAAGAGTCTGCAGTTCCACGCTTTGAACCGTGGAAAGGCGCCGGGCTCTGCTAAGACTTCCCCCGGCGCTTCGTTTGCCCTGGGCCAAAGCCAGCCTTCACAATAGCTGAATGCTAACACTGCATACTCGTTACACTTCCAGAACAGGGCTACCGCGAGGCAGTTCTCCGGGGGAAAACGGCCCTTCGCGAAGGGCAGATCTGCCGAGCTCATTGCGGGAAAGCGAAAGCAAAGGACGCTTTTCTCCCTCTAACCGCTTTCGTCAGAGGAACGGGGGAAGTCACAGTGTTCTTTCTCTCACTGAGCTACACACAATCTGACGTTGCCTCTGAGCTCCGTTGCTGGCAAAGAACTGAACCTGACATACATTCCTGTGGGGAAACACAGGGCTTTGCTAGGATTTCTCTAGGCAGTGTGATTTCCCTGGGCCTCACTGTAGCAACACTATCTCGCCAGGGCAACACTGCGTGGGATTTCCTCTTCCAAGAGAGCTGCTGCTTTGTAGTTTGTGCTGGGAAACCTTATTTTGGCAAGTGCGAATTGACCGCATTCAGGCAGAAAGAAAAGAGAACAGCAAGAGGCCTTTTTTCCCCGGCTGCTTTCCCAAGCCCTTCCAGCTCAAACTATGTCGTTGCTCCTCTGGAAGGATCCTTGCACCGCGACGTAGTTTTTCAGAAGAAGCCCTGCTTTTGCAAGAGCAAATGAGGAATTCGTTGCAGGAAAGAGGAAGGAAAGAAAGTTTCTCTCCCTCTGCCTGCTTTGCTCAGAGAACTGGATGAAGTCAGGGAGTTCTCCCTTTCACTGAGAAACGTGCGGGCTGCTGTTGCCTGTGCGCTCTCTTCTTTGCAAAAGAGTCTGCAGTTCCACGCTTTGAACCGTGGAAAGGCGCCGGGCTCTGCTAAGACTTCCCCCGGCGCTTCGTTTGCCCTGGGCCAAAGCCAGCCTTCACAATAGCTGAATGCTAACACAGCATACTCGTTACACTTCCAGAACAGGGCTACCGCGAGGCAGTTCTCCGGGGGAAAACGGCCCTTCGCGAAGGGCAGATCTGCCGAGCTCATTGCGGGAAAGCGAAAGCAAAGGACGCTTTTCTCCCTCTAACCGCTTTCGTCAGAGGAACGGGGGAAGTCACAGTGTTCTTTCTCTCACTGAGATACACACAATCTGACGTTGCCTCTGAGCTCCGTTGCTGGCAAAGAACTGAAACTGACATACATTCCTGTGGGGAAACACAGGGCTTTGCTAGGATTTCTCTAGGCAGTGTGATTTCCCTGGGCCTCACTGTAGCAACACTATCTCGCCAGGGCAACACTGCGTGGGATTTCCTCTGCCAGGAGAGAGCTGCTGCTTTGTAGTTTGTGCTGGGAAACCTTATTTTGGCAAGTGCGAATTGACTGCATTCAGGCAGAAAGAAAAGAGAACAGCAAGAGGCCTTTTCTCCCCGGCTGCTTTCCAAAGCCCTTCCAGCTAAAACTATGTCGTTTCTCCTCTGGAAGGATCCTTGCACCGCCACGTAGTTTTTCAGAAGAAGCCCTGCGTTTGCAAGAGCAAAGGAGCAATTCGTTGCAGGAAAGAGGAAGGAAAGAAAGTTTCTCTCCCTCTGCCTGCTTTGCTCAGAGGACTGGATGAAGTCAGGGAGTTCTCCCTTTCACTGAGATACGTGCGGGCTGCTGTTGCCTGTGTGCTCTCTTCTTTGCAAAAGAGTCTGCAGTTCCACGCGTTGAACCGTGGAAAGGCGCCAGGCTCTGCTAAGACTTCTCCCGGCGCTTCGTTTGCCCTGGGCCAAAGCGAGCCTTCACAATAGCTGAACGCTAACACTGCATACTCGTTCCACTTCCAGAACAGGGCTACCGCGAGGCAGTTCTCCGGGGGAAAACGGCCCTTCGCGAAGGGCAGATCTGCCGAGCTCATTGCGGGAAAGCGAAAGCAAAGGACGCTTTTCTCCCTCTAACCGCTTTCGTCAGAGGAACGGGGGAAGTCACAGTGTTCTTTCTCTCACTGAGATACACACAATCTGACGTTGCCTCTGAGCTCCGTTGCTGGCAAAGAACTGAAACTGACATACATTCCTGTGGGGAAACACAGGGCTTTGCTAGGATTTCTCTAGGCAGTGTGATTTCCCTGGGCCTCACTGTAGCAACACTATCTCGCCAGGGCAACACTGCGTGGGATTTCCTCTTCCAAGAGAGCTGCTGCTTTGTAGTTTGTGCTGGGAAACCTTATTTTGGCAAGTGCGAATGGACCGCATTCAGGCAGAAAGAAAAGAGAACAGCAAGAGGCCTTTTTTCCCCGGCTGCTTTCCCAAGCCCTTCCAGCTCAAACTATGTCGTTTCTCCTCTGGAAGGATCCTTGCACCGCGACGTAGTTTTTCAGAAGAAGCCCTGCTTTTGCAAGAGCAAAGGAGCAATTCGTTGCAGGAAAGAGGAAGGAAAGAAAGTTTCTCTCCCTCTGCCTGCTTTGCTCAGAGAACTGGATGAAGTCAGGGAGTTCTCCCTTTCACTGAGAAACGTGCGGGCTGCTGTTGCCTGTGCGCTCTCTTCTTTGCAAAAGAGTCTGCAGTTCCACGCTTTGAACCGTGGAAAGGCGCCGGGCTCTGCTAAGACTTCCCCCGGCGCTTCGTTTGCCCTGGGCCAAAGCGAGCCTTCACAATAGCTGAACGCTAACACTGCATACTCGTTCCACTTCCGGAACAGGGCTACCGCGAGGCAGTTCTCCGGGGGAAAACGGCCCTTCGCGAAGGGCAGATCTGCCGAGCTCATTGCGGGAAAGCGAAAGCAAAGGACGCTTTTCTCCCTCTAACCGCTTTCGTCAGAGGAACGGGGGAAGTCACAGTGTTCTTTCTCTCACTGAGATACACACAATCTGACGTTGCCTCTGAGCTCCGTTGCTGGCAAAGAACTGAAACTGACATACATTCCTGTGGGGAAACACAGGGCTTTGCTAGGATTTCTCTAGGCAGTGTGATTTCCCTGGGCCTCACTGTAGCAACACTATCTCGCCAGGGCAACACTGCGTGGGATTTCCTCTGCCAGGAGAGAGCTGCTGCTTTGTAGTTTGTGCTGGGAAACCTTATTTTGGCAAGTGCGAATTGACTGCATTCAGGCAGAAAGAAAAGAGAACAGCAAGAGGCCTTTTCTCCCCGGCTGCTTTCCAAAGCCCTTCCAGCTCAAACTATGTCGTTTCTCCTCTGGAAGGATCCTTGCACCGCCACGTAGTTTTTCAGAAGAAGCCCTGCGTTTGCAAGAGCAAAGGAGCAATTCGTTGCAGGAAAGAGGAAGGAAAGAAAGTTTCTCTCCCTCTGCCTGCTTTGCTCAGAGGACTGGATGAAGTCAGGGAGTTCTCCCTTTCACTGAGATACGTGCGGGCTGCTGTTGCCTGTGTGCTCTCTTCTTTGCAAAAGAGTCTGCAGTTCCACGCTTTGAACCGTGGAAAGGTGCCGGGCTCTGCTAAGACTTTCCCCGGCGCTTCGTTTGCCCTGGGCCAGAGCGAGCCTTCACAATAGCTGAACGCTAACACTGCATACTTGTTCCACTTCCAGAACAGGGCTAGCGCGAGGCAGTTCTCCGGGGAAAAGGCCCTTCGCGAAGGGCAGATCTGCCGAGCTCATTGCGGGAAAGCGAAAGCAAAAGACGCTTTTCTCCCTCTAACCGCTTTCGTCAGAGGAACGGGGGAAGTCACAGTGTTCTTTCTCTCACTGAGATACACACAATCTGATGTTGCCTCTGAGCTCCGTTGCTGGCAAAGAACTGAAACTGACATCCATTCCTGTGGGGAAACACAGGGCTTTGCTAGGATTTCTCTAGGCAGTGTGATTTCCCTGGGCCTCTGTGTAGCAACACTATCTCGCCAGGGCAACACTGCGTGGGATTTCCTCTTCCAAGAGAGCTGCTGCTTTGTAGTTTGTGCTGGGAAACCTTATTTTGGCAAGTGCGAATTGACCGCATTCAGGCAGAAAGAAAAGAGAACAGCAAGAGGCCTTTTTTCCCTGGCTGCTTTCCCAAGCCCTTCCAGCTCAAACTATGTCGTTGCTCCTCTGGAAGGATCCTTGCACCGCGACGTAGTTTTTCAGAAGAAGCCCTGCTTTTGCAAGAGCAAATGAGGAATTCGTTGCAGGAAAGAGGAAGGAAAGAAAGTTTCTCTCCCTCTGCCTGCTTTGCTCAGAGAACTGGATGAAGTCAGGGAGTTCTCCCTTTCACTGAGAAACGTGCGGGCTGCTGTTGCCTGTGCGCTCTCTTCTTTGCAAAAGAGTCTGCAGTTCCACGCTTTGAACCATGGAAAGGCGCCGGGCTCTGCTAAGACTTCCCCCGGCGCTTCGTTTGCCCTGGGCCAGAGCGAGCCTTCACAATAGCTGAACGCTAACACTGCATACTCGTTCCACTTCCAGAACAGGGCTAGCGCGAGGCAGTTCCCCGGGGGAAAACGGCCCTTCGCGAAGGGCAGATCTGCCGAGCTCATTGCGGGAAAGCGAAAGCAAAGGACGCTTTTCTCCCTCTAACCGCTTTCGTCAGAGGAACGGGGGAAGTCACAGTGTTCTTTCTCTCACTGAGATACACACAATCTGACGTTGCCTCTGAGCTCCGTTGCTGGCAAAGAACTGAAACTGACATACATTCCTGTGGGGAAACACAGGGCTTTGCTAGGATTTCTCTAGGCAGTGTGATTTCCCTGGGCCTCACTGTAGCAACACTATCTCGCCAGGGCAACACTGCGTGGGATTTCCTGTTCCAAGAGAGCTGCTGCTTTGTAGTTTGTGCTGGGAAACCTTATTTTGGCAAGTGCGAATTGACCGTATTCAGGCAGAAAGAAAAGAGAACAGCAAGAGGCGTTTTCTCCCCGGCTGCTTTCCCAAGCCCTTCCAGCTCAAACTATGTCGTTGCTCCTCTGGAAAGATCCCTGCACCGCGACGTAGTTTCTCAGAAGGAGCCCTGCGTTTGCAAGAGCAAATGAGGAATTCGTTGCAGGAAAGAGGAAGGAAAGAAAGTTTCTCTCCCTCTGCCTGCTTTGCTCAGAGAACTGGATGAAGTCAGGGAGTTCTCCCTTTCACTGAGAAACGTGCGGGCTGCTGTTGCCTGTGCGCTCTCTTCTTTGCAAAAGAGTCTGCAGTTCCACGCTTTGAACCATGGAAAGGCGCCGGGCTCTGCTAAGACTTCCCCCGGCGCTTCGTTTGCCCTGGGCCAGAGCGAGCCTTCACAATAGCTGAACGCTAACACTGCATACTCGTTCCACTTCCAGAACAGGGCTAGCGCGAGGCAGTTCCCCGGGGGAAAACGGCCCTTCGCGAAGGGCAGATCTGCCGAGCTCATTGCGGGAAAGCGAAAGCAAAGGACGCTTTTCTCCCTCTAACCGCTTTCGTCAGAGGAACGGGGGAAGTCACAGTGTTCTTTCTCTCACTGAGATACACACAATCTGACGTTGCCTCTGAGCTCCGTTGCTGGCAAAGAACTGAAACTGACATATATTCCTGTGGGGAAACACAGGGCTTTGCTAGGATTTCTCTAGGCAGTGTGATTTCCCTGGGCCTCACTGTAGCAACACTATCTCGCCAGGGCAACACTGCGTGGGATTTCCTCTTCCAAGAGAGCTGCTGCTTTGTAGTTTGTGCTGGGAAACCTTATTTTGGCAAGTGCGAATTGACCGCATTCAGGCAGAAAGAAAAGAGAACAGCAAGAGGCCTTTTTTCCCCGGCTGCTTTCCAAAGCCCTTCCAGCTCAAACTATGTCGTTGCTCCTCTGGAAGGATCCTTGCACCGCGACGTAGTTTTTCAGAAGAAGCCCTGCTTTTGCAAGAGCAAATGAGGAATTCGTTGCAGGAAAGAGGAAGGAAAGAAAGTTTCTCTCCCTCTGCCTGCTTTGCTCAGAGAACTGGATGAAGTCAGGGAGTTCTCCCTTTCACTGAGAAACGTGCGGGCTGCTGTTGCCTGGGCGCTCTCTTCTTTGCAAAAGAGTCTGCAGTTCCACGCTTTGAACCGTGGAAAGGCGCCGGGCTCTGCTAAGACTTCCCCCGGCGCTTCGTTTGCCCTGGGCCAAAGCCAGCCTTCACAATAGCTGAATGCTAACACTGCATACTCGTTACACTTCCAGAACAGGGCTACCGCGAGGCAGTTCTCCGGGGGAAAACGGCCCTTCGCGAAGGGCAGATCTGCCGAGCTCATTGCGGGAAAGCGAAAGCAAAGGACGCTTTTCTCCCTCTAACCGCTTTCGTCAGAGGAACGGGGGAAGTCACAGTGTTCTTTCTCTCACTGAGCTACACACAATCTGACGTTGCCTCTGAGCTCCGTTGCTGGCAAAGAACTGAACCTGACATACATTCCTGTGGGGAAACACAGGGCTTTGCTAGGATTTCTCTAGGCAGTGTGATTTCCCTGGGCCTCACTGTAGCAACACTATCTCGCCAGGGCAACACTGCGTGGGATTTCCTCTTCCAAGAGAGCTGCTGCTTTGTAGTTTGTGCTGGGAAACCTTATTTTGGCAAGTGCGAATTGACCGCATTCAGGCAGAAAGAAAAGAGAACAGCAAGAGGCCTTTTTTCCCCGGCTGCTTTCCCAAGCCCTTCCAGCTCAAACTATGTCGTTGCTCCTCTGGAAGGATCCTTGCACCGCGACGTAGTTTTTCAGAAGAAGCCCTGCTTTTGCAAGAGCAAATGAGGAATTCGTTGCAGGAAAGAGGAAGGAAAGAAAGTTTCTCTCCCTCTGCCTGCTTTGCTCAGAGAACTGGATGAAGTCAGGGAGTTCTCCCTTTCACTGAGAAACGTGCGGGCTGCTGTTGCCTGTGCGCTCTCTTCTTTGCAAAAGAGTCTGCAGTTCCACGCTTTGAACCGTGGAAAGGCGCCGGGCTCTGCTAAGACTTCCCCCGGCGCTTCGTTTGCCCTGGGCCAAAGCCAGCCTTCACAATAGCTGAATGCTAACACAGCATACTCGTTACACTTCCAGAACAGGGCTACCGCGAGGCAGTTCTCCGGGGGAAAACGGCCCTTCGCGAAGGGCAGATCTGCCGAGCTCATTGCGGGAAAGCGAAAGCAAAGGACGCTTTTCTCCCTCTAACCGCTTTCGTCAGAGGAACGGGGGAAGTCACAGTGTTCTTTCTCTCACTGAGATACACACAATCTGACGTTGCCTCTGAGCTCCGTTGCTGGCAAAGAACTGAAACTGACATACATTCCTGTGGGGAAACACAGGGCTTTGCTAGGATTTCTCTAGGCAGTGTGATTTCCCTGGGCCTCACTGTAGCAACACTATCTCGCCAGGGCAACACTGCGTGGGATTTCCTCTGCCAGGAGAGAGCTGCTGCTTTGTAGTTTGTGCTGGGAAACCTTATTTTGGCAAGTGCGAATTGACTGCATTCAGGCAGAAAGAAAAGAGAACAGCAAGAGGCCTTTTCTCCCCGGCTGCTTTCCAAAGCCCTTCCAGCTAAAACTATGTCGTTTCTCCTCTGGAAGGATCCTTGCACCGCCACGTAGTTTTTCAGAAGAAGCCCTGCGTTTGCAAGAGCAAAGGAGCAATTCGTTGCAGGAAAGAGGAAGGAAAGAAAGTTTCTCTCCCTCTGCCTGCTTTGCTCAGAGGACTGGATGAAGTCAGGGAGTTCTCCCTTTCACTGAGATACGTGCGGGCTGCTGTTGCCTGTGTGCTCTCTTCTTTGCAAAAGAGTCTGCAGTTCCACGCGTTGAACCGTGGAAAGGCGCCAGGCTCTGCTAAGACTTCTCCCGGCGCTTCGTTTGCCCTGGGCCAAAGCGAGCCTTCACAATAGCTGAACGCTAACACTGCATACTCGTTCCACTTCCAGAACAGGGCTACCGCGAGGCAGTTCTCCGGGGGAAAACGGCCCTTCGCGAAGGGCAGATCTGCCGAGCTCATTGCGGGAAAGCGAAAGCAAAGGACGCTTTTCTCCCTCTAACCGCTTTCGTCAGAGGAACGGGGGAAGTCACAGTGTTCTTTCTCTCACTGAGATACACACAATCTGACGTTGCCTCTGAGCTCCGTTGCTGGCAAAGAACTGAAACTGACATACATTCCTGTGGGGAAACACAGGGCTTTGCTAGGATTTCTCTAGGCAGTGTGATTTCCCTGGGCCTCACTGTAGCAACACTATCTCGCCAGGGCAACACTGCGTGGGATTTCCTCTTCCAAGAGAGCTGCTGCTTTGTAGTTTGTGCTGGGAAACCTTATTTTGGCAAGTGCGAATGGACCGCATTCAGGCAGAAAGAAAAGAGAACAGCAAGAGGCCTTTTTTCCCCGGCTGCTTTCCCAAGCCCTTCCAGCTCAAACTATGTCGTTTCTCCTCTGGAAGGATCCTTGCACCGCGACGTAGTTTTTCAGAAGAAGCCCTGCTTTTGCAAGAGCAAAGGAGCAATTCGTTGCAGGAAAGAGGAAGGAAAGAAAGTTTCTCTCCCTCTGCCTGCTTTGCTCAGAGAACTGGATGAAGTCAGGGAGTTCTCCCTTTCACTGAGAAACGTGCGGGCTGCTGTTGCCTGTGCGCTCTCTTCTTTGCAAAAGAGTCTGCAGTTCCACGCTTTGAACCGTGGAAAGGCGCCGGGCTCTGCTAAGACTTCCCCCGGCGCTTCGTTTGCCCTGGGCCAAAGCGAGCCTTCACAATAGCTGAACGCTAACACTGCATACTCGTTCCACTTCCGGAACAGGGCTACCGCGAGGCAGTTCTCCGGGGGAAAACGGCCCTTCGCGAAGGGCAGATCTGCCGAGCTCATTGCGGGAAAGCGAAAGCAAAGGACGCTTTTCTCCCTCTAACCGCTTTCGTCAGAGGAACGGGGGAAGTCACAGTGTTCTTTCTCTCACTGAGATACACACAATCTGACGTTGCCTCTGAGCTCCGTTGCTGGCAAAGAACTGAAACTGACATACATTCCTGTGGGGAAACACAGGGCTTTGCTAGGATTTCTCTAGGCAGTGTGATTTCCCTGGGCCTCACTGTAGCAACACTATCTCGCCAGGGCAACACTGCGTGGGATTTCCTCTGCCAGGAGAGAGCTGCTGCTTTGTAGTTTGTGCTGGGAAACCTTATTTTGGCAAGTGCGAATTGACTGCATTCAGGCAGAAAGAAAAGAGAACAGCAAGAGGCCTTTTCTCCCCGGCTGCTTTCCAAAGCCCTTCCAGCTCAAACTATGTCGTTTCTCCTCTGGAAGGATCCTTGCACCGCCACGTAGTTTTTCAGAAGAAGCCCTGCGTTTGCAAGAGCAAAGGAGCAATTCGTTGCAGGAAAGAGGAAGGAAAGAAAGTTTCTCTCCCTCTGCCTGCTTTGCTCAGAGGACTGGATGAAGTCAGGGAGTTCTCCCTTTCACTGAGATACGTGCGGGCTGCTGTTGCCTGTGTGCTCTCTTCTTTGCAAAAGAGTCTGCAGTTCCACGCTTTGAACCGTGGAAAGGTGCCGGGCTCTGCTAAGACTTTCCCCGGCGCTTCGTTTGCCCTGGGCCAGAGCGAGCCTTCACAATAGCTGAACGCTAACACTGCATACTTGTTCCACTTCCAGAACAGGGCTAGCGCGAGGCAGTTCTCCGGGGAAAAGGCCCTTCGCGAAGGGCAGATCTGCCGAGCTCATTGCGGGAAAGCGAAAGCAAAAGACGCTTTTCTCCCTCTAACCGCTTTCGTCAGAGGAACGGGGGAAGTCACAGTGTTCTTTCTCTCACTGAGATACACACAATCTGATGTTGCCTCTGAGCTCCGTTGCTGGCAAAGAACTGAAACTGACATCCATTCCTGTGGGGAAACACAGGGCTTTGCTAGGATTTCTCTAGGCAGTGTGATTTCCCTGGGCCTCTGTGTAGCAACACTATCTCGCCAGGGCAACACTGCGTGGGATTTCCTCTTCCAAGAGAGCTGCTGCTTTGTAGTTTGTGCTGGGAAACCTTATTTTGGCAAGTGCGAATTGACCGCATTCAGGCAGAAAGAAAAGAGAACAGCAAGAGGCCTTTTTTCCCTGGCTGCTTTCCCAAGCCCTTCCAGCTCAAACTATGTCGTTGCTCCTCTGGAAGGATCCTTGCACCGCGACGTAGTTTTTCAGAAGAAGCCCTGCTTTTGCAAGAGCAAATGAGGAATTCGTTGCAGGAAAGAGGAAGGAAAGAAAGTTTCTCTCCCTCTGCCTGCTTTGCTCAGAGAACTGGATGAAGTCAGGGAGTTCTCCCTTTCACTGAGAAACGTGCGGGCTGCTGTTGCCTGTGCGCTCTCTTCTTTGCAAAAGAGTCTGCAGTTCCACGCTTTGAACCGTGGAAAGGCGCCGGGCTCTGCTAAGACTTCCCCCGGCGCTTCGTTTGCCCTGGGCCAGAGCGAGCCTTCACAATAGCTGAACGCTAACACTGCATACTCGTTCCACTTCCAGAACAGGGCTACCGCGAGGCAGTTCCCCGGGGGAAAACGGCCCTTCGCGAAGGGCAGATCTGCCGAGCTCATTGCGGGAAAGCGAAAGCAAAGGACGCTTTTCTCCCTCTAACCGCTTTCGTCAGAGGAACGGGGGAAGTCACAGTGTTCTTTCTCTCCCTGAGATACACACAATCTGACGTTGCCTCTGAGCTCCGTTGCTGGCAAAGAACTGAAACTGACATACATTCCTGTGGGGAAACACAGGGCTTTGCTAGGATTTCTCTAGGCAGTGTGATTTCCCTGGGCCTCACTGTAGCAACACTATCTCGCCAGGGCAACACTGCGTGGGATTTCCTCTGCCAGGAGAGAGCTGCTGCTTTGTAGTTTGTGCTGGGAAACCTTATTTTGGCAAGTGCGAATTGACTGCATTCAGGCAGAAAGAAAAGAGAACAGCAAGAGGCCTTTTCTCCCCGGCTGCTTTCCAAAGCCCTTCCAGCTCAAACTATGTCGTTTCTCCTCTGGAAGGATCCTTGCACCGCCACGTAGTTTTTCAGAAGAAGCCCTGCGTTTGCAAGAGCAAAGGAGCAATTCGTTGCAGGAAAGAGGAAGGAAAGAGTTTCTCTCCCTCTGCCTGCTTTGCTCAGAGGACTGGATGAAGTCAGGGAGTTCTCCCTTTCACTGAGAAACGTGCGGGCTGCTGTTGCCTGGGCGCTCTCTTCTTTGCAAAAGAGTCTGCAGTTCCACGCTTTGAACCGTGGAAAGGTGCCGGGCTCTGCTAAGACTTCCCCCGGCGCTTCGTTTGCCCTGGGCCAGAGCGAGCCTTCACAATAGCTGAACGCTAACACTGCATACTCGTTCCACTTCCAGAACAGGGCTACCGCGAGGCAGTTCTCCGGGGAAAAGGCCCTTCGCGAAGGGCAGATCTGCCGAGCTCATTGCGGGAAAGCGAAAGCAAAAGACGCTTTTCTCCCTGTAAACGCTTTCGTCAGAGGAACGGGGGAAGTCACAGTGTTCTTTCTCTCACTGAGATACACACAATCTGATGTTGCCTCTGAGCTCCGTTGCTGGCAAAGAACTGAAACTGACATACATTCCTGTGGGGAAACACAGGGCTTTGCTAGGATTTCTCTAGGCAGTGTGATTTCCCTGGGCCTCACTGTAGCAACACTATCTCGCCAGGGCAACACTGCGTGGGATTTCCTCTGCCAGGAGAGAGCTGCTGCTTTGTAGTTTGTGCTGGGAAACCTTGCTTTGGCAAGTGCGAATTGACTGCATTCAGGCAGAAAGAAAAGAGAACAGCAAGAGGCCTTTTCTCCCCGGCTGCTTTCCAAAGCCCTTCCAGCTCAAACTATGTCGTTTCTCCTCTGGAAGGATCCTTGCACCGCCACGTAGTTTTTCAGAAGAAGCCCTGCGTTTGCAAGAGCAAAGGAGCAATTCGTTGCAGGAAAGAGGAAGGAAAGAAAGTTTCTCTCCCTCTGCCTGCTTTGCTCAGAGGACTGGATGAAGTCAGGGAGTTCTCCCTTTCACTGAGATACGTACGGGCTGCTGTTGCCTGTGTGCTCTCTTCTTTGCAAAAGAGTCTGCGGTTCCACGCGTTGAACCGTGGAAAGGCGCCAGGCTCTGCTAAGACTTCTCCCGGCGCTTCGTTTGCCCTGGGCCAAAGCGAGCCTTCACAATAGCTGAACGCTAACACTGCATACTCGTTCCACTTCCAGAACAGGGCTACCGCGAGGCAGTTCTCCGGGGGAAAACGGCCCTTTGCGAAGGGCAGATCTGCCGAGCTCATTGCGGGAAAGCGAAAGCAAAGGACGCTTTTCTCCCTCTAACCGCTTTCGTCAGAGGAACGGGGGAAGTCACAGTGTTCTTTCTCTCACTGAGATACACACAATCTGACGTTGCCTCTGAGCTCCGTTGCTGGCAAAGAACTGAAACTGACATACATTCCTGTGGGGAAACACAGGGCTTTGCTAGGATTTCTCTAGGCAGTGTGATTTCCCTGGGCCTCACTGTAGCAACACTATCTCGCCAGGGCAACACTGCGTGGGATTTCCTCTTCCAAGAGAGATGCTGCTTTGTAGTTTGTGCTGGGAAACCTTATTTTGGCAAGTGCGAATGGACCGCATTCAGGCAGAAAGAAAAGAGAACAGCAAGAGGCCTTTTTTCCCCGGCTGCTTTCCCAAGCCCTTCCAGCTCAAACTATGTCGTTTCTCCTCTGGAAGGATCCTTGCACCGCGACGTAGTTTTTCAGAAGAAGCCCTGCTTTTGCAAGAGCAAATGAGGAATTCGTTGCAGGAAAGAGGAAGGAAAGAAAGTTTCTCTCCCTCTGCCTGCTTTGCTCAGAGAACTGGATGAAGTCAGGGAGTTCTCCCTTTCACTGAGAAACGTGCGGGCTGCTGTTGCCTGTGCGCTCTCTTCTTTGCAAAAGAGTCTGCAGTTCCACGCTTTGAACCGTGGAAAGGCGCCGGGCTCTGCTAAGACTTCCCCCGGCGCTTCGTTTGCCCTGGGCCAAAGCGAGCCTTCACAATAGCTGATCGCTAACACTGCATACTCGTTCCACTTCCGGAACAGGGCTACCGCGAGGCAGTTCTCCGGGGGAAAACGGCCCTTCGCGAAGGGCAGATCTGCCGAGCTCATTGCGGGAAAGCGAAAGCAAAGGACGCTTTTCTCCCTCTAACCGCTTTCGTCAGAGGAACGGGGGAAGTCACAGTGTTCTTTCTCTCACTGAGATACACACAATCTGACGTTGCCTCTGAGCTCCGTTGCTGGCAAAGAACTGAACCTGACATACATTCCTGTGGGGAAACACAGGGCTTTGCTAGGATTTCTCTAGGCAGTGTGATTTCCCTGGGCCTCACTGTAGCAACACTATCTCGCCAGGGCAACACTGCGTGGGATTTCCTCTTCCAAGAGAGCTGCTGCTTTGTAGTTTGTGCTGGGAAACCTTATTTTGGCAAGTGCGAATTGACCGCATTCAGGCAGAAAGAAAAGAGAACAGCAAGAGGCCTTTTTTCCCCGGCTGCTTTCCAAAGCCCTTCCAGCTCAAACTATGTCGTTGCTCCTCTGGAAGGATCCTTGCACCGCGACGTAGTTTTTCAGAAGAAGCCCTGCTTTTGCAAGAGCAAATGAGGAATTCGTTGCAGGAAAGAGGAAGGAAAGAAAGTTTCTCTCCCTCTGCCTGCTTTGCTCAGAGAACTGGATGAAGTCAGGGAGTTCTCCCTTTCACTGAGAAACGTGCGGGCTGCTGTTGCCTGTGCGCTCTCTTCTTTGCAAAAGAGTCTGCAGTTCCACGCTTTGAACCGTGGAAAGGCGCCGGGCTCTGCTAAGACTTCCCCCGGCGCTTCGTTTGCCCTGGGCCAGAGCGAGCCTTCACAATAGCTGAACGCTAACACTGCATACTCGTTCCACTTCCAGAACAGGGCTAGCGCGAGGCAGTTCCACGGGGGAAAACGGCCCTTCGCGAAGGGCAGATCTGCCGAGCTCATTGCAGGAAAGCGAAAGCAAAGGACGCTTTTCTCCCTCTAACCGCTTTCGTCAGAGGAACGGGGGAAGTCACAGTGTTCTTTCTCTCACTGAGATACACACAATCTGACGTTGCCTCTGAGCTCCGTTGCTGGCAAAGAACTGAAACTGACATACATTCCTGTGGGGAAACACAGGGCTTTGCTAGGATTTCTCTAGGCAGTGTGATTTCCCTGGGCCTCACTGTAGCAACACTATCTCGCCAGGGCAACACTGCGTGGGATTTCCTGTTCCAAGAGAGCTGCTGCTTTGTAGTTTGTGCTGGGAAACCTTATTTTGGCAAGTGCGAATTGACCGCATTCAGGCAGAAAGAAAAGAGAACAGCAAGAGGCCTTTTTTCCCTGGCTGCTTTCCCAAGCCCTTCCAGCTCAAACTATGTCGTTGCTCCTCTGGAAGGATCCTTGTACCGCGACGTAGTTTTTCAGAAGAAGCCCTGCTTTTGCAAGAGCAAATGAGGAATTCGTTGCAGGAAAGAGGAAGGAAAGAAAGTTTCTCTCCCTCTGCCTGCTTTGCTCAGAGAACTGGATGAAGTCAGGGAGTTCTCCCTTTCACTGAGAAACGTGCGGGCTGCTGTTGCCTGTGCGCTCTCTTCTTTGCAAAAGAGTCTGCAGTTCCACGCTTTGAACCGTGGAAAGGCGCCGGGCTCTGCTAAGACTTCCCCCGGCGCTTCGTTTGCCCTGGGCCAAAGCCAGCCTTCACAATAGCTGAATGCTAACACAGCATACTCGTTACACTTCCAGAACAGGGCTACCGCGAGGCAGTTCTCCGGGGGAAAACGGCCCTTCGCGAAGGGCAGATCTGCCGAGCTCATTGCGGGAAAGCGAAAGCAAAGGACGCTTTTCTCCCTCTAACCGCTTTCGTCAGAGGAACGGGGGAAGTCACAGTGTTCTTTCTCTCACTGAGATACACACAATCTGACGTTGCCTCTGAGCTCCGTTGCTGGCAAAGAACTGAAACTGACATACATTCCTGTGGGGAAACACAGGGCTTTGCTAGGATTTCTCTAGGCAGTGTGATTTCCCTGGGCCTCACTGTAGCAACACTATCTCGCCAGGGCAACACTGCGTGGGATTTCCTCTGCCAGGAGAGAGCTGCTGCTTTGTAGTTTGTGCTGGGAAACCTTGCTTTGGCAAGTGCGAATTGACTGCATTCAGGCAGAAAGAAAAGAGAACAGCAAGAGGCCTTTTCTCCCCGGCTGCTTTCCAAAGCCCTTCCAGCTCAAACTATGTCGTTTCTCCTCTGGAAGGATCCTTGCACCGCCACGTAGTTTTTCAGAAGAAGCCCTGCGTTTGCAAGAGCAAAGGAGCAATTCGTTGCAGGAAAGAGGAAGGAAAGAAAGTTTCTCTCCCTCTGCCTGCTTTGCTCAGAGGACTGGATGAAGTCAGGGAGTTCTCCCTTTCACTGAGATACGTACGGGCTGCTGTTGCCTGTGTGCTCTCTTCTTTGCAAAAGAGTCTGCGGTTCCACGCGTTGAACCGTGGAAAGGCGCCAGGCTCTGCTAAGACTTCTCCCGGCGCTTCGTTTGCCCTGGGCCAAAGCGAGCCTTCACAATAGCTGAACGCTAACACTGCATACTCGTTCCACTTCCAGAACAGGGCTACCGCGAGGCAGTTCTCCGGGGGAAAACGGCCCTTCGCGAAGGGCAGATCTGCCGAGCTCATTGCGGGAAAGCGAAAGCAAAGGACGCTTTTCTCCCTCTAACCGCTTTCGTCAGAGGAACGGGGGAAGTCACAGTGTTCTTTCTCTCACTGAGATACACACAATCTGACGTTGCCTCTGAGCTCCGTTGCTGGCAAAGAACTGAAACTGACATACATTCCTGTGGGGAAACACAGGGCTTTGCTAGGATTTCTCTAGGCAGTGTGATTTCCCTGGGCCTCACTGTAGCAACACTATCTCGCCAGGGCAACACTGCGTGGGATTTCCTCTTCCAAGAGAGATGCTGCTTTGTAGTTTGTGCTGGGAAACCTTATTTTGGCAAGTGCGAATGGACCGCATTCAGGCAGAAAGAAAAGAGAACAGCAAGAGGCCTTTTTTCCCCGGCTGCTTTCCCAAGCCCTTCCAGCTCAAACTATGTCGTTTCTCCTCTGGAAGGATCCTTGCACCGCCACGTAGTTTTTCAGAAGAAGCCCTGCGTTTGCAAGAGCAAAGGAGCAATTCGTTGCAGGAAAGAGGAAGGAAAGAAAGTTTCTCTCCCTCTGCCTGCTTTGCTCAGAGGACTGGATGAAGTCAGGGAGTTCTCCCTTTCACTGAGAAACGTGCGGGCTGCTGTGGCCTGGGCGCTCTCTTCTTTGCAAAAGAGTCTGCAGTTCCACGCTTTGAACCGTGGAAAGGTGCCGGGCTCTGCTAAGACTTCCCCCGGCGCTTCGTTTGCCCTGGGCCAGAGCGAGCCTTCACAATAGCTGAACGCTAACACTGCATACTCGTTCCACTTCCAGAACAGGGCTACCGCGAGGCAGTTCTCCGGGGAAAAGGCCCTTCGCGAAGGGCAGATCTGCCGAGCTCATTGCGGGAAAGCGAAAGCAAAAGACGCTTTTCTCCCTCTAACCGCTTTCGTCAGAGGAACGGGGGAAGTCACAGTGTTCTTTCTCTCACTGAGATACACACAATCTGATGTTGCCTCTGAGCTCCGTTGCTGGCAAAGAACTGAAACTGACATCCATTCCTGTGGGGAAACACAGGGCTTTGCTAGGATTTCTCTAGGCAGTGTGATTTCCCTGGGCCTCTGTGTAGCAACACTATCTCGCCAGGGCAACACTGCGTGGGATTTCCTCTTCCAAGAGAGCTGCTGCTTTGTAGTTTGTGCTGGGAAACCTTATTTTGGCAAGTGCGAATTGACCGCATTCAGGCAGAAAGAAAAGAGAACAGCAAGAGGCCTTTTTTCCCTGGCTGCTTTCCCAAGCCCTTCCAGCTCAAACTATGTCGTTGCTCCTCTGGAAGGATCCTTGCACCGCGACGTAGTTTTTCAGAAGAAGCCCTGCTTTTGCAAGAGCAAATGAGGAATTCGTTGCAGGAAAGAGGAAGGAAAGAAAGTTTCTCTCCCTCTGCCTGCTTTGCTCAGAGAACTGGATGAAGTCAGGGAGTTCTCCCTTTCACTGAGAAACGTGCGGGCTGCTGTTGCCTGGGCGCTCTCTTCTTTGCAAAAGAGTCTGCAGTTCCACGCTTTGAACCGTGGAAAGGCGCCGGGCTCTGCTAAGACTTCCCCCGGCGCTGCGTTTGTCCTGGGCCAAAGCCAGCCTTCACAATAGCTGAATGCTAACACAGCATACTCGTTCCACTTCCAGAACAGCGCTACCGCGAGGCAGTTCTCCGGGGGAAAACGGCCCTTCGCGAAGGGCAGATCTGCCGAGCTCATTGCGGGAAAGCGAAAGCAAAGGACGCTTTTCTCCCTCTAAGCGCTTTCGTCAGAGGAACGGGGGAAGTCACAGTGTTCTTTCTCTCACTGAGATACACACAATCTGACGTTGCCTCTGAGCTCCGTTGCTGGCAAAGAACTGAAACTGACATACATTCCTGTGGGGAAACACAGGGCTTTGCTAGGATTTCTCTAGGCAGTGTGATTTCCCTGGGCCTCACTGTAGCAACACTATCTCGCCAGGGCAACACTGCGTGGGATTTCCTCTGCCAGGAGAGAGCTGCTGCTTTGTCGTTTGTGCTGGGAAACCTTGCTTTGGCAAGTGCGAATTGACTGCCTTCAGGCAGAAAGAAAAGAGAACAGCAAGAGGCCTTTTCTCCCCGGCTGCTTTCCAAAGCCCTTCCAGCTCAAACTATGTCGTTTCTCCTCTGGAAGGATCCTTGCACCGCCACGTAGTTTTTCAGAAGAAGCCCTGCGTTTGCAAGAGCAAAGGAGTAATTCGTTGCAGGAAAGAGGAAGGAAAGAAAGTTTCTCTCCCTCTGCCTGCTTTGCTCAGAGGACTGGATGAAGTCAGGGAGTTCTCCCTTTCACTGAGATACGTGCGGGCTGCTGTTGCCTGTGCGCTCTCTTCTTTGCAAAAGAGTCTGCAGTTCCACGCTTTGAACCGTAGAAAGGTGCCGGGCTCTGCTAAGACTTCCCCCGGCGCTTCGTTTGCCCTGGGCCAGAGCGAGCCTTCACAATAGCTGAACGCTAACACTGCATACTCGTTCCACTTCCAGAGCAGGGCTAGCGCGAGGCAGTTCTCCGGGGAAAAGGCCCTTCGCGAAGGGCAGATCTGCCGAGCTCATTGCGGGAAAGCGAAAGCAAAAGACGCTTTTCTCCCTCGAACCGCTTTCGTCAGAGGAACGGGGGAAGTCACAGTGTTCTTTCTCTCACTGAGATACACACAATCTGACGTTGCCTCTGAGCTCCGTTGCTGGCAAAGAACTGAAACTGACATATATTCCTGTGGGGAAACACAGGGCTTTGCTAGGATTTCTCTAGGCAGTGTGATTTCCCTGGGCCTCACTGTAGCAACACTATCTCGCCAGGGCAACACTGCGTGGGATTTCCTCTGCCAGGAGAGAGCTGCTGCTTTGTAGTTTGTGCTGGGAAACCTTGCTTTGGCAAGTGCGAATTGACTGCATTCAGGCAGAAAGAAAAGAGAACAGCAAGAGGCCTTTTCTCCCCGGCTGCTTTCCAAAGCCCTTCCAGCTCAAACTATGTCGTTTCTCCTCTGGAAGGATCCTTGCACCGCCACGTAGTTTTTCAGAAGAAGCCCTGCGTTTGCAAGAGCAAAGGAGCAATTCGTTGCAGGAAAGAGGAAGGAAAGAAAGTTTCTCTCCCTCTGCCTGCTTTGCTCAGAGGACTGGATGAAGTCAGGGAGTTCTCCCTTTCACTGAGATACGTACGGGCTGCTGTTGCCTGTGTGCTCTCTTCTTTGCAAAAGAGTCTGCAGTTCCACGCGTTGAACCGTGGAAAGGCGCCAGGCTCTGCTAAGACTTCTCCCGGCGCTTCGTTTGCCCTGGGCCAAAGCGAGCCTTCACAATAGCTGAACGCTAACACTGCATACTCGTTCCACTTCCAGAACAGGGCTACCGCGAGGCAGTTCTCCGGGGGAAAACGGCCCTTCGCGAAGGGCAGATCTGCCGAGCTCATTGCGGGAAAGCGAAAGCAAAGGACGCTTTTCTCCCTCTAACCGCTTTCGTCAGAGGAACGGGGGAAGTCACAGTGTTCTTTCTCTCACTGAGATACACACAATCTGACGTTGCCTCTGAGCTCCGTTGCTGGCAAAGAACTGAAACTGACATACATTCCTGTGGGGAAACACAGGGCTTTGCTAGGATTTCTCTAGGCAGTGTGATTTCCCTGGGCCTCACTGTAGCAACACTATCTCGCCAGGGCAACACTGCGTGGGATTTCCTCTGCCAGGAGAGAGCTGCTGCTTTGTAGTTTGTGCTGGGAAACCTTGCTTTGGCAAGTGCGAATTGACTGCATTCAGGCAGAAAGAAAAGAGAACAGCAAGAGGCCTTTTCTCCCCGGCTGCTTTCCAAAGCCCTTCCAGCTCAAACTATGTCGTTTCTCCTCTGGAAGGATCCTTGCACCGCCACGTAGTTTTTCAGAAGAAGCCCTGCGTTTGCAAGAGCAAAGGAGCAATTCGTTGCAGGAAAGAGGAAGGAAAGAAAGTTTCTCTCCCTCTGCCTGCTTTGCTCAGAGGACTGGATGAAGTCAGGGAGTTCTCCCTTTCACTGAGATACGTACGGGCTGCTGTTGCCTGTGTGCTCTCTTCTTTGCAAAAGAGTCTGCAGTTCCACGCGTTGAACCGTGGAAAGGCGCCAGGCTCTGCTAAGACTTCTCCCGGCGCTTCGTTTGCCCTGGGCCAAAGCGAGCCTTCACAATAGCTGAACGCTAACACTGCATACTCGTTCCACTTCCAGAACAGGGCTACCGCGAGGCAGTTCTCCGGGGGAAAACGGCCCTTCGCGAAGGGCAGATCTGCCGAGCTCATTGCGGGAAAGCGAAAGCAAAGGACGCTTTTCTCCCTCTAACCGCTTTCGTCAGAGGAACGGGGGAAGTCACAGTGTTCTTTCTCTCACTGAGATACACACAATCTGACGTTGCCTCTGAGCTCCGTTGCTGGCAAAGAACTGAAACTGACATACATTCCTGTGGGGAAACACAGGGCTTTGCTAGGATTTCTCTAGGCAGTGTGATTTCCCTGGGCCTCACTGTAGCAACACTATCTCGCCAGGGCAACACTGCGTGGGATTTCCTCTTCCAAGAGAGATGCTGCTTTGTAGTTTGTGCTGGGAAACCTTATTTTGGCAAGTGCGAATGGACCGCATTCAGGCAGAAAGAAAAGAGAACAGCAAGAGGCCTTTTTTCCCCGGCTGCTTTCCCAAGCCCTTCCAGCTCAAACTATGTCGTTTCTCCTCTGGAAGGATCCTTGCACCGCGACGTAGTTTTTCAGAAGAAGCCCTGCTTTTGCAAGAGCAAATGAGGAATTCGTTGCAGGAAAGAGGAAGGAAAGAAAGTTTCTCTCCCTCTGCCTGCTTTGCTCAGAGAACTGGATGAAGTCAGGGAGTTCTCCCTTTCACTGAGAAACGTGCGGGCTGCTGTTGCCTGTGCGCTCTCTTCTTTGCAAAAGAGTCTGCAGTTCCACGCTTTGAACCGTGGAAAGGCGCCGGGCTCTGCTAAGACTTCCCCCGGCGCTTCGTTTGCCCTGGGCCAAAGCGAGCCTTCACAATAGCTGAACGCTAACACTGCATACTCGTTCCACTTCCGGAACAGGGCTACCGCGAGGCAGTTCTCCGGGGGAAAACGGCCCTTCGCGAAGGGCAGATCTGCCGAGCTCATTGCGGGAAAGCGAAAGCAAAGGACGCTTTTCTCCCTCTAACCGCTTTCGTCAGAGGAACGGGGGAAGTCACAGTGTTCTTTCTCTCACTGAGATACACACAATCTGACGTTGCCTCTGAGCTCCGTTGCTGGCAAAGAACTGAACCTGACATACATTCCTGTGGGGAAACACAGGGCTTTGCTAGGATTTCTCTAGGCAGTGTGATTTCCCTGGGCCTCACTGTAGCAACACTATCTCGCCAGGGCAACACTGCGTGGGATTTCCTCTTCCAAGAGAGCTGCTGCTTTGTAGTTTGTGCTGGGAAACCTTATTTTGGCAAGTGCGAATTGACCGCATTCAGGCAGAAAGAAAAGAGAACAGCAAGAGGCCTTTTTTCCCCGGCTGCTTTCCAAAGCCCTTCCAGCTCAAACTATGTCGTTGCTCCTCTGGAAGGATCCTTGCACCGCGACGTAGTTTTTCAGAAGAAGCCCTGCTTTTGCAAGAGCAAATGAGGAATTCGTTGCAGGAAAGAGGAAGGAAAGAAAGTTTCTCTCCCTCTGCCTGCTTTGCTCAGAGAACTGGATGAAGTCAGGGAGTTCTCCCTTTCACTGAGAAACGTGCGGGCTGCTGTTGCCTGGGCGCTCTCTTCTTTGCAAAAGAGTCTGCAGTTCCACGCTTTGAACCGTGGAAAGGCGCCGGGCTCTGCTAAGACTTCCCCCGGCGCTTCGTTTGCCCTGGGCCAAAGCCAGCCTTCACAATAGCTGAATGCTAACACTGCATACTCGTTACACTTCCAGAACAGGGCTACCGCGAGGCAGTTCTCCGGGGGAAAACGGCCCTTCGCGAAGGGCAGATCTGCCGAGCTCATTGCGGGAAAGCGAAAGCAAAGGACGCTTTTCTCCCTCTAAGCGCTTTCGTCAGAGGAACGGGGGAAGTCACAGTGTTCTTTCTCTCACTGAGATACACACAATCTGACGTTGCCTCTGAGCTCCGTTGCTGGCAAAGAACTGAAACTGACATACATTCCTGTGGGGAAACACAGGGCTTTGCTAGGATTTCTCTAGGCAGTGTGATTTCCCTGGGCCTCACTGTAGCAACACTATCTCGCCAGGGCAACACTGCGTGGGATTTCCTCTGCCAGGAGAGAGCTGCTGCTTTGTAGTTTGTGCTGGGAAACCTTGCTTTGGCAAGTGCGAATTGACTGCATTCAGGCAGAAAGAAAAGAGAACAGCAAGAGGCCTTTTCTCCCCGGCTGCTTTCCAAAGCCCTTCCAGCTCAAACTATGTCGTTTCTCCTCTGGAAGGATCCTTGCACCGCCACGTAGTTTTTCAGAAGAAGCCCTGCGTTTGCAAGAGCAAAGGAGCAATTCGTTGCAGGAAAGAGGAAGGAAAGAAAGTTTCTCTCCCTCTGCCTGCTTTGCTCAGAGGACTGGATGAAGTCAGGGAGTTCTCCCTTTCACTGAGATACGTACGGGCTGCTGTTGCCTGTGTGCTCTCTTCTTTGCAAAAGAGTCTGCAGTTCCACGCGTTGAACCGTGGAAAGGCGCCAGGCTCTGCTAAGACTTCTCCCGGCGCTTCGTTTGCCCTGGGCCAAAGCGAGCCTTCACAATAGCTGAACGCTAACACTGCATACTCGTTCCACTTCCAGAACAGGGCTACCGCGAGGCAGTTCTCCGGGGGAAAACGGCCCTTCGCGAAGGGCAGATCTGCCGAGCTCATTGCGGGAAAGCGAAAGCAAAGGACGCTTTTCTCCCTCTAACCGCTTTCGTCAGAGGAACGGGGGAAGTCACAGTGTTCTTTCTCTCACTGAGATACACACAATCTGACGTTGCCTCTGAGCTCCGTTGCTGGCAAAGAACTGAAACTGACATACATTCCTGTGGGGAAACACAGGGCTTTGCTAGGATTTCTCTAGGCAGTGTGATTTCCCTGGGCCTCACTGTAGCAACACTATCTCGCCAGGGCAACACTGCGTGGGATTTCCTCTTCCAAGAGAGATGCTGCTTTGTAGTTTGTGCTGGGAAACCTTATTTTGGCAAGTGCGAATGGACCGCATTCAGGCAGAAAGAAAAGAGAACAGCAAGAGGACTTTTTTCCCCGGCTGCTTTCCCAAGCCCTTCCAGCTCAAACTATGTCGTTTCTCCTCTGGAAGGATCCTTGCACCGCGACGTAGTTTTTCAGAAGAAGCCCTGCTTTTGCAAGAGCAAATGAGGAATTCGTTGCAGGAAAGAGGAAGGAAAGAAAGTTTCTCTCCCTCTGCCTGCTTTGCTCAGAGAACTGGATGAAGTCAGGGAGTTCTCCCTTTCACTGAGAAACGTGCGGGCTGCTGTTGCCTGTGCGCTCTCTTCTTTGCAAAAGAGTCTGCAGTTCCACGCTTTGAACCGTGGAAAGGCGCCGGGCTCTGCTAAGACTTCCCCCGGCGCTTCGTTTGCCCTGGGCCAAAGCGAGCCTTCACAATAGCTGAACGCTAACACTGCATACTCGTTCCACTTCCGGAACAGGGCTACCGCGAGGCAGTTCTCCGGGGGAAAACGGCCCTTCGCGAAGGGCAGATCTGCCGAGCTCATTGCGGGAAAGCGAAAGCAAAGGACGCTTTTCTCCCTCTAACCGCTTTCGTCAGAGGAACGGGGGAAGTCACAGTGTTCTTTCTCTCACTGAGATACACACAATCTGACGTTGCCTCTGAGCTCCGTTGCTGGCAAAGAACTGAACCTGACATACATTCCTGTGGGGAAACACAGGGCTTTGCTAGGATTTCTCTAGGCAGTGTGATTTCCCTGGGCCTCACTGTAGCAACACTATCTCGCCAGGGCAACACTGCGTGGGATTTCCTCTTCCAAGAGAGCTGCTGCTTTGTAGTTTGTGCTGGGAAACCTTATTTTGGCAAGTGCGAATTGACCGCATTCAGGCAGAAAGAAAAGAGAACAGCAAGAGGCCTTTTTTCCCCGGCTGCTTTCCAAAGCCCTTCCAGCTCAAACTATGTCGTTGCTCCTCTGGAAGGATCCTTGCACCGCGACGTAGTTTTTCAGAAGAAGCCCTGCTTTTGCAAGAGCAAATGAGGAATTCGTTGCAGGAAAGAGGAAGGAAAGAAAGTTTCTCTCCCTCTGCCTGCTTTGCTCAGAGAACTGGATGAAGTCAGGGAGTTCTCCCTTTCACTGAGAAACGTGCGGGCTGCTGTTGCCTGGGCGCTCTCTTCTTTGCAAAAGAGTCTGCAGTTCCACGCTTTGAACCGTGGAAAGGCGCCGGGCTCTGCTAAGACTTCCCCCGGCGCTTCGTTTGCCCTGGGCCAAAGCCAGCCTTCACAATAGCTGAATGCTAACACTGCATACTCGTTACACTTCCAGAACAGGGCTACCGCGAGGCAGTTCTCCGGGGGAAAACGGCCCTTCGCGAAGGGCAGATCTGCCGAGCTCATTGCGGGAAAGCGAAAGCAAAGGACGCTTTTCTCCCTCTAACCGCTTTCGTCAGAGGAACGGGGGAAGTCACAGTGTTCTTTCTCTCACTGAGCTACACACAATCTGACGTTGCCTCTGAGCTCCGTTGCTGGCAAAGAACTGAACCTGACATACATTCCTGTGGGGAAACACAGGGCTTTGCTAGGATTTCTCTAGGCAGTGTGATTTCCCTGGGCCTCACTGTAGCAACACTATCTCGCCAGGGCAACACTGCGTGGGATTTCCTCTTCCAAGAGAGCTGCTGCTTTGTAGTTTGTGCTGGGAAACCTTATTTTGGCAAGTGCGAATTGACCGCATTCAGGCAGAAGGAAAAGAGAACAGCAAGAGGCCTTTTTTCCCCGGCTGCTTTCCCAAGCCCTTCCAGCTCAAACTATGTCGTTGCTCCTCTGGAAGGATCCTTGCACCGCGACGTAGTTTTTCAGAAGAAGCCCTGCTTTTGCAAGAGCAAATGAGGAATTCGTTGCAGGAAAGAGGAAGGAAAGAAAGTTTCTCTCCCTCTGCCTGCTTTGCTCAGAGAACTGGATGAAGTCAGGGAGTTCTCCCTTTCACTGAGAAACGTGCGGGCTGCTGTTGCCTGTGCGCTCTCTTCTTTGCAAAAGAGTCTGCAGTTCCACGCTTTGAACCATGGAAAGGCGCCGGGCTCTGCTAAGACTTCCCCCGGCGCTTCGTTTGCCCTGGGCCAGAGCGAGCCTTCACAATAGCTGAACGCTAACACTGCATACTCGTTCCACTTCCAGAACAGGGCTAGCGCGAGGCAGTTCCCCGGGGGAAAACGGCCCTTCGCGAAGGGCAGATCTGCCGAGCTCATTGCGGGAAAGCGAAAGCAAAGGACGCTTTTCTCCCTCTAACCGCTTTCGTCAGAGGAACGGGGGAAGTCACAGTGTTCTTTCTCTCACTGAGATACACACAATCTGACGTTGCCTCTGAGCTCCGTTGCTGGCAAAGAACTGAAACTGACATACATTCCTGTGGGGAAACACAGGGCTTTGCTAGGATTTCTCTAGGCAGTGTGATTTCCCTGGGCCTCACTGTAGCAACACTATCTCGCCAGGGCAACACTGCGTGGGATTTCCTCTTCCAAGAGAGCTGCTGCTTTGTAGTTTGTGCTGGGAAACCTTATTTTGGCAAGTGCGAATTGACCGCATTCAGGCAGAAAGAAAAGAGAACAGCAAGAGGCCTTTTTTCCCCGGCTGCTTTCCAAAGCCCTTCCAGCTCAAACTATGTCGTTGCTCCTCTGGAAGGATCCTTGCACCGCGACGTAGTTTTTCAGAAGAAGCCCTGCTTTTGCAAGAGCAAATGAGGAATTCGTTGCAGGAAAGAGGAAGGAAAGAAAGTTTCTCTCCCTCTGCCTGCTTTGCTCAGAGAACTGGATGAAGTCAGGGAGTTCTCCCTTTCACTGAGAAACGTGCGGGCTGCTGTTGCCTGGGCGCTCTCTTCTTTGCAAAAGAGTCTGCAGTTCCACGCTTTGAACCGTGGAAAGGCGCCGGGCTCTGCTAAGACTTCCCCCGGCGCTTCGTTTGCCCTGGGCCAAAGCCAGCCTTCACAATAGCTGAATGCTAACACTGCATACTCGTTACACTTCCAGAACAGGGCTACCGCGAGGCAGTTCTCCGGGGGAAAACGGCCCTTCGCGAAGGGCAGATCTGCCGAGCTCATTGCGGGAAAGCGAAAGCAAAGGACGCTTTTCTCCCTCTAACCGCTTTCGTCAGAGGAACGGGGGAAGTCACAGTGTTCTTTCTCTCACTGAGCTACACACAATCTGACGTTGCCTCTGAGCTCCGTTGCTGGCAAAGAACTGAACCTGACATACATTCCTGTGGGGAAACACAGGGCTTTGCTAGGATTTCTCTAGGCAGTGTGATTTCCCTGGGCCTCACTGTAGCAACACTATCTCGCCAGGGCAACACTGCGTGGGATTTCCTCTTCCAAGAGAGCTGCTGCTTTGTAGTTTGTGCTGGGAAACCTTATTTTGGCAAGTGCGAATTGACCGCATTCAGGCAGAAAGAAAAGAGAACAGCAAGAGGCCTTTTTTCCCCGGCTGCTTTCCCAAGCCCTTCCAGCTCAAACTATGTCGTTGCTCCTCTGGAAGGATCCTTGCACCGCGACGTAGTTTTTCAGAAGAAGCCCTGCTTTTGCAAGAGCAAATGAGGAATTCGTTGCAGGAAAGAGGAAGGAAAGAAAGTTTCTCTCCCTCTGCCTGCTTTGCTCAGAGAACTGGATGAAGTCAGGGAGTTCTCCCTTTCACTGAGAAACGTGCGGGCTGCTGTTGCCTGTGCGCTCTCTTCTTTGCAAAAGAGTCTGCAGTTCCACGCTTTGAACCATGGAAAGGCGCCGGGCTCTGCTAAGACTTCCCCCGGCGCTTCGTTTGCCCTGGGCCAGAGCGAGCCTTCACAATAGCTGAACGCTAACACTGCATACTCGTTCCACTTCCAGAACAGGGCTAGCGCGAGGCAGTTCCCCGGGGGAAAACGGCCCTTCGCGAAGGGCAGATCTGCCGAGCTCATTGCGGGAAAGCGAAAGCAAAGGACGCTTTTCTCCCTCTAACCGCTTTCGTCAGAGGAACGGGGGAAGTCACAGTGTTCTTTCTCTCACTGAGATACACACAATCTGACGTTGCCTCTGAGCTCCGTTGCTGGCAAAGAACTGAAACTGACATACATTCCTGTGGGGAAACACAGGGCTTTGCTAGGATTTCTCTAGGCAGTGTGATTTCCCTGGGCCTCACTGTAGCAACACTATCTCGCCAGGGCAACACTGCGTGGGTTTTCCTGTTCCAAGAGAGCTGCTGCTTTGTAGTTTGTGCTGGGAAACCTTATTTTGGCAAGTGCGAATTGACCGTATTCAGGCAGAAAGAAAAGAGAACAGCAAGAGGCGTTTTCTCCCCGGCTGCTTTCCCAAGCCCTTCCAGCTCAAACTATGTCGTTGCTCCTCTGGAAAGATCCCTGCACCGCGACGTAGTTTCTCAGAAGGAGCCCTGCGTTTGCAAGAGCAAATGAGGAATTCGTTGCAGGAAAGAGGAAGGAAAGAAAGTTTCTCTCCCTCTGCCTGCTTTGTTCAGAGGACTGGATGAAGTCAGGGAGTTCTCCCTTTCACTGAGAAACGTGCGGGCTGCTGTTGCCTGGGCGCTCTCTTCTTTGCAAAAGAGTCTGCAGTTCCACGCTTTGAACCGTGGAAAGGCGCCGGGCTCTGCTAAGACTTCCCCCGGCGCTTCGTTTGCCCTGGGCCAAAGCCAGCCTTCACAATAGCTGAATGCTAACACTGCATACTCGTTACACTTCCAGAACAGGGCTACCGCGAGGCAGTTCTCCGGGGGAAAACGGCCCTTCGCGAAGGGCAGATCTGCCGAGCTCATTGCGGGAAAGCGAAAGCAAAGGACGCTTTTCTCCCTCTAACCGCTTTCGTCAGAGGAACGGGGGAAGTCACAGTGTTCTTTCTCTCACTGAGCTACACACAATCTGACGTTGCCTCTGAGCTCCGTTGCTGGCAAAGAACTGAACCTGACATACATTCCTGTGGGGAAACACAGGGCTTTGCTAGGATTTCTCTAGGCAGTGTGATTTCCCTGGGCCTCACTGTAGCAACACTATCTCGCCAGGGCAACACTGCGTGGGATTTCCTCTTCCAAGAGAGCTGCTGCTTTGTAGTTTGTGCTGGGAAACCTTATTTTGGCAAGTGCGAATTGACCGCATTCAGGCAGAAGGAAAAGAGAACAGCAAGAGGCCTTTTTTCCCCGGCTGCTTTCCCAAGCCCTTCCAGCTCAAACTATGTCGTTGCTCCTCTGGAAGGATCCTTGCACCGCGACGTAGTTTTTCAGAAGAAGCCCTGCTTTTGCAAGAGCAAATGAGGAATTCGTTGCAGGAAAGAGGAAGGAAAGAAAGTTTCTCTCCCTCTGCCTGCTTTGCTCAGAGAACTGGATGAAGTCAGGGAGTTCTCCCTTTCACTGAGAAACGTGCGGGCTGCTGTTGCCTGTGCGCTCTCTTCTTTGCAAAAGAGTCTGCAGTTCCACGCTTTGAACCATGGAAAGGCGCCGGGCTCTGCTAAGACTTCCCCCGGCGCTTCGTTTGCCCTGGGCCAGAGCGAGCCTTCACAATAGCTGAACGCTAACACTGCATACTCGTTCCACTTCCAGAACAGGGCTAGCGCGAGGCAGTTCCCCGGGGGAAAACGGCCCTTCGCGAAGGGCAGATCTGCCGAGCTCATTGCGGGAAAGCGAAAGCAAAGGACGCTTTTCTCCCTCTAACCGCTTTCGTCAGAGGAACGGGGGAAGTCACAGTGTTCTTTCTCTCACTGAGATACACACAATCTGACGTTGCCTCTGAGCTCCGTTGCTGGCAAAGAACTGAAACTGACATACATTCCTGTGGGGAAACACAGGGCTTTGCTAGGATTTCTCTAGGCAGTGTGATTTCCCTGGGCCTCACTGTAGCAACACTATCTCGCCAGGGCAACACTGCGTGGGATTTCCTCTTCCAAGAGAGCTGCTGCTTTGTAGTTTGTGCTGGGAAACCTTATTTTGGCAAGTGCGAATTGACCGCATTCAGGCAGAAAGAAAAGAGAACAGCAAGAGGCCTTTTTTACCCGGCTGCTTTCCAAAGCCCTTCCAGCTCAAACTATGTCGTTGCTCCTCTGGAAGGATCCTTGCACCGCGACGTAGTTTTTCAGAAGAAGCCCTGCTTTTGCAAGAGCAAATGAGGAATTCGTTGCAGGAAAGAGGAAGGAAAGAAAGTTTCTCTCCCTCTGCCTGCTTTGCTCAGAGAACTGGATGAAGTCAGGGAGTTCTCCCTTTCACTGAGAAACGTGCGGGCTGCTGTTGCCTGGGCGCTCTCTTCTTTGCAAAAGAGTCTGCAGTTCCACGCTTTGAACCGTGGAAAGGCGCCGGGCTCTGCTAAGACTTCCCCCGGCGCTTCGTTTGCCCTGGGCCAAAGCCAGCCTTCACAATAGCTGAATGCTAACACTGCATACTCGTTACACTTCCAGAACAGGGCTACCGCGAGGCAGTTCTCCGGGGGAAAACGGCCCTTCGCGAAGGGCAGATCTGCCGAGCTCATTGCGGGAAAGCGAAAGCAAAGGACGCTTTTCTCCCTCTAACCGCTTTCGTCAGAGGAACGGGGGAAGTCACAGTGTTCTTTCTCTCACTGAGCTACACACAATCTGACGTTGCCTCTGAGCTCCGTTGCTGGCAAAGAACTGAACCTGACATACATTCCTGTGGGGAAACACAGGGCTTTGCTAGGATTTCTCTAGGCAGTGTGATTTCCCTGGGCCTCACTGTAGCAACACTATCTCGCCAGGGCAACACTGCGTGGGATTTCCTCTTCCAAGAGAGCTGCTGCTTTGTAGTTTGTGCTGGGAAACCTTATTTTGGCAAGTGCGAATTGACCGCATTCAGGCAGAAAGAAAAGAGAACAGCAAGAGGCCTTTTTTCCCCGGCTGCTTTCCCAAGCCCTTCCAGCTCAAACTATGTCGTTGCTCCTCTGGAAGGATCCTTGCACCGCGACGTAGTTTTTCAGAAGAAGCCCTGCTTTTGCAAGAGCAAATGAGGAATTCGTTGCAGGAAAGAGGAAGGAAAGAAAGTTTCTCTCCCTCTGCCTGCTTTGCTCAGAGAACTGGATGAAGTCAGGGAGTTCTCCCTTTCACTGAGAAACGTGCGGGCTGCTGTTGCCTGTGCGCTCTCTTCTTTGCAAAAGAGTCTGCAGTTCCACGCTTTGAACCATGGAAAGGCGCCGGGCTCTGCTAAGACTTCCCCCGGCGCTTCGTTTGCCCTGGGCCAGAGCGAGCCTTCACAATAGCTGAACGCTAACACTGCATACTCGTTCCACTTCCAGAACAGGGCTAGCGCGAGGCAGTTCCCCGGGGGAAAACGGCCCTTCGCGAAGGGCAGATCTGCCGAGCTCATTGCGGGAAAGCGAAAGCAAAGGACGCTTTTCTCCCTCTAACCGCTTTCGTCAGAGGAACGGGGGAAGTCACAGTGTTCTTTCTCTCACTGAGATACACACAATCTGACGTTGCCTCTGAGCTCCGTTGCTGGCAAAGAACTGAACCTGACATACATTCCTGTGGGGAAACACAGGGCTTTGCTAGGATTTCTCTAGGCAGTGTGATTTCCCTGGGCTTCACTGTAGCAACACTATCTCGCCAGGGAAACACTGCGTGGGATTTCCTCTTCCAAGAGAGCTGCTGCTTTGTAGTTTGTGCTGGGAAACCTTATTTTGGCAAGTGCGAATTGACCGCATTCAGGCAGAAAGAAAAGAGAACAGCAAGAGGCCTTTTTTCCCCGGCTGCTTTCCAAAGCCCTTCCAGCTCAAACTATGTCGTTGCTCCTCTGGAAGGATCCTTGCACCGCGACGTAGTTTTTCAGAAGAAGCCCTGCTTTTGCAAGAGCAAATGAGGAATTCGTTGCAGGAAAGAGGAAGGAAAGAAAGTTTCTCTCCCTCTGCCTGCTTTGCTCAGAGAACTGGATGAAGTCAGGGAGTTCTCCCTTTCACTGAGAAACGTGCGGGCTGCTGTTGCCTGGGCGCTCTCTTCTTTGCAAAAGAGTCTGCAGTTCCACGCTTTGAACCGTGGAAAGGCGCCGGGCTCTGCTAAGACTTCCCCCGGCGCTTCGTTTGCCCTGGGCCAAAGCCAGCCTTCACAATAGCTGAATGCTAACACTGCATACTCGTTACACTTCCAGAACAGGGCTACCGCGAGGCAGTTCTCCGGGGGAAAACGGCCCTTCGCGAAGGGCAGATCTGCCGAGCTCATTGCGGGAAAGCGAAAGCAAAGGACGCTTTTCTCCCTCTAACCGCTTTCGTCAGAGGAACGGGGGAAGTCACAGTGTTCTTTCTCTCACTGAGCTACACACAATCTGACGTTGCCTCTGAGCTCCGTTGCTGGCAAAGAACTGAACCTGACATACATTCCTGTGGGGAAACACAGGGCTTTGCTAGGATTTCTCTAGGCAGTGTGATTTCCCTGGGCCTCACTGTAGCAACACTATCTCGCCAGGGCAACACTGCGTGGGATTTCCTCTTCCAAGAGAGCTGCTGCTTTGTAGTTTGTGCTGGGAAACCTTATTTTGGCAAGTGCGAATTGACCGCATTCAGGCAGAAAGAAAAGAGAACAGCAAGAGGCCTTTTTTCCCCGGCTGCTTTCCCAAGCCCTTCCAGCTCAAACTATGTCGTTGCTCCTCTGGAAGGATCCTTGCACCGCGACGTAGTTTTTCAGAAGAAGCCCTGCTTTTGCAAGAGCAAATGAGGAATTCGTTGCAGGAAAGAGGAAGGAAAGAAAGTTTCTCTCCCTCTGCCTGCTTTGCTCAGAGAACTGGATGAAGTCAGGGAGTTCTCCCTTTCACTGAGAAACGTGCGGGCTGCTGTTGCCTGTGCGCTCTCTTCTTTGCAAAAGAGTCTGCAGTTCCACGCTTTGAACCATGGAAAGGCGCCGGGCTCTGCTAAGACTTCCCCCGGCGCTTCGTTTGCCCTGGGCCAGAGCGAGCCTTCACAATAGCTGAACGCTAACACTGCATACTCGTTCCACTTCCAGAACAGGGCTAGCGCGAGGCAGTTCCCCGGGGGAAAACGGCCCTTCGCGAAGGGCAGATCTGCCGAGCTCATTGCGGGAAAGCGAAAGCAAAGGACGCTTTTCTCCCTCTAACCGCTTTCGTCAGAGGAACGGGGGAAGTCACAGTGTTCTTTCTCTCACTGAGATACACACAATCTGACGTTGCCTCTGAGCTCCGTTGCTGGCAAAGAACTGAAACTGACATACATTCCTGTGGGGAAACACAGGGCTTTGCTAGGATTTCTCTAGGCAGTGTGATTTCCCTGGGCCTCACTGTAGCAACACTATCTCGCCAGGGCAACACTGCGTGGGATTTCCTCTTCCAAGAGAGCTGCTGCTTTGTAGTTTGTGCTGGGAAACCTTATTTTGGCAAGTGCGAATTGACCGTATTCAGGCAGAAAGAAAAGAGAACAGCAAGAGGCGTTTTCTCCCCGGCTGCTTTCCCAAGCCCTTCCAGCTCAAACTATGTCGTTGCTCCTCTGGAAAGATCCCTGCACCGCGACGTAGTTTCTCAGAAGGAGCCCTGCGTTTGCAAGAGCAAATGAGGAATTCGTTGCAGGAAAGAGGAAGGAAAGAAAGTTTCTCTCCCTCTGCCTGCTTTGTTCAGAGGACTGGATGAAGTCAGGGAGTTCTCCCTTTCACTGAGAAACGTGCGGGCTGCTGTTGCCTGGGCGCTCTCTTCTTTGCAAAAGAGTCTGCAGTTCCACGCTTTGAACCGTGGAAAGGCGCCGGGCTCTGCTAAGACTTCCCCCGGCGCTTCGTTTGCCCTGGGCCAAAGCCAGCCTTCACAATAGCTGAATGCTAACACTGCATACTCGTTACACTTCCAGAACAGGGCTACCGCGAGGCAGTTCTCCGGGGGAAAACGGCCCTTCGCGAAGGGCAGATCTGCCGAGCTCATTGCGGGAAAGCGAAAGCAAAGGACGCTTTTCTCCCTCTAACCGCTTTCGTCAGAGGAACGGGGGAAGTCACAGTGTTCTTTCTCTCACTGAGCTACACACAATCTGACGTTGCCTCTGAGCTCCGTTGCTGGCAAAGAACTGAACCTGACATACATTCCTGTGGGGAAACACAGGGCTTTGCTAGGATTTCTCTAGGCAGTGTGATTTCCCTGGGCCTCACTGTAGCAACACTATCTCGCCAGGGCAACACTGCGTGGGATTTCCTCTTCCAAGAGAGCTGCTGCTTTGTAGTTTGTGCTGGGAAACCTTATTTTGGCAAGTGCGAATTGACCGCATTCAGGCAGAAAGAAAAGAGAACAGCAAGAGGCCTTTTTTCCCCGGCTGCTTTCCCAAGCCCTTCCAGCTCAAACTATGTCGTTGCTCCTCTGGAAGGATCCTTGCACCGCGACGTAGTTTTTCAGAAGAAGCCCTGCTTTTGCAAGAGCAAATGAGGAATTCGTTGCAGGAAAGAGGAAGGAAAGAAAGTTTCTCTCCCTCTGCCTGCTTTGCTCAGAGAACTGGATGAAGTCAGGGAGTTCTCCCTTTCACTGAGAAACGTGCGGGCTGCTGTTGCCTGTGCGCTCTCTTCTTTGCAAAAGAGTCTGCAGTTCCACGCTTTGAACCATGGAAAGGCGCCGGGCTCTGCTAAGACTTCCCCCGGCGCTTCGTTTGCCCTGGGCCAGAGCGAGCCTTCACAATAGCTGAACGCTAACACTGCATACTCGTTCCACTTCCAGAACAGGGCTAGCGCGAGGCAGTTCCCCGGGGGAAAACGGCCCTTCGCGAAGGGCAGATCTGCCGAGCTCATTGCGGGAAAGCGAAAGCAAAGGACGCTTTTCTCCCTCTAACCGCTTTCGTCAGAGGAACGGGGGAAGTCACAGTGTTCTTTCTCTCACTGAGATACACACAATCTGACGTTGCCTCTGAGCTCCGTTGCTGGCAAAGAACTGAAACTGACATACATTCCTGTGGGGAAACACAGGGCTTTGCTAGGATTTCTCTAGGCAGTGTGATTTCCCTGGGCCTCACTGTAGCAACACTATCTCGCCAGGGCAACACTGCGTGGGATTTCCTGTTCCAAGAGAGCTGCTGCTTTGTAGTTTGTGCTGGGAAACCTTATTTTGGCAAGTGCGAATTGACCGTATTCAGGCAGAAAGAAAAGAGAACAGCAAGAGGCGTTTTCTCCCCGGCTGCTTTCCCAAGCCCTTCCAGCTCAAACTATGTCGTTGCTCCTCTGGAAAGATCCCTGCACCGCGACGTAGTTTCTCAGAAGGAGCCCTGCGTTTGCAAGAGCAAATGAGGAATTCGTTGCAGGAAAGAGGAAGGAAAGAAAGTTTCTCTCCCTCTGCCTGCTTTGTTCAGAGGACTGGATGAAGTCAGGGAGTTCTCCCTTTCACTGAGAAACGTGCGGGCTGCTGTTGCCTGGGCGCTCTCTTCTTTGCAAAAGAGTCTGCAGTTCCACGCTTTGAACCGTGGAAAGGCGCCGGGCTCTGCTAAGACTTCCCCCGGCGCTTCGTTTGCCCTGGGCCAAAGCCAGCCTTCACAATAGCTGAATGCTAACACTGCATACTCGTTACACTTCCAGAACAGGGCTACCGCGAGGCAGTTCTCCGGGGGAAAACGGCCCTTCGCGAAGGGCAGATCTGCCGAGCTCATTGCGGGAAAGCGAAAGCAAAGGACGCTTTTCTCCCTCTAACCGCTTTCGTCAGAGGAACGGGGGAAGTCACAGTGTTCTTTCTCTCACTGAGCTACACACAATCTGACGTTGCCTCTGAGCTCCGTTGCTGGCAAAGAACTGAACCTGACATACATTCCTGTGGGGAAACACAGGGCTTTGCTAGGATTTCTCTAGGCAGTGTGATTTCCCTGGGCCTCACTGTAGCAACACTATCTCGCCAGGGCAACACTGCGTGGGATTTCCTCTTCCAAGAGAGCTGCTGCTTTGTAGTTTGTGCTGGGAAACCTTATTTTGGCAAGTGCGAATTGACCGCATTCAGGCAGAAGGAAAAGAGAACAGCAAGAGGCCTTTTTTCCCCGGCTGCTTTCCCAAGCCCTTCCAGCTCAAACTATGTCGTTGCTCCTCTGGAAGGATCCTTGCACCGCGACGTAGTTTTTCAGAAGAAGCCCTGCTTTTGCAAGAGCAAATGAGGAATTCGTTGCAGGAAAGAGGAAGGAAAGAAAGTTTCTCTCCCTCTGCCTGCTTTGCTCAGAGAACTGGATGAAGTCAGGGAGTTCTCCCTTTCACTGAGAAACGTGCGGGCTGCTGTTGCCTGTGCGCTCTCTTCTTTGCAAAAGAGTCTGCAGTTCCACGCTTTGAACCATGGAAAGGCGCCGGGCTCTGCTAAGACTTCCCCCGGCGCTTCGTTTGCCCTGGGCCAGAGCGAGCCTTCACAATAGCTGAACGCTAACACTGCATACTCGTTCCACTTCCAGAACAGGGCTAGCACGAGGCAGTTCCCCGGGGGAAAACGGCCCTTCGCGAAGGGCAGATCTGCCGAGCTCATTGCGGGAAAGCGAAAGCAAAGGACGCTTTTCTCCCTCTAACCGCTTTCGTCAGAGGAACGGGGGAAGTCACAGTGTTCTTTCTCTCACTGAGATACACACAATCTGACGTTGCCTCTGAGCTCCGTTGCTGGCAAAGAACTGAAACTGACATACATTCCTGTGGGGAAACACAGGGCTTTGCTAGGATTTCTCTAGGCAGTGTGATTTCCCTGGGCCTCACTGTAGCAACACTATCTCGCCAGGGCAACACTGCGTGGGATTTCCTCTTCCAAGAGAGCTGCTGCTTTGTAGTTTGTGCTGGGAAACCTTATTTTGGCAAGTGCGAATTGACCGCATTCAGGCAGAAAGAAAAGAGAACAGCAAGAGGCCTTTTTTACCCGGCTGCTTTCCAAAGCCCTTCCAGCTCAAACTATGTCGTTGCTCCTCTGGAAGGATCCTTGCACCGCGACGTAGTTTTTCAGAAGAAGCCCTGCTTTTGCAAGAGCAAATGAGGAATTCGTTGCAGGAAAGAGGAAGGAAAGAAAGTTTCTCTCCCTCTGCCTGCTTTGCTCAGAGAACTGGATGAAGTCAGGGAGTTCTCCCTTTCACTGAGAAACGTGCGGGCTGCTGTTGCCTGGGCGCTCTCTTCTTTGCAAAAGAGTCTGCAGTTCCACGCTTTGAACCGTGGAAAGGCGCCGGGCTCTGCTAAGACTTCCCCCGGCGCTTCGTTTGCCCTGGGCCAAAGCCAGCCTTCACAATAGCTGAATGCTAACACTGCATACTCGTTACACTTCCAGAACAGGGCTACCGCGAGGCAGTTCTCCGGGGGAAAACGGCCCTTCGCGAAGGGCAGATCTGCCGAGCTCATTGCGGGAAAGCGAAAGCAAAGGACGCTTTTCTCCCTCTAACCGCTTTCGTCAGAGGAACGGGGGAAGTCACAGTGTTCTTTCTCTCACTGAGCTACACACAATCTGACGTTGCCTCTGAGCTCCGTTGCTGGCAAAGAACTGAACCTGACATACATTCCTGTGGGGAAACACAGGGCTTTGCTAGGATTTCTCTAGGCAGTGTGATTTCCCTGGGCCTCACTGTAGCAACACTATCTCGCCAGGGCAACACTGCGTGGGATTTCCTCTTCCAAGAGAGCTGCTGCTTTGTAGTTTGTGCTGGGAAACCTTATTTTGGCAAGTGCGAATTGACCGCATTCAGGCAGAAAGAAAAGAGAACAGCAAGAGGCCTTTTTTCCCCGGCTGCTTTCCCAAGCCCTTCCAGCTCAAACTATGTCGTTGCTCCTCTGGAAGGATCCTTGCACCGCGACGTAGTTTTTCAGAAGAAGCCCTGCTTTTGCAAGAGCAAATGAGGAATTCGTTGCAGGAAAGAGGAAGGAAAGAAAGTTTCTCTCCCTCTGCCTGCTTTGCTCAGAGAACTGGATGAAGTCAGGGAGTTCTCCCTTTCACTGAGAAACGTGCGGGCTGCTGTTGCCTGTGCGCTCTCTTCTTTGCAAAAGAGTCTGCAGTTCCACGCTTTGAACCATGGAAAGGCGCCGGGCTCTGCTAAGACTTCCCCCGGCGCTTCGTTTGCCCTGGGCCAGAGCGAGCCTTCACAATAGCTGAACGCTAACACTGCATACTCGTTCCACTTCCAGAACAGGGCTAGCGCGAGGCAGTTCCCCGGGGGAAAACGGCCCTTCGCGAAGGGCAGATCTGCCGAGCTCATTGCGGGAAAGCGAAAGCAAAGGACGCTTTTCTCCCTCTAACCGCTTTCGTCAGAGGAACGGGGGAAGTCACAGTGTTCTTTCTCTCACTGAGATACACACAATCTGACGTTGCCTCTGAGCTCCGTTGCTGGCAAAGAACTGAAACTGACATACATTCCTGTGGGGAAACACAGGGCTTTGCTAGGATTTCTCTAGGCAGTGTGATTTCCCTGGGCCTCACTGTAGCAACACTATCTCGCCAGGGCAACACTGCGTGGGATTTCCTGTTCCAAGAGAGCTGCTGCTTTGTAGTTTGTGCTGGGAAACCTTATTTTGGCAAGTGCGAATTGACCGTATTCAGGCAGAAAGAAAAGAGAACAGCAAGAGGCGTTTTCTCCCCGGCTGCTTTCCCAAGCCCTTCCAGCTCAAACTATGTCGTTGCTCCTCTGGAAAGATCCCTGCACCGCGACGTAGTTTCTCAGAAGGAGCCCTGCGTTTGCAAGAGCAAATGAGGAATTCGTTGCAGGAAAGAGGAAGGAAAGAAAGTTTCTCTCCCTCTGCCTGCTTTGCTCAGAGAACTGGATGAAGTCAGGGAGTTCTCCCTTTCACTGAGAAACGTGCGGGCTGCTGTTGCCTGTGCGCTCTCTTCTTTGCAAAAGAGTCTGCAGTTCCACGCTTTGAACCATGGAAAGGCGCCGGGCTCTGCTAAGACTTCCCCCGGCGCTTCGTTTGCCCTGGGCCAGAGCGAGCCTTCACAATAGCTGAACGCTAACACTGCATACTCGTTCCACTTCCAGAACAGGGCTAGCGCGAGGCAGTTCCCCGGGGGAAAACGGCCCTTCGCGAAGGGCAGATCTGCCGAGCTCATTGCGGGAAAGCGAAAGCAAAGGACGCTTTTCTCCCTCTAACCGCTTTCGTCAGAGGAACGGGGGAAGTCACAGTGTTCTTTCTCTCACTGAGATACACACAATCTGACGTTGCCTCTGAGCTCCGTTGCTGGCAAAGAACTGAAACTGACATACATTCCTGTGGGGAAACACAGGGCTTTGCTAGGATTTCTCTAGGCAGTGTGATTTCCCTGGGCCTCACTGTAGCAACACTATCTCGCCAGGGCAACACTGCGTGGGATTTCCTCTTCCAAGAGAGCTGCTGCTTTGTAGTTTGTGCTGGGAAACCTTATTTTGGCAAGTGCGAATTGACCGCATTCAGGCAGAAAGAAAAGAGAACAGCAAGAGGCCTTTTTTCCCCGGCTGCTTTCCAAAGCCCTTCCAGCTCAAACTATGTCGTTGCTCCTCTGGAAGGATCCTTGCACCGCGACGTAGTTTTTCAGAAGAAGCCCTGCTTTTGCAAGAGCAAATGAGGAATTCGTTGCAGGAAAGAGGAAGGAAAGAAAGTTTCTCTCCCTCTGCCTGCTTTGCTCAGAGAACTGGATGAAGTCAGGGAGTTCTCCCTTTCACTGAGAAACGTGCGGGCTGCTGTTGCCTGGGCGCTCTCTTCTTTGCAAAAGAGTCTGCAGTTCCACGCTTTGAACCGTGGAAAGGCGCCGGGCTCTGCTAAGACTTCCCCCGGCGCTTCGTTTGCCCTGGGCCAAAGCCAGCCTTCACAATAGCTGAATGCTAACACTGCATACTCGTTACACTTCCAGAACAGGGCTACCGCGAGGCAGTTCTCCGGGGGAAAACGGCCCTTCGCGAAGGGCAGATCTGCCGAGCTCATTGCGGGAAAGCGAAAGCAAAGGACGCTTTTCTCCCTCTAACCGCTTTCGTCAGAGGAACGGGGGAAGTCACAGTGTTCTTTCTCTCACTGAGCTACACACAATCTGACGTTGCCTCTGAGCTCCGTTGCTGGCAAAGAACTGAACCTGACATACATTCCTGTGGGGAAACACAGGGCTTTGCTAGGATTTCTCTAGGCAGTGTGATTTCCCTGGGCCTCACTGTAGCAACACTATCTCGCCAGGGCAACACTGCGTGGGATTTCCTCTTCCAAGAGAGCTGCTGCTTTGTAGTTTGTGCTGGGAAACCTTATTTTGGCAAGTGCGAATTGACCGCATTCAGGCAGAAAGAAAAGAGAACAGCAAGAGGCCTTTTTTCCCCGGCTGCTTTCCCAAGCCCTTCCAGCTCAAACTATGTCGTTGCTCCTCTGGAAGGATCCTTGCACCGCGACGTAGTTTTTCAGAAGAAGCCCTGCTTTTGCAAGAGCAAATGAGGAATTCGTTGCAGGAAAGAGGAAGGAAAGAAAGTTTCTCTCCCTCTGCCTGCTTTGCTCAGAGAACTGGATGAAGTCAGGGAGTTCTCCCTTTCACTGAGAAACGTGCGGGCTGCTGTTGCCTGTGCGCTCTCTTCTTTGCAAAAGAGTCTGCAGTTCCACGCTTTGAACCATGGAAAGGCGCCGGGCTCTGCTAAGACTTCCCCCGGCGCTTCGTTTGCCCTGGGCCAGAGCGAGCCTTCACAATAGCTGAACGCTAACACTGCATACTCGTTCCACTTCCAGAACAGGGCTAGCGCGAGGCAGTTCCCCGGGGGAAAACGGCCCTTCGCGAAGGGCAGATCTGCCGAGCTCATTGCGGGAAAGCGAAAGCAAAGGACGCTTTTCTCCCTCTAACCGCTTTCGTCAGAGGAACGGGGGAAGTCACAGTGTTCTTTCTCTCACTGAGATACACACAATCTGACGTTGCCTCTGAGCTCCGTTGCTGGCAAAGAACTGAAACTGACATACATTCCTGTGGGGAAACACAGGGCTTTGCTAGGATTTCTCTAGGCAGTGTGATTTCCCTGGGCCTCACTGTAGCAACACTATCTCGCCAGGGCAACACTGCGTGGGATTTCCTGTTCCAAGAGAGCTGCTGCTTTGTAGTTTGTGCTGGGAAACCTTATTTTGGCAAGTGCGAATTGACCGTATTCAGGCAGAAAGAAAAGAGAACAGCAAGAGGCGTTTTCTCCCCGGCTGCTTTCCCAAGCCCTTCCAGCTCAAACTATGTCGTTGCTCCTCTGGAAAGATCCCTGCACCGCGACGTAGTTTCTCAGAAGGAGCCCTGCGTTTGCAAGAGCAAATGAGGAATTCGTTGCAGGAAAGAGGAAGGAAAGAAAGTTTCTCTCCCTCTGCCTGCTTTGTTCAGAGGACTGGATGAAGTCAGGGAGTTCTCCCTTTCACTGAGAAACGTGCGGGCTGCTGTTGCCTGGGCGCTCTCTTCTTTGCAAAAGAGTCTGCAGTTCCACGCTTTGAACCGTGGAAAGGCGCCGGGCTCTGCTAAGACTTCCCCCGGCGCTTCGTTTGCCCTGGGCCAAAGCCAGCCTTCACAATAGCTGAATGCTAACACAGCATACTCGTTCCACTTCCAGAACAGGGCTACCGCGAGGCAGTTCTCCGGGGGAAAACGGCCCTTCGCGAAGGGCAGATCTGCCGAGCTCATTGCGGGAAAGCGAAAGCAAAGGACGCTTTTCTCCCTCTAACCGCTTTCGTCAGAGGAACGGGGGAAGTCACAGTGTTCTTTCTCTCACTGAGATACACACAATCTGACGTTGCCTCTGAGCTCCGTTGCTGGCAAAGAACTGAAACTGACATACATTCCTGTGGGGAAACACAGGGCTTTGCTAGGATTTCTCTAGGCAGTGTGATTTCCCTGGGCCTCACTGTAGCAACACTATCTCGCCAGGGCAACACTGCGTGGGATTTCCTCTGCCAGGAGAGAGCTGCTGCTTTGTAGTTTGTGCTGGGAAACCTTATTTTGGCAAGTGCGAATTGACTGCATTCAGGCAGAAAGAAAAGAGAACAGCAAGAGGCCTTTTCTCCCCGGCTGCTTTCCAAAGCCCTTCCAGCTAAAACTATGTCGTTTCTCCTCTGGAAGGATCCTTGCACCGCCACGTAGTTTTTCAGAAGAAGCCCTGCGTTTGCAAGAGCAAAGGAGCAATTCGTTGCAGGAAAGAGGAAGGAAAGAAAGTTTCTCTCCCTCTGCCTGCTTTGCTCAGAGGACTGGATGAAGTCAGGGAGTTCTCCCTTTCACTGAGATACGTGCGGGCTGCTGTTGCCTGTGTGCTCTCTTCTTTGCAAAAGAGTCTGCAGTTCCACGCGTTGAACCGTGGAAAGGCGCCAGGCTCTGCTAAGACTTCTCCCGGCGCTTCGTTTGCCCTGGGCCAAAGCGAGCCTTCACAATAGCTGAACGCTAACACTGCATACTCGTTCCACTTCCAGAACAGGGCTACCGCGAGGCAGTTCTCCGGGGGAAAACGGCCCTTCGCGAAGGGCAGATCTGCCGAGCTCATTGCGGGAAAGCGAAAGCAAAGGACGCTTTTCTCCCTCTAACCGCTTTCGTCAGAGGAACGGGGGAAGTCACAGTGTTCTTTCTCTCACTGAGATACACACAATCTGACGTTGCCTCTGAGCTCCGTTGCTGGCAAAGAACTGAAACTGACATACATTCCTGTGGGGAAACACAGGGCTTTGCTAGGATTTCTCTAGGCAGTGTGATTTCCCTGGGCCTCACTGTAGCAACACTATCTCGCCAGGGCAACACTGCGTGGGATTTCCTCTTCCAAGAGAGCTGCTGCTTTGTAGTTTGTGCTGGGAAACCTTATTTTGGCAAGTGCGAATGGACCGCATTCAGGCAGAAAGAAAAGAGAACAGCAAGAGGCCTTTTTTCCCCGGCTGCTTTCCCAAGCCCTTCCAGCTCAAACTATGTCGTTTCTCCTCTGGAAGGATCCTTGCACCGCGACGTAGTTTTTCAGAAGAAGCCCTGCTTTTGCAAGAGCAAAGGAGCAATTCGTTGCAGGAAAGAGGAAGGAAAGAAAGTTTCTCTCCCTCTGCCTGCTTTGCTCAGAGAACTGGATGAAGTCAGGGAGTTCTCCCTTTCACTGAGAAACGTGCGGGCTGCTGTTGCCTGTGCGCTCTCTTCTTTGCAAAAGAGTCTGCAGTTCCACGCTTTGAACCGTGGAAAGGCGCCGGGCTCTGCTAAGACTTCCCCCGGCGCTTCGTTTGCCCTGGGCCAAAGCGAGCCTTCACAATAGCTGAACGCTAACACTGCATACTCGTTCCACTTCCGGAACAGGGCTACCGCGAGGCAGTTCTCCGGGGGAAAACGGCCCTTCGCGAAGGGCAGATCTGCCGAGCTCATTGCGGGAAAGCGAAAGCAAAGGACGCTTTTCTCCCTCTAACCGCTTTCGTCAGAGGAACGGGGGAAGTCACAGTGTTCTTTCTCTCACTGAGATACACACAATCTGACGTTGCCTCTGAGCTCCGTTGCTGGCAAAGAACTGAAACTGACATACATTCCTGTGGGGAAACACAGGGCTTTGCTAGGATTTCTCTAGGCAGTGTGATTTCCCTGGGCCTCACTGTAGCAACACTATCTCGCCAGGGCAACACTGCGTGGGATTTCCTCTGCCAGGAGAGAGCTGCTGCTTTGTAGTTTGTGCTGGGAAACCTTATTTTGGCAAGTGCGAATTGACTGCATTCAGGCAGAAAGAAAAGAGAACAGCAAGAGGCCTTTTTTCCCCGGCTGCTTTCCAAAGCCCTTCCAGCTCAAACTATGTCGTTGCTCCTCTGGAAGGATCCTTGCACCGCGACGTAGTTTTTCAGAAGAAGCCCTGCTTTTGCAAGAGCAAATGAGGAATTCGTTGCAGGAAAGAGGAAGGAAAGAAAGTTTCTCTCCCTCTGCCTGCTTTGCTCAGAGAACTGGATGAAGTCAGGGAGTTCTCCCTTTCACTGAGAAACGTGCGGGCTGCTGTTGCCTGGGCGCTCTCTTCTTTGCAAAAGAGTCTGCAGTTCCACGCTTTGAACCGTGGAAAGGCGCCGGGCTCTGCTAAGACTTCCCCCGGCGCTTCGTTTGCCCTGGGCCAAAGCCAGCCTTCACAATAGCTGAATGCTAACACTGCATACTCGTTACACTTCCAGAACAGGGCTACCGCGAGGCAGTTCTCCGGGGGAAAACGGCCCTTCGCGAAGGGCAGATCTGCCGAGCTCATTGCGGGAAAGCGAAAGCAAAGGACGCTTTTCTCCCTCTAACCGCTTTCGTCAGAGGAACGGGGGAAGTCACAGTGTTCTTTCTCTCACTGAGCTACACACAATCTGACGTTGCCTCTGAGCTCCGTTGCTGGCAAAGAACTGAACCTGACATACATTCCTGTGGGGAAACACAGGGCTTTGCTAGGATTTCTCTAGGCAGTGTGATTTCCCTGGGCCTCACTGTAGCAACACTATCTCGCCAGGGCAACACTGCGTGGGATTTCCTGTTCCAAGAGAGCTGCTGCTTTGTAGTTTGTGCTGGGAAACCTTATTTTGGCAAGTGCGAATTGACCGCATTCAGGCAGAAAGAAAAGAGAACAGCAAGAGGCCTTTTTTCCCCGGCTGCTTTCCCAAGCCCTTCCAGCTCAAACTATGTCGTTGCTCCTCTGGAAGGATCCTTGCACCGCGACGTAGTTTTTCAGAAGAAGCCCTGCTTTTGCAAGAGCAAATGAGGAATTCGTTGCAGGAAAGAGGAAGGAAAGAAAGTTTCTCTCCCTCTGCCTGCTTTGCTCAGAGAACTGGATGAAGTCAGGGAGTTCTCCCTTTCACTGAGAAACGTGCGGGCTGCTGTTGCCTGTGCGCTCTCTTCTTTGCAAAAGAGTCTGCAGTTCCACGCTTTGAACCATGGAAAGGCGCCGGGCTCTGCTAAGACTTCCCCCGGCGCTTCGTTTGCCCTGGGCCAGAGCGAGCCTTCACAATAGCTGAACGCTAACACTGCATACTCGTTCCACTTCCAGAACAGGGCTAGCGCGAGGCAGTTCCCCGGGGGAAAACGGCCCTTCGCGAAGGGCAGATCTGCCGAGCTCATTGCGGGAAAGCGAAAGCAAAGGACGCTTTTCTCCCTCTAACCGCTTTCGTCAGAGGAACGGGGGAAGTCACAGTGTTCTTTCTCTCACTGAGATACACACAATCTGACGTTGCCTCTGAGCTCCGTTGCTGGCAAAGAACTGAAACTGACATACATTCCTGTGGGGAAACACAGGGCTTTGCTAGGATTTCTCTAGGCAGTGTGATTTCCCTGGGCCTCACTGTAGCAACACTATCTCGCCAGGGCAACACTGCGTGGGATTTCCTGTTCCAAGAGAGCTGCTGCTTTGTAGTTTGTGCTGGGAAACCTTATTTTGGCAAGTGCGAATTGACCGTATTCAGGCAGAAAGAAAAGAGAACAGCAAGAGGCGTTTTCTCCCCGGCTGCTTTCCCAAGCCCTTCCAGCTCAAACTATGTCGTTGCTCCTCTGGAAAGATCCCTGCACCGCGACGTAGTTTCTCAGAAGGAGCCCTGCGTTTGCAAGAGCAAATGAGGAATTCGTTGCAGGAAAGAGGAAGGAAAGAAAGTTTCTCTCCCTCTGCCTGCTTTGCTCAGAGAACTGGATGAAGTCAGGGAGTTCTCCCTTTCACTGAGAAACGTGCGGGCTGCTGTTGCCTGTGCGCTCTCTTCTTTGCAAAAGAGTCTGCAGTTCCACGCTTTGAACCATGGAAAGGCGCCGGGCTCTGCTAAGACTTCCCCCGGCGCTTCGTTTGCCCTGGGCCAGAGCGAGCCTTCACAATAGCTGAACGCTAACACTGCATACTCGTTCCACTTCCAGAACAGGGCTAGCGCGAGGCAGTTCCCCGGGGGAAAACGGCCCTTCGCGAAGGGCAGATCTGCCGAGCTCATTGCGGGAAAGCGAAAGCAAAGGACGCTTTTCTCCCTCTAACCGCTTTCGTCAGAGGAACGGGGGAAGTCACAGTGTTCTTTCTCTCACTGAGATACACACAATCTGACGTTGCCTCTGAGCTCCGTTGCTGGCAAAGAACTGAAACTGACATACATTCCTGTGGGGAAACACAGGGCTTTGCTAGGATTTCTCTAGGCAGTGTGATTTCCCTGGGCCTCACTGTAGCAACACTATCTCGCCAGGGCAACACTGCGTGGGATTTCCTCTTCCAAGAGAGCTGCTGCTTTGTAGTTTGTGCTGGGAAACCTTATTTTGGCAAGTGCGAATTGACCGCATTCAGGCAGAAAGAAAAGAGAACAGCAAGAGGCCTTTTTTCCCCGGCTGCTTTCCAAAGCCCTTCCAGCTCAAACTATGTCGTTGCTCCTCTGGAAGGATCCTTGCACCGCGACGTAGTTTTTCAGAAGAAGCCCTGCTTTTGCAAGAGCAAATGAGGAATTCGTTGCAGGAAAGAGGAAGGAAAGAAAGTTTCTCTCCCTCTGCCTGCTTTGCTCAGAGAACTGGATGAAGTCAGGGAGTTCTCCCTTTCACTGAGAAACGTGCGGGCTGCTGTTGCCTGGGCGCTCTCTTCTTTGCAAAAGAGTCTGCAGTTCCACGCTTTGAACCGTGGAAAGGCGCTGGGCTCTGCTAAGACTTCCCCCGGCGCTTCGTTTGCCCTGGGCCAAAGCCAGCCTTCACAATAGCTGAATGCTAACACTGCATACTCGTTACACTTCCAGAACAGGGCTACCGCGAGGCAGTTCTCCGGGGGAAAACGGCCCTTCGCGAAGGGCAGATCTGCCGAGCTCATTGCGGGAAAGCGAAAGCAAAGGACGCTTTTCTCCCTCTAACCGCTTTCGTCAGAGGAACGGGGGAAGTCACAGTGTTCTTTCTCTCACTGAGCTACACACAATCTGACGTTGCCTCTGAGCTCCGTTGCTGGCAAAGAACTGAACCTGACATACATTCCTGTGGGGAAACACAGGGCTTTGCTAGGATTTCTCTAGGCAGTGTGATTTCCCTGGGCCTCACTGTAGCAACACTATCTCGCCAGGGCAACACTGCGTGGGATTTCCTCTTCCAAGAGAGCTGCTGCTTTGTAGTTTGTGCTGGGAAACCTTATTTTGGCAAGTGCGAATTGACCGCATTCAGGCAGAAAGAAAAGAGAACAGCAAGAGGCCTTTTTTCCCCGGCTGCTTTCCCAAGCCCTTCCAGCTCAAACTATGTCGTTGCTCCTCTGGAAGGATCCTTGCACCGCGACGTAGTTTTTCAGAAGAAGCCCTGCTTTTGCAAGAGCAAATGAGGAATTCGTTGCAGGAAAGAGGAAGGAAAGAAAGTTTCTCTCCCTCTGCCTGCTTTGCTCAGAGAACTGGATGAAGTCAGGGAGTTCTCCCTTTCACTGAGAAACGTGCGGGCTGCTGTTGCCTGTGCGCTCTCTTCTTTGCAAAAGAGTCTGCAGTTCCACGCTTTGAACCATGGAAAGGCGCCGGGCTCTGCTAAGACTTCCCCCGGCGCTTCGTTTGCCCTGGGCCAGAGCGAGCCTTCACAATAGCTGAACGCTAACACTGCATACTCGTTCCACTTCCAGAACAGGGCTAGCGCGAGGCAGTTCCCCGGGGGAAAACGGCCCTTCGCGAAGGGCAGATCTGCCGAGCTCATTGCGGGAAAGCGAAAGCAAAGGACGCTTTTCTCCCTCTAACCGCTTTCGTCAGAGGAACGGGGGAAGTCACAGTGTTCTTTCTCTCACTGAGATACACACAATCTGACGTTGCCTCTGAGCTCCGTTGCTGGCAAAGAACTGAAACTGACATACATTCCTGTGGGGAAACACAGGGCTTTGCTAGGATTTCTCTAGGCAGTGTGATTTCCCTGGGCCTCACTGTAGCAACACTATCTCGCCAGGGCAACACTGCGTGGGATTTCCTGTTCCAAGAGAGCTGCTGCTTTGTAGTTTGTGCTGGGAAACCTTATTTTGGCAAGTGCGAATTGACCGTATTCAGGCAGAAAGAAAAGAGAACAGCAAGAGGCGTTTTCTCCCCGGCTGCTTTCCCAAGCCCTTCCAGCTCAAACTATGTCGTTGCTCCTCTGGAAAGATCCCTGCACCGCGACGTAGTTTCTCAGAAGGAGCCCTGCGTTTGCAAGAGCAAATGAGGAATTCGTTGCAGGAAAGAGGAAGGAAAGAAAGTTTCTCTCCCTCTGCCTGCTTTGTTCAGAGGACTGGATGAAGTCAGGGAGTTCTCCCTTTCACTGAGAAACGTGCGGGCTGCTGTTGCCTGGGCGCTCTCTTCTTTGCAAAAGAGTCTGCAGTTCCACGCTTTGAACCGTGGAAAGGCGCCGGGCTCTGCTAAGACTTCCCCCGGCGCTTCGTTTGCCCTGGGCCAAAGCCAGCCTTCACAATAGCTGAATGCTAACACAGCATACTCGTTCCACTTCCAGAACAGGGCTACCGCGAGGCAGTTCTCCGGGGGAAAACGGCCCTTCGCGAAGGGCAGATCTGCCGAGCTCATTGCGGGAAAGCGAAAGCAAAGGACGCTTTTCTCCCTCTAACCGCTTTCGTCAGAGGAACGGGGGAAGTCACAGTGTTCTTTCTCTCACTGAGATACACACAATCTGACGTTGCCTCTGAGCTCCGTTGCTGGCAAAGAACTGAAACTGACATACATTCCTGTGGGGAAACACAGGGCTTTGCTAGGATTTCTCTAGGCAGTGTGATTTCCCTGGGCCTCACTGTAGCAACACTATCTCGCCAGGGCAACACTGCGTGGGATTTCCTCTGCCAGGAGAGAGCTGCTGCTTTGTAGTTTGTGCTGGGAAACCTTATTTTGGCAAGTGCGAATTGACTGCATTCAGGCAGAAAGAAAAGAGAACAGCAAGAGGCCTTTTCTCCCCGGCTGCTTTCCAAAGCCCTTCCAGCTAAAACTATGTCGTTTCTCCTCTGGAAGGATCCTTGCACCGCCACGTAGTTTTTCAGAAGAAGCCCTGCGTTTGCAAGAGCAAAGGAGCAATTCGTTGCAGGAAAGAGGAAGGAAAGAAAGTTTCTCTCCCTCTGCCTGCTTTGCTCAGAGGACTGGATGAAGTCAGGGAGTTCTCCCTTTCACTGAGATACGTGCGGGCTGCTGTTGCCTGTGTGCTCTCTTCTTTGCAAAAGAGTCTGCAGTTCCACGCGTTGAACCGTGGAAAGGCGCCAGGCTCTGCTAAGACTTCTCCCGGCGCTTCGTTTGCCCTGGGCCAAAGCGAGCCTTCACAATAGCTGAACGCTAACACTGCATACTCGTTCCACTTCCAGAACAGGGCTACCGCGAGGCAGTTCTCCGGGGGAAAACGGCCCTTCGCGAAGGGCAGATCTGCCGAGCTCATTGCGGGAAAGCGAAAGCAAAGGACGCTTTTCTCCCTCTAACCGCTTTCGTCAGAGGAACGGGGGAAGTCACAGTGTTCTTTCTCTCACTGAGATACACACAATCTGACGTTGCCTCTGAGCTCCGTTGCTGGCAAAGAACTGAAACTGACATACATTCCTGTGGGGAAACACAGGGCTTTGCTAGGATTTCTCTAGGCAGTGTGATTTCCCTGGGCCTCACTGTAGCAACACTATCTCGCCAGGGCAACACTGCGTGGGATTTCCTCTTCCAAGAGAGCTGCTGCTTTGTAGTTTGTGCTGGGAAACCTTATTTTGGCAAGTGCGAATGGACCGCATTCAGGCAGAAAGAAAAGAGAACAGCAAGAGGCCTTTTTTCCCCGGCTGCTTTCCCAAGCCCTTCCAGCTCAAACTATGTCGTTTCTCCTCTGGAAGGATCCTTGCACCGCGACGTAGTTTTTCAGAAGAAGCCCTGCTTTTGCAAGAGCAAAGGAGCAATTCGTTGCAGGAAAGAGGAAGGAAAGAAAGTTTCTCTCCCTCTGCCTGCTTTGCTCAGAGAACTGGATGAAGTCAGGGAGTTCTCCCTTTCACTGAGAAACGTGCGGGCTGCTGTTGCCTGTGCGCTCTCTTCTTTGCAAAAGAGTCTGCAGTTCCACGCTTTGAACCGTGGAAAGGCGCCGGGCTCTGCTAAGACTTCCCCCGGCGCTTCGTTTGCCCTGGGCCAAAGCGAGCCTTCACAATAGCTGAACGCTAACACTGCATACTCGTTCCACTTCCGGAACAGGGCTACCGCGAGGCAGTTCTCCGGGGGAAAACGGCCCTTCGCGAAGGGCAGATCTGCCGAGCTCATTGCGGGAAAGCGAAAGCAAAGGACGCTTTTCTCCCTCTAACCGCTTTCGTCAGAGGAACGGGGGAAGTCACAGTGTTCTTTCTCTCACTGAGATACACACAATCTGACGTTGCCTCTGAGCTCCGTTGCTGGCAAAGAACTGAAACTGACATACATTCCTGTGGGGAAACACAGGGCTTTGCTAGGATTTCTCTAGGCAGTGTGATTTCCCTGGGCCTCACTGTAGCAACACTATCTCGCCAGGGCAACACTGCGTGGGATTTCCTCTGCCAGGAGAGAGCTGCTGCTTTGTAGTTTGTGCTGGGAAACCTTATTTTGGCAAGTGCGAATTGACTGCATTCAGGCAGAAAGAAAAGAGAACAGCAAGAGGCCTTTTCTCCCCGGCTGCTTTCCAAAGCCCTTCCAGCTCAAACTATGTCGTTTCTCCTCTGGAAGGATCCTTGCACCGCCACGTAGTTTTTCAGAAGAAGCCCTGCGTTTGCAAGAGCAAAGGAGCAATTCGTTGCAGGAAAGAGGAAGGAAAGAAAGTTTCTCTCCCTCTGCCTGCTTTGCTCAGAGGACTGGATGAAGTCAGGGAGTTCTCCCTTTCACTGAGATACGTGCGGGCTGCTGTTGCCTGTGTGCTCTCTTCTTTGCAAAAGAGTCTGCAGTTCCACGCTTTGAACCGTGGAAAGGTGCCGGGCTCTGCTAAGACTTTCCCCGGCGCTTCGTTTGCCCTGGGCCAGAGCGAGCCTTCACAATAGCTGAACGCTAACACTGCATACTTGTTCCACTTCCAGAACAGGGCTAGCGCGAGGCAGTTCTCCGGGGAAAAGGCCCTTCGCGAAGGGCAGATCTGCCGAGCTCATTGCGGGAAAGCGAAAGCAAAAGACGCTTTTCTCCCTCTAACCGCTTTCGTCAGAGGAACGGGGGAAGTCACAGTGTTCTTTCTCTCACTGAGATACACACAATCTGATGTTGCCTCTGAGCTCCGTTGCTGGCAAAGAACTGATACTGACATCCATTCCTGTGGGGAAACACAGGGCTTTGCTAGGATTTCTCTAGGCAGTGTGATTTCCCTGGGCCTCTGTGTAGCAACACTATCTCGCCAGGGCAACACTGCGTGGGATTTCCTCTTCCAAGAGAGCTGCTGCTTTGTAGTTTGTGCTGGGAAACCTTATTTTGGCAAGTGCGAATTGACCGCATTCAGGCAGAAAGAAAAGAGAACAGCAAGAGGCCTTTTTTCCCTGGCTGCTTTCCCAAGCCCTTCCAGCTCAAACTATGTCGTTGCTCCTCTGGAAGGATCCTTGCACCGCGACGTAGTTTTTCAGAAGAAGCCCTGCTTTTGCAAGAGCAAATGAGGAATTCGTTGCAGGAAAGAGGAAGGAAAGAAAGTTTCTCTCCCTCTGCCTGCTTTGCTCAGAGAACTGGATGAAGTCAGGGAGTTCTCCCTTTCACTGAGAAACGTGCGGGCTGCTGTTGCCTGTGCGCTCTCTTCTTTGCAAAAGAGTCTGCAGTTCCACGGTTTGAACCGTGGAAAGGCGCCGGGCTCTGCTAAGACTTCCCCCGGCGCTTCGTTTGCCCTGGGCCAGAGCGAGCCTTCACAATAGCTGAACGCTAACACTGCATACTCGTTCCACTTCCAGAACAGGGCTACCGCGAGGCAGTTCTCCGGGGGAAAACGGCCCTTCGCGAAGGGCAGATCTGCCGAGCTCATTGCGGGAAAGCGAAAGCAAAGGACGCTTTTCTCCCTCTAACCGCTTTCGTCAGAGGAACGGGGGAAGTCACAGTGTTCTTTCTCTCCCTGAGATACACACAATCTGACGTTGCCTCTGAGCTCCGTTGCTGGCAAAGAACTGAAACTGACATACATTCCTGTGGGGAAACACAGGGCTTTGCTAGGATTTCTCTAGGCAGTGTGATTTCCCTGGGCCTCACTGTAGCAACACTATCTCGCCAGGGCAACACTGCGTGGGATTTCCTCTGCCAGGAGAGAGCTGCTGCTTTGTAGTTTGTGCTGGGAAACCTTATTTTGGCAAGTGCGAATTGACTGCATTCAGGCAGAAAGAAAAGAGAACAGCAAGAGGCCTTTTCTCCCCGGCTGCTTTCCAAAGCCCTTCCAGCTCAAACTATGTCGTTTCTCCTCTGGAAGGATCCTTGCACCGCCACGTAGTTTTTCAGAAGAAGCCCTGCGTTTGCAAGAGCAAAGGAGCAATTCGTTGCAGGAAAGAGGAAGGAAAGAGTTTCTCTCCCTCTGCCTGCTTTGCTCAGAGGACTGGATGAAGTCAGGGAGTTCTCCCTTTCACTGAGAAACGTGCAGGCTGCTGTTGCCTGGGCGCTCTCTTCTTTGCAAAAGAGTCTGCAGTTCCACGCTTTGAACCGTGGAAAGGTGCCGGGCTCTGCTAAGACTTCCCCCGGCGCTTCGTTTGCCCTGGGCCAGAGCGAGCCTTCACAATAGCTGAACGCTAACACTGCATACTCGTTCCACTTCCAGAACAGGGCTACCGCGAGGCAGTTCTCCGGGGAAAAGGCCCTTCGCGAAGGGCAGATCTGCCGAGCTCATTGCGGGAAAGCGAAAGCAAAAGACGCTTTTCTCCCTGTAAACGCTTTCGTCAGAGGAACGGGGGAAGTCACAGTGTTCTTTCTCTCACTGAGATACACACAATCTGATGTTGCCTCTGAGCTCCGTTGCTGGCAAAGAACTGAAACTGACATACATTCCTGTGGGGAAACACAGGGCTTTGCTAGGATTTCTCTAGGCAGTGTGATTTCCCTGGGCCTCACTGTAGCAACACTATCTCGCCAGGGCAACACTGCGTGGGATTTCCTCTGCCAGGAGAGAGCTGCTGCTTTGTAGTTTGTGCTGGGAAACCTTGCTTTGGCAAGTGCGAATTGACTGCATTCAGGCAGAAAGAAAAGAGAACAGCAAGAGGCCTTTTCTCCCCGGCTGCTTTCCAAAGCCCTTCCAGCTCAAACTATGTCGTTTCTCCTCTGGAAGGATCCTTGCACCGCCACGTAGTTTTTCAGAAGAAGCCCTGCGTTTGCAAGAGCAAAGGAGCAATTCGTTGCAGGAAAGAGGAAGGAAAGAAAGTTTCTCTCCCTCTGCCTGCTTTGCTCAGAGGACTGGATGAAGTCAGGGAGTTCTCCCTTTCACTGAGATACGTACGGGCTGCTGTTGCCTGTGTGCTCTCTTCTTTGCAAAAGAGTCTGCGGTTCCACGCGTTGAACCGTGGAAAGGCGCCAGGCTCTGCTAAGACTTCTCCCGGCGCTTCGTTTGCCCTGGGCCAAAGCGAGCCTTCACAATAGCTGAACGCTAACACTGCATACTCGTTCCACTTCCAGAACAGGGCTACCGCGAGGCAGTTCTCCGGGGGAAAACGGCCCTTTGCGAAGGGCAGATCTGCCGAGCTCATTGCGGGAAAGCGAAAGCAAAGGACGCTTTTCTCCCTCTAACCGCTTTCGTCAGAGGAACGGGGGAAGTCACAGTGTTCTTTCTCTCACTGAGATACACACAATCTGACGTTGCCTCTGAGCTCCGTTGCTGGCAAAGAACTGAAACTGACATACATTCCTGTGGGGAAACACAGGGCTTTGCTAGGATTTCTCTAGGCAGTGTGATTTCCCTGGGCCTCACTGTAGCAACACTATCTCGCCAGGGCAACACTGCGTGGGATTTCCTCTTCCAAGAGAGATGCTGCTTTGTAGTTTGTGCTGGGAAACCTTATTTTGGCAAGTGCGAATGGACCGCATTCAGGCAGAAAGAAAAGAGAACAGCAAGAGGCCTTTTTTCCCCGGCTGCTTTCCCAAGCCCTTCCAGCTCAAACTATGTCGTTTCTCCTCTGGAAGGATCCTTGCACCGCGACGTAGTTTTTCAGAAGAAGCCCTGCTTTTGCAAGAGCAAATGAGGAATTCGTTGCAGGAAAGAGGAAGGAAAGAAAGTTTCTCTCCCTCTGCCTGCTTTGCTCAGAGAACTGGATGAAGTCAGGGAGTTCTCCCTTTCACTGAGAAACGTGCGGGCTGCTGTTGCCTGTGCGCTCTCTTCTTTGCAAAAGAGTCTGCAGTTCCACGCTTTGAACCGTGGAAAGGCGCCGGGCTCTGCTAAGACTTCCCCCGGCGCTTCGTTTGCCCTGGGCCAAAGCGAGCCTTCACAATAGCTGAACGCTAACACTGCATACTCGTTCCACTTCCGGAACAGGGCTACCGCGAGGCAGTTCTCCGGGGGAAAACGGCCCTTCGCGAAGGGCAGATCTGCCGAGCTCATTGCGGGAAAGCGAAAGCAAAGGACGCTTTTCTCCCTCTAACCGCTTTCGTCAGAGGAACGGGGGAAGTCACAGTGTTCTTTCTCTCACTGAGATACACACAATCTGACGTTGCCTCTGAGCTCCGTTGCTGGCAAAGAACTGAACCTGACATACATTCCTGTGGGGAAACACAGGGCTTTGCTAGGATTTCTCTAGGCAGTGTGATTTCCCTGGGCCTCACTGTAGCAACACTATCTCGCCAGGGCAACACTGCGTGGGATTTCCTCTTCCAAGAGAGCTGCTGCTTTGTAGTTTGTGCTGGGAAACCTTATTTTGGCAAGTGCGAATTGACCGCATTCAGGCAGAAAGAAAAGAGAACAGCAAGAGGCCTTTTTTCCCCGGCTGCTTTCCAAAGCCCTTCCAGCTCAAACTATGTCGTTGCTCCTCTGGAAGGATCCTTGCACCGCGACGTAGTTTTTCAGAAGAAGCCCTGCTTTTGCAAGAGCAAATGAGGAATTCGTTGCAGGAAAGAGGAAGGAAAGAAAGTTTCTCTCCCTCTGCCTGCTTTGCTCAGAGAACTGGATGAAGTCAGGGAGTTCTCCCTTTCACTGAGAAACGTGCGGGCTGCTGTTGCCTGTGCGCTCTCTTCTTTGCAAAAGAGTCTGCAGTTCCACGCTTTGAACCGTGGAAAGGCGCCGGGCTCTGCTAAGACTTCCCCCGGCGCTTCGTTTGCCCTGGGCCAGAGCGAGCCTTCACAATAGCTGAACGCTAACACTGCATACTCGTTCCACTTCCAGAACAGGGCTAGCGCGAGGCAGTTCCACGGGGGAAAACGGCCCTTCGCGAAGGGCAGATCTGCCGAGCTCATTGCAGGAAAGCGAAAGCAAAGGACGCTTTTCTCCCTCTAACCGCTTTCGTCAGAGGAACGGGGGAAGTCACAGTGTTCTTTCTCTCACTGAGATACACACAATCTGACGTTGCCTCTGAGCTCCGTTGCTGGCAAAGAACTGAAACTGACATACATTCCTGTGGGGAAACACAGGGCTTTGCTAGGATTTCTCTAGGCAGTGTGATTTCCCTGGGCCTCACTGTAGCAACACTATCTCGCCAGGGCAACACTGCGTGGGATTTCCTGTTCCAAGAGAGCTGCTGCTTTGTAGTTTGTGCTGGGAAACCTTATTTTGGCAAGTGCGAATTGACCGCATTCAGGCAGAAAGAAAAGAGAACAGCAAGAGGCCTTTTTTCCCTGGCTGCTTTCCCAAGCCCTTCCAGCTCAAACTATGTCGTTGCTCCTCTGGAAGGATCCTTGTACCGCGACGTAGTTTTTCAGAAGAAGCCCTGCTTTTGCAAGAGCAAATGAGGAATTCGTTGCAGGAAAGAGGAAGGAAAGAAAGTTTCTCTCCCTCTGCCTGCTTTGCTCAGAGAACTGGATGAAGTCAGGGAGTTCTCCCTTTCACTGAGAAACGTGCGGGCTGCTGTTGCCTGTGCGCTCTCTTCTTTGCAAAAGAGTCTGCAGTTCCACGCTTTGAACCGTGGAAAGGCGCCGGGCTCTGCTAAGACTTCCCCCGGCGCTTCGTTTGCCCTGGGCCAAAGCCAGCCTTCACAATAGCTGAATGCTAACACAGCATACTCGTTACACTTCCAGAACAGGGCTACCGCGAGGCAGTTCTCCGGGGGAAAACGGCCCTTCGCGAAGGGCAGATCTGCCGAGCTCATTGCGGGAAAGCGAAAGCAAAGGACGCTTTTCTCCCTCTAACCGCTTTCGTCAGAGGAACGGGGGAAGTCACAGTGTTCTTTCTCTCACTGAGATACACACAATCTGACGTTGCCTCTGAGCTCCGTTGCTGGCAAAGAACTGAAACTGACATACATTCCTGTGGGGAAACACAGGGCTTTGCTAGGATTTCTCTAGGCAGTGTGATTTCCCTGGGCCTCACTGTAGCAACACTATCTCGCCAGGGCAACACTGCGTGGGATTTCCTCTGCCAGGAGAGAGCTGCTGCTTTGTAGTTTGTGCTGGGAAACCTTGCTTTGGCAAGTGCGAATTGACTGCATTCAGGCAGAAAGAAAAGAGAACAGCAAGAGGCCTTTTCTCCCCGGCTGCTTTCCAAAGCCCTTCCAGCTCAAACTATGTCGTTTCTCCTCTGGAAGGATCCTTGCACCGCCACGTAGTTTTTCAGAAGAAGCCCTGCGTTTGCAAGAGCAAAGGAGCAATTCGTTGCAGGAAAGAGGAAGGAAAGAAAGTTTCTCTCCCTCTGCCTGCTTTGCTCAGAGGACTGGATGAAGTCAGGGAGTTCTCCCTTTCACTGAGATACGTACGGGCTGCTGTTGCCTGTGTGCTCTCTTCTTTGCAAAAGAGTCTGCGGTTCCACGCGTTGAACCGTGGAAAGGCGCCAGGCTCTGCTAAGACTTCTCCCGGCGCTTCGTTTGCCCTGGGCCAAAGCGAGCCTTCACAATAGCTGAACGCTAACACTGCATACTCGTTCCACTTCCAGAACAGGGCTACCGCGAGGCAGTTCTCCGGGGGAAAACGGCCCTTCGCGAAGGGCAGATCTGCCGAGCTCATTGCGGGAAAGCGAAAGCAAAGGACGCTTTTCTCCCTCTAACCGCTTTCGTCAGAGGAACGGGGGAAGTCACAGTGTTCTTTCTCTCACTGAGATACACACAATCTGACGTTGCCTCTGAGCTCCGTTGCTGGCAAAGAACTGAAACTGACATACATTCCTGTGGGGAAACACAGGGCTTTGCTAGGATTTCTCTAGGCAGTGTGATTTCCCTGGGCCTCACTGTAGCAACACTATCTCGCCAGGGCAACACTGCGTGGGATTTCCTCTTCCAAGAGAGATGCTGCTTTGTAGTTTGTGCTGGGAAACCTTATTTTGGCAAGTGCGAATGGACCGCATTCAGGCAGAAAGAAAAGAGAACAGCAAGAGGCCTTTTTTCCCCGGCTGCTTTCCCAAGCCCTTCCAGCTCAAACTATGTCGTTTCTCCTCTGGAAGGATCCTTGCACCGCCACGTAGTTTTTCAGAAGAAGCCCTGCGTTTGCAAGAGCAAAGGAGCAATTCGTTGCAGGAAAGAGGAAGGAAAGAAAGTTTCTCTCCCTCTGCCTGCTTTGCTCAGAGGACTGGATGAAGTCAGGGAGTTCTCCCTTTCACTGAGAAACGTGCGGGCTGCTGTGGCCTGGGCGCTCTCTTCTTTGCAAAAGAGTCTGCAGTTCCACGCTTTGAACCGTGGAAAGGTGCCGGGCTCTGCTAAGACTTCCCCCGGCGCTTCGTTTGCCCTGGGCCAGAGCGAGCCTTCACAATAGCTGAACGCTAACACTGCATACTCGTTCCACTTCCAGAACAGGGCTACCGCGAGGCAGTTCTCCGGGGAAAAGGCCCTTCGCGAAGGGCAGATCTGCCGAGCTCATTGCGGGAAAGCGAAAGCAAAAGACGCTTTTCTCCCTCTAACCGCTTTCGTCAGAGGAACGGGGGAAGTCACAGTGTTCTTTCTCTCACTGAGATACACACAATCTGATGTTGCCTCTGAGCTCCGTTGCTGGCAAAGAACTGAAACTGACATCCATTCCTGTGGGGAAACACAGGGCTTTGCTAGGATTTCTCTAGGCAGTGTGATTTCCCTGGGCCTCTGTGTAGCAACACTATCTCGCCAGGGCAACACTGCGTGGGATTTCCTCTTCCAAGAGAGCTGCTGCTTTGTAGTTTGTGCTGGGAAACCTTATTTTGGCAAGTGCGAATTGACCGCATTCAGGCAGAAAGAAAAGAGAACAGCAAGAGGCCTTTTTTCCCTGGCTGCTTTCCCAAGCCCTTCCAGCTCAAACTATGTCGTTGCTCCTCTGGAAGGATCCTTGCACCGCGACGTAGTTTTTCAGAAGAAGCCCTGCTTTTGCAAGAGCAAATGAGGAATTCGTTGCAGGAAAGAGGAAGGAAAGAAAGTTTCTCTCCCTCTGCCTGCTTTGCTCAGAGAACTGGATGAAGTCAGGGAGTTCTCCCTTTCACTGAGAAACGTGCGGGCTGCTGTTGCCTGGGCGCTCTCTTCTTTGCAAAAGAGTCTGCAGTTCCACGCTTTGAACCGTGGAAAGGCGCCGGGCTCTGCTAAGACTTCCCCCGGCGCTGCGTTTGTCCTGGGCCAAAGCCAGCCTTCACAATAGCTGAATGCTAACACAGCATACTCGTTCCACTTCCAGAACAGCGCTACCGCGAGGCAGTTCTCCGGGGGAAAACGGCCCTTCGCGAAGGGCAGATCTGCCGAGCTCATTGCGGGAAAGCGAAAGCAAAGGACGCTTTTCTCCCTCTAACCGCTTTCGTCAGAGGAACGGGGGAAGTCACAGTGTTCTTTCTCTCACTGAGATACACACAATCTGACGTTGCCTCTGAGCTCCGTTGCTGGCAAAGAACTGAAACTGACATACATTCCTGTGGGGAAACACAGGGCTTTGCTAGGATTTCTCTAGGCAGTGTGATTTCCCTGGGCCTCACTGTAGCAACACTATCTCGCCAGGGCAACACTGCGTGGGATTTCCTCTGCCAGGAGAGAGCTGCTGCTTTGTCGTTTGTGCTGGGAAACCTTGCTTTGGCAAGTGCGAATTGACTGCCTTCAGGCAGAAAGAAAAGAGAACAGCAAGAGGCCTTTTCTCCCCGGCTGCTTTCCAAAGCCCTTCCAGCTCAAACTATGTCGTTTCTCCTCTGGAAGGATCCTTGCACCGCCACGTAGTTTTTCAGAAGAAGCCCTGCGTTTGCAAGAGCAAAGGAGTAATTCGTTGCAGGAAAGAGGAAGGAAAGAAAGTTTCTCTCCCTCTGCCTGCTTTGCTCAGAGGACTGGATGAAGTCAGGGAGTTCTCCCTTTCACTGAGATACGTGCGGGCTGCTGTTGCCTGTGCGCTCTCTTCTTTGCAAAAGAGTCTGCAGTTCCACGCTTTGAACCGTAGAAAGGTGCCGGGCTCTGCTAAGACTTCCCCCGGCGCTTCGTTTGCCCTGGGCCAGAGCGAGCCTTCACAATAGCTGAACGCTAACACTGCATACTCGTTCCACTTCCAGAGCAGGGCTAGCGCGAGGCAGTTCTCCGGGGAAAAGGCCCTTCGCGAAGGGCAGATCTGCCGAGCTCATTGCGGGAAAGCGAAAGCAAAAGACGCTTTTCTCCCTCGAACCGCTTTCGTCAGAGGAACGGGGGAAGTCACAGTGTTCTTTCTCTCACTGAGATACACACAATCTGACGTTGCCTCTGAGCTCCGTTGCTGGCAAAGAACTGAAACTGACATATATTCCTGTGGGGAAACACAGGGCTTTGCTAGGATTTCTCTAGGCAGTGTGATTTCCCTGGGCCTCACTGTAGCAACACTATCTCGCCAGGGCAACACTGCGTGGGATTTCCTCTTCCAAGAGAGCTGCTGCTTTGTAGTTTGTGCTGGGAAACCTTATTTTGGCAAGTGCGAATTGACCGCATTCAGGCAGAAAGAAAAGAGAACAGCAAGAGGCCTTTTTTCCCTGGCTGCTTTCCCAAGCCCTTCCAGCTCAAACTATGTCGTTGCTCCTCTGGAAGGATCCTTGTACCGCGACGTAGTTTTTCAGAAGAAGCCCTGCTTTTGCAAGAGCAAATGAGGAATTCGTTGCAGGAAAGAGGAAGGAAAGAAAGTTTCTCTCCCTCTGCCTGCTTTGCTCAGAGAACTGGATGAAGTCAGGGAGTTCTCCCTTTCACTGAGAAACGTGCGGGCTGCTGTTGCCTGTGCGCTCTCTTCTTTGCAAAAGAGTCTGCAGTTCCACGCTTTGAACCGTGGAAAGGCGCCGGGCTCTGCTAAGACTTCCCCCGGCGCTTCGTTTGCCCTGGGCCAAAGCCAGCCTTCACAATAGCTGAATGCTAACACAGCATACTCGTTACACTTCCAGAACAGGGCTACCGCGAGGCAGTTCTCCGGGGGAAAACGGCCCTTCGCGAAGGGCAGATCTGCCGAGCTCATTGCGGGAAAGCGAAAGCAAAGGACGCTTTTCTCCCTCTAACCGCTTTCGTCAGAGGAACGGGGGAAGTCACAGTGTTCTTTCTCTCACTGAGATACACACAATCTGACGTTGCCTCTGAGCTCCGTTGCTGGCAAAGAACTGAAACTGACATACATTCCTGTGGGGAAACACAGGGCTTTGCTAGGATTTCTCTAGGCAGTGTGATTTCCCTGGGCCTCACTGTAGCAACACTATCTCGCCAGGGCAACACTGCGTGGGATTTCCTCTGCCAGGAGAGAGCTGCTGCTTTGTAGTTTGTGCTGGGAAACCTTGCTTTGGCAAGTGCGAATTGACTGCATTCAGGCAGAAAGAAAAGAGAACAGCAAGAGGCCTTTTCTCCCCGGCTGCTTTCCAAAGCCCTTCCAGCTCAAACTATGTCGTTTCTCCTCTGGAAGGATCCTTGCACCGCCACGTAGTTTTTCAGAAGAAGCCCTGCGTTTGCAAGAGCAAAGGAGCAATTCGTTGCAGGAAAGAGGAAGGAAAGAAAGTTTCTCTCCCTCTGCCTGCTTTGCTCAGAGGACTGGATGAAGTCAGGGAGTTCTCCCTTTCACTGAGATACGTACGGGCTGCTGTTGCCTGTGTGCTCTCTTCTTTGCAAAAGAGTCTGCAGTTCCACGCGTTGAACCGTGGAAAGGCGCCAGGCTCTGCTAAGACTTCTCCCGGCGCTTCGTTTGCCCTGGGCCAAAGCGAGCCTTCACAATAGCTGAACGCTAACACTGCATACTCGTTCCACTTCCAGAACAGGGCTACCGCGAGGCAGTTCTCCGGGGGAAAACGGCCCTTCGCGAAGGGCAGATCTGCCGAGCTCATTGCGGGAAAGCGAAAGCAAAGGACGCTTTTCTCCCTCTAACCGCTTTCGTCAGAGGAACGGGGGAAGTCACAGTGTTCTTTCTCTCACTGAGATACACACAATCTGACGTTGCCTCTGAGCTCCGTTGCTGGCAAAGAACTGAAACTGACATACATTCCTGTGGGGAAACACAGGGCTTTGCTAGGATTTCTCTAGGCAGTGTGATTTCCCTGGGCCTCACTGTAGCAACACTATCTCGCCAGGGCAACACTGCGTGGGATTTCCTCTTCCAAGAGAGATGCTGCTTTGTAGTTTGTGCTGGGAAACCTTATTTTGGCAAGTGCGAATGGACCGCATTCAGGCAGAAAGAAAAGAGAACAGCAAGAGGCCTTTTCTCCCCGGCTGCTTTCCCAAGCCCTTCCAGCTCAAACTATGTCGTTTCTCCTCTGGAAGGATCCTTGCACCGCGACGTAGTTTTTCAGAAGAAGCCCTGCTTTTGCAAGAGCAAATGAGGAATTCGTTGCAGGAAAGAGGAAGGAAAGAAAGTTTCTCTCCCTCTGCCTGCTTTGCTCAGAGAACTGGATGAAGTCAGGGAGTTCTCCCTTTCACTGAGAAACGTGCGGGCTGCTGTTGCCTGTGCGCTCTCTTCTTTGCAAAAGAGTCTGCAGTTCCACGCTTTGAACCGTGGAAAGGCGCCGGGCTCTGCTAAGACTTCCCCCGGCGCTTCGTTTGCCCTGGGCCAAAGCGAGCCTTCACAATAGCTGAACGCTAACACTGCATACTCGTTCCACTTCCGGAACAGGGCTACCGCGAGGCAGTTCTCCGGGGGAAAACGGCCCTTCGCGAAGGGCAGATCTGCCGAGCTCATTGCGGGAAAGCGAAAGCAAAGGACGCTTTTCTCCCTCTAACCGCTTTCGTCAGAGGAACGGGGGAAGTCACAGTGTTCTTTCTCTCACTGAGATACACACAATCTGACGTTGCCTCTGAGCTCCGTTGCTGGCAAAGAACTGAACCTGACATACATTCCTGTGGGGAAACACAGGGCTTTGCTAGGATTTCTCTAGGCAGTGTGATTTCCCTGGGCCTCACTGTAGCAACACTATCTCGCCAGGGCAACACTGCGTGGGATTTCCTCTTCCAAGAGAGCTGCTGCTTTGTAGTTTGTGCTGGGAAACCTTATTTTGGCAAGTGCGAATTGACCGCATTCAGGCAGAAAGAAAAGAGAACAGCAAGAGGCCTTTTTTCCCCGGCTGCTTTCCAAAGCCCTTCCAGCTCAAACTATGTCGTTGCTCCTCTGGAAGGATCCTTGCACCGCGACGTAGTTTTTCAGAAGAAGCCCTGCTTTTGCAAGAGCAAATGAGGAATTCGTTGCAGGAAAGAGGAAGGAAAGAAAGTTTCTCTCCCTCTGCCTGCTTTGCTCAGAGAACTGGATGAAGTCAGGGAGTTCTCCCTTTCACTGAGAAACGTGCGGGCTGCTGTTGCCTGGGCGCTCTCTTCTTTGCAAAAGAGTCTGCAGTTCCACGCTTTGAACCGTGGAAAGGCGCCGGGCTCTGCTAAGACTTCCCCCGGCGCTTCGTTTGCCCTGGGCCAAAGCCAGCCTTCACAATAGCTGAATGCTAACACTGCATACTCGTTACACTTCCAGAACAGGGCTACCGCGAGGCAGTTCTCCGGGGGAAAACGGCCCTTCGCGAAGGGCAGATCTGCCGAGCTCATTGCGGGAAAGCGAAAGCAAAGGACGCTTTTCTCCCTCTAAGCGCTTTCGTCAGAGGAACGGGGGAAGTCACAGTGTTCTTTCTCTCACTGAGATACACACAATCTGACGTTGCCTCTGAGCTCCGTTGCTGGCAAAGAACTGAAACTGACATACATTCCTGTGGGGAAACACAGGGCTTTGCTAGGATTTCTCTAGGCAGTGTGATTTCCCTGGGCCTCACTGTAGCAACACTATCTCGCCAGGGCAACACTGCGTGGGATTTCCTCTGCCAGGAGAGAGCTGCTGCTTTGTAGTTTGTGCTGGGAAACCTTGCTTTGGCAAGTGCGAATTGACTGCATTCAGGCAGAAAGAAAAGAGAACAGCAAGAGGCCTTTTCTCCCCGGCTGCTTTCCAAAGCCCTTCCAGCTCAAACTATGTCGTTTCTCCTCTGGAAGGATCCTTGCACCGCCACGTAGTTTTTCAGAAGAAGCCCTGCGTTTGCAAGAGCAAAGGAGCAATTCGTTGCAGGAAAGAGGAAGGAAAGAAAGTTTCTCTCCCTCTGCCTGCTTTGCTCAGAGGACTGGATGAAGTCAGGGAGTTCTCCCTTTCACTGAGATACGTACGGGCTGCTGTTGCCTGTGTGCTCTCTTCTTTGCAAAAGAGTCTGCAGTTCCACGCGTTGAACCGTGGAAAGGCGCCAGGCTCTGCTAAGACTTCTCCCGGCGCTTCGTTTGCCCTGGGCCAAAGCGAGCCTTCACAATAGCTGAACGCTAACACTGCATACTCGTTCCACTTCCAGAACAGGGCTACCGCGAGGCAGTTCTCCGGGGGAAAACGGCCCTTCGCGAAGGGCAGATCTGCCGAGCTCATTGCGGGAAAGCGAAAGCAAAGGACGCTTTTCTCCCTCTAACCGCTTTCGTCAGAGGAACGGGGGAAGTCACAGTGTTCTTTCTCTCACTGAGATACACACAATCTGACGTTGCCTCTGAGCTCCGTTGCTGGCAAAGAACTGAAACTGACATACATTCCTGTGGGGAAACACAGGGCTTTGCTAGGATTTCTCTAGGCAGTGTGATTTCCCTGGGCCTCACTGTAGCAACACTATCTCGCCAGGGCAACACTGCGTGGGATTTCCTCTTCCAAGAGAGATGCTGCTTTGTAGTTTGTGCTGGGAAACCTTATTTTGGCAAGTGCGAATGGACCGCATTCAGGCAGAAAGAAAAGAGAACAGCAAGAGGCCTTTTTTCCCCGGCTGCTTTCCCAAGCCCTTCCAGCTCAAACTATGTCGTTTCTCCTCTGGAAGGATCCTTGCACCGCGACGTAGTTTTTCAGAAGAAGCCCTGCTTTTGCAAGAGCAAATGAGGAATTCGTTGCAGGAAAGAGGAAGGAAAGAAAGTTTCTCTCCCTCTGCCTGCTTTGCTCAGAGAACTGGATGAAGTCAGGGAGTTCTCCCTTTCACTGAGAAACGTGCGGGCTGCTGTTGCCTGTGCGCTCTCTTCTTTGCAAAAGAGTCTGCAGTTCCACGCTTTGAACCGTGGAAAGGCGCCGGGCTCTGCTAAGACTTCCCCCGGCGCTTCGTTTGCCCTGGGCCAAAGCGAGCCTTCACAATAGCTGAACGCTAACACTGCATACTCGTTCCACTTCCGGAACAGGGCTACCGCGAGGCAGTTCTCCGGGGGAAAACGGCCCTTCGCGAAGGGCAGATCTGCCGAGCTCATTGCGGGAAAGCGAAAGCAAAGGACGCTTTTCTCCCTCTAACCGCTTTCGTCAGAGGAACGGGGGAAGTCACAGTGTTCTTTCTCTCACTGAGATACACACAATCTGACGTTGCCTCTGAGCTCCGTTGCTGGCAAAGAACTGAACCTGACATACATTCCTGTGGGGAAACACAGGGCTTTGCTAGGATTTCTCTAGGCAGTGTGATTTCCCTGGGCCTCACTGTAGCAACACTATCTCGCCAGGGCAACACTGCGTGGGATTTCCTCTTCCAAGAGAGCTGCTGCTTTGTAGTTTGTGCTGGGAAACCTTATTTTGGCAAGTGCGAATTGACCGCATTCAGGCAGAAAGAAAAGAGAACAGCAAGAGGCCTTTTTTCCCCGGCTGCTTTCCAAAGCCCTTCCAGCTCAAACTATGTCGTTGCTCCTCTGGAAGGATCCTTGCACCGCGACGTAGTTTTTCAGAAGAAGCCCTGCTTTTGCAAGAGCAAATGAGGAATTCGTTGCAGGAAAGAGGAAGGAAAGAAAGTTTCTCTCCCTCTGCCTGCTTTGCTCAGAGAACTGGATGAAGTCAGGGAGTTCTCCCTTTCACTGAGAAACGTGCGGGCTGCTGTTGCCTGTGCGCTCTCTTCTTTGCAAAAGAGTCTGCAGTTCCACGCTTTGAACCGTGGAAAGGCGCCGGGCTCTGCTAAGACTTCCCCCGGCGCTTCGTTTGCCCTGGGCCAAAGCCAGCCTTCACAATAGCTGAATGCTAACACTGCATACTCGTTACACTTCCAGAACAGGGCTACCGCGAGGCAGTTCTCCGGGGGAAAACGGCCCTTCGCGAAGGGCAGATCTGCCGAGCTCATTGCGGGAAAGCGAAAGCAAAGGACGCTTTTCTCCCTCTAACCGCTTTCGTCAGAGGAACGGGGGAAGTCACAGTGTTCTTTCTCTCACTGAGCTACACACAATCTGACGTTGCCTCTGAGCTCCGTTGCTGGCAAAGAACTGAACCTGACATACATTCCTGTGGGGAAACACAGGGCTTTGCTAGGATTTCTCTAGGCAGTGTGATTTCCCTGGGCCTCACTGTAGCAACACTATCTCGCCAGGGCAACACTGCGTGGGATTTCCTCTTCCAAGAGAGCTGCTGCTTTGTAGTTTGTGCTGGGAAACCTTATTTTGGCAAGTGCGAATGGACCGCATTCAGGCAGAAAGAAAAGAGAACAGCAAGAGGCCTTTTTTCCCCGGCTGCTTTCCCAAGCCCTTCCAGCTCAAACTATGTCGTTTCTCCTCTGGAAGGATCCTTGCACCGCCACGTAGTTTTTCAGAAGAAGCCCTGCGTTTGCAAGAGCAAAGGAGCAATTCGTTGCAGGAAAGAGGAAGGAAAGAAAGTTTCTCTCCCTCTGCCTGCTTTGCTCAGAGGACTGGATGAAGTCAGGGAGTTCTCCCTTTCACTGAGAAACGTGCGGGCTGCTGTGGCCTGGGCGCTCTCTTCTTTGCAAAAGAGTCTGCAGTTCCACGCTTTGAACCGTGGAAAGGTGCCGGGCTCTGCTAAGACTTCCCCCGGCGCTTCGTTTGCCCTGGGCCAGAGCGAGCCTTCACAATAGCTGAACGCTAACACTGCATACTCGTTCCACTTCCAGAACAGGGCTAGCGCGAGGCAGTTCCCCGGGGGAAAACGGCCCTTCGCGAAGGGCAGATCTGCCGAGCTCATTGCGGGAAAGCGAAAGCAAAGGACGCTTTTCTCCCTCTAACCGCTTTCGTCAGAGGAACGGGGGAAGTCACAGTGTTCTTTCTCTCACTGAGATACACACAATCTGACGTTGCCTCTGAGCTCCGTTGCTGGCAAAGAACTGAAACTGACATACATTCCTGTGGGGAAACACAGGGCTTTGCTAGGATTTCTCTAGGCAGTGTGATTTCCCTGGGCCTCACTGTAGCAACACTATCTCGCCAGGGCAACACTGCGTGGGATTTCCTGTTCCAAGAGAGCTGCTGCTTTGTAGTTTGTGCTGGGAAACCTTATTTTGGCAAGTGCGAATTGACCGTATTCAGGCAGAAAGAAAAGAGAACAGCAAGAGGCGTTTTCTCCCCGGCTGCTTTCCCAAGCCCTTCCAGCTCAAACTATGTCGTTGTTCCTCTGGAAAGATCCCTGCACCGCGACGTAGTTTCTCAGAAGGAGCCCTGCGTTTGCAAGAGCAAATGAGGAATTCGTTGCAGGAAAGAGGAAGGAAAGAAAGTTTCTCTCCCTCTGCCTGCTTTGTTCAGAGGACTGGATGAAGTCAGGGAGTTCTCCCTTTCACTGAGAAACGTGCGGGCTGCTGTTGCCTGGGCGCTCTCTTCTTTGCAAAAGAGTCTGCAGTTCCACGCTTTGAACCGTGGAAAGGCGCCGGGCTCTGCTAAGACTTCCCCCGGCGCTTCGTTTGCCCTGGGCCAAAGCCAGCCTTCACAATAGCTGAATGCTAACACAGCATACTCGTTACACTTCCAGAACAGGGCTACCGCGAGGCAGTTCTCCGGGGGAAAACGGCCCTTCGCGAAGGGCAGATCTGCCGAGCTCATTGCGGGAAAGCGAAAGCAAAGGACGCTTTTCTCCCTCTAACCGCTTTCGTCAGAGGAACGGGGGAAGTCACAGTGTTCTTTCTCTCACTGAGATACACACAATCTGACGTTGCCTCTGAGCTCCGTTGCTGGCAAAGAACTGAAAGTGACATACATTCCTGTGGGGAAACACAGGGCTTTGCTAGGATTTCTCTAGGCAGTGTGATTTCCCTGGGCCTCACTGTAGCAACACTATCTCGCCAGGGCAACACTGCGTGGGATTTCCTCTTCCAAGAGAGCTGCTGCTTTGTAGTTTGTGCTGGGAAACCTTATTTTGGCAAGTGCGAATGGACCGCATTCAGGCAGAAAGAAAAGAGAACAGCAAGAGGCCTTTTTTCCCCGGCTGCTTTCCCAAGCCCTTCCAGCTCAAACTATGTCGTTTCTCCTCTGGAAGGATCCTTGCACCGCGACGTAGTTTTTCAGAAGAAGCCCTGCTTTTGCAAGAGCAAATGAGGAATTCGTTGCAGGAAAGAGGAAGGAAAGAAAGTTTCTCTCCCTCTGCCTGCTTTGCTCAGAGAACTGGATGAAGTCAGGGAGTTCTCCCTTTCACTGAGAAACGTGCGGGCTGCTGTTGCCTGTGCGCTCTCTTCTTTGCAAAAGAGTCTGCAGTTCCACGCTTTGAACCGTGGAAAGGCGCCGGGCTCTGCTAAGACTTCCCCCGGCGCTTCGTTTGCCCTGGGCCAAAGCGAGCCTTCACAATAGCTGAACGCTAACACTGCATACTCGTTCCACTTCCGGAACAGGGCTACCGCGAGGCAGTTCTCCGGGGGAAAACGGCCCTTCGCGAAGGGCAGATCTGCCGAGCTCATTGCGGGAAAGCGAAAGCAAAGGACGCTTTTCTCCCTCTAACCGCTTTCGTCAGAGGAACGGGGGAAGTCACAGTGTTCTTTCTCTCACTGAGATACACACAATCTGACGTTGCCTCTGAGCTCCGTTGCTGGCAAAGAACTGAAACTGACATACATTCCTGTGGGGAAACACAGGGCTTTGCTAGGATTTCTCTAGGCAGTGTGATTTCCCTGGGCCTCACTGTAGCAACACTATCTCGCCAGGGCAACACTGCGTGGGATTTCCTCTGCCAGGAGAGAGCTGCTGCTTTGTAGTTTGTGCTGGGAAACCTTATTTTGGCAAGTGCGAATTGACTGCATTCAGGCAGAAAGAAAAGAGAACAGCAAGAGGCCTTTTCTCCCCGGCTGCTTTCCAAAGACCTTCCAGCTCAAACTATGTCGTTTCTCCTCTGGAAGGATCCTTGCACCGCCACGTAGTTTTTCAGAAGAAGCCCTGCGTTTGCAAGAGCAAAGGAGCAATTCGTTGCAGGAAAGAGGAAGGAAAGAAAATTTCTCTCCCTCTGCCTGCTTTGCTCAGAGGACTGGATGAAGTCAGGGAGTTCTCCCTTTCACTGAGATACGTGCGGGCTGCTGTTGCCTGTGTGCTCTCTTCTTTGCAAAAGAGTCTGCAGTTCCACGCTTTGAACCGTGGAAAGGTGCCGGGCTCTGCTAAGACTTTCCCCGGCGCTTCGTTTGCCCTGGGCCAGAGCGAGCCTTCACAATAGCTGAACGCTAACACTGCGTACTTGTTCCACTTCCAGAACAGGGCTAGCGCGAGGCAGTTCTCCGGGGAAAAGGCCCTTCGCGAAGGGCAGATCTGCCGAGCTCATTGCGGGAAAGCGAAAGCAAAAGACGCTTTTCTCCCTCTAACCGCTTTCGTCAGAGGAACGGGGGAAGTCACAGTGTTCTTTCTCTCACTGAGATACACACAATCTGATGTTGCCTCTGAGCTCCGTTGCTGGCAAAGAACTGAAACTGACATCCATTCCTGTGGGGAAACACAGGGCTTTGCTAGGATTTCTCTAGGCAGTGTGATTTCCCTGGGCCTCTGTGTAGCAACACTATCTCGCCAGGGCAACACTGCGTGGGATTTCCTCTTCCAAGAGAGCTGCTGCTTTGTAGTTTGTGCTGGGAAACCTTATTTTGGCAAGTGCGAATTGACCGCATTCAGGCAGAAAGAAAAGAGAACAGCAAGAGGCCTTTTTTCCCTGGCTGCTTTCCCAAGCCCTTCCAGCTCAAACTATGTCGTTGCTCCTCTGGAAGGATCCTTGCACCGCGACGTAGTTTTTCAGAAGAAGCCCTGCTTTTGCAAGAGCAAATGAGGAATTCGTTGCAGGAAAGAGGAAGGAAAGAAAGTTTCTCTCCCTCTGCCTGCTTTGCTCAGAGAACTGGATGAAGTCAGGGAGTTCTCCCTTTCACTGAGAAACGTGCGGGCTGCTGTTGCCTGTGCGCTCTCTTCTTTGCAAAAGAGTCTGCAGTTCCACGCTTTGAACCGTGGAAAGGCGCCGGGCTCTGCTAAGACTTCCCCCGGCGCTTCGTTTGCCCTGGGCCAGAGCGAGCCTTCACAATAGCTGAACGCTAACACTGCATACTCGTTCCACTTCCAGAACAGGGCTACCGCGAGGCAGTTCTCCGGGGGAAAACGGCCCTTCGCGAAGGGCAGATCTGCCGAGCTCATTGCGGGAAAGCGAAAGCAAAGGACGCTTTTCTCCCTCTAACCGCTTTCGTCAGAGGAACGGGGGAAGTCACAGTGTTCTTTCTCTCACTGAGATACACACAATCTGACGTTGCCTCTGAGCTCCGTTGCTGGCAAAGAACTGAAACTGACATACATTCCTGTGGGGAAACACAGGGCTTTGCTAGGATTTCTCTAGGCAGTGTGATTTCCCTGGGCCTCACTGTAGCAACACTATCTCGCCAGGGCAACACTGCGTGGGATTTCCTCTGCCAGGAGAGAGCTGCTGCTTTGTAGTTTGTGCTGGGAAACCTTATTTTGGCAAGTGCGAATTGACTGCATTCAGGCAGAAAGAAAAGAGAACAGCAAGAGGCCTTTTCTCCCCGGCTGCTTTCCAAAACCCTTCCAGCTAAAACTATGTCGTTTCTCCTCTGGAAGGATCCTTGCACCGCCACGTAGTTTTTCAGAAGAAGCCCTGCGTTTGCAAGAGCAAAGGAGCAATTCGTTGCAGGAAAGAGGAAGGAAAGAAAATTTCTCTCCCTCTGCCTGCTTTGCTCAGAGGACTGGATGAAGTCAGGGAGTTCTCCCTTTCACTGAGATACGTGCGGGCTGCTGTTGCCTGTGTGCTCTCTTCTTTGCAAAAGAGTCTGCAGTTCCACGCGTTGAACCGTGGAAAGGCGCCAGGCTCTGCTAAGACTTCTCCCGGCGCTTCGTTTGCCCTGGGCCAAAGCGAGCCTTCACAATAGCTGAACGCTAACACTGCATACTCGTTCCACTTCCAGAACAGGGCTACCGCGAGGCAGTTCTCCGGGGGAAAACGGCCCTTCGCGAAGGGCAGATCTGCCGAGCTCATTGCGGGAAAGCGAAAGCAAAGGACGCTTTTCTCCCTCTAACCGCTTTCGTCAGAGGAACGGGGGAAGTCACAGTGTTCTTTCTCTCACTGAGATACACACAATCTGACGTTGCCTCTGAGCTCCGTTGCTGGCAAAGAACTGAAACTGACATACATTCCTGTGGGGAAACACAGGGCTTTGCTAGGATTTCTCTAGGCAGTGTGATTTCCCTGGGCCTCACTGTAGCAACACTATCTCGCCAGGGCAACACTGCGTGGGATTTCCTCTTCCAAGAGAGCTGCTGCTTTGTAGTTTGTGCTGGGAAACCTTATTTTGGCAAGTGCGAATGGACCGCATTCAGGCAGAAAGAAAAGAGAACAGCAAGAGGCCTTTTTTCCCCGGCTGCTTTCCCAAGCCCTTCCAGCTCAAACTATGTCGTTTCTCCTCTGGAAGGATCCTTGCACCGCGACGTAGTTTTTCAGAAGAAGCCCTGCTTTTGCAAGAGCAAATGAGGAATTCGTTGCAGGAAAGAGGAAGGAAAGAAAGTTTCTCTCCCTCTGCCTGCTTTGCTCAGAGAACTGGATGAAGTCAGGGAGTTCTCCCTTTCACTGAGAAACGTGCGGGCTGCTGTTGCCTGTGCGCTCTCTTCTTTGCAAAAGAGTCTGCAGTTCCACGCTTTGAACCGTGGAAAGGCGCCGGGCTCTGCTAAGACTTCCCCCGGCGCTTCGTTTGCCCTGGGCCAAAGCGAGCCTTCACAATAGCTGAACGCTAACACTGCATACTCGTTCCACTTCCGGAACAGGGCTACCGCGAGGCAGTTCTCCGGGGGAAAACGGCCCTTCGCGAAGGGCAGATCTGCCGAGCTCATTGCGGGAAAGCGAAAGCAAAGGACGCTTTTCTCCCTCTAACCGCTTTCGTCAGAGGAACGGGGGAAGTCACAGTGTTCTTTCTCTCACTGAGATACACACAATCTGACGTTGCCTCTGAGCTCCGTTGCTGGCAAAGAACTGAAACTGACATACATTCCTGTGGGGAAACACAGGGCTTTGCTAGGATTTCTCTAGGCAGTGTGATTTCCCTGGGCCTCACTGTAGCAACACTATCTCGCCAGGGCAACACTGCGTGGGATTTCCTCTGCCAGGAGAGAGCTGCTGCTTTGTAGTTTGTGCTGGGAAACCTTATTTTGGCAAGTGCGAATTGACTGCATTCAGGCAGAAAGAAAAGAGAACAGCAAGAGGCCTTTTCTCCCCGGCTGCTTTCCAAAGCCCTTCCAGCTCAAACTATGTCGTTTCTCCTCTGGAAGGATCCTTGCACCGCCACGTAGTTTTTCAGAAGAAGCCCTGCGTTTGCAAGAGCAAAGGAGCAATTCGTTGCAGGAAAGAGGAAGGAAAGAAAATTTCTCTCCCTCTGCCTGCTTTGCTCAGAGGACTGGATGAAGTCAGGGAGTTCTCCCTTTCACTGAGATACGTGCGGGCTGCTGTTGCCTGTGTGCTCTCTTCTTTGCAAAAGAGTCTGCAGTTCCACGCTTTGAACCGTGGAAAGGTGCCGGGCTCTGCTAAGACTTTCCCCGGCGCTTCGTTTGCCCTGGGCCAGAGCGAGCCTTCACAATAGCTGAACGCTAACACTGCATACTTGTTCCACTTCCAGAACAGGGCTAGCGCGAGGCAGTTCTCCGGGGAAAAGGCCCTTCGCGAAGGGCAGATCTGCCGAGCTCATTGCGGGAAAGCGAAAGCAAAAGACGCTTTTCTCTCTCTAACCGCTTTCGTCAGAGGAACGGGGGAAGTCACAGTGTTCTTTCTCTCACTGAGATACACACAATCTGATGTTGCCTCTGAGCTCCGTTGCTGGCAAAGAACTGAAACTGACATCCATTCCTGTGGGGAAACACAGGGCTTTGCTAGGATTTCTCTAGGCAGTGTGATTTCCCTGGGCCTCTGTGTAGCAACACTATCTCGCCAGGGCAACACTGCGTGGGATTTCCTCTTCCAAGAGAGCTGCTGCTTTGTAGTTTGTGCTGGGAAACCTTATTTTGGCAAGTGCGAATTGACCGCATTCAGGCAGAAAGAAAAGAGAACAGCAAGAGGCCTTTTTTCCCTGGCTGCTTTCCCAAGCCCTTCCAGCTCAAACTATGTCGTTGCTCCTCTGGAAGGATCCTTGCACCGCGACGTAGTTTTTCAGAAGAAGCCCTGCTTTTGCAAGAGCAAATGAGGAATTCGTTGCAGGAAAGAGGAAGGAAAGAAAGTTTCTCTCCCTCTGCCTGCTTTGCTCAGAGAACTGGATGAAGTCAGGGAGTTCTCCCTTTCACTGAGAAACGTGCGGGCTGCTGTTGCCTGTGCGCTCTCTTCTTTGCAAAAGAGTCTGCAGTTCCACGCTTTGAACCGTGGAAAGGCGCCGGGCTCTGCTAAGACTTCCCCCGGCGCTTCGTTTGCCCTGGGCCAGAGCGAGCCTTCACAATAGCTGAACGCTAACACTGCATACTCGTTCCACTTCCAGAACAGGGCTACCGCGAGGCAGTTCTCCGGGGGAAAACGGCCCTTCGCGAAGGGCAGATCTGCCGAGCTCATTGCGGGAAAGCGAAAGCAAAGGACGCTTTTCTCCCTCTAACCGCTTTCGTCAGAGGAACGGGGGAAGTCACAGTGTTCTTTCTCTCACTGAGATACACACAATCTGATGTTGCCTCTGAGCTCCGTTGCTGGCAAAGAACTGAAACTGACATCCATTCCTGTGGGGAAACACAGGGCTTTGCTAGGATTTCTCTAGGCAGTGTGATTTCCCTGGGCCTCTGTGTAGCAACACTATCTCGCCAGGGCAACACTGCGTGGGATTTCCTCTGCCAGGAGAGAGCTGCTGCTTTGTAGTTTGTGCTGGGAAACCTTGCTTTGGCAAGTGCGAATTGACTGCATTCAGGCAGAAAGAAAAGAGAACAGCAAGAGGCCTTTTCTCCCCGGCTGCTTTCCAAAGCCCTTCCAGCTCAAACTATGTCGTTTCTCCTCTGGAAGGATCCTTGCACCGCCACGTAGTTTTTCAGAAGAAGCCCTGCGTTTGCAAGAGCAAAGGAGCAATTCGTTGCAGGAAAGAGGAAGGAAAGAAAGTTTTTCTCCCTCTGTCTGCTTTGCTCAGAGGACTGGATGAAGTCAGGGAGTTCTCCTTTTCACTGAGATACGTGCGGGCTGCTGTTGCCTGTGTGCTCTCTTCTTTGCAAAAGAGTCTGCAGTTCCACGCTTTGAACCGTGGAAAGGCGCCAGGCTCTGCTAAGACTTCTCCCGGCGCTTCGTTTGCCCTGGGCCAAAGCGAGCCTTCACAATAGCTGAACGCTAACACTGCATACTCGTTCCACTTCCAGAACAGGGCTACCGCGAGGCAGTTCTCCGGGGGAAAACGGCCCTTCGCGAAGGGCAGATCTGCCGAGCTCATTGCGGGAAAGCGAAAGCAAAGGACGCTTTTCTCCCTCTAACCGCTTTCGTCAGAGGAACGGGGGAAGTCACAGTGTTCTTTCTCTCACTGAGATACACACAATCTGACGTTGCCTCTGAGCTCCGTTGCTGGCAAAGAACTGAAACTGACATACATTCCTGTGGGGAAACACAGGGCTTTGCTAGGATTTCTCTAGGCAGTGTGATTTCCCTGGGCCTCACTGTAGCAACACTATCTCGCCAGGGCAACACTGCGTGGGATTTCCTCTTCCAAGAGAGCTGCTGCTTTGTAGTTTGTGCTGGGAAACCTTACTTTGGAAAGTGCGAATTGACCGCATTCAGGCAGAAAGAAAAGAGAACAGCAAGAGGCCTTTTTTCCCCGGCTGCTTTCCCAAGCCCTTCCAGCTCAAACTATGTCGTTTCTCCTCTGGAAGGATCCTTGCACCGCGACGTAGTTTTTCAGAAGAAGCCCTGCTTTTGCAAGAGCAAATGAGGAATTCGTTGCAGGAAAGAGGAAGGAAAGAAAGTTTCTCTCCCTCTGCCTGCTTTGCTCAGAGAACTGGATGAAGTCAGGGAGTTCTCCCTTTCACTGAGAAACGTGCGGGCTGCTGTTGCCTGTGCGCTCTCTTCTTTGCAAAAGAGTCTGCAGTTCCACGCTTTGAACCGTGGAAAGGCGCCGGGCTCTGCTAAGACTTCCCCCGGCGCTTCGTTTGCCCTGGGCCAAAGCCAGCCTTCACAATAGCTGAATGCTAACACAGCATACTCGTTACACTTCCAGAACAGGGCTACCGCGAGGCAGTTCTCCGGGGGAAAACGGCCCTTCGCGAAGGGCAGATCTGCCGAGCTCATTGCGGGAAAGCGAAAGCAAAGGACGCTTTTCTCCCTCTAACCGCTTTCGTCAGAGGAACGGGGGAAGTCACAGTGTTCTTTCTCTCACTGAGATACACACAATCTGACGTTGCCTCTGAGCTCCGTTGCTGGCAAAGAACTGAAACTGACATACATTCCTGTGGGGAAACACAGGGCTTTGCTAGGATTTCTCTAGGCAGTGTGATTTCCCTGGGCCTCACTGTAGCAACACTATCTCGCCAGGGCAACACTGCGTGGGATTTCCTCTGCCAGGAGAGAGCTGCTGCTTTGTAGTTTGTGCTGGGAAACCTTGCTTTGGCAAGTGCGAATTGACTGCATTCAGGCAGAAAGAAAAGAGAACAGCAAGAGGCCTTTTCTCCCCGGCTGCTTTCCAAAGCCCTTCCAGCTCAAACTATGTCGTTTCTCCTCTGGAAGGATCCTTGCACCGCCACGTAGTTTTTCAGAAGAAGCCCTGCGTTTGCAAGAGCAAAGGAGCAATTCGTTGCAGGAAAGAGGAAGGAAAGAAAGTTTCTCTCCCTCTGCCTGCTTTGCTCAGAGGACTGGATGAAGTCAGGGAGTTCTCCCTTTCACTGAGATACGTACGGGCTGCTGTTGCCTGTGTGCTCTCTTCTTTGCAAAAGAGTCTGCAGTTCCACGCGTTGAACCGTGGAAAGGCGCCAGGCTCTGCTAAGACTTCTCCCGGCGCTTCGTTTGCCCTGGGCCAAAGCGAGCCTTCACAATAGCTGAACGCTAACACTGCATACTCGTTCCACTTCCAGAACAGGGCTACCGCGAGGCAGTTCTCCGGGGGAAAACGGCCCTTCGCGAAGGGCAGATCTGCCGAGCTCATTGCGGGAAAGCGAAAGCAAAGGACGCTTTTCTCCCTCTAACCGCTTTCGTCAGAGGAACGGGGGAAGTCACAGTGTTCTTTCTCTCACTGAGATACACACAATCTGACGTTGCCTCTGAGCTCCGTTGCTGGCAAAGAACTGAAACTGACATACATTCCTGTGGGGAAACACAGGGCTTTGCTAGGATTTCTCTAGGCAGTGTGATTTCCCTGGGCCTCACTGTAGCAACACTATCTCGCCAGGGCAACACTGCGTGGGATTTCCTCTTCCAAGAGAGATGCTGCTTTGTAGTTTGTGCTGGGAAACCTTATTTTGGCAAGTGCGAATGGACCGCATTCAGGCAGAAAGAAAAGAGAACAGCAAGAGGCCTTTTTTCCCCGGCTGCTTTCCCAAGCCCTTCCAGCTCAAACTATGTCGTTTCTCCTCTGGAAGGATCCTTGCACCGCGACGTAGTTTTTCAGAAGAAGCCCTGCTTTTGCAAGAGCAAATGAGGAATTCGTTGCAGGAAAGAGGAAGGAAAGAAAGTTTCTCTCCCTCTGCCTGCTTTGCTCAGAGAACTGGATGAAGTCAGGGAGTTCTCCCTTTCACTGAGAAACGTGCGGGCTGCTGTTGCCTGTGCGCTCTCTTCTTTGCAAAAGAGTCTGCAGTTCCACGCTTTGAACCGTGGAAAGGCGCCGGGCTCTGCTAAGACTTCCCCCGGCGCTTCGTTTGCCCTGGGCCAAAGCGAGCCTTCACAATAGCTGAACGCTAACACTGCATACTCGTTCCACTTCCGGAACAGGGCTACCGCGAGGCAGTTCTCCGGGGGAAAACGGCCCTTCGCGAAGGGCAGATCTGCCGAGCTCATTGCGGGAAAGCGAAAGCAAAGGACGCTTTTCTCCCTCTAACCGCTTTCGTCAGAGGAACGGGGGAAGTCACAGTGTTCTTTCTCTCACTGAGATACACACAATCTGACGTTGCCTCTGAGCTCCGTTGCTGGCAAAGAACTGAACCTGACATACATTCCTGTGGGGAAACACAGGGCTTTGCTAGGATTTCTCTAGGCAGTGTGATTTCCCTGGGCCTCACTGTAGCAACACTATCTCGCCAGGGCAACACTGCGTGGGATTTCCTCTTCCAAGAGAGCTGCTGCTTTGTAGTTTGTGCTGGGAAACCTTATTTTGGCAAGTGCGAATTGACCGCATTCAGGCAGAAAGAAAAGAGAACAGCAAGAGGCCTTTTTTCCCCGGCTGCTTTCCAAAGCCCTTCCAGCTCAAACTATGTCGTTGCTCCTCTGGAAGGATCCTTGCACCGCGACGTAGTTTTTCAGAAGAAGCCCTGCTTTTGCAAGAGCAAATGAGGAATTCGTTGCAGGAAAGAGGAAGGAAAGAAAGTTTCTCTCCCTCTGCCTGCTTTGCTCAGAGAACTGGATGAAGTCAGGGAGTTCTCCCTTTCACTGAGAAACGTGCGGGCTGCTGTTGCCTGGGCGCTCTCTTCTTTGCAAAAGAGTCTGCAGTTCCACGCTTTGAACCGTGGAAAGGCGCCGGGCTCTGCTAAGACTTCCCCCGGCGCTTCGTTTGCCCTGGGCCAAAGCCAGCCTTCACAATAGCTGAATGCTAACACTGCATACGCGTTCCACTTCCAGAACAGGGCTACCGCGAGGCAGTTCTCCGGGGGAAAACGGCCCTTCGCGAAGGGCAGATCTGCCGAGCTCATTGCGGGAAAGCGAAAGCAAAGGACGCTTTTCTCCCTCTAACCGCTTTCGTCAGAGGAACGGGGGAAGTCACAGTGTTCTTTCTCTCACTGAGCTACACACAATCTGACGTTGCCTCTGAGCTCCGTTGCTGGCAAAGAACTGAACCTGACATACATTCCTGTGGGGAAACACAGGGCTTTGCTAGGATTTCTCTAGGCAGTGTGATTTCCCTGGGCCTCACTGTAGCAACACTATCTCGCCAGGGCAACACTGCGTGGGATTTCCTCTTCCAAGAGAGCTGCTGCTTTGTAGTTTGTGCTGGGAAACCTTATTTTGGCAAGTGCGAATTGACCGCATTCAGGCAGAAAGAAAAGAGAACAGCAAGAGGCCTTTTTTCCCCGGCTGCTTTCCAAAGCCCTTCCAGCTCAAACTATGTCGTTGCTCCTCTGGAAGGATCCTTGCACCGCGACGTAGTTTTTCAGAAGAAGCCCTGCTTTTGCAAGAGCAAATGAGGAATTCGTTGCAGGAAAGAGGAAGGAAAGAAAGTTTCTCTCCCTCTGCCTGCTTTGCTCAGAGAACTGGATGAAGTCAGGGAGTTCTCCCTTTCACTGAGAAACGTGCGGGCTGCTGTTGCCTGTGCGCTCTCTTCTTTGCAAAAGAGTCTGCAGTTCCACGCTTTGAACCGTGGAAAGGCGCCGGGCTCTGCTAAGACTTCCCCCGGCGCTTCGTTTGCCCTGGGCCAAAGCGAGCCTTCACAATAGCTGAACGCTAACACTGCATACTCGTTCCACTTCCGGAACAGGGCTACCGCGAGGCAGTTCTCCGGGGGAAAACGGCCCTTCGCGAAGGGCAGATCTGCCGAGCTCATTGCGGGAAAGCGAAAGCAAAGGACGCTTTTCTCCCTCTAACCGCTTTCGTCAGAGGAACGGGGGAAGTCACAGTGTTCTTTCTCTCACTGAGATACACACAATCTGACGTTGCCTCTGAGCTCCGTTGCTGGCAAAGAACTGAAACTGACATACATTCCTGTGGGGAAACACAGGGCTTTGCTAGGATTTCTCTAGGCAGTGTGATTTCCCTGGGCCTCACTGTAGCAACACTATCTCGCCAGGGCAACACTGCGTGGGATTTCCTCTGCCAGGAGAGAGCTGCTGCTTTGTAGTTTGTGCTGGGAAACCTTATTTTGGCAAGTGCGAATTGACTGCATTCAGGCAGAAAGAAAAGAGAACAGCAAGAGGCCTTTTCTCCCCGGCTGCTTTCCAAAGCCCTTCCAGCTCAAACTATGTCGTTTCTCCTCTGGAAGGATCCTTGCACCGCCACGTAGTTTTTCAGAAGAAGCCCTGCGTTTGCAAGAGCAAAGGAGCAATTCGTTGCAGGAAAGAGGAAGGAAAGAAAGTTTCTCTCCCTCTGCCTGCTTTGCTCAGAGGACTGGATGAAGTCAGGGAGTTCTCCCTTTCACTGAGATACGTGCGGGCTGCTGTTGCCTGTGTGCTCTCTTCTTTGCAAAAGAGTCTGCAGTTCCACGCTTTGAACCGTGGAAAAGGTGCCGGGCTCTGCTAAGACTTTCCCCGGCGCTTCGTTTGCCCTGGGCCAGAGCGAGCCTTCACAATAGCTGAACGCTAACACTGCATACTTGTTCCACTTCCAGAACAGGGCTAGCGCGAGGCAGTTCTCCGGGGAAAAGGCCCTTCGCGAAGGGCAGATCTGCCGAGCTCATTGCGGGAAAGCGAAAGCAAAAGACGCTTTTCTCCCTCTAACCGCTTTCGTCAGAGGAACGGGGGAAGTCACAGTGTTCTTTCTCTCACTGAGATACACACAATCTGATGTTGCCTCTGAGCTCCGTTGCTGGCAAAGAACTGAAACTGACATCCATTCCTGTGGGGAAACACAGGGCTTTGCTAGGATTTCTCTAGGCAGTGTGATTTCCCTGGGCCTCTGTGTAGCAACACTATCTCGCCAGGGCAACACTGCGTGGGATTTCCTCTTCCAAGAGAGCTGCTGCTTTGTAGTTTGTGCTGGGAAACCTTATTTTGGCAAGTGCGAATTGACCGCATTCAGGCAGAAAGAAAAGAGAACAGCAAGAGGCCTTTTTTCCCTGGCTGCTTTCCCAAGCCCTTCCAGCTCAAACTATGTCGTTGCTCCTCTGGAAGGATCCTTGCACCGCGACGTAGTTTTTCAGAAGAAGCCCTGCTTTTGCAAGAGCAAATGAGGAATTCGTTGCAGGAAAGAGGAAGGAAAGAAAGTTTCTCTCCCTCTGCCTGCTTTGCTCAGAGAACTGGATGAAGTCAGGGAGTTCTCCCTTTCACTGAGAAACGTGCGGGCTGCTGTTGCCTGTGCGCTCTCTTCTTTGCAAAAGAGTCTGCAGTTCCACGCTTTGAACAGTGGAAAGGCGCCGGGCTCTGCTAAGACTTCCCCCGGCGCTTCGTTTGCCCTGGGCCAGAGCGAGCCTTCACAATAGCTGAACGCTAACACTGCATACTCGTTCCACTTCCAGAACAGGGCTACCGCGAGGCAGTTCTCCGGGGGAAAACGGCCCTTCGCGAAGGGCAGATCTGCCGAGCTCATTGCGGGAAAGCGAAAGCAAAGGACGCTTTTCTCCCTCTAACCGCTTTCGTCAGAGGAACGGGGGAAGTCACAGTGTTCTTTCTCTCCCTGAGATACACACAATCTGACGTTGCCTCTGAGCTCCGTTGCTGGCAAAGAACTGAAACTGACATACATTCCTGTGGGGAAACACAGGGCTTTGCTAGGATTTCTCTAGGCAGTGTGATTTCCCTGGGCCTCACTGTAGCAACACTATCTCGCCAGGGCAACACTGCGTGGGATTTCCTCTGCCAGGAGAGAGCTGCTGCTTTGTAGTTTGTGCTGGGAAACCTTATTTTGGCAAGTGCGAATTGACTGCATTCAGGCAGAAAGAGAAGAGAACAGCAAGAGGCCTTTTCTCCCCGGCTGCTTTCCAAAGCCCTTCCAGCTCAAACTATGTCGTTTCTCCTCTGGAAGGATCCTTGCACCGCCACGTAGTTTTTCAGAAGAAGCCCTGCGTTTGCAAGAGCAAAGGAGCAATTCGTTGCAGGAAAGAGGAAGGAAAGAAAGTTTCTCTCCCTCTGCCTGCTTTGCTCAGAGGACTGGATGAAGTCAGGGAGTTCTCCCTTTCACTGAGAAACGTGCGGGCTGCTGTTGCCTGGGCGCTCTCTTCTTTGCAAAAGAGTCTGCAGTTCCACGCTTTGAACCGTGGAAAGGTGCCGGGCTCTGCTAAGACTTCCCCCGGCGCTTCGTTTGCCCTGGGCCAGAGCGAGCCTTCACAATAGCTGAACGCTAACACTGCATACTCGTTCCACTTCCAGAACAGGGCTACCGCGAGGCAGTTCTCCGGGGAAAAGGCCCTTCGCGAAGGGAAGATCTGCCGAGCTCATTGCGGGAAAGCGAAAGCAAAAGACGCTTTTCTCCCTCTAAACGCTTTCGTCAGAGGAACGGGGGAAGTCACAGTGTTCTTTCTCTCACTGAGATACACACAATCTGATGTTGCCTCTGAGCTCCGTTGCTGGCAAAGAACTGAAACTGACATCCATTCCTGTGGGGAAACACAGGGCTTTGCTAGGATTTCTCTAGGCAGTGTGATTTCCCTGGGCCTCTGTGTAGCAACACTATCTCGCCAGGGCAACACTGCGTGGGATTTCCTCTGCCAGGAGAGAGCTGCTGCTTTGTAGTTTGTGCTGGGAAACCTTGCTTTGGCAAGTGCGAATTGACTGCATTCAGGCAGAAAGAAAAGAGAACAGCAAGAGGCCTTTTCTCCCCGGCTGCTTTCCAAAGCCCTTCCAGCTCAAACTATGTCGTTTCTCCTCTGGAAGGATCCTTGCACCGCCACGTAGTTTTTCAGAAGAAGCCCTGCGTTTGCAAGAGCAAAGGAGCAATTCGTTGCAGGAAAGAGGAAGGAAAGAAAGTTTTTCTCCCTCTGTCTGCTTTGCTCAGAGGACTGGATGAAGTCAGGGAGTTCTCCTTTTCACTGAGATACGTGCGGGCTGCTGTTGCCTGTGTGCTCTCTTCTTTGCAAAAGAGTCTGCAGTTCCACGCTTTGAACCGTGGAAAGGCGCCAGGCTCTGCTAAGACTTCTCCCGGCGCTTCGTTTGCCCTGGGCCAAAGCGAGCCTTCACAATAGCTGAACGCTAACACTGCATACTCGTTCCACTTCCAGAACAGGGCTACCGCGAGGCAGTTCTCCGGGGGAAAACGGCCCTTCGCGAAGGGCAGATCTGCCGAGCTCATTGCGGGAAAGCGAAAGCAAAGGACGCTTTTCTCCCTCTAACCGCTTTCGTCAGAGGAACGGGGGAAGTCACAGTGTTCTTTCTCTCACTGAGATACACACAATCTGACGTTGCCTCTGAGCTCCGTTGCTGGCAAAGAACTGAAACTGACATACATTCCTGTGGGGAAACACAGGGCTTTGCTAGGATTTCTCTAGGCAGTGTGATTTCCCTGGGCCTCACTGTAGCAACACTATCTCGCCAGGGCAACACTGCGTGGGATTTCCTCTTCCAAGAGAGCTGCTGCTTTGTAGTTTGTGCTGGGAAACCTTACTTTGGAAAGTGCGAATTGACCGCATTCAGGCAGAAAGAAAAGAGAACAGCAAGAGGCCTTTTTTCCCCGGCTGCTTTCCCAAGCCCTTCCAGCTCAAACTATGTCGTTTCTCCTCTGGAAGGATCCTTGCACCGCGACGTAGTTTTTCAGAAGAAGCCCTGCTTTTGCAAGAGCAAATGAGGAATTCGTTGCAGGAAAGAGGAAGGAAAGAAAGTTTCTCTCCCTCTGCCTGCTTTGCTCAGAGAACTGGATGAAGTCAGGGAGTTCTCCCTTTCACTGAGAAACGTGCGGGCTGCTGTTGCCTGTGCGCTCTCTTCTTTGAAAAGAGTCTGCAGTTCCACGCTTTGAACCGTGGAAAGGCGCCGGGCTCTGCTAAGACTTCCCCCGGCGCTTCGTTTGCCCTGGGCCAGAGCGAGCCTTCACAATAGCTGAACGCTAACACTGCATACTCGTTCCATTTCCAGAACAGGGCTACCGCGAGGCAGTTCTCCGGGGGAAAACGGCCCTTCGCGAAGGGCAGATCTGCCGAGCTCATTGCGGGAAAGCGAAAGCAAAGGACGCTTTTCTCCCTCTAACCGCTTTCGTCAGAGGAACGGGGGAAGTCACAGTGTTCTTTCTCTCACTGAGATACACACAATCTGATGTTGCCTCTGAGCTCCGTTGCTGGCAAAGAACTGAAACTGACATCCATTCCTGTGGGGAAACACAGGGCTTTGCTAGGATTTCTCTAGGCAGTGTGATTTCCCTGGGCCTCTGTGTAGCAACACTATCTCGCCAGGGCAACACTGCGTGGGATTTCCTCTTCCAAGAGAGCTGCTGCTTTGTAGTTTGTGCTGGGAAACCTTATTTGGCAAGTGCGAATTGACCGCATTCAGGCAGAAAGAAAAGAGAACAGCAAGAGGCCTTTTCTCCCCGGCTGCTTTCCAAAGCCCTTCCAGCTCAAACTATGTCGTTTCTCCTCTGGAAGGATCCTTGCACCGCCACGTAGTTTTTCAGAAGAAGCCCTGCGTTTGCAAGAGCAAAGGAGCAATTCGTTGCAGGAAAGAGGAAGGAAAGAAAGTTTCTCTCCCTCTGCCTGCTTTGCTCAGAGGACTGGATGAAGTCAGGGAGTTCTCCCTTTCACTGAGATACGTACGGGCTGCTGTTGCCTGTGTGCTCTCTTCTTTGCAAAAGAGTCTGCAGTTCCACGCGTTGAACCGTGGAAAGGCGCCAGGCTCTGCTAAGACTTCTCCCGGCGCTTCGTTTGCCCTGGGCCAAAGCGAGCCTTCACAATAGCTGAACGCTAACACTGCATACTCGTTCCACTTCCAGAACAGGGCTACCGCGAGGCAGTTCTCCGGGGGAAAACGGCCCTTCGCGAAGGGCAGATCTGCCGAGCTCATTGCGGGAAAGCGAAAGCAAAGGACGCTTTTCTCCTTCTAACCGCTTTCGTCAGAGGAACGGGGGAAGTCACAGTGTTCTTTCTCTCACTGAGATACACACAATCTGACGTTGCCTCTGAGCTCCGTTGCTGGCAAAGAACTGAAACTGACATACATTCCTGTGGGGAAACACAGGGCTTTGCTAGGATTTCTCTAGGCAGTGTGATTTCCCTGGGCCTCACTGTAGCAACACTATCTCGCCAGGGCAACACTGCGTGGGATTTCCTCTTCCAAGAGAGATGCTGCTTTGTAGTTTGTGCTGGGAAACCTTATTTTGGCAAGTGCGAATGGACCGCATTCAGGCAGAAAGAAAAGAGAACAGCAAGAGGCCTTTTTTCCCCGGCTGCTTTCCCAAGCCCTTCCAGCTCAAACTATGTCGTTTCTCCTCTGGAAGGATCCTTGCACCGCGACGTAGTTTTTCAGAAGAAGCCCTGCTTTTGCAAGAGCAAATGAGGAATTCGTTGCAGGAAAGAGGAAGGAAAGAAAGTTTCTCTCCCTCTGCCTGCTTTGCTCAGAGAACTGGATGAAGTCAGGGAGTTCTCCCTTTCACTGAGAAACGTGCGGGCTGCTGTTGCCTGTGCGCTCTCTTCTTTGCAAAAGAGTCTGCAGTTCCACGCTTTGAACCGTGGAAAGGCGCCGGGCTCTGCTAAGACTTCCCCCGGCGCTTCGTTTGCCCTGGGCCAAAGCGAGCCTTCACAATAGCTGAACGCTAACACTGCATACTCGTTCCACTTCCGGAACAGGGCTACCGCGAGGCAGTTCTCCGGGGGAAAACGGCCCTTCGCGAAGGGCAGATCTGCCGAGCTCATTGCGGGAAAGCGAAAGCAAAGGACGCTTTTCTCCCTCTAACCGCTTTCGTCAGAGGAACGGGGGAAGTCACAGTGTTCTTTCTCTCACTGAGATACACACAATCTGACGTTGCCTCTGAGCTCCGTTGCTGGCAAAGAACTGAACCTGACATACATTCCTGTGGGGAAACACAGGGCTTTGCTAGGATTTCTCTAGGCAGTGTGATTTCCCTGGGCCTCACTGTAGCAACACTATCTCGCCAGGGCAACACTGCGTGGGATTTCCTCTTCCAAGAGAGCTGCTGCTTTGTAGTTTGTGCTGGGAAACCTTATTTTGGCAAGTGCGAATTGACCGCATTCAGGCAGAAAGAAAAGAGAACAGCAAGAGGCCTTTTTTCCCCGGCTGCTTTCCAAAGCCCTTCCAGCTCAAACTATGTCGTTGCTCCTCTGGAAGGATCCTTGCACCGCGACGTAGTTTTTCAGAAGAAGCCCTGCTTTTGCAAGAGCAAATGAGGAATTCGTTGCAGGAAAGAGGAAGGAAAGAAAGTTTCTCTCCCTCTGCCTGCTTTGCTCAGAGAACTGGATGAAGTCAGGGAGTTCTCCCTTTCACTGAGAAACGTGCGGGCTGCTGTTGCCTGGGCGCTCTCTTCTTTGCAAAAGAGTCTGCAGTTCCACGCTTTGAACCGTGGAAAGGCGCCGGGCTCTGCTAAGACTTCCCCCGGCGCTTCGTTTGCCCTGGGCCAAAGCCAGCCTTCACAATAGCTGAATGCTAACACTGCATATTCGTTACACTTCCAGAACAGGGCTACCGCGAGGCAGTTCTCCGGGGGAAAACGGCCCTTCGCGAAGGGCAGATCTGCCGAGCTCATTGCGGGAAAGCGAAAGCAAAGGACGCTTTTCTCCCTCTAACCGCTTTCGTCAGAGGAACGGGGGAAGTCACAGTGTTCTTTCTCTCACTGAGCTACACACAATCTGACGTTGCCTCTGAGCTCCGTTGCTGGCAAAGAACTGAACCTGACATACATTCCTGTGGGGAAACACAGGGCTTTGCTAGGATTTCTCTAGGCAGTGTGATTTCCCTGGGCCTCACTGTAGCAACACTATCTCGCCAGGGCAACACTGCGTGGGATTTCCTCTTCCAAGAGAGCTGCTGCTTTGTAGTTTGTGCTGGGAAACCTTATTTTGGCAAGTGCGAATTGACCGCATTCAGGCAGAAAGAAAAGAGAACAGCAAGAGGCCTTTTTTCCCCGGCTGCTTTCCAAAGCCCTTCCAGCTCAAACTATGTCGTTGCTCCTCTGGAAGGATCCTTGCACCGCGACGTAGTTTTTCAGAAGAAGCCCTGCTTTTGCAAGAGCAAATGAGGAATTCGTTGCAGGAAAGAGGAAGGAAAGAAAGTTTCTCTCCCTCTGCCTGCTTTGCTCAGAGAACTGGATGAAGTCAGGGAGTTCTCCCTTTCACTGAGAAACGTGCGGGCTGCTGTTGCCTGGGCGCTCTCTTCTTTGCAAAAGAGTCTGCAGTTCCACGCTTTGAACCGTGGAAAGGCGCCGGGCTCTGCTAAGACTTCCCCCGGCGCTTCGTTTGCCCTGGGCCAAAGCCAGCCTTCACAATAGCTGAATGCTAACACTGCATACTCGTTACACTTCCAGAACAGGGCTACCGCGAGGCAGTTCTCCGGGGGAAAACGGCCCTTCGCGAAGGGCAGATCTGCCGAGCTCATTGCGGGAAAGCGAAAGCAAAGGACGCTTTTCTCCCTCTAACCGCTTTCGTCAGAGGAACGGGGGAAGTCACAGTGTTCTTTCTCTCACTGAGCTACACACAATCTGACGTTGCCTCTGAGCTCCGTTGCTGGCAAAGAACTGAACCTGACATACATTCCTGTGGGGAAACACAGGGCTTTGCTAGGATTTCTCTAGGCAGTGTGATTTCCCTGGGCCTCACTGTAGCAACACTATCTCGCCAGGGCAACACTGCGTGGGATTTCCTCTGCCAGGAGAGAGCTGCTGCTTTGTAGTTTGTGCTGGGAAACCTTATTTTGGCAAGTGCGAATTGACTGCATTCAGGCAGAAAGAAAAGAGAACAGCAAGAGGCCTTTTCTCCCCGGCTGCTTTCCAAAGCCCTTTCAGCTAAAACTATGTCGTTTCTCCTCTGGAAGGATCCTTGCACCGCCACGTAGTTTTTCAGAAGAAGCCCTGCGTTTGCAAGAGCAAAGGAGCAATTCGTTGCAGGAAAGAGGAAGGAAAGAAAGTTTCTCTCCCTCTGCCTGCTTTGCTCAGAGGACTGGATGAAGTCAGGGAGTTCTCCCTTTCACTGAGATACGTGCGGGCTGCTGTTGCCTGTGTGCTCTCTTCTTTGCAAAAGAGTCTGCAGTTCCACGCGTTGAACCGTGGAAAGGCGCCAGGCTCTGCTAAGACTTCTCCCGGCGCTTCGTTTGCCCTGGGCCAAAGCGAGCCTTCACAATAGCTGAACGCTAACACTGCATACTCGTTCCACTTCCAGAACAGGGCTACCGCGAGGCAGTTCTCCGGGGGAAAACGGCCCTTCGCGAAGGGCAGATCTGCCGAGCTCATTGCGGGAAAGCGAAAGCAAAGGACGCTTTTCTCCCTCTAACCGCTTTCGTCAGAGGAACGGGGGAAGTCACAGTGTTCTTTCTCTCACTGAGATACACACAATCTGACGTTGCCTCTGAGCTCCGTTGCTGGCAAAGAACTGAAACTGACATACATTCCTGTGGGGAAACACAGGGCTTTGCTAGGATTTCTCTAGGCAGTGTGATTTCCCTGGGCCTCACTGTAGCAACACTATCTCGCCAGGGCAACACTGCGTGGGATTTCCTCTTCCAAGAGAGCTGCTGCTTTGTAGTTTGTGCTGGGAAACCTTATTTTGGCAAGTGCGAATGGACCGCATTCAGGCAGAAAGAAAAGAGAACAGCAAGAGGCCTTTTTTCCCCGGCTGCTTTCCCAAGCCCTTCCAGCTCAAACTATGTCGTTTCTCCTCTGGAAGGATCCTTGCACCGCGACGTAGTTTTTCAGAAGAAGCCCTGCTTTTGCAAGAGCAAATGAGGAATTCGTTGCAGGAAAGAGGAAGGAAAGAAAGTTTCTCTCCCTCTGCCTGCTTTGCTCAGAGAACTGGATGAAGTCAGGGAGTTCTCCCTTTCACTGAGAAACGTGCGGGCTGCTGTTGCCTGTGCGCTCTCTTCTTTGCAAAAGAGTCTGCAGTTCCACGCTTTGAACCGTGGAAAGGCGCCGGGCTCTGCTAAGACTTCCCCCGGCGCTTCGTTTGCCCTGGGCCAAAGCGAGCCTTCACAATAGCTGAACGCTAACACTGCATACTCGTTCCACTTCCGGAACAGGGCTACCGCGAGGCAGTTCTCCGGGGGAAAACGGCCCTTCGCGAAGGGCAGATCTGCCGAGCTCATTGCGGGAAAGCGAAAGCAAAGGACGCTTTTCTCCCTCTAACCGCTTTCGTCAGAGGAACGGGGGAAGTCACAGTGTTCTTTCTCTCACTGAGATACACACAATCTGACGTTGCCTCTGAGCTCCGTTGCTGGCAAAGAACTGAAACTGACATACATTCCTGTGGGGAAACACAGGGCTTTGCTAGGATTTCTCTAGGCAGTGTGATTTCCCTGGGCCTCACTGTAGCAACACTATCTCGCCAGGGCAACACTGCGTGGGATTTCCTCTGCCAGGAGAGAGCTGCTGCTTTGTAGTTTGTGCTGGGAAACCTTATTTTGGCAAGTGCGAATTGACTGCATTCAGGCAGAAAGAAAAGAGAACAGCAAGAGGCCTTTTCTCCCCGGCTGCTTTCCAAAGCCCTTCCAGCTCAAACTATGTCGTTTCTCCTCTGGAAGGATCCTTGCACCGCCACGTAGTTTTTCAGAAGAAGCCCTGCGTTTGCAAGAGCAAAGGAGCAATTCGTTGCAGGAAAGAGGAAGGAAAGAAAGTTTCTCTCCCTCTGCCTGCTTTGCTCAGAGGACTGGATGAAGTCAGGGAGTTCTCCCTTTCACTGAGATACGTGCGGGCTGCTGTTGCCTGTGTGCTCTCTTCTTTGCAAAAGAGTCTGCAGTTCCACGCTTTGAACCGTGGAAAGGTGCCGGGCTCTGCTAAGACTTTCCCCGGCGCTTCGTTTGCCCTGGGCCAGAGCGAGCCTTCACAATAGCTGAACGCTAACACTGCATACTCGTTCCACTTCCAGAACAGGGCTAGCGCGAGGCAGTTCTCCGGGGAAAAGGCCCTTCGCGAAGGGCAGATCTGCCGAGCTCATTGCGGGAAAGCGAAAGCAAAAGACGCTTTTCTCCCTCTAACCGCTTTCGTCAGAGGAACGGGGGAAGTCACAGTGTTCTTTCTCTCACTGAGATACACACAATCTGATGTTGCCTCTGAGCTCCGTTGCTGGCAAAGAACTGAAACTGACATCCATTCCTGTGGGGAAACACAGGGCTTTGCTAGGATTTCTCTAGG